>NC_088380.1:137040000-137665000 GCF_037993035.2 Macaca fascicularis | reverse complement strand
GCGAATGCTTCCAGCTTTTGCCCATTCAGTATGATGTTGGCTGTGGGTTTGCTGTATATGGCACTTATTGTTTTGAGGTGTGTTCCTTTAATACCTAGTTTATTGAGAATTGCTTTTAACATGAAGGGATGTTGACTTTTATTAAAAGCCTTTTCTGCATCTATTGAGAAAATTGTGGTTTTTGTCTTTACTTCTGTTTATGTGATGAATCACATTTATTGTTGGACCAGTCTTGCATCCCAGGGATACAGCCTACTTGATTGTGGTGGATAAGCTTTTTGATGAGCTTAGTACATTTGACCATTTATTCAAACTAAATTTATTTTGATATTCTCATCACTTATTCTACCAATGTGTTATATCACCTTAGGGAATAGACATTACTTCCTGTGGCTGGATGCAGTGGCTCATGCCTGTAATCCCGGCACTTTGGGAGGCCTAGGTAGGTGGATTATTTGAGGTCAGGAGTTCAAAACCAGCCTGGCCAACAGGGTGAAACCCTGTTTCTACTAAAAATACAAAAATTAGCTGGGTGTGGTGGTGGGTGCCCGTAATCCCCGCTACTCAGGAGGCTGAGGCTGGAGAATTGCTTGAGCCTGGGAGGCGGAGGTTGCAGTAAGTAGAGATTGCACCATTGCACTCTAGCCTGGGAGACAGAGTGAGACTCTATGCCAAAAAAAAAAAAAAAAAAAAAAAAAGAGACATTGCTTCCTGTCCACTAAGCAGGTTTTGGGCAGAAAGTCCTACATGTAAGAATATTATGATCATTCTTAAGGGGACGTCACTTCCAAGATGGCTGAATAGGAATAGCTCTGGTCTACAGCTCCCAGTGAGACTGATGCAGAAGATGGGTGATTTCTGCATTTCCAACTGAGGTACCTATCAGGGGAACCCATCCCAAGTATTTCAACGTAGGTTATTTCTATTTTCCGTAAGTGTTGGCTGGCTGAGAAATAAAGAGAAAGAGCACAAAGAGAGGAATTTTACAGCTGGGCCTCCAGGGGTGATATCACATATCGGTAGGACCATGATGCCCACCTGGGCCTTAAAGCCAGCAAGTTTTATTAAGGATTTCAAAAGGGGAGGGGGTGCAAGAACAGGGAGTAGGTCACAAGATCACATGCTTCAAAGGGCAAAAAGGAGAACAAAGATCACATGCTTCTGAGGAAACAGGACAAGGGCAAATTCAGAACTACTGTTAAGGGTCTATTTTCAGCTGTGCACGTATTATCTTGATAAACATCTTAAACAACAGAAAACAGGGTTCAAGAGAGAGAACCGGTGTGACCTCAAATTTACCAGGGTGGGGTTTTTTCCCCACCCTAATAAGCCTGAGGGTACTGCAGGAGACCAGGGCATATTTCAGTCCTTATCTCAACTGCATAAGACAGACACTCCCAGAGCTGCTGTTTATAGACCTTCCCCCAGGAATGCATTCATTCCCCAGGGTATTAATTATTAATATTCCTTGCTAGGAAAAGAATTTAGTAATATCTTTCCTACTTGCACATCCATTCATAGGTTCTCTGCAAGAAGAAAAATATGCTTATATTCTGCCCGATCCCACAGGCAGTCAGACCTTCTGGTTGTCTTCTCTTGTTCCCTAAAATCGCTGTTATTCTGTTCTTTTTCAAGGTGCACTGATTTCTTTTTTTTTTTTTTTTTTTTGAGACGGAGTCTTGCTGTGTCGCCCAGGCTGGTGTGCAGTGGCCGGATCTCAGCTCATTGCAAGCTCCGCCTCCCGGGTTTTTACGCCATTCTCCTGCCTCAGCCTCCCGAGTAGCTGGGACTACAGGCGCCCACCACCTCGCCCGGCTAGTTTTTTGTATTTTTTAGTAGAGACGGGGTTTCACCGTGTTAGCCAGGATGGTCTCGAACTCCTGACGTCGTGATCCGCCCGTCTCGGCCTCCCAAAGTGCTGGGATTACAGGCTTGAGCCACCGCGCCCGGCCACAAGGTGCACTGATTTCATATTGTTCAAACACAGGTTTTACAATCAATTTGTACAGTTAACACAATAATGGTCCTGAGGTGACATACATTCTCGGCTTATGAAGATAACAGGATTAAGAGATTAAAGTAAAGACAGGTATAAGAAATTATAAAAGTATTATTTGGGAATTGATAAATGTCCATATTCAAATGAAATCTTCACAATTTATGTTCAGAGATTGAAGTAAAAACAGGTGTAAGTAATTATAAAAGTATTATTTAGGAACTGATATATGTCCATATTCAAATGAAATCTTCACAATTTATGTTCCTCTGCTGCGGCTCCAGCTGGTCCCTCCATTCAGGGTCCCTGACTTCTCGCAACAGGTACCAGGTTCATCTCATTGGGACTGGTTGGACAGTGGGTGCAGCCCATGGAGGGTGACCCAAAGCAGGGTGGGGTGTTGCCTCACCTGGGAGGTGCAAGGGGTCAGAGGATTGCCCTCTACTAGCCAAGGGAAGCCATGACTGTACCTGGAGGAACAGTACACTCCTGCCTAAATACTGCACTTTTTCTATGGTCTTTGCAACTGGCAGACCAGGAGATTCCCTTCTGTGTCTAGCTTGGTGAGTCCCACGCCCACAGAGCTTTGCTCGCTGCTAGTGCAGCAGTCTAAGATCAACCTGGGAAGCTGGAGCTTGACCGGGGGAGGGGTGTCTGCCATTACTGAGGCTTGAGTAGGCGATTCTATGCTCACAGTGTAAACAAAATGGCAGGGAAGCTTGAACTGGGTGGAGCCCACTGCAGCTCAGTGAGGCCTACAGCCTCTCCAGATTCCATCTCTGGGGGCAGGGCATATCTGAACAAAAGGCAGCAGGCAGCTTCTGTAGACTTAAACGTCCCTGCCTGACAGCTATGAAGAGGCCCAGCATGCTGTTTGAGCTCTGATAACGGAAAGACTGCCTCCTCAAGCGTGTCCCTGACCCTGGTATAGCCTGACTGGGAGACACCTCCCAGTAGGGGCTGACAGACACCTCACAGAGGCGGGTGGCCCTCTGGGACGAAGCTTCCAGAGGAAGTATCAGGCAGCAGTATTTGCTGTTCTGCAGCCTCCGCTGGTGATACCCAGGAAAACAGCATCTGGAGTGGACCTCCAGCAAACTTGAACAGACCTGCAGCTGAGGGGCCTGTCTATAAGAAGGAAAACTAACACACAGAAAGGAACAGCATCAACATCAACAAAAAGGACATCCACACCAAAATCCCACCTGTTGATCACCAACATCAAAGACCAAAGGTAGATAAAACCACAAAGATGGGGAGAAACCAGGGCAGAAAGGCTGAAAATTCCAAAAACCAAAAATGCCTCTTCCCTTCCAAAGGAACACAACTCCCCACCAGCAAGGGAAGAAAACTGGACGGAGAATGAGTTTGACAAGTTGACAGAAGTAGGCTTGAAAGTCAGTAATAACAAACTTCTCTGAGCTAAAGGAGGATGTTTGAGCCCATTGCAAGGAAGCTAAAAACCTTGAAAAAAGGATAGATGAATGGCTAACTAGAATAAGCAGTGTAGAGAAGACCTTAAATGATCTGATGGAGCTGAAAACCACAGTATGAGAACTTTGTGAAGCATACACAAGCTTTAAAAGCCGAATCAATCAAGCAGGAGAAAGGATATCAGTGATTGAAGATCAAATTAATTAAATAAAGCGAGAAGACAAGATTAGAGAAAAAGGAGTGAAAAGAAACAAACAAAGCCTCCAAGAAATATGGGACTATGTGAAAAGACCAAATGTATGTTTGACTGGTGTACCTGAAAGTGACGGGGGAATGGAATCAAGTTAGAAAACACTCTTCAAGATATTATCTAGGAGAAATTCCCCAACCTAGCAAGGCAGGCCAACATTCAAATTCAGGAAATACAGAGAACACCACAAAGATACTCCTCAAGAAGAGCAACCCCAAGACACATAATTGTCAAATTCATCAAGGTTGAAATGAAGGAAAAAATGTTAAGGGCAGCCAGAGAGAAAGGTTGGGTTACCCACAAAGGGAAGCCCATCAGACTAACAGCAGATCTCTCTGCAGAAACCCTACAAGCCAGAAGAGAGTGGGGGCCAATATTCAACGTTCTTAAAGATAAGCATTTTCTTTTCTTTTCTTTTTGACAGAGTCTCACTGTCTTGCCCAGGCTGGAGTGCAGTAGTGTGATCTCAGCTCACTGCAAGCTCCACCTCCCAGGTTCACACCATTCTCCTGCCTCAGCTTCCTGAGCAGCTGGGACTACAGGTACCCGCCACCATGCCCAGCTAATTTTTTGTATTTTTTAGTAGAGACGGGGTTTCACTGTGTTAGCCAGGATGGTCTTGATCTCTTGACCTTGGGATCCACCTGCCTTGGTCTCCCAAAATGTTGGGATTACAGGCGTGAGCCACTGTGCCTGGCTAACAAAAGAATTTTCAACCCAGAATTTCACATCCAGCCAAACTAAGCTTCATAAGTGAAGGAGAAATAAAATTCTTTACAGACAAGGAAATGCTCAGAGATTTTGTCACCACCAGGCATGCCTTACAAGAGCTCCTGAAGGAAACACTAAACATGGAAAGGAACAACCAGTACCAGCCACTGCAAAAACATGCCAAATTATAAAGACCATCGATGCTAGGAAGAAACTGCATCAACTAATGGGCAAAATAACTAGCTAACATCATAATGACAGGATCAAATTCACACATAACAATATTAACCTTAAATGTAAATGGGCTAAATGCCCCAATTAGAAGACACAGACTGCCAAATTGGATGAAGAGCCAAGACCCATCAGTGTGCTGTATTCAGGAGACCCATCTCACATGCAGAGACACACATAGGTTCAAAATAAAGGGATTGAGGAAGATCTACCAAGCAAATGGAAAACCAAAAAAAAGCAGGGGTTGCAATCCTAGTCTCTGATAAAGCAGACTTTAAACCAACAAAGATCAAAAGAGACAAAGAAGGCCATTACATAATGGTAAAGTGATCAATTCAACAAGAAGAACTAACTATTCTAAATATATATGCACCCAATACAGGAGCACCCAGATTCATAAAGCAAGTCCTCAGAAACCTACGAAGAGACTTAGACTCCCACACAATAATAATGGGAGACTTTAAGACCCCACTGTCAATATTAGACAGATCCATGAGACAGAAGGATAATAAGGATATCCAGGATTGAACTCAACTCTGCACCAAGCTGACCTAATAGACATCTACAGAACTCTGCACCCCAAATCAACAGAATATACATTCTTCTCAGCACCACACCGCACTTATTCTAAAATTGACCACATATGTGGAAGTAAAACACTCCTCAGCAAATGTAAAAGAACAGAAATCACAACAAACTGTCTCTCAGACCACAGTGCAATCAAATTAGAACTCAGAATTAAGAAATTCACTAAAAACCACACAACTACATGGAAACTGAACAACCTGCTCCCGAGTGACTACTGGGTACATAGTGAAATAAAGACAGAAATAAAGATGTTCTTTGAAACCAATGAGAACAAAGACACAACATACCAGAATCTCTGGGACACATTTAAAGCAGTGTGTAGAGGGAACTTTATAGCACTAAATGCCCACAAGAGAAAGCAGGAAAGATCTGAAATCAACACCTTAACATCATAATTAAAAGAACTACAGAAGCAAGAGCAAACATATTCAAAAGCTAGCAGAAGGCAAGAAATAACTAAGATCAGAGCAGAACTGAAGGAGATAGACATACAAAAAACCCTTCAAAATTAGAAGGGGCTAAATGCCCCAATTAGAAGGGGCATTAAGCCCATTTACATTTAAGGTTAATATTGTTATGTGTGAATTTGATCCTGTCATTTGAATCCTGGATTCAAAAAATCAATGAATCCAGGAGCTGGTTTTTTGAAAAGATCAACAAAATTGATAGACTGCTAGCAAGACTAATAAAGAAGAAAAGAGAGAAGAATCAAATAGATGCAATAAAAAATGATAAACGGTATGTCACCACCAATCCCACAGAAATATAAACTACCATCAGAGAATGCTATTATTATGCAAATAAACTAGAAAATCTAGAAGAAATGGATAAATTCCTGGACACATATACCCTCCCAAGACTAAACCAGGAAGAAGTTGAATCTCTGAATAGACCAATAACAGGTTCTGAAATTGAAGCAATAATTAATAGCCTACCAACCAAAAAAAGTCCAGGACCAGATGGATTCACAGCTGAATTCTACCAGAGGTACAAAGAGGAGCTGGTACCATTCCTTCTGAAACAATCCCAATCAATACCAAAAGAAGAAATCCTCCCTAACTCATTTTATGAGGCCAGCATCATCCTGATACCAAAGCCTGGCAGAGACACAATGGAAAAAGAGAATTTTAGGCCAATATCCCTGATGAACAGTGACGTGAAAATCCTCAATAAAATACTGGCAAACCAAATCCAGCAGGACATCAAAAAGCTTATCCACCACGATCAAGTTGGCTTCATCCCTGGGATGCAAGACTGGTTCAACATAAACAAATCAATAAACATAATCCATCATATACACAGAACCAAAGACAAAAAGCACTTTATTATCTCAATAGATGCAGAAAGGGCCTTCGATGAAATTCAATAGGACTTCATGCTAAAAACTCTCAATAAACTGGGTATTGATGGAATGTATCTCAAAATCATAAGAGCCATTTATGACAAACCCATAGCCAATTTCATAGTGAATGGGCAAAAACTGGAAGCATTCCCTTTGAAAATCGGCACAAGACAAGGATGCCCTCTCTCACCACTCCTATTCAACATAGGATTGGAAGTTCTGGCCAGGACAATCAGGCAAGAGAAAGAAATAAAGGGCATTCAATTAGGAAAAGAGGAAGTCAAATTATCCCTCTTTGCAGATGACATGATTGTATATGTAGAAAACCCCATCGTCTCAGCCCAAAATCTCCTTAAGCTGATAAGCAACTTCAACAAAGTCTCAGGAGACAAAATCAATGTGCAAAAATCACAAGAATTCCTATACACCAAGAACAGACAAACAGAGAGCCAAATCATGAGTGAACTTCCACTCACAATTGCGACAAAGAGAATAAAATACCTAGGAATCCAACTTACAAGGGACGTGAAGGACCTCTTCAAGGAGAACTACAAACCACTGCTCAATGAAATAAAAGAGGACACAAACAAATGGAAGAACGTTCCATGCTCATGGATAGGAGGAATCAATATTGTGAAAATGGCCATATTGCCCAAGGTAATGTATAGATTCAATGCCATCCCCATCAAACTACCATTGACTTTCTTCACAGAATTGGAAAAAACTACTTTAAAGTTCATATGGAACCAAAAAAGAGCCCGCATAGCCAAGATAATCCTAAGCAAAAAGAACAAAGCTGGAGGCATCATGCTACCTAACTTCAAACTATTCTACAAGTGTACAGTAATGAAAACAGCATGGTACTGGCAGCAAAACAGATATACAGACCAATGGAACAGAACAGAGGCCTCAGAAATAACACCACACATCTATAGCCATCTGATCTTTGACAAACCTGACAAAAACAAGAAATGGGGAAAGGATTCCCTGTTTAATAAATGGTGCTGGGAAAAGTGGGTGGCCATATGTAGAAAGCTGAAACTGGATCCTTTCCTTACACCTTACACAAAAATTAACTCAAGATGGATTAAAGACTTAAATGTAAGACCTAAAACCATAAAAACCCTAGAAGAAAACCTAGGCAATACCATTCAGGACATAGGTGTGGGCAAGGGTTTCATGACTAAAACACCAAAAGCAATGGCAACAAAAGCCAAAATAGGCAAATGGGATCCAATTAAACTAAGGAGCTTCTGCACAGCAAAAGAAACTATCATCATTGTGAACAGGCAACCTACAGAATGGGAGAAAATTTTTGCCATGTACCCATCTGACAAAGGGCTAATATCCAGAATCTATAAAGAACTTAAACAAATTTACAAGAAAAAAACAACTCCATCAAAAACTGGGCAAAGGATATGAACAGACACTCTCAAAAGAAGACATTTGTGCATCCAACAGACATATGAAAAAATGCTCATCATCACTAGTCATCAGAGAAATGCAAATCAAAACCACAGTTAAGTACCATCTCAGGCCAGTTAGAATGGTGTGGAAACAACAGATGCTGGAGAGGATGTGGAGAAATAGGAACACTTTTACACTGTTTGTGGGAGTGTAAATTGGTTCAACCTTTGTGGAAGACAGTGTGGTGATTCCACAAGGATCTAGAACTACAAATATGGTTTGACCCAGCAATCCCATTACTGGTTATATATCCCAAGGATTATAAATCATGCTGCTATAAAGACACATGCATGCGTATGTTCACTGTGGCACTATTCACAATAACAAAGACCTGGAACCAACCCAAATGTCCATCAATAATAGACTGAATTAAGAAAATGTGGCACATATACACCACGGAATACTATGCAGCCCTAAAAAAGGGTGAGTTCATGTCCTTTGCAGGGACATAGATGCAGCTGGAAACCATCATTCTCAGCAAACTATCACAAAGACAGAAAACCAAACACTGCATGTTCTTACTCATAAGTGGGAGTTGTTCAATGAGAACAAATGGACAGAGGATGAGGAACATCACACACCAGGGCGTGTTGGGGAGTGGGGTGCTGGGGGAGGGATAGCATTAGGAGAAATATCTCAAGTAAATGATGAGTTGATGGTTGCAGCAAACCAACGTGGTGCATGTATACCTATGTAACAAACCTGCACGTTGTGCACATGTACCCTAGAACTTAAAGTGTATATATATATATATAAAAGAATATTTCATATTACATAAAAATATATTGTGTGTGTCTCCCCCTCCCCACAACCTCCTGCATTGTTTGCAAGGAAGTCTAGCTTTCAGAAATACTCGCTCACTAAATTGAAAGAACAAACTATTTATAGCTTACAAAAATGGCAATCCACAATTCTAATCAGATGACATTTGGGTCAGTTTTGATTTAGAAAAAATAAAAGATGTGCCTTTGTTTTGTTAAAGGAAGCCAGAATGTTCTGTTATTCATGGCTGTTCTTGGAATGCAAGGCTTTTAGGAAGGTTAGTAGTTTTTCAAATTCTGTATGCAAACTTGCTTAGTTGAATGCTGTAGAGTTGGGTTAAGGGTGGGATATCAAGTTTTTCTGACATCGGGTGAATAAAATTTATTATTTTAGTTAGGAGGAGAGTGTTGATTGTAACTATAAGTGTCTTCTAAAGACATGTGTGTGCATGCACACCCTTCCCCGCTTATGAGAATCTTATTGCCTGTGGTAGAACTTGGAATGTTAGGTAGTCTCTGACTCAGAAGAGAAGGGGGAGCAGCTGGGAAAAACAGAAAAAGAGAGACAGAGCTCAATCTCATCCACACATACCCTTTTACACCGTTACACTTTTCTCCAAAAAAACTGCACCATTCTTCCTTCGTTTTCCATGTCATCTTTTCTTTTTAACTGCATTAATTTCTACAGATGAATATTTATTTAGGTGAATAAGTATTATCATTAAAAATATGAAAAATCTGGCAAGTTCAAAGACAGTCATTTCCAGACAGGGTGAGTGAGTCCTTTTGCTTATTCTTCCTGAGTCGCATGGAACTCTGCTCTCAGGATAATCTATTCAGCTACATCATATTTACTTATTTAGATTATATAAAAAATTCATGAGTTAATGTACATTATAAAAAGTCAAACAATTTGGGTATATATGAGTAAAAATGTAATCCAGTTATGTATATTCTTAATTTCTTTCCTCTCCATAGATCTAAGCACACGCACATTTTTCACTTAATACTATATTTTGAAGATATTGAATAGTTAAAATTTAAATAAATTGTTGCATGAGGCCGGGCATGGTGGCTCATGCCTGTAATCCCAGCACTTTTGGAGGCCAAGGCGAGCAGATCACCTGAGGTCAGGAGTTCGAGACCAGCCTGGCCAATATGGCAAAATCCCATCTCTACTAAAAATACAAAAATTAACCAGGAGTGGTTGTGCACACCTGTAATCCCAGCTACTCGGGAGGCTGAGGGAGGAGAATTGCTTGAACCCTGGAGGTGGAGGCTGCAGTGAGCCAAGATTGTGCCACTGCACTCCAGCCTGGGCAACAGAGCAAGACTCTGTCTCAAAAAAAAAAAAAATTGTTGCATGATATCACATTAGGTGGAAATAAAAAATTATAAACAAAAGTTCAGCTTTTATTAAAATGAGAGTAAAGAGAACCATAGTTTTCAAGTCTCAATGGTATATAATACAAAATCTTGAAGAAAACAAAAGGATGAAGCTGTTTATCAAGTTAATTTCCAAAAGGAAGGAAATGAAGGACGATAAAGTATGCTTATATTTGGTGATCCTAAGAACATAATGGACAAGATTTGCATCCAAAAATTCTTTAAGGTTACTTTAATTTAGTTTTTTCATTTTTAATTTTTTCAGATGGGTCTCACTCTGTTGCCCAAGCTGGAGTGCAGGGTATAATCACCACTCACTGTAGTTTCAACCTCCTAGACTCAAATAATTTTCCTGCCTCAGCCTTCCTGGTAGCTAGGACCAGATGTGTGCACCACCATGCCTGGCTAATTTTTTTTTTTATTATTTTTTTTATTATTTTTTTGAGACGGAGTCTCGCTCTGTCGCCCAGGCTGGAGTGCAGTGGCCAGATCTCAGCTCACTGCAAGCTCCGCCTCCCGGGTTCACGCCATTCTCCTGCCTCAGCCTCCCAAGTAGCTGGGACTACAGGCGCCCGCCACCTCGCCCGGCTAGTTTTTTGTACTTTTTAGTAGAGACGGGGTTTCACCGTATTAACCAGGATGGTCTCGATCTCCTGACCTCGTGATCCGCCCGTCTCGGCCTCCCAAAGTGCTGGGATTACAGGCTTGAGCCACCGCGCCCGGCCCATAATTTTTAAAAATTATTATTTAAAAAAGTAGACCTTGTAGAGATGAGGTCTCGCTATGTTGCCCTAGCTGGTCTCAAACTCCCCAGCTCAAGTGATCCTCCCACTTAGTAGTCCTAAAGTGCTGTGATTATAGGCATGAGCCACCATACTTGGCCTGTTTCTTTGAAATTTCAATGTGTGATAGTAGCTATTAAAGGTTATAACCGATAAACTTAAGTAAATACAGAGTAGACTTTTTGTAGGAAATTATAATTTGCTCCATGGAATTGTATTTGTTCAGGAGATTAAAAATTTTCATTAACTTTGTGATAATTTACCCATTAATATGATCTCCCTCATCTTCTTATAATTAATACATTGATATATACATTATGTAAATTATCTTCCCAGGCAATAGAAAATATCTAGACTCAGAATTGTAGATAGGCTTTTCTTCTTGCCAGTTGAACCAAGTTAAAAAATTTTGTGTCTCTAAAATATTTGTTTTATTTTTTAATTTTAAAATTATTTTTAAAAATTAATTTCAACTTTTATTTTAGATTCAGGAGGTGCACATGCAGGTTTGTTACATAGATTTATTTTTCAAGACAAGGCACAAAATTTCGTTCTTTAACAATAGCATGAAAGTACCATAATCTATTTAATCACTCTCCTACTGATGAGTCTTTGGGTTGATTTCTATATTTAACTATTACAACATCCTGCAACAAACATCTTTATACACATTTTTGTAATTATGTGCAGATATGTGCAAACAGAAGAGATATCTAGAATTGGAATTTCTATATCAAAGCATATGTATATTTTACCTTTTCAAAGAGAAACTGCCCTCTTGAAAGGCTGTGTATTTCCACGGGTATAGGAGACATCAGTTATCCAGTACCATTACCAATAACGTATTTTTAAAAATTACAGCTTTATTGAAATATCATTCACATACCATAAAATCCACCTGTTTAAAGTATGCAATTCATTGGTCTTTAGTATGTTCACAGAGATGTGCCATCATTGCCACACTTGAATTTTAGAACACTTTCTTTACTCCAAAAAGAAACGACGTACCCCTTAGCAGTCACTCTACTTTCTCCCAACTCCTAGTCTCCTAGCACTAGGCAATAACTAATCTACTTTCTGTCTGTATAGGGTTGCCTACTTTGGACATTTCACATAAGCAGAATCATACAGCATATGGCCTTTTGTTTCTGGCTTCTTTCACTTAGCATACATTTTCAAGGTTCATCCATGTTGTAGCTTATATCAGTACTTCATTCCTTTTTAGGACTGAATAATATTCTATTGAATGGATATATCACATTTTGTTTATCTGTTCATCAGTTAATGGACATCTGGGTTGTTTCCACTTTTTGGCTGTTATGAGAAATGCTGTTATGAATATTTGTGGATAAGTTTTTTTGTGGACATATGTTTCTGTTTCTCTAGGAGTGGAATTGCTGTACATAGTAACTCTGTGTAAACTTTTTGAGAAACTGTCAAATTTTCCATAGTGGCTGTACCATTTTACATTCTTATCAGTAGGATATGAGCGTTTCAATTTCTCTGTATCCTCACGAACACTTGTTATTGCCTGTCTTCTTAGTTCCAGCCATTCTAGTGGGTGTGAGGTGGTATCTCATTGTGACTTTTTCTTTTCTTTTTTTCTTTTTTGAGGTGGAGTCTCGCTCTGTCACCTAGGCTGGAGTGCAATGGCAGTGATCTTGCTCACTGCAACCTCTGCCCCCCAGGTTCAGGTGATCCTCCCACCTCAGCCTCCCAAGTAGCTGAGACCACAGGTGTGCACCACCATGCCCGGCTTTTTTTTTTTTGCATATTTAGTAGAGACGGGGCCTCACCATATTGCCCAGGCTGGTCTCAAATTCCTGGGCTCAAGAGATCAGCCTGCTTCAGCTTCCTAATGTGCTGGGATTACAGGCGTGAGCCACCATGCCTGGCCAACGGCTTCCTATTGACTAATTTGTATTCCATTTCCCCCAGGTTGAACAAATTTTCATATATTAGCTATTAATAGCGCTTCTAATGTGTGTTGCCTGGTTCTGTATTTTGCCAAGTTTTGTTTGATCCTTTCTTTTAAAACATCTAGCTAACATTTGATTAAAACATTCTGTTCTGGCTTCCTGCCTTGCTCATATACCTTAGTAAGGATCTGGAAGGCTGGGTTCAGATTTTTCAGACTCATAGGGGATTTCTGTCACAATGTGGCTCTGCAGGGAGAGCTGGCTCCCAATGCAGCTCTAAGTCCACGGGCCGCCCCCTTTTTCCTTCTGTTCCAGTGGCAGCTCTGCCCAGCACTGCATAGCGAGGGGCTCCTGCGCAGCGTGCGGACACTGCAACTCTCTTGACCATGCTCCTTCCATCTCTCCACCAGACACCGCCTTGCTTACGCACCCTGCACGCTAGGCAGCGCAGGCACCTGTACAAGGGGCCGACTCTGGGTGAGCGTGTCCCACGTCCCTATGATTTCCTAGCTCCAGGCACAGGCAGAGGGGTGAGCTGAGCAGGAGCAGGTTCAGAGCAGGACCTCAAGGTGTGGGGCCCGGGGGAGGGGCCTATCTTGCAGGGGTCTAATGATTAAACATTTTGTAACAACAGCAATGACAACAACAAGCTTTACTAAAAGTAAATGCTATTACTATTAGCTTTTGAGTGGGAAAACCTAGTGGGGCGCGGTGGTCAAGCCTGTAATTTTAGTACTTTGGGAAGCTGAGGCGGGTGGATCGCTTGAGGCCAAGGGGTTGGAGACCAGCCTGGGCGACGTAATGTGAACCTGCCTCCACAAAAAATAAAAAATTAGCCAGGTGCGGTGGCTCCCGTAATCCCAGCACTCTGGGAGGCTGAGGCGTGTGGCTCACTTGAGGTCAGGAGTTCGAGACCAGCCTGGCAAACATGGCGAAACCTCGTCTCTACTAAAAATACAAAAATTAGCTGGGCATGGTGGCAGGCTCCTACAATCTCAACTACTTGGGAGGCTGAGGCAAGAGGATCGCTTGAGCACAGGTGGTTGAGGCTGCAGTGAGTTGTGATCGTGCCACTGCTCTACAGAGTAAGTAATGGGTAACAGAGTAAGACCCAGTCTGGAAAAAAAAAGAAAAAAAGTTTGCAAATTTATTATTGCTGGGCGCGGTGGCTCATGCCTGTGATCCCAGCACTTTGGGATGCTGAGGCGGGAGCATCACCTGAGGTCAGGAGCTTCAAGACCTGCCTGACCAACATGGAGAAACCCCGTCTCTACTAAAAATACAAAATTAGCCAGGCATGGTGGCACATGCCTGTAATCCAGCTACTAGGGAGGCTGAGGCAGGAGAATCGCTTGAACCTGGGATGCGGAGGTTGAGGTGAGCCGAGATCGCGCCATTGCTCTCAAGCCTGGGCAACAAGAGCAAAACTCCGTCTCAAAAATAATTGTTTTAAAAAATAATTTTGTAAGCCATAATGTAAATAGAAAAAAAAAAAGTAAATGAATGGGAAAACCCATCCCAATTTCCATTCAATTGACTTGCCAATTAACTTTTTGTAACTCACTTATAAGTTTGAAACTGTGTTCTAACAAGTCAGTGTTAACTTGATCCTAGTTCTTTCATTTGTTCATTCCTGGTAGTAGTTGTAAACTGCCATAAGCACAGTCAGTCTGGGGGTAGGAATTTTATTTTTGAAAATATAAAATATCTTGATTTCCAGGAGCTTACTGAAGAAATAAAAATTTAGTCTGCAGTTTTCAAAATGTGTTCACAAGATTGAAGGTTACAAATCTAAATGATGGTTGGTGTTAGCTCCATAGTGACCAAAGAAACAAAACCAAACAAAAACAAAAACAAAAACACTCAACAAAACCAAACCAAAGCAAAAAAAAAAAAAACAAAAAAAAAACAAACAAACCAAAACTAAATCCAAAAACAAATAAATAAGCAAACAAATAAGAACCAGGCAGAAAGTAGGTGCCTTGTGAAGACCAAGCCATAGGAACTCCTTGGGAACTCTCACATGGATGTCTAGATTTTAGAAACAGGATTTAATTATGTTAGATCATGGGGTAAATATATAAACTTCGGGAAAGTAGAATCATTTCAAGTTCATTGTGGGCTTTCAGATAAGACTTTAATGCTAATCAACTTACTTTAAAGTGAGCCTGCTTAATATATAAGGGAATAAATAATTGTCATGCTTTATTGTTTTTATAATTTTGTCAGCATCTTTTTTCTTTCAATATTGAAGAAAACATGTAATTGTCAGATGCAGTTGCAATACTTTCTGTTTATTCAGTTTTGATAGGCATTTCTTAATCAAGGTTAGTCTGGTAAATGGTTTCTCTTCAGGGCTGTGAACCAAACATCTTTGTGTAAGTGAAATAAATGCCGCACTAGGAGGTAGGATACCTGGACTTGGATTCTGACTCTCACTTGAGAAGTGGTCTCAGACTTACATATTTGCCTTACGGTCTTTGAGGTGTCCTGTGTACCATGAGGTTCCCTGTCTCCCTCAGAGTGTTGTATATGAAGATTAAAAGAATTAATATTTGCCTGGTGCCTGACATATAGTAATCACTCAATCAATGTTAATTATTACTGTTATCCCTGTGTTTCACTTTTAAACTTGTAACCATTTTTATACACCACCAAGTGACATTTCACATGAAAGAAATGAAAATAAGTATATAGGTACATTAAATTCAACTTTAAAAGTGGATGAATTAAAAATTGACATTTGCAAATCACTTTCCAAGTCACTTATATCTTATCATTTTGCATCTAGTGACACTATACTCAGAAAATATAAATATTTGGCATGGATTTCTTATTAAAAGAGAAGTCTCTGGATTTTATTTGTACTTAACCTCTTTCTCTAATGGTATCTGTATTAGTTGATTCTGAATTCTGAGCATCTTCTCATGCACTTCTCAGTATTCCCACAGAGGGGCAGAGCAGCACTATTTATTAAATTAACACTAATCTTGCTGATTCTTAACTGGATTCTGCAGTCTAGTATGAAACCCTTTGTTTGAAGTTGTGCTTGTTTAATTTACAAGTCTTTCCTGAAAAGCTTCCATGCCCTCTGACCACTTTGTGTTTGCATGTGTGTATGTGTGTGTGTTCAGCATAATCAGAAGGACAATTGAATGTTTACTCTGAATGTTTGTATAACTGCCTTTCATTTTGTCTGATGGATTCCTTTGAGGAAGGTGAGAGAATCCTAGCCTTGTGCTTGGGACAACCGCCGGTTTTGCTGTTGTGACTCAGAAGTATCCCTCTGGGAAACCAGGAACTTGATGCTGATGCTGGTCTTTTCACTCCTTAGATGTAAAGTGAAATTACAAAGGGATGTATACAAGGTTTACACATATTGTCCCTTACACAAGGATCTAGACATCTTGTTGAAACTACCCTTATAGCCTGACTTCTAGATTGATCTACAGGTAGGTCTCTGGGAGGACACTGGTAAACTAAAAAAAAAAAAAAAAAAAAAAAAAAAAAAAAAAAAAAAGCAAAAATATGTATAATAAATGAGGATATGTGGGCAAAATGCCCAAATGACTAGTTTTAAGCCTACTCACATACTATTAGCTTTATTTGAAAGATAGCATTTACAGCCAGGCGTGATGGCTCATGCCTGTAATCCCAGCACTTTGGGAGGCAGAGGCGGGTGAATCATGAGGTTAGGAGATCGAGACCATCCTAGCCAACATGGTGAAACCCCGTCTGTACTAAAAATACCAACATTAACCAGGTGTGGTGGTGGGCGCCTGTTGTCCCAGCTTCTTGGGAGGCTTAGGCAGGAGAATTGCTTGAAACCTGGAGGCGGAGGTTGCAGTGAGCCAAGATTGCGCCACTGCACTCCAGCCTGGGTGACAGAGCAAGACTCTGTCTCATAAAAAAAAGAAAGATAGCATTTACCTTGCTACCTTATTGCATAAAGCCTAGGACCTTCACTGACACCAGTATTTTTCTATGACTTGATTAATGTCAAAAAACGCTTTGTAGCTCTTAATTTGAGCAAGATATAGTTTTTGTTTTTTGATGAGGGAGGACATTTGTATGTTTAAAGTCTTGCTTGGCAGGCGAGGCATGGTGGCTCACACCCATAATCCCAGCAGTTTGGGAGACCGAGGCAGGCAGATCACTTTTGCCTGGCCATCATGGTGAAATGCTATCTCTATTAAAAATACAAAAGTTAGGTTGGCGTGGTCGTGCATGCCAACCTCACTTTTGTATTTTTAATAGAGGTAGCATCCCAGCTACTGGGGAAGCTGAGGCATGAGAATCGCTTGAAATTGAGAGGCGGAGGTTACAATGAGCCAAGACGGTGCCACTGCATTTCAGCCTGGGTGACAGAGTGAGACTCTATCTAAAAATAAAATAAAATTCTTGCTTGGCAGACCTGTGTACAAATCAAAAAGTGCTTGTTAAATATCATCGTATTGGGCTGGGTATGGTGGCTCATGCCTGTAATCCTGGTGCTTTTGGGGGCTGAGGAGGGAGGATTGCTTGAGAGCAGGAGTTTGAGATCAGCCTGGGCAATATGGAAAGACCCCTGTCCCTACAAAAAATAAAATAGTCTGGCATGGTTGCATGTACCTGTAGTCTCAGCTGTTCAGGAGGCTGAGGTGGGAGGACTGCCTGAGCCCAGGAGTTTGGGGCTTCTATAAAACCATGTACTGAACATTCACTAACCTGAAAGATTTCAAACAAGCAAGGAATATAGACTTCACAAATGTGCAGTCTGGGGACAGGAGCTAAGATATAGTGGATGTTGAACAACTATTAGCATCCTAAATTTTTATCATGCACTGAGGTTTTCCCAGTTCTAAAAGTTTGTTTCTATAATTTTGAGGATAAAGAAAATATATAAGCAGATGTTAAAATTTTATGGCACAAGTCTAAGTACTGCTTGGGAAGATTAACAATGATGATAATGATTAAAAGTTGATATTTTGGTTTCAAAATTGTTGCTAATGATTAATAAGGGTACAAAAGGAAGAAGTTTTATAATTTTCCTTCCATTTTGAGAAATACACAACCCAAACTTTTCCAACTTCTTTGGGCTTTCTACTATTTCCCAACAGTACTTACTTAGGATAAAAACTGAGCATTGTAAACTGTTCTCAGTAACTATTTTAGTTATATTAATTATCTTAATAGCTAACTTTCATTTGAATTCAATCAACAAGTATTTTGGGAACCACTTACTATGTGTAAGCCACAGGGAATGCAAAAACAAATAAGAAGAAGTCCTTATTGTTCTACATTACACAGATCGACTTTATTATATTTATTGTGATCTTTAATGAAAAATACTAGTTGTGGAATATGCTCAGCCTACTCTTCTCTCTCTTGGGATAACAAAAACATAGGGCATGATTTTCTTATGTGTCCACACAAAGGAGCCACAATATCTGTGGCTTCTCAGAAGCCAGAAGCTGCTCTCAGACCATAGTTTCAATATTGGCAGGAACTTCCTCTATACAAATGACTTCCAAATCCACATCCCTAGCTTTGAACACTTCTAAATTCTAGTCATAAATCTCCAACCAGTTGGTGGAAATGCACTTGGATTCTCTGTTCACCTTAGCTGAACTTGACCATAAACTGTCACCATCACACCCCTACTCACAATAAGCCTTTTTTTTTTTTTAAATGGTGAGTACCATCATTGCTGTGTTCACCGAGGATTGAAACTGATGTTACTATAGATTCCTCTTTCTTCCTTTTACATCGTAATCAGTCTGTCAGTTCGTACTTTATAACATCTCCCATATTAGACTCTTCCTCTTGACTTCGGAAGTCATCACTCTAAGTTTAAACCCTTATCATCTGTCACTTACCTTCTCACCTCTAGACTCTCTGTCTTCTAATCTAGCCAGCCATTATTTCCATATTAGTCTTTGAAAGGTGCTACTTAGATCTCTAAAGCCATTTTCAGTTCAAAGATATTATTATGTTTTATATTGTGTAATTCCAATTGATTTGTTTAAAAGATTTTAACTGACCAAAATTATATATATTTATTATGCACAACATGTTGTTTTGAAATATGTATAATTTGTGGAATGACTGAATTGAGCTAATTAACATATGCATTACCTCACATACTTATCATCTTTTTTCTTTTTTTGTGGTGAGAACAGTAAAAATCTGTTTTAGCAATTTCCAAGACTATAATACATTGTTATGAACTACAGTCACCAAGTTGTACAATAGATTTCTTGAACTTATTCTTCCTAACTGAAATTTTGTATCCTTTGACTAATGTCTCCCCACTCGCCTCCTCCCTGCAGCCCCTGGTACACCATCCCACACTACTTCTATGAGTTCAACTATTTTAGATTTTTACATGTAAGTGAGCTCATGCAGTATTTGTTCCTCTGTGACTGGATTATTTCACTTAGCATATTGTACTCCAAGTTCATCTGTGTTGTTGTAAATGACATGATTTTCTTCTTTTGTAAGGCTGAATAGTATCCCATTGTGTACATGTATAGCACATTTTTTTTTTATCCATTCATCTGATAATGGACACATATTGATTCCATATCTTGGCTGCTGTAAATAATGCTGCAATAAACATGGGAGTACATATATCTCTTCCACACTGATTTCCACACTGATTTCATTTCTTTGGCTATATAGCCAGAAATGGGATTGCTTAATCATGTGGTTAGTTCTAGTTCTATTTTTCATTTTTAATATTTTTGAAAACCCTAGTTCTAATAGGTTATAATTCTATTATTCTTCTATTCAAGAACATTAGAACTTCTCTGTTATTTAGAAGATTAAGCCCAAATTGGCATTCAAGGATTTCCAGAGTCTCGTTCTAGCGCACATTTCCAATGCTGTCTTCCGTTACACCATTATCAGGATCCTCTGCAGCAGGTTTAGCAGCGCATTCATGCCTTAGTACACTTCCATACTTTATTTATCTGCTTTGTTTTTTCTCTGTATCCAGGCATTTATCACCTGTCCAAGCGAAGCCCTGGTATCTTTTTTTTTTCTTCAATAAAATCTTCCTTGTCTACTCCGTTTGTAGTGATCTCTCTGTTGGCTGCACCAACAGCAATGTCTATGCTTCTCTATGGCTTTGCTGCATGTGTGATGTTTAAATTCTCCTATTTAAATGGAGGCTGCCCATTATTTTCTATATCCCTAACCTTGTGCAGATAAAGCAGCTCTCAGTAAACTAGCCAACTGAATGAATGATTTAGTAAATGGAGAATGAATGAAGAGTTGGGACAAGCTGACTTTTGACCACTGAAAACTTTAAGAATGGCATTATGTTCTACCCAAATGCTTACACTGGACTCTAATCAAGTCAGGAAGAAGAGATCATCTGTCTCTCTGGAAGAAATTCGAGGCTGGGAAAGTTCGTCAGGAAATTTCTGTTGGAGTGCCCAAAGGGCATATGTAGTCCTACATAATTATGAATCTCAAGTCTCTGAATATTTTGTGAAGATTGTAGACATTTGCAGAGAGATAAAAAGATTTCAGGATTTGCTTTCATTGTCTGGAATAAATGGAAAACCAAAGGTTTCCAATTTTCTTTCCAGACTTTTGGGAAATGCCTCTGCCTTGAAGGAACTAAGCTTTCCTCTGCACTGGGTCAAGAGGCTTTGCAAAATATTCACTGACCTGTATTGGATGGTTATCATTAGAACTGTTAGCTGCAGTGTGGGATGCCACATTCTTAGAGGTGTTCAAAGGCTTGGCATAATTAGGATTACCTTAGGGTTCGGAGCTAAGAGTTTATCTGCCCAGATTGGCACACAAACAAGTCCACAGAATACTTAAAGGGTCTGTTAAGTAACTTTCTATATGTAATGGAACTGAGAGGAAAACTGATTAATTCTGTATCCTTTTTTTTTTTTTTTTTTTTTTTTTTTAGATGGAGCTTTACTCTTTTTGCCCAGGCTAGGGTGCAGTGGTGCAATCTCAGCTCACTGTAACTTCCGCCTCCTGGGTTCAAGTGATTCTCTGCCTTAGCCTCCCGAGTAGCTGGGATTACAGGTGCATGCCACCACACCTGGCTAATTTTGTATTTTTAGTAGAGATGGGGTTTCACCATGTTGGCCAGGCTGGTCTTGAACTCCTGACCTCAGGTGATCCACCTGCCTCAGCCTCCCAAAGTGCTGGGATTACAGGTGTGAGCTACCACACCCGGCCAACTCTGTATCCTCTTTACTGACAATATTATGTACCATTTAGGCTTGTACATTTGTATGGAGTAAGCATGATGAAATATTAAAAAGTTATTCATTTTATTTTAAGATTGTTTTATTGTGATGTGGTTAAAAAGTGAAATGAAGAATTTGTCTGAAGACCTTCATTCTACTACTAATCAGTTAGTTGTGTACATTGTTAAGATATTTTCCCTTGGCCAAATTTTCATCACCATCCCCTGCTTAGGATCTATGTGATTGTTGGCCAAACAAGTTGACTTTGTAGAAGCTCTAATTACACAATTTTCTATAATTGGTATTCTATACTGCAGTATAAAGAAGACTTCCTTTTCCCCTTTGCATGCTTCTTTTTTGTGAGTTGGAGGAATGATAGAAGCCTTTTTCTGACACTGTGATGGTGGTTTAGTGTGAGGCTGGGCTTTCACAATAACCAAAGAATACATACACCATTTCTGTGTTCTCAGGTAGGTATTCTGAGCCTGAGAATATTCCTCTGTTCTTTTTTTTAGGAGGTTCACTGAAGATCAGTGTTTCTGAGACTTGCTTCTATTTCTTCTTTAATGCTCAAGCAGAAGTCTCATGTTTATTTCAGTCTTTCCCTCAAAAAACACCCCCTGTAGAACTGTATTACATTTCCTAGTCTTTGAGAATTTCTAGGGCACCATGACTTCTAATGAATCTTTGTTAGTTTTAAACAGATGACTACTTAATATCAGTACCACAGTGGTGACAGAGGCACCTCGTTAAGAAATTAGTAACATCAATAAATGATTACAGATGAAGGTGGGTTACTAAAGATGAGCCTTTTGACCAGAAATCACTCATTCATTTAACAAATGGTTTCTGAATACCTACTTTATGCCAAGTCCTATGCTAGTAACTGGGGATACACTGATGAACAAGGTAGGAAGATTCCTTAGCTTTGTGGATCTTATGTTCTTTTTTTTTTTTTTGAGATGGAGTTTCACTCTTGTTGCCCAGGCTGGAGTGCAATGGTGCGACCTCGGCTCACTGCAACCTCTGCCTCCCGGGTTCAAGCGATTCTCCTGCCTCAGCCTCCCCAGTAGCTGGGATTACAGGCATGCGCCACTACGCCCAGCTAATTTTTGTATTTTTAGTAGAGATGGGGTTTTGCCATGTTGGCCAGGCTGGTCTTGAACTCCTGACCTCAGGTGATCTGCCCACCTCGGCCTCCCAAAGTGCTGGGATTACAGGCGTGAGTCACTGCGCTCGGCCGGATTTTATGTTCTAATAGGCAAGACAAACAATAGACAAGTAGAAAAGTGAATAAATAACACAATTGCACATTCCACTGTGTTATTAGTGAAATAGCCAAGCATTGCAATTGGGCGATCATGGAAGTCTTTTCTGAGGAGGTGACATTTATGCAGAAACTTGATGGCTGTAGGAAAGCTAGATGCATGAAAAGTTAAGGAAGAGCTTCCCAAGAAGATGGATCAGCAAGTGTAAAGGCTTGCTTAAGGGTGGAAATGTTGGTGTTTTCTAGAAACTGACAGATGAATATGACTAGAGCATAGTGATCAAGGGGAAAAGTGAAACTAGGTGAGGAGGAGTGATACGTGGGATCCAAATTATATATAGAGAATCTTGAAGGACAAGGTATGAAAATTGTTCATTATGGAATTCTAAGTGGAAAGAGACTCTAGTAAATTTTATTTTGAAGAATCATTCTGATTGCTGTAAAGAGGTGGGGGTGGAAGAAGGTTAAAAGCAAGGAGGCCAATTAGGAGATATATATATATGTGTGTGTATATATATACACACAGATACACACACACACACACACACACACACACACACATATATATATATATATATAAAATCTTCTGTTTTCTCCTAGAGATCTGCCTTGTGGATCAGCCTAGGAGGCTGATCTGTAGTATGATTAATTAAATGGGGTTCCTAGGCTCTCTGGCTTCCAGTAGGGTGTGACCAACACCCATCTGGGGATCAGAGAAAAAGTGTGAGGTTAGGCTAATATTATCCTGGCCTCTTCACTACAAGGGCTGTTTCCTTCAACTAAGATCCTTGCATCTCTCAAGGTGGCCTACTCTATCAAACGCTTTCTCCTTGTGGGTTCTAGTACCCTTCTCCCCTCATCTCTTCTGACCAGGTCTGATAACAGCTCTGCTGCTAGGGTTCCTGCAGGCCCTATTTCCCTATACTTGTATGTTTGAAGATAAACCTGGAAGTTCTAGATCATCCATGTTGGACATATTCTTTCAGCTGAATCATGCTCTAGGATTCCTTCTTTCACTTTGTACAGAGCAGAACACCATGCACTAGTTACTAATGCCAGGGAGGACACCAACTACATGGAGGATAGCAAAGATCATCACCGTGTCAACCACCAGGAAGAGAAGTCCAACTTGGTATTGGAGTCACCAAGGAAAACAACACAGTCAAGCACTGGATGGGACAGTGCTTTAACTGACACAGAAAAGACATAGAGCAAGATCAGCTCCAATAGTATGTGTTGCTTCCCATGGCTAACAGGTTCCCTGTGTCACAGTAGAATGACCCCTTTTTCACCCCTGTAGACTCTGAAATACTGAAAGATGGGGGTATGCTTGAGAGCCATCGACACACATGCTTAAGCAGAGCAAAGCAGCATACATTGAGCTTGAAACAGAGGGGTGGGAAACAGGCAGAGATATTTCCACACAAAGCAATATGCCTGGCACAGGCTGTGTGGGCTCCTTATCTCTTGGCAAGGCAGTGTTCCAGGCCCAAAGCTCATTCTTGCGTGGATGAGTGGGGGTTGAGACTGCTTTTCCCCACACTCTGTTTTTGGTTGCCATAGATTCTTTACTTTCTTGCCACCTCAGCAACTCATTTAACATAGTGATTGTTATGTATTATGTAGTTTTCACAGTTTTTTTTTTTTTTTGTTTTTTTTGTTTTTTTAAAGACAGAGTTTTGCTCCATCGCCCAGGCTGGAGTGCAGTGGTGCGATCTTGGCTCACTGAAACCTCTGCCTCCCAGGTTCAAGTGATTCTCATGCCTCAGCCCCCTGAGTAGCTGGGATTACAGGGACCCGCCACCATCCCAGCTAATTTTTGTATTTTTAGTAGAGACAGGGTTTTGACATGTTGGCCAGGCTGGTCTCAAACTTGTGACCTGAAGTGATCCACCCTCCTTGGCCTCCCAAAGTGCTGGGATCACAGGTGTGAGCCACCGTGCACGGCTGCTTTCGCAGTCATTTTATTGGGAGAGTCGTGACGCTACTGACAAAGCTGGTCTCTCCAAAGATGGGGTCTTTCCCTGTTTGTTGTCACAAAGTCAATAATTGACACCTTAAGTGACTGTCAAGCAAAACAGGCTTTAATCTATGGCCATGGAATTGAGAAGCAGGAGCATGGCTCACAAATCAACTTCTTGACAAGTGAGAGGTGAGGGGGTTAAAATTTAGGGTTTCTCTAAAGAAGGAGTTGGCATTAAAAGTGAGGGAAGGAATAGTCATGTCTTCTTTGGAAATAGGTGGTGAACTTCCCGTAACTGGAGTGCTGCCTTCCTTTTTGTCCTTGTATGGCTTCTCTTCCAGTAATTGTCATGGTGATTGTCAACTGTCACAGCACTGGTGGGAATGCCATTTAGTATGGAAACAAGATTATAATGAAGTCTGAGGTCTTTTTGAAGTTATTTGGTTGGCTATCTTGGTTCTAACTAGTCTCACCTGGTCTGGTTACAAAGGGAAATTTTTATAGCAGGCATCCTGTTTCTTAAAGAGAAACAGAGTTAAGATGGGGGTAGAAATTCAGTTATGTCAGGTAGACATTACACCAGGTAACCCTGAGGTTATCTAATCAATGAGGTTGCCCTCCATTTATTATAGTAATGCACTCAGAACCTCTTGATCACAGGATGGGCACGTTACATAGGCTGAGACTATTTAGTGTCCAGTCCCTCTGGGCCCTGTAATTGGTCCAGGCTGAGCATGTGCCCTGCATGGGGACAATCATCCCCAGGATTCTTTAAAGTGCAGCCAAAAGAGGGAGGAGATTTTTTTTCCTCTTTTTTGGTTTTGAGCTGTGAGAATATGATAACAGAATTTGTGGCACCCACTCTTTTCCCCCCTGCCATGGGGCAAAATCCTATTTGCTATGGGTGATGTTGAAGTCAAGCAGAGATCAGCAAAAATGAGAGATGGGTTGAGAAACAGAGAGAAAGAGAGAGCACTTTGGTGCTATCAAGTCTCCAGTTCTAATTGCTAAGATCCTTGAAGCTGTGTGAGTTATTGCAGCTCCTTGATTCTGTGACAAAGCCAAACATCCTTCCTAAACATTCTTTCTTTAAAGATGAATTTAGCATAAGTTGAGTTTCTAGCACTTGTGATCAACTCATTCTAATATGCCACCTCTTTTTCTTTTGCTCTGGATATATATGATACTGCATATGCTCAATATTTTCATTAATACCAAGAATCCCTGTTTTTTTCCCAAAGGCCACTGTCTCTTTCAGGTGGAGTTGGCCACACTACAATAGCATTACAACATAAGAATGTGATCATCTTTTGGAGTAGCTGAAGGTGATATGGGAATTATTGTTTCACCTTTATCTAAATTGGCATCCTCTTTTTTGAAACTAAAATAATAAGATTGCGGAGTTCTTGAAAACCAAAATGGTGATACAGTTTGTATTGGTCAGGGACAAGTTAGTACACAGAGACCATACAGTCACTAGACATTAACATTTGAACATAAAGAATTATTAACTAGTAACAGGAGCTTGGGTAATAAGTGACTGACTCTACTGAGGGGTTGAAGAGAACATAAAAAGTACAGCAATAGCAGATATATGGGACAGTCACTATCCCCTGAGCTGAGGCAGAGTGTCCTTGAATTTGGAACTCTTTGGAAAATTTCCCTTTCCCTATCCAAAGCTGACAGACTTTTTTTGTAGGGGACCTGGCCATAATCTACAGGATGGCAAAGCAGTTTGTTGATGTGCTGCCGGTCAAAGTTGAAAAGCAGGAAATAATCTGCTGGGGTGCTGAAGAAACTCACCTGCAAGCTTTCTTTGGCAAGGGGCAGCTGTTGAATTTCTTGGGAAGTTGACTGGGTCACAGGTGGGATTCATTAGGAGGCCTCCCATCTGCAGGAGCAGGGTACCCTTCAGGAATCTGGCTGGAATGCCTACAGAACTCATGGAATGCTGCTGAACTTGATGGGAAGTCATCTGTGGCACCCATAGAACTCTCTGGAAAGTTCCCTGCCTGGGTGTCCCTGAAACTTGCTGGAGGTTAGCTCTGCTGGTTGTTCTGCATGCTAGCTGAGTGCTGCAGGGCAAAGAAGGAAGGAAAGCATGCCAGGTGCTATAAAAGAGGCCCTTTCTTTCTGTAATGCCCCTTCAGTGCCCTCTATTTGCAAAGCTTAACACTGTGCTAACTGGCAAAGGAGGAATGCATACAAGATTCAGCTCCAGTGTTATGAGGTTTGCACAGATCAGGATTCTGTACAGGTCAAAGAGGCTACTTTATGGTCCATAAGTAAAGGCAATATGTGGTTTTGGAGCTAGACATGGAAGCATTCTGGAATCGCTGGGCCAGTGTCATAGGACCAGTCCTGGGAGATCAGACACTATCACATGAGTTGTGATCACCCCTTGTCTTCTCCTTTATTTGCATCAAGTGAGACCTGAATAGGACCATGAATGGGAGCCATGAGGGAAAAACGAGGGGCAGAAAAGCCCCCAAAATGCCGTAGCCAGAGTGCTGTGTGTAGAGGCAGGGAGGCCCAGCCTCCAGATACCTGGCGTCTAAGTGAGGCTGTGTGGACAACGTTTTTCAGAGCCTCAGCTCTCCTGTAGCACCAGCCTGATCACTTCTCTGCTTCCTTTTCCCCTTCCCTGTGGCATTTCAGCTGCTTGTCTCCCAAGTCCAGTTCAAACCCTGAACATAGGGAGTCCAGGTCCTTAATGATTTGCTGAGTCCTACAGATGATTCTGATTAGATGTGATTGTTAGAGGAAAGGGGTCGCAATTCAGACCCCAAGAGAGGGTTCTTGGGTCGCACACAAGGAAGAATCCAGGGTGAGCCCACAGTGCAAAGCAAAAGCAAGTTTAAGAAAGTAAAGGAATAAGAGAATGGCTATTCTATAGACAGAGCAGGCCCAAGGGCTGCTGGTTGCTCATTTTTATGGTTATTTCTTGATGATATGCTAAACAAGCTGTGGATTATTCATGCCTACCCTTTTCAGACCATAGAGGGTAACTTCCTGACCTTGCCATGGCATTTGTAAACTGTCATGGTGCTGATGGGAGTGCAGCAGTGAGGACGACCAGAGGTTGGTCACACTCATGGCTATCTTGGTTTTGGTGGATTTGGGACAGGTTCTTTACTGCAACTTGTTTTATCAGTAGGGTCTTCATGTCCTTATCTTGTGCCAATCTCCTCTTATCCTGTGACTGACAATGCCTTAACCATCTGGGAGCGCGGTCCACTACATCTCAGCCTTATTTTACCCAGCCCCTATTCAAGATTGAGTTACTCTGGTTCACACGCCTCTGACAATTTTAGTGAAAGGGAAAACAAAAAAATCATCATAGCAAAACTGAAATTCAGAAAAAGTACTAGTATAGATTTCAGTTATTTGTAAGAAAAAAAGAAAGGAATAGTTAAAAAGGTAAAAAAAAAAAAAAAAAAAAAAAAAAAAAGGCTTGGGAGATCCGAGACTATTTAAAAACAGCTTTAGGCAATCTCAGGATATATATTTACACACACACACACACATACACATAATGAAAGTTGTTAGAATCAAAATGAAGCCACTTATGCCAAACCCTAACAAAATGAAGTCAGAAGGCCATAAAGGAGGGGCTCTCACACACACACTCCTGTGATGAAAACTATTAGAAAGATTCTCTGAAAATCACAACCTTGCACAAAGGCCGCTACAACTTTATACAAAGACCACTTCTGGAAGTGCATCTGCCCAACAACTGTCTAGTCAGCCTTGAACTGACGCCACCCTTGTTATTGATCCTTGTAGCCAAAGATAATTATCTCAAAATAATGTATGTAACCTTCCTCATTTTGCCTTTGAAAACCCTTGCCTTCCTTTGCCTCCTTAGAGGCCTGTGCCCCCTCCATGGGTCACCATGGCATGTGTATTCCTGAATTGCAATTTGTCATTTATTCCTGAATAAGCTAATTTTAGAGCCACTTTCTCTGTTGTTATATTAGGTTGATAATATATATACATGTATGTCATGAATGAAAAGGATACAGATATTTTACAAAAGCCCCAAACCAACCAAAGAAAACTCTAAACTACAACATATGATGTGTCTAATAGGACCTTTACTGAAAAAGTGTCTCCTAAGAAAATTTGATTATTGATCAATTGAGGGGAACTGTACAGCTTACAAAGTAAGGCAACCAGTGTTGGCCCAAGAAACACTATGGGTTGAGATTTGCAAGAGGTGCCCAAGGTTCTGAAAGGCATCACGGAGAAAGGCTTGTTGATTGTCGTGATAGAAAAGGTGGGCTTACATGAGAAAAGGAAATAATTACTGAACAATTTGTGGTCAAAGCAATTTTTTTTTCTTTTTGAGATGGAGTCTTGCACTGTCACTCAGGCTGGACTGCGGTGGTGCAATCTCGGCTCACTGCAACCTCCGCCTCCCAGGTTCAAGTGATTCGCCTGCCTCAGCCTCCCGAGTAGCTGGGATTACAGGCACCCACCACCACACCCGGCTAATTTTTTGTATTTTTAGTAGAGACGGGGTTTCACTGTGTTGGCCAGGCTGGTCTGGAACACCTGACCTTGTGATCCACCCGCCTCAGTTTCCCAAAGTGCTAGGATTACAGGCGGGAGCCACCGCGCCCGGCTGAGAAAAGCAATTTTACCGTCAATCTAGAGGGTGTTTGCCCTGTGAAATTGCTATCTGGTGTGGAATTGGGCTCTGTGTAGGTCTAGGAATCCATTTTGCAAAAATATACTTTAACATTTAAACTACTCTACAAGAAAATGTACTTCCAGTTATTCATGTAGGCAAAGGAAGAGGAGCAGTAGGGTTGATGATCCTAATGAAGGACCTAAGATTTGAATTACTTTAGATCACTGGTTCTGAAAAGAGGGTGATTTTGCTCTTTGGAGGATTTATAGTAATGTCTGAATGCATTTTTGGTCATCACAACTTGAGAAGGTTTTATTGGCATCTAGTGGGTGGGAGCCAAGGATGCTGCTAAACACCCCCCCCCCCCCCATGCACAGGACAGCCCCCACAATGTAGCATTACCTGGCCCCAAATGTTAATAGTGCTAAGGTTGAGAAACCTTGCTTTTGGATAACCTATTTGAGAAACTGATTATTATTTTATTTTCCTGACAGTTTACAGCTTAGGCTAATTACATTAAAACCCAACTACTTGTGTTTGGGAAAGAAATGACTTATATATTTCATGTTGTCCCTCAAATCTGTGGGATAGCAAGTTATCCCATAATAGGATTTGACTGTATGAAGCTTTGTTACAATCCATAAAGACTAAACAGTTGATACCGTGTGTGAGCTTTTATTTGGGGTTGGGAGGTGGAATAGGGCAGAGATAGTGTATGCAGAAGCAATTTGGGGGTTCATAATTTGTTTTGGATAAGCCACAACTTGGGTGATAAACCTACTGATAATTTTGGTTTGATTGTCTTAACATTTCCTTGGATTTATGAGAGACTGGGATAAAATTACTATGGGAGTTTGAAATTAATAAAATGTATTCATTAAATTACAGGATCTTTGGTTTTTGTTTTTCTAAAAAGGATATAATTTTTTACTAGGATATATTTTTTTTCTGGAGCATATACTTAACTCTACTTCTTTGATGGGTAATTTTCACCTCAAAAACATCGAGGGTTTTCCCACCCCATCTAAAACAAGAAAATTTGTAATTATGTTTTCAGAGACTTTAGGGGCAATGTACAATGAGCAATTGCTCTAGGTAAGGAGCAATGTGGAAATGGATTGATCACAGTTTGAAAAATCAAGCTAGACTGACACAATCTCTAACCAAGAAATATATTTGACTCAAGTATTCCATTGGTATTATGAGCTTTTGAAAAATGAGGAGTCTTCCTGGCTGCAGAGTAAATATACTAATTATCCACTTCCATTTCTGGAGGCTTCTCAGAAATGTAAATGCACAGAGAAAACATAATAAATGTGCTCCCTTGGTGAGAGTGAAGGAAAAGTTCAGCAGTAAATAACTTATTGAGTTCACTGTAAATTCTTAAAATCTCCTTTCCATCATCATATTCTTTTAAATGCAAATTCAAAGCCAAAAAAACAAAAAAAAGCTCATCTCAGGCTTGTCTTTTATGACAGCAGTGTGGGAGGATTAATAAATGTTATGAGATTTTCTGAAAAATAAAGGCACTTTTCAGAGTGAATAAAAGTAGTTTTAATAGATACAAATACCATTTTCCTCAATATCAGTTTTGAATTTTCCCTCAAGTGAGTAGACAGATAAGGGAGACAGCCAGGGTAACTGGTTGGTTGTTTTAGTGTGGAACACCCCATGAATGGCAGTCCAAGGGTTCAGTTTTCAGTGTTGTCTGTCACTGCACCTTCTCTGTTATTATGCTCTCTATATATTTCTAATATCTTCTTCCTTCTAACCAAGTTGATGCCAGAGACACGAAGCTGGGAGAGCTTGCTCCAAATTACCACACATATTCTATGTATACATTTTTGAGGTGTATAGGATACTTGGGAGGCTGAGGCAGGAAAATCATTTGAGCCTGGGAGATCAAGGTTGCATGAGCTGTGATTGCACCACTACAATTTTGAGGTGTATAGCAAGAGAAGTTTTCTAAACCTCTGATCCACATAATATTTATATCTCTCTCCCCGCCACCCCCGGGGATACTTTCATCAACATTCTCATCTATGCTCAGGTTCCGTTGTCAGAATAAAGCCTACCAGTTGAGTCTATGTGATTTAAGTCCGTGGTCTCAGATAAAGAACCTCTGGGCTCCTTTTCTCCTCCTCCTCCCTCTCCCCCTCCTTCTCTTCCTCTTTGTATCTTCTTGATGATTTGGTGTCATTAAACCCACCTGAGAGTCTTCCTGGTTACATAGAACTTTCACTTGTTTATTTTCGGGTATGGCTGCAGCTGATACGTACCTGTGTCTATTTCCTCCTTCAGTATACTTACTACCATGTACCATTCAAACTTTTCCAGATACCTTCCCAAGACATTTTCAAATATATGCTTCATTTAATTGGGGATTATTCTAAATTACGTAGAGCCCAATGAGAAGGTCTGCTAGAGCATGACTGAGTTTGATCCTGGGTCTGAAAGCATCAGTTAGCTAAAATCTCCCTGTAGTTCCAAGACACACTATATTATTGCTTATCTGCTTCTTCTTTAATCTTTCTAGAATTTGACACTTTTGGATTCAATAATCTTATCCCAACTCAGGAGAGAGTTGAATTGGATGAAGTTAGAGAAGGAGTAACTGTGAGTATTAGTTCTTGCTAATGTATAGGTAAAGCAATAGAACAGCAAGATAGATAGAACTTAGTCAACTTAAAATTTTTTGAGATATATTCTATTGAAATATAATTCACGCACCATAAAATTTACCCTTTTAAAGGATACAACCCAGTGGGTTTTTTTTTTGTTGTTTTTTTTTTGTTTGTTTGTTTGTTTGTTTTTTAGGATTTTCACAGGGTCATGCAACTCTTACCACTATGTAATTTTAGAACAGTTTCATAATCCTAGATTTATTTTTGACCTAAAAAAGTGCTTTTGCCTTGTAATGATTTAAGAGGGAGAAAGATGACATGGTAGGAAGAATAATGGTCCCTCAAAGATGTCTACGTGCTAATTTCCGGAACCTGTGACCATGTTAAATTACATGGAAAAGGATATTACAGTTGTAGATGAAATTACAGTTGCTAATAATGGGGAGATTATTCTGGATATCTGGGTGGGCCCAATGTAATCACAAGGGTCCTTGAAAATAGAAGAGAGAGTTCAAGCAGTCTGTCAGAGTCAGAGAAGGAGATGTGATGATTAACGCAGTGGTCAAAGTGTTGTGATCATTGATTTGAAGATGCAGAAAGGGCTGCAAGGCAAAGAATCCAGATGACATCTGGAAGTGGGAAAAGGCAAGGAAACAGATTTGCCATAGAGGCTCCAGAAGGAATGTAGCCTTGATGATACATTGATAATTTATCAATGTGGTAATTTGGAGCAAGCTCTCCCAGCCCAGTTGAGACCCACTTTGGACTTCTGTAACATAGTGCATTTGTATTGTTTTAAGCCACTAACTTTGTGGTAACTTGTTACAGTAGCCATAGGAAACTTACGCAGATTGAGAAAGAAGGTAGGCAGGAGAGTGATGGAAACAGGAAGGGAGACAGAGGGAGGATCAACCATTAAGTACTATTTGTATGTCTAACCCCATTTGATGATGTCTCAGACTAAGAGCTGGCTTTGTCATTTCATTTGATCCTGTTGGTCTTTAAAAGAGTGGTTGACAGTAGAGGCTCTTTCCTTAAATGCTAGCAGATCATTTGATACGTTTCTCTTGGTTAGAGCTCAGGAATTCCACTAATGCTGATGTGAATGGTTTAGAACTTTGACTGGTCTTAAGAATTTACTGGGTTTCTCAAAAAACTGTTGGGAAGTGGAACTTGTTAATCAGGGTGAACAAAGAGCTGTACACCTCCATTCCCACCTACTGATTCCACTTCAGGTGAAGCTAACAGAACAAGAGAAACCCCTTGATATCAAGAAGGAGTCAGGTAATTAACTTGATTATAGCGCTATGACTCAGTTTTGCTTACGAACTGTTTAAAACATCAAAGTCTGGCAAAGTTTAAAAGTAGAAAGAACATGAACGGTAAGGTAGTGTGCTTTTCATTTCTTTTTAAGAAAAATTTAAAAAGGTTCTGTAAAATCTGTTGTTTGTTTTTTCCCCTAAAAGCAAAAAGGAAGTGGATATTAAAATTCATTTTTCATTTTTGCTTTCTAAAATAAAAATATACTAAAGGCTGGGCACAGTGGCTCAAAATTATAATCCCGGCACTTTCTGAGGCTGAGGTGGGAGGATCGGCTGAGCCCAGGAGTTCAAGACCAGTCTGGGAAACATGGTGAGACTTCGTCTCTACAGAAATTTGAAAAATTAGCCAAGTGTAGTGGTGTGTGCCTGTAGTCCCAGCTACTTGGGAGGTTGAGGTGGGAGAATTACTTGAGCCCAGGAGGTTGAGGCTGCAGTGAGCTGTTTTCATACCACTGCACTCTAGCCTGGGCAACAGAGTGAGATCCTGTCTCAAAATAAAATAAAATTAAATTAAAATAAAAAGAACAGGCAACCTACAGAATGGGAGAAATTTTTTGCAACCTATCCATCTGATAAAGGGCTAAAATCCAGAATCTACAAGGAACTTACACAAATTTACAAGAGAAAACCCCATCAAAAAGTGGGCAAAGGATATGAACAGACACTTCTCAAAAGAAGACATTTATGCGGCCAACAAACATATGAAAAAAGTTCATCATCACTGGTCATTAGAGAAATGCAAATCAAACCCACAATGAGATGCCATCTCATGCCAGTCAGAATGGTGATTATTAAAAAGTCAGGAAACCACAGATGCTGGCGAGGCTGTGGAGAAATAGGAATGCGTTTACGCTGTAAGTTGGAATGTAAATTAGTTCAACCATTGTGGAAGACAGTGTGGCAATTCCTCAAGGATCTAGAACCAGAAATACCATTTGATCTGGCAATCCCATTACTGGGTATATACCCAAAGGAGTATAAATCATTCTACTATAAGTACACATGCACACATATAGTTTTTGCAATACTATTTACAATAGCAAAGACTTGGAACCAACTCAAATGCCCATCAATGATAGGCTGGATAAAGAAAATGTGGCACATATATACCATGGAATACTATGCAGACCTAAAAAGGTTGAGTTCATGTCCTTTGCAGGGACATGGATGAAGCTGGAAGCCATCATTCTCAGGAAACTAACACAGGAACAGAAAACCAAACACTGCATATTCTCACTCATAAGCAGGAGTTGAACAATGAGAACACATGGACACAGGGAGGGGAACATCACACACCAGGGCCTGTCAGGGGTGGGCGACAAGGGGAAGGAGGGACAAATACTTAATGTATGCAGGGCTTAAAACTCAGATTATGGGTTGATAGGTACAGCAAACCACCATGGTACATGTATACCTATGTAAAATACCTGCACATTCTGTACATGTATCCCAGAACATAAAAGTAAAATTAAAAAAGAATTTTGCCAACAACTGGAAATGTAACAGAAAATACAAGAAAGCTGAGGGTTCTGGGAAGATGGCTGAGTAGGATGCACCAGGAATCTGTCTCTCTACCTAACAACAATTGTACTGGCAGAATCATCTGATGTAACTATTTTGGAAGTCTGGAGTCTGTCCAAGGCTCAAGGCTCACAACTTTCTGGGGAAGGCTTTAATAGTAAATTGTAGTTAATTTGTGTCAATTTTGGCTTAGTAAGGTTGCAACTACTCATTCTCTACCCTTCAGCTACATGGCAGGCAGCCATGCACGTGTTTCTGAAGCAACCTGCACACAACTTGCAAGAACCAGAGGGGGCGAAAAGGAGGGCCCTGCTCCACATGTTGGGGATCTGTGCTCTGATTGCTGAGTGCTGCTTCTGATCACAGAGGTGCCCATAAAGAGGAGGCAGTCATTGTGGTTGTGCTCCTCTCATCTCACATTATTGCAAGCCTCTGCCTCTCTGGCTGAAGTAACTTCCAGGGAATTTAAAGGGCTGGTACCTTCCCCCCCCCCCCCCCATTTTTTTTCTTTGGGAGCTACACATTAAAGACTAGGACGTTCAAAAGCAATTGCATATACAGGGAGAATCAGAAAGTGACTGCACATGCCCAGAGAAAGATACAGGCCCAGAAAAGAACTGAAAAGACCTTAAGTTTGCATCTCAGTGAAGTTTATACCTCACAAGTTTAATCCTTGGCACAGAGATAGCCTATAACAATAATAAAAACAACAAAAGGCAGCAAGCCCTGGGGAAAGGATGCAATATAATTTCCGGAATTACCACAATATTAGACTCAAATGTCCAGTTTTCAACCAAAAATCACATGGCATACAAAGAAACAGGAAAATATGGCTCACTCAAAGGAAAACAAAAATAAACAGAAACTGACCAATAAAAAGACTTGATGGCAAATCTACTAGAGAAATACTTCAAAATATTTGTCTTAAAGATTGCTCAAAGAACTAAGGAATATGTGAAGAAAGTCAAGAAAATGATGTATGAACAAAATAGAAATATAAATAAAGAGAAAAATCTAAAAACAAACCAAAAGAAATTCTGGTGATGAAAATTACAGTAACTAAAATGAAAAATTTACTAGAGAACCACACCAAGACACATTATATTCAAACTTAAAAGCCAAGAACATGGGCAATTATAAAAGCTACTATTATTGTAACAACAGTTTGTTACTCCACTTTCTGTTTTCTACGTGATGTAAGAGACTAATCCATTAAAAAAAGTTTAAGGCTGGGCACTGTGGCTCATGCCTGAATCCCACCATTTTGGGTGGCCAAGGTGGGAGGATTGCTTAAGCCCAGGAGTTTGAGACAAGCCTAGATAACATAGGGAGACCTCATCTCTACAAATGAAAAAAAATTAGCTAGGTATGGTGGCATGTGTCTGTGGTCCCAGTTACTTGGTAGGCTGAGGCAGGAAAATCATTTGAATCTGGGAGATCAAGGTTGCATGAGCTGTGATTGCACCACTACACTCCAGTCTAGTGACATAGTGAGATCGCATCTTTCCAAAAACAAAGAAAGTGTAAAAGCTAGTATTATTGTAACTTTGGTTTATGACTCCACATTTTGTTTCCTACATAATTTAAGAGGCCAATGTATTTAAAAGAATTATTTTTTGGCACACTAAAGATATAGCATCTACAACTGACATGATCACTGAAAAAGGTGGACATGGAGCTGTAAAGGAGCAGATGCATGTTATTGAAGTTAAGCTGGTATAAAGTCAAATTAGAGTGTTATAACTGTAGAATGTTAGATGTAATCCCTATGGTAACCACAAAGAAAATAGCTGTAGAACATACAGAAAAGAAAATGAGAAAGGAATTTAAACATTTCACTACAAAAAGTCAACTAAACACAAAAGAACCCAGTAATGCAGGAAATGAAGGACAAAAAAGAAGCTGTGAAGGCATATAAAAAACAAATAGCAAAATGACAGAAGTCTCTCCTTATCAGTAATTACTTAAATGTAAATGGATTAAACTCTTCAACCAAAAGACAGAAATTATCAGAATGATAAAAACACATAATTCAACTATATGCTTTGAGGGTCTTTCAATCCAAAGAGACAAATAAATGGAAGGTAAAAGGCTGGAGAAATATCCTATGTCAATGGTAACCAAAAGAGATCAGGGGTTGCTGTAGTAATATCAGACAAAATAGGCTTTAAATCAAGAAAAAATTTACAAGAGAAAAAGAAAGACCATCATATATTAATGAAAGGTTCAGTACAGCAAGAATATATAGCAGTTATAAAATTTAACACCTAATAACCAATCACCAAAATATATGAGGCAAAAACTGTCAGAATTGAAGGAAAAATATAGAAAATTCTACAGTAACAGTTGGAGACTTCAATATCCCACTCTCAATAATGGACAGAACAGCCAGACAGAAGTTAAATAAGGAAATAGAGAAATTAACACAATAAGCCGACTAAATTTGAGAGACATGTGCAGAGCATTCTCCCAAGTGACAATAGCTCCCACATTATTTTCAAGTGCATGCGGGACATTTTTCAGGGTAGACCATATGTGAGGCCACAGATTAAGCACTGCTGGTTGAAATGTAAATTGATACAGCCACTGTAGAGACAGTTTGGTGGTTTCTCAAGAAATTAAAACTAAAATGACCATATGATTCAGTAATTTCACTTCTGGGTTTATACTCGAAAGAACTGAAAGTAGGGCCTCAAACAGATAATTTGGACATTCACATTCATAACAAACATTCAGCTAAAAGATGGAAGCAACTTAAGTATCCATCAGTGGATGAACCCAGATAAGCAAAATGTGATACATACATGGAATATTATTCGACCTGAAAAGGGGAGGAAATTCTGACATATGCAACAACATGAATGAACTTTGAGGACATATTAAGTGAAATAAATCAGTTACAAATGGAAAAATGCTGTATCATTCCACTTATATGATGAACTTAAGGTAGTCAAAATCATAGAGAGAGAAAGTAGAAGGATGATTTCCAGGAGCTGGGGCAGAAGAGGAATGGGAGTTATTGTTAATGAGTATGGGTTTTAGTTTTACAAGACAAGAAGAGTTATGAAGACGGATGATGGTGACGATTGCACATTATGAGTGTATTTAAATTACTGAACTATGAACTTAAAAATGGTTAAGATGGTAAATTATGTGTTACATTACATTTTATGATTAAAAATTTTTTGAAAATTAAAAAATGGAATTACCATATGATACAGCAATTTCATTTCTGAGTATATACCCAAAAGAATTTAAAGCAGGGCCTCAAACAGTCATTTGTATACTCATGTTCATGGTGGTGTTATTACAAAAGCCAAAAGGCAAAAGCAATCTTAGTGTCTATCAATATAAAGACTCTATAAGCAAATATGTCCAAACAAACAAACAAACAAAACAAAAACACCTGAAGATAAATGGGCAACAAAATGTGATATTACATATAATGAAATATTATTCAGCCTTAAAAAGGACAGGAATTCTGACACATGCTACAACGTGGATGAATCTTGAAGATATTATGGGGATTGAAATAATCTAGTCACAAAGGACAAATATGTCATTCCACTCTCATGAGGTAATTGAATTAGAGCAGTCCAATTCATAGAGACAGAAGTAGAAGGAGGGTTTTCACACAATGATGATGGGAAGGAGACTAGTGAGTTATTTTTTAATGGATACACAGTTTCAGATTGGGAAGATAAAGTTCTGGAGATGGGTAATGATGGTTGCACAAGTATGTGAATTTACTTACTGCCACTGAACTTTACACTTACAAAGGATTAAAATGGTAAAGTTTATGTTATGCATATTTTACCACAGTCAAAAATTAATCATATTCTTATGTACTAGCAATAAAGATATGTAACATAATCATCTGGTGGGTCTTCCAACTACCTTCATTATATCCACTCCCACATGCCCACTTCCCCGAGTCACAAAGGTGCCAAGAACACACAATGGGGAAAAACACACGATGGTGAAAGGACAGTCTCTTCATTAAATGGTGTTGGGAAAACTACATGTCCACATGTAGAAGAATGATATTGTACCAGTATCTTACACTCTATAAAAAATAAACTCAAAATGAATTAAAGGGTTAAAAGCTAAGACCTGAAACAATGATACTAGAAGAAAACATAGGGGAAAATCCATGACATTGATCTGGGTAATGATTTTTGGGGTATTACTGCATAAACATATGCAACCAAAGCAAAAATAGACAAATGGGATTACATCAAACTAAAAAATTCTGCAGAGTAAAGGAAAGAATCAGCAGAGAGAATGGGAGAAAATATTTGTAAATGATAAATCTAATAAGGAGTTAATATCCAAAATATATAAGGATCTCAAACTCAATAGCAAGAAAACAGGTAAGTTGATTTAAAAATGGGCAAAAGACCTGAAAAGACATTTCTCCAAAGAAGATACACGAATGGCCAACAGGTACATGAAAAAATGCTCAACATAACTAATTGTCAGGGAGATGCAACTTGAAGCCGCAATGAGATATCACCTCATTCCTGTTAGAGTGGCTATGATAAAAAAGACAAAAGATAACAAGTTTTGGCAAGGATGTGGAGAAAAGGGAACCCCTGTACACTGTTGGTAGGAATGTAAAATTGTGCAGCAGCTATGGAAAACAATATGGTGATTCCACAAAATATTAAAAATAAAATTATCATAAGATCCAGAAATCTTGCTACTGGGGATCTATCCAAAGGAAATGAAATAAAGAGCTCCTGGTTCTATAATGATGGCATAGAAGCAAGCTAGATTCACTGCCCCTGAGAAAACCAAAACAAACATACATAGCTGAGTGTATCACCAGCAATAGCCCAGAATTTAATATGAGGAAACAGTTCCTGGGGCCACCGAGAAGTAAAAAAACTGAGCAGATGGTAAGAGTGTTGGAGTTCCATATCTGCAGCGCCTGTACCCCCAATCTACCTGGCACCAGCACTCGAAAAATTTTTCCTGACTCAGGGTTTCTTCATTGGACAAAGTAAGATTAAGGTGAACAATGAGCTTCCTCACCACCTGGGTTCCTTGGCAGGAGACCTGTTCCTGTCTCAATCCATGGGAATCACTGGGACTGCCTGAAGGGAGAAACATCCCTGAGGACAGCCAGAGACAAAGTAGGGAGTGCGACTATCAACCCCAGCCCTAGAAACTCTGCTCTATAACTTGGCCAAAGGAGATGACCAATCAGAGCGACTATTAGCAGCACCATGTTGTAGCAGGTTCATTGCACAGGTTGCCTGGGCAGAGACCCTTAGCCAGCCTTTCTACACTACTGGGATAATCAATTTGGAATCTCCCCCATTTTGGATGGGCAGCATTCTGATTGTATACTAGAACTGAAGCAAACCTGGGCTTAATGTACTATCTAGTGCTGAAAAAGAAGCAGCAACCTAGCAGAAATAAATAAATAATAAAATAAATCACCAGGTAAAATATAAAGACTCTAAGCAAATATGTTAAAAAAAACCAAACCAAACCAAACAAAAAACCCCAATAAACCCCAACATGAGCCAGATAGAGAAGACTAGAATAAATAACTAATCCTTCAATGCAAAGACATAGATGTATATCCGTAAGAAACAACAGCAAATAAGGAACCATGACTTCCTCAAACAAAGTAAGGAACCCATGACTGAATCTAAAGAGATGGCAATATTTGAACTCTACGACTAAGAATTCAAATAGTTTTAAGGAAACTCAGTGATCTCCAGGATAACACAGAAAAACAATTCAGAATTTTATTGGATAAATTTAACAAAGAGGTTGAAATAATAAAAAAAATTAAACAGAAATGTTGGAACTGAGAAATACATTTGCTGAACTGAAAAATTTATTAGAGGCTCTCAACAGCAGAATGGATCAAATAGAGGAAAGAATAAGTGAACTATTTGAAAATGCAGTCAGAGGAGAAAATAGAATGAAAAGGAATGAAGATTGCCTATGAGATATAGAAATTCACCTCAAAAGAGCAAATCTAAGAATTATTGGTACTCAAGAAGGAGTTGAGCAAGAGCAAGGGGTATAAAGCTTATTCAAAGAAATGACTAAAACAATAAAGTCTGTATGCTGAAGAGTATCTACACTTCCACGTTTATGGCAGCACTATTCACAATAGCCAAGGTAGGGAATCAACTCGTGTTCATCAACAGATAAATGGAGAAAGAAAATGTGGTATATACATATGATGAAATACTATTCCACTATAAAAAGAAGAAAATTCTGTCATTTGTGATGACATGTATGAACCCGCAGAACATTATATTAAGTGAAATAAGCCAGGCATAGAAAGACAAATACCACATGATCTCCCTCATACGTAGAATCTAAAAAAATTGGACTTATAGTAGTAGAGAGCAGAATGGTGGTTACCCAAGGCTGTGGTGCTTAGGGGGAGTGGAAGATGGGGAGATGTTAAAGGATATATTAATAGAGTTAGATAGAAGGAACACGTTCAACAGATCTATTGTACAGCATAGTGACTATAGTTATTGAACATGTATTGCATTCTCGAAAAATGCAAAAATAGTGGATGTTAAGCATTCTCATCACAAAAATAACTATGTGAAGTAATGCAGTTGTTAATTAGCTAGATTTAACTATTCCACAGTGTATATATGCTCTAAAACATTATATTGCACATGATAAATACATCTAAAAAAGTAGGAAGGGCTAAATTTCAGAAAGGTGTAGGGCTGGTAAAATGTGTCAAAGAAAGAGGAAAGAGGATTATTTCAGTTTCCTGGTACCATTAAATGCAGCTGATACTGATGCCCAGGATCCTATTTTAGTAATTTTTGCTTCCTCTAGGCATAGAACTTTAGCTTCTTCTTATCTCTCCTATGAGACCAGATAAAGTCTCTGGTAGTTTACAGAGAATGGTTATTTCCTCATAGGAAGAACAAAATCTGACTGTATTCTGCCAGGCTTACACATGCTTTGGTTGAGATATATTAGGATAATCGAATATGCATAGTTAGTTACTCCTATACTTATCAGTGCCACTATCCTTCCTTCTAGGTGGCTTTGCTTCTTCTTAGCCTGATAGCATCCCCAGAACATAACCACTAAAATAAGAGTTTTGTAGAAAGAAGGTAAGAAAAAGAAACCTGGTGACTGAGAGGTACTACTGCTCATGGTTAAACCTTGGCCTATACCTCTTGACTTTTCCTCTCCACCCTTTCTCTTTACCATGTCCTAGACAATGTCCAAATATATTTCTCTTGTAAACTTAGTAAATTCCAAAGGCTCCATGTTGCCCAGTCTCAGCATGCTGCCACATTCAAAGAAAGAGTTGATCAGGCTGGGCATGGTGGCTCATGCCTGTAATTTCAGCACTTTGGGAGGCTGAGGTGGGAGGATCACTTGAACCCAGGAGTTTGAGATCAGCCTTGGCAACTTGGTGGGACTCCCATCTCCACAAAAAATAAAAAACAAAATTAGCTAGGTGTGGTGGCATATGCCTATGGTCCCAGCTACTTGGCAGGCTGAGGTGGAAGGGTCACTTGAGCCTGGGAGGTTGAGGCTACTGTGAGCCATAATCGCCCCACTGCACTCCAGCCCGGGTGATAGAGTGAGATCCTATCAAAACAAACAAACAAACAAACAACAACAACCACCACCAAAAAAAAAAAAAAAAAAAAAAGGAAAGAGTTCATCAGTCAAAAGTATGTAATTAAAATTCAAACCTTTACTTATGTCTCTCAAAGAACATTAATGGAGATCCAATTCAAAATTCATAGGACTACTTTTAAAGCTAGTTATCTTCCCATTCTTCTTACCCTCCAGTTCTCTCACAGCCCCCATGCTTCCATGGATTATGAATCCCTGCCAGATTCCTTGGTTCCCTGTGCTCACTGATGACTTATTTCTGCACAATAGGGTTGAGCGGTGGTGGGGGAAGAGACATACCAAAGTTCCTTAGTGGGCTGGTGTAGGAGAGTCCACTGGTTTTGATTACAATGTCCTTGAACTTGTAATACTTTATTGAAATTAATTACTTACATGTTTTTCTCTAACACTTAGATCAGCAGTCTCCCACAGAAGTATCCTAGTCCACTAATGTGTGGGAATCAGGCTGGAGTTATACTATTGTTCAGGGAATTATATATAACTTTCACAGTATGCCAAAACCTGAAATGAGTGGCCATAAAAATCTAGATGTATTAAAGCAGTAAAATTTTACACAGTAAAATCTGAAAGGGTAGGGACAGCCACCACATGCATTTCTATTCCTTAGCTCTAGAAAGAATGAATATATGCACTTTTATCATATAGATTAGGATTTATTTATGCCTTAAACTACAGTAATTATAATATAGGTCTTAATCACAGATCAGTTTCTTTCAGCTTGAAGTTATTAACATAAATTTTATGACCCACATATTCCTAAAAGGAATGAATTGGGGCGAAGGAATGGAGAAGAAAGAAGGCAAAGGCCAATTCTTAACTCAGCTGATGGATACAACTTTTGGGAACTTTTCATTTTTTTTTCTCCAGGAAGGATAATGAGTCTCACATTATCAGTTCAGATCTCATGATGCAGGATTTGCTTGAAACCCAGCATGATATTTGCTGCTAGAGATTTCATATGGCTCTGTATTGATTCTGTACTAAAAGGATATAGAAAACTTGTTTTAGACAAATAGTGAATGTGTGCTGGATGATTTCTCTCTCTCTCTTTTTAACTTTGCTTTGTCACATATTATTGCCAAACTCCTTGTGCTTATGTGCTTATGTGGCTATGTTCTCCTGGGTAGCATTCCATCTGTTTGATTTACCAAATCTGTGATACTGTCCCTTTGGCTTGGGAAACGTAGATGTGGTTTGGGTGCTAGAATATGAAAATTCAGTTTCTGCTAATGTACATATAAAATCAGCAAATCACCAGATAAGTCAGTGGCAGATAATTAAAAGTCACACTCTTGGACAACAGTACAGATTTTTGGAAATAAACATTAAGTTTTTATCAATTTTCCCCTCTTATACTGTCAGTACTTTTTTGGAGTGAGGTTAATGGGGAAAAAAATTTGCCTTAATCATTCTTTCATGTGACATTTTAGTGAATATCTTTTGTTGGATTATTTAAATAGAGTATTATAAATTATTTTACATTATAAAGACTTGTAAAGGAGTTGTAATCTTTGAAAAATAGCATAGGGATATTCGAACCCATCTTGCTAATTGGTCTGAATTATTGCAACTCCACATAGCAACCATTTATGTTTTTCTTATTTTTGATTGCATTGGATTTATCATAAGTTTAATATGTTTATATTTAGTATGTTTCTTTTTTTTGGTCTAAAAACAAAAAGGATATTGTTTTTATGCTTTATTAATTTTGGACTTTTATATATTTTTAATGTTAAACATTTTTTCAGGTGAATATCAACAGATATTATTTAAACCAGGTAGGAATTCAACTGATGGAGAAGTGATTTACTTTAATTGTTTATTACAGGTCTGCCCTTGTAGACAATATGTAGTTGGGTCTTTTCCCATCCACTTTGCCAGTCTCTCTTTTAAGTAGTGTATTTAGACAACTCAAATGTAAAGTGATTTTTGATATAGTTGGATTAATTTCTGACCACATTTTAACTGTTCTCTATTTCCTTGTTCTTTCTTTTTTTTCCTTTCACTCTTTTTCTGCCTTCTCTAGTTTTAATTAAACATTTCATATGATTTCATTTTCTCTCTTGTTTTAGCATTATCAATTATACCTCTTTAATACTTTTTTATAGCAGTTGCCATACAGTTTGCAGTATATGTTTACAACTAATCCAATTCTACTTTCAAATAACACTGTTCTGCTTCATGAATAGAGCAAGTGCTTTATGATAGAGTATACCAATTCCTCTCTACTATCCTTTATAAATTTTTTGCTGCTATTCATTTAACTTATCTGCAAGCTATAATTGAATGCATTGTTGCTACCATTATTTTGAATAAATGGTTAACTGGTAGATCAACTAAGAATAAGAAAAACAGGCTGGATGCAGTGGCTCATGCCTGTACTCCCAGTACTTTGGGAGGGTGCAGTGGGAGGATCACTTGAGGCCAGGAATTCAAGACCAGCCTAGAAAACATAATGAGACCCCATGTTTACAAAAAATTAAAAATAATTAGGCAGGCATGGTGATGCTCACATGTAGTCCCAGCTACTTGGGAGCTGAGGTGGGAGGCTTGCTTGAGAGCCCAGGAGTTGGAGGCTGCAGTGAGCTACGACTGAGCCACTGAAGTCCAACCTGGGTGACACAGCAAGACAGAGTTAGGCTGTATTTGTTTGCTGTGGCTATGGTGTCAGGAGCTACCATTTCCTCTGGTGTTCCTGTTTTTGTGTTCCCTCTTGTCTTTGGGTTTTCCTAGAGACTCTTTATACAGAAGCTGAGGCATGCAGTGTTTTTTAGTGGTAATTCCGTTTTACAGAGGAGCCCTATTAATGTGGTGGCAGGGTGTCAGGGGAAGGCATTCTATAGGGCTGTGATTAAATCTCAGTCTTTTAATGAACCTGAGTTGGGTATTCTCAACTCACATGAAAGGCTGGAGAGGGCTGGATATTATTTCCCTTCTCCCATGTTGGCTAGACTCTGGTAAAACCCCAGTCAGTTAGGCTCTGGTAAGTTTCCTTTGAGGGTAGACCTTGTTAAGCAGAACAGAGAGCTCCGGTCATATTTAAAAATTGATACTTTTCCCCTTTTACTGTGTTGGGCTCTCCCTAAGTCTGGGTTCCCTTGGAGTTTTAACTCTCAAGCTAGTCTACCATTGAGACTCTAGCAACTTGTTGGTTTTAAAGTGTTCCTGGTGTTACTGGCTCCAGCTGCAGGCTTTTGCTCCTGCTAAGTAAGCTGTGATTCTCCGTATATGCCTGTCTGTCTCTCCTCTTTTCCAAGCAGCAGTTTGACCTGTTTGCCCAATTATCTGATCAAAGAAGAGTTGTTAGTTTTCAGTTTGTTCCGTTTTTTTCTTGTTATAAGAACTGGATTGATAAGTTCAATGCTCTTTACAGGTCAGACTGGAATCTGTAAGTCAACAGGCCTGCTTTAAAGGAAAAGAAAATAAATTCTTTAACATAAAAGCAGTAGTCTATGGACAATTCAAAATAAGAATTATCATTTGACTACCAGTCTAGCATTTAATCACTTGCCTGTTAATAATAGTAACATCCAGAGTATCCACATTATAGTTTTATATGCTATTAGGATATAATATGAAGAGTAAACCAGGCTTTGAGACTATAATTGATGCCTTCAAGTCCCAGAATTGGTTAGGTGTTCATTTCCCTCAGGGTCTCTGTATTTGCTATTTCCTCTCCCAGGGATACCATTCCCCCATTAAATGAGACTCTGGCAGGGGATGGGGGCAGGCAGGAATCTGTATTCTCCAATAAGTTCCTTAAGTGAATCTGATAATAAACAGGGTTCTGGAACTATTGGATAACACATGATTTTCTTTTATTACCCTTGACCCCCAACACAGGGTTTTTGGGTCCTTAGCCCCTTCTCTACAATTCCTTTATCTTATCACTCATAATATTGCACCATGGTGACATCTAATGACCTATGCCTGTGAGTTCTGTGAGGGCAGGGCCTCTATCTTAACCCGTTATTTGTTTGAATACACAGTAAAGTGATTATGTCCTGGTTTGATGAGGATAGTCCCAGTTTATGCCAGTGTTCCCAGCATAAACTCCCTTCACTCCCACAGCCCCCTGGTTGTGATGATAAATTATGATTACCCTAGTTATGAGAATCTCTTGTCAAATCCTTCATAAGAGCTTGAAGATTTTTAGTCACTCATGTAATAATTTTACCATTTTCCTTGGAGAGCAGGTATAATTAACAGACTGTGACTGTTATTTATTGTTTTTAATTTGCCTATTATTGTAACTTATTAAACCAAAGTTTGTGCGTCCCTTTCCCAGAAGATAAAGAACACTAAAATGGAGAAATATAAATCTTGCTGAATCCCAGCATTTTTTTTTTTGTATGTTATAGTGGTTTGACTTTGATCTACTGGAAAATAAGAAAATAAAAGAGCCCTATCCATTAGTGCCTCAAATTAGGTAACAAATTTGTGATAGGATATAACCATTAAACTTTTACTAAATGTTGTAATAGGATTAGAACATAGACCCATCATGTCTGCCCAAGGAGACATAACATTAACCTAACCTAACCTAACAAAAATTAATATTGCCAAAATGCCTTGTGTCTCTGAAGCACTTTACCTGGTTGTGACCACATGGCTTGACAAAGATTTTAAGCAAATCTCTCTCATTGTTTTCATAACCAGTTGAGCTCTTCTAGGTTGGGGACCCAGACTACTCTGGCAGTAAGCAATCCTACCTATAGCAGAGGGCAAATAAACATTTGAGTATTTTTTTGACATTGTGTTGGAGAGGATATAAAGGGATAGTATATACCTGTTTCTGGCTCTTAGAGTCTGAAGTGTCCATCTAATTGTGACTAAAGAGGAAAAAGACTTCTAACATTGGCAGATTACAAAACAAACGATATATAGTAGATAATGTAATACAGAGTTATCAAATGAATGAATGAAGAGTCACCGCCCATGTAGGACTTTATATATTCTGTGTGAGTAAAAAAAAAAAGTGTAACATATAAAAGCAACAACAACAAAGAACCACCCCTTCCTCCCATTTTTGTCCTGAAAGCCTTAGTATATTCATGAGTATAGAATAAAAGAATGGAAAGAAATTTGGTAATTTTGATATTCAGTTAACCTAATTATGATGAACAGATGTTCTAAAACCTACTTATAGGTTTAAGCAAAATTAACATGATATTCTATGAGAGCATTTTATTTCATAGAATGATTATGCTTGATGAAAAAGGGTTGTATCTTTTTTCTTCTTAGCTTTCACATGAAATAGAAACTGAAATTGATAATAGAAGTTGAAAAAAATTAAACAAAGGATCTCATATTTAGTGTTAAGAAAATCTACTCCTCTGACAAAGGGTTAATATCCAGAACCTACAAAGAATTCAAACAAATTTACAAGAAAAAAGCAAACAACCCCATCAAAAAGTGGGCAAAGGATATGAACAGACACTTCTCAAAAGAAGAAATTTATGCAGCCAACAGACACATGAAAAAATGCTCATCATCACTAGCCATCAGAGAAATGCAAATCAAAACCACAATGAGATACCATCTCACACCAGTTAGAATGGCAATCATTAAAAAGTCAGGAAACAACAGGTGCTGGAGAGGATGTGGAGAAATGGGAACACTTTTACACTGTTGGTGGGATTGTAAACTAGTTCAACCATTGTGGAAGACAGTTTGGCGATTCCTCAAGGATCTAGAACTAGAAATACCATTTGACCCAGCCATCCCATTACTGGATATATACCCAAAGGGTTATAAATCATGCTGCTATAAAGACACATGCACACATACGTTTATTGTGGCACTATTCACAATAGCAAAGACTTGGAATCAACCCAAATGTCCATCAATGACAGACTGGATTAAGAACATGTGGCACATATACACCATGGAATACTATGCAGCCATAAAAAAGGATGAGTTCATGTCCTTTGTAGGGACATGGATGCAGCTGGAAACCATCATTCTCAGCAAACTATCACAAGAACAGAAAACCAAACACCACAAGTTCTCACTCATAGGTGGGAACTGAACAATGAGATCACTTGGACACAGGAAGGGGAATGTCACACACCAGGGCCTGTTGTGGGGTAGGGGGAGTGGGGAGGGATAGCATTAGGAGATATACCTAATGTAAATGACGAGTTAATGGGTGCAGCACACCAACATGGCACATGCATACATATGTAACAAACCTGCACGTTGTGCACATGTACCCTAGAACATAAAGTATAATAAAAAAAAAAGAAAATCAAAATTATTGAAAAGTTGGTTACAAACCAAGCCTCATTATCTATTTTCATTTTCAAGTTGCAGTCAGTTGCCCTACAGAGATAATATGTTACTTGGCACGCTAGTGATATGTATAAATTAATACAGCTTCCCAAAGTGCTCAGCTTCTTCAATATAACCTTTAAACATTTGGATAGAAACTTGGCCTTTTAATCTACATGACAATAAGTACTAAATTTGTAGGTTGAAGAAAAAAAGCAACCTAGATGTGTAGGTTTATTTGGTTTCTGTTACTAAATTTTGGTATGATTTGACAAGACAACTACGTTTTTGAGCTTTAATTGCTGAGCTTATATATGTAAAGGATTGGTATAGGTGATGTTTGACATTGTAAAAAATTCAAACTAGCAGATAGGAAGACAGTTGTAGGACTAAATTGACTGGTTATACTAGCATGGACTCACTACAATCACATAGAAATGTTTGAAAAACAACAAAAAATTAAAATAAATCCAAAGCAGAGCTAAAAATAAATAAATATAATTCCCAGTGAAATGACTAGGGAAAAGATAGTTGGAATGAAAAGTGCAGGAGCTGTCTCCCTGGCTGCCCACGTGGTTGGGGGACCCAAATACAGGCTTTGGAAATGAGAGGCTACAATTTTATCACAGCCTCCTGGACAGAAGATGTGTTGTTAGAACTGCACAAAGCTGGGGCCTAACCCTTAGATCTCTGCATAAAACAAGGACTTTGAAATATCAGTCTCTCTTGGAAAGGGGAGAAGAAAGCTGCCCAGTATTTCAATAAAGCTGCAAAAAAGCTTTTATGTGGTTTGGGATCTGTATAGAAAAAAGGCTCCAGTGATAATTCTGAGCCTTATATGCCTATACTATGCCCAGGTTTAGTCAGAATTTATAGTTCTCATGTGGTGTGGGAGTCCTGAGCCAATAAATTAATATAAAAACCAATCCTAGATTAGTGAACTCTCTGAAGCATCTGGAAGAAATGATTGTAAAACACTTTTGAGGAGATATTTTTATGAAAGATACATAAAACTCTTATTTTAAAAAAGTTTATAGTTGAGTTCCCAGTAAAAAATTACAAACCACATGAGATACTTTGGATATTTGTCCCCTTCAAACCGCATTTTGAAATGTGATCCCCAATGTTGGAAGTGGGGCCTAATGGGAGGTGTTTGGGTTATGGGAGTGGATCCCTCATGAATGGCTTGGTGCCCTCCTCTTGGTAATGAGTGAGTTCTCACTCTATTAGTTTATGTGAGAGCTTGTTGTTTAAAAGAGCCTGGCACCTCCTCCTCTTTCTCTTGCTCCCTCTTCCACCATGTGACATGCCAGCTCCTTTTCCCTTCTGCCATGACTAAAAATTTCCTGAGACCTCACCAGAAGCCGAGCAGATGCAGGCGCCATGCTTACTGTATGGCCTGAAGGAGGTGAGCCAAATAACCCTCTTTCTTTATAAATTGCTCAGTCTCAGGTATTCCTTTATAGTGATGCAAATGGACTAAGAAACCATATGAAATAAATAAGCATGTTTTATATGATTATTGGTATACAAATAAATTGAAGTAAAGGGTAAGAAAATAAATATCATGAAAAACAGAAAATAAATATTGTGAAAAATAACTAGATAGATCTTTTTGGGGGGAAACAGGAATAGGGCCTCATTCTGTTGCCCAGGCTGAAGTGCAGTGGCGTGATTACAGTTTATAGCATCCTCAATCTCCAAAGGCTCAGATGATCCTCATGCCTCAGTCCCTTGAGTAGCTGGGACTACAGGTGCACACCACCACACCCAGCTAATTTTTGTATTTTTAGTAGAGACAGGGTTTTGCCATGTTGGTCAGGCTGGTCTTGAACTCCTGGACTCAAGTGATCCACATGCCTTGGCCTCCCAAAATTCTGGGATTATAGGCATGAGCCACCATGCCTGGCCTTAGCTAGATCTTTTAGAAATAAAAATATATAGTCATAGGAATGAAAAATGCAAATATTTGGATTAAAGAGCAGATTAGATGTAACATCAGAGAGGGCTAAGGAAACTAAATAGAATATAGCATTTAGGGTTGAAGAGGAAAAAAAAAAATGAATGAGAAATGTGAGAGTAGAGTGAGAAGATCCAGAAAGAGGTGACAGAAATAAGGAAGAAGCATTATTCAAAGTAATAATGATTGACAATTTCTCAAAATTGATGAAAGATATGAAATCTTAGCTTGAATAAACACAACTAATTCTGTGTAAAATAAAAAATAAACTCATGCTTTGATGTATCAGAGAAACTGGAGAACACCAATGACAAGATGAAAAATCTTAAAAGCAATGAGAGAGAAACGACAGATTATTTATAAAGTAATGGCAATTTGACAGACTATCAATACTCAGAAACAGTAGAGGCTAGACAGTAATGAAATAATATCTTCAAAAGACTGAAGGGAGATAACTGTTAACCTATCTAAAATATCATGTAAGAATAAAGTGAAAATAAAGCTATTTTTAGATGAAATCTGAAAGCCTTTACTGCTCACTAACTCTAAAAAAAATAATAAATTCACTGACCCTAACAAAAAATAACTCTTAAGTGGGGCACTGAGTACACAAGGAAGAAGTGGGATGTAAAATGCAAAGTAAATATTAAGTGGAATCACTTAAAATTTTTGATATTTGACTAATTTTGAAATATAAAAATAGCAATTTAGGCCAGGCACAGTGGCTTACGCCTGTAATCCCAGCACTTTGGGAGGCCGAGGAGGATGGATCACTTGAGGTCAGGAGTTCAAGACAAGTCTGGTCAGCATGGTGAGACCCTGACTCTACTAAAAATACAAAAATTAGCCAGGTGTGGTGGGGGGTTCCTGCAGTCCCAGCTGCTTGAGGGGCTGAGGCAGGAGAATCAGTTGACCCCAGTGGCGGAGGTTGCAACGAGCCAAGATTGCACCACTGCACTCCAGCCTGGGCAACAGAGCAAGACTCCATCTCAAAAAAAAATTAATATGGTCTAACCTAGTACTAATAAGTATTGACCCTAAATAACAATAATAATGATGACTTTTGGAGGATTTAAAAATAAAGTGGAACTAAAATACAAATTGTCTATAACAATTACATGCAAGAGGAGAGGTCTCTTGATTGCAGTTAAAACTTTCTTAAGTCTTTATAGTTTTTGATAGATGGTATGCTTTGTTAAATGAAGTATGTATGTAAACTTTAGGAATATCAGCAACTAAATAGAAAGAGAATATGCAATTTTTAAAGCAGAAAAGGGTAAAAATGGCAATGAGAGAGACAAAGGAAAAACCCTCAATTAAAGTGATAGAAGGCAAAAAGAAGAAAAAGAAGCAAAGACAACAATGCTAGATACAATCCAGAAAAGTGTTGATAGGAATATTCTAATATAATGATATTCACAGATTGGATTTATCAATTAAAGAACAGAAACTGAGACTGATTTATATGATATCTAGCTATATGCCATTTATAAGAGGCACAACTGTAATGACACAAAAGTTTGAGAGTGAAGAGATGAAAAAAGGCATATTTGGAAAAATCAAACCATGACTAATGTGGTAGAGCAATATTAATTTCACACCAAACAACTTTCAGGCAATCTATATCAGAGATTGTGGAGATAGAATTAATTTACAGCTGGAAAGGAAAACCATTATGTTTATCTCTGGGGATGACTGGGTGTCTGGTTTTTGACTTTTGGTCAAGATAAGGGCAGTAGAATTTGTGATGTGTCGTTTAAGGTCCAAAACTCCTATAGCAACTCTCAAGGTCAGTTTCTTTCTTTTTTTTTTTATTATTATACTTTAAGTTCTAGGGTACATGTGCATAATATGCAGGTTTGTTACATATGTATACTTGTGCCATGTTGGTGTGCTGCACCCATCAACTCGTCAGCACCCATCAACTCGTCATTTACATCAGGTATAACTCCCAATGCAATCCCTCCTCCCTCCCCCCTCCCCATAATAGGCCCCGGTGTGTGATGTTCCCCTTCCCGAGTCCAAGTAATCTCATTGTTCAGTTCCCACCTATGAGTGAGAACATGCGGTGTTTGGTTTTCTGTTCTTGCGATAGTTTGCTGAGAATGATGGTTTCCAGCTACATCCATGTCCCTACAAAGGACACAAACTCATCCTTTTTTATGGCTGCATAGTATTCCATGGTGTATATGTGCCACATTTTCTTAATCCAGTCTGTCACTGATGGACATTTGGGTTGATTCCAAGTCTTTGCTATTGTGAATAGTGCCACAATGAACATACATGTGCATGTGTCTTTATAGCAGCATGATTTATAATCCTTTGGGTATATCCCCAGTAATGGGATGGCTGGATCATATGGTACTTCTAGTTCTAGATCCTTGAGGAATCGCCATACTGTTTTCCATAATGGTTGAACCAGTTTACAATCCCACCAACAGTGTAAAAGTGTTCCTATTTCTCCACATCCTCTCCAGCACCTGTTGTTTCCTGACTTTTTAATGATTGCCATTCTAACTGGTGTGAGATGGTATCTCATTGTGGTTTTGATTTGCATTTCTCTGATGGCCAGTGATGATGAGCATTTTTTCATGTGTCTGTTGGCTGTACGCATGTCTTCTTTTGAGAAATGTCTGTTTATATCCCTTGCCCACTTTTTGATGGGGTTGTTTGTTTTTTTCTTGTAAATTTGTTTGAGTTCTCTGTAGGTTCTGGATATTAGCCCTTTGTCAGATGAGTAGATTGCAAAAATTTTCTCCCATTCTGTAGGTTGCCTGTTCACTCTGATGGTAGTTTCTTTTGCTGTGCAGAAGCTCTTTAGTTTAATTAGATCCCATTTGTCAATTCTGGCTTTTGTTGCTGTTGGTTTTGGTGTTTTAGACATGAAGTCCTTGCCCATGCCTATGTCCTGAATGGTATTACCTAGGTTTTCTTCTAGGGTTTTTTATGGTATTAAGTCTAACATTTAAGTCTCTAATCCATCTTGAATTAATTTTCGTATAAGGAGTAAGGAAAGGATCCAGTTTCAGCTTTCTACTTATGGCTAGCCAATTTTCCCAGCACCATTTATTAAATAGGGAATCTTTTCCCCATTTCTTGTTTTTCTCAGGTTTGTCAAAGATCAGATGGCTGTAGATGTGTGGTATTATTTCTGAGGACTCTGTTCTGTTCCATTGGTCTATCTCTCTGTTTTGGTGGCAGTACCATGCTGTTTTGATTACTGTAGCCTTGTAGTATAGTTTGAAGTCAGGTAGCGTGATGCTTCCAGCTTTGTTCTTTTGACTTAGGATTGTCTTGGCAATGCGGGCTCTTTTGTGGTTCCATATGAAATTTAAAGCAGTTTTTTCCAATTCTGTGAAGAAACTCATTGGTAGCTTGATGGGGATGACATTGAATCTATAAATTACCTTGGGCAGTATGGCCATTTTCACGATATTGATTCTTCCTATCCATGAGCATGGTAGAGCTATTTATGACAAACCCACAGCCAATATCATACTGAATGGGCAAAAACTGGAAGCATTCCCTTTGAAAACTGGCACAAGACAGGGATGCCCTCTCTCACCACTCCTATTCAACGCAGTGTTGGAAGTTCTGGCTAGGGCAATCAGGCAAGAGAAAGAAATCAAGGGTATTCAGTTAGGAAAAGAAGAAGTCAAATTGTCCCTGTTTGCAGATGACATGACTGTATATTTAGAAAACCCCATAATCTCAGCCCAAAATCTCCTTAAGCAGATAAGCAACTTCAGCAAAGTCTCAGGATACAAAATTAATGTGCAAAAATCACATGCATTCTTATACATCAGTAACAGACAAACAGAGAGCCAAATCATGAATGAACTTCCATTCACAATTGCTTCAAAGACAATAAAATACCTAGAAATCCAACTTACAAGGGATGTAAAGGACCTCTTCAAGGAGAACTACAAACCACTGCTCAGTGAAATAAAAGAGGACACAAACAAATCAAGGTCAGTTTCTTTACCAATGAATTCCAGCTAGCTTAACTGTTGTGACAAGCTGGTTTGATTGTGGCCAGAAGGGCATAAAGCCTCCCTACTGAAAACTTCTCTTTGAGTTCTTCTGAAACTAAAATTCCTTGCACACATCTTGGTGGTTAAAGTTGGGCCCTGGGGAGCTTGCCTGCAATCACTTTCTCTTGCTACACTGTGTTCTTTGTCTTTAAAAGCCTTACAGGCATATACAGATGCTCCTCAATTTATGATAGGGTTATGTCCCAATAAACCTATTTTAAGTTGAAAATATTGTATGTTGAAAATGCATTTACTATACCTAACCTACCGAACATCATAGCTTAGTCTAGCCTACCTTAAATGTGCTCAGAACAGTTACTAATGCCTAGAGTAGGGCAAAATAATATGAAGCCTATTTTATAAGAAAGTGTTAAAAATCTCATGTAACTTACTAAATACTGTATTGAAACTAAGAAACAAAAAGTAAGAAACAGAATACTGTATTGAAAGTAAGAAACTTACTAATGCCTACAGTTGGGCAAAATAATCTAATATGAAACCTTTTTGTAAGAAAGTGTTAAAAATCTAATGCAACTTATTAAATACTGTATTGAAAGTAAGAAATGGCATTTGTGTACTCAAATACAGTTTCTATTGAATGTGTATCACTTTCACACCATCCATAAAGTAAAAGAAAATCTTAAGTTGAACCATTGTAAGTCAGGAGCCATCTGTATTCTGGGAAGTTTGGTGAGTCCTTTCAAACATCCAAACTAGAGCAAACTTTACAGAGATAAAAAGGGTCAAAATATAATGAAAAAATAATATTTTACCTGGATGATATAGCAATTCTCAACCAATATGTGCCTAGAAACATAATCTTAAAATACACAAGGCAAAAATATAGAAGAATTACTCAGGATAAATCCATAATCACTCCCCCTAGAAACTGTTAAATCAAGTACATTAAAATTAGTTTACATAATTACACGGCGGAGTTGCATACATGTTTGCCAATAATCTGTGTTCCCTTTCTTTCTCTTTTCTTTTCTTTCTTTCTTTTTCTTTGTTTCTTTTCTTTTTCTTTTCTTTCTTTCTCTTTCTTTCCTTCCTTCCTTCCTGATTTCCTTTCCTCTCCTCTTTTCTCTTTTTTCTTTTCTTTTTTTTTTTTCCTTCTTTCATATGGTATCTCACTCTGTTGCCCAGGCTGGAGTGTAGTGGCATGATCTCGGCTCACTGCAACCTCCAGTTCCTGGATTCAAGTGATTCTCTTGCCTTAGCCTCCCTAAGTAGCTGGGATTACAGGCATATGCCACCACACCTGGCCAATTTTTATATTTTTGGTAGAGACAGGATTTCACCATGTTGGCCAGGCTGGTCTCGAACTCCTGACATCAGGTGATCCGTCAGTCTTGGCCTCCCAAAGTCTCGGGATTACGGGCGTGAGTAGTGTAGGGTTGTGGCCGGGAAAATTATGTAGTTTTTCTGCTCCTGTATTCACTTCTTGTGACTGTATCTGCTTCCACAGCCAAGGCATGGGAAGATGTTAAAAAAAAAAAAAAAAAAAAGCAACATATATTTCCCCCATGCTCTTGGGACCCAAGTTCTGTCCAGAGAGAAGAGCTCTCTTCCCTTAGAGTTTTAGGTGCTTGCACAGCTGCCACTGTCTCTATGTCTGTTGCTACAGGGGATTGCCTGGGGGCAGCAATAAGAGAGAACAGAAAAGAACACCCCAAGGGATTTTCTTCACGCTGATCCTTAAAGCCTCCCTTTTCTGCTTTTTGGACCAGAATGAGAGGACTTCTCTTGCAGCTCTTTCTATTTGCACCTAGTGTGGAGTTCTGGGTTTTGGGATGCTTTTGAATCTAAGGCCAGAAAATAGCGGGAGAGGAGGACAAAACTCACCAGTGGATTGATCTCACATTGAGTTCTGTTTTGTTTCTCGAACCAGTCTGCTATTATTTACTTTTTACAGTCCCCAGACAACTGCTCTCTGCCTTCTATGCAGGGTTTTTAGTTGCTTCATTGAATGAGGCAGGGTGCAGTGTGCTTACTTCATCTTAACTGCAACTACCCACTGGAATAATTATCGTTTAATTGAAAATCAGTGGTTTTACATTTTGTTCTTCCAGAGTACATTTAACACGAGCCCAAGGCATCTCTTCTTTCCTTAGCTTTTTCCATCTTCCATCAGGAATAAACATGAGATGAATTTTAAAAATTTCCTAACTACACATATTCTTTCTCTTGTATATGGGCACAAGATACTAGAAGGAGAGGAAATCGCTACGTCAGTGAACATACATGTACTTCAAGACCTATTTGGAGTTTCCAACAAAAGATTTCTTCACTCATTGCACCTAGGCTTTCAACTGGAAAAAGAACAGCCTGAAATGCATTAGAGCTGCATTTTCTCATGTGAAACTTCATTTCCTGGCAGCCTCTTTCTGAAGAGACCAAGCAACATCCTGTGTTGCTCTGAAAGCATGGGGCAGCCACCCTAGGTTGTCAACCCAGCTAGGCTCCATTTCAAAGACTGAGTACAATGCTAGTTCAGCACTTAGCAATTAGCATTGCACAGACCACATGGCTGACCTTTATTTTGAAAGTGTTTTTACAGTTTCAGAATGTATCTAGAGAAAGAGCTTATAATATATTCTTCAGTTAAAAGCAACAAAGAAAACTTGCTTCTCATTTCCAACAGGGCATGACTCTTGTGTATAAAAAATTCAAAATTCAAAGAACAACTATAAGGCATTTTTCATATGTACACAACCACAATAAAAACACTGTCTTGAATTCAGCACAGCATAATTTCTTGAGAACAAAGAGTCATAATTATCACCATCACCACTACCACCACAACAAGGCAGGGGGCCAAGGAAGGGGAAGATAGAGAGAGAGACAGAGAGAGAGAGAGAGAGACAGAGAGAGAAAGAGAATATAATTTAGTTGATTGGGCCCTCATGGTTTGAGAAATGATCATTAATTGCAGTTTGTTCTTAAAACAGTAGATGGCTCCTTAGACCTGAAATAGTTGAGGATGATATTTTTGTAAGGACAGTATAGAAATATAATTCAAATAGGGAAATCTGGTGCTGGGTCATTTTACTAGAAAAGGAATCTATTGTACATTATGAGGTCAGGCAGTCAGAAATGTGTTATCCAAACTTCCCAGAATTGGTGTTGAGGGTGAATCAATGATAAGGAGTCATAAAATCCAATTTTGTTATCCTTTCGCTGTGGGATCTAGCATACCATTTTTGGGATTCTTGCCATGGGTGCAATTGTTTGTAGGGTCAGGAGATGCATCAGTAAGTGCAAAACTCACTAGCTGTAACAGATGAAACAGGAAGAATTGCCACTGAATGCGATATTTTGAAAGAGTTGGAGTTACTTTCTGTTTTGGGAATGAGAAAGAAGAGTATAGAATTTGGCAATATTAACAAGACAAAACTTCCTCATGACACCATAGATTTATTCTAAATAAAAATGGAGAGGCTGAACAGAGATCTTTGGTTTTAATGCAAATGCCAGAGAATTACTTTGTAACAGAAGCTTGGGAAGCACTAGTTTGTAACCTTTTTGATGAGGGAATCAATATACTTGGAGGTGAAAGATCCATGCACACTTAGAAATAAGCAGTTGGGTCTCTGGAAGAACAGGAATGGGAAGTTGGGTCTACAGTCAAAGCAACATGAATGTCCTGCCCTTAACTTGACTCATTTAGCCTTTGTCCATCTGCTTCTCTCTATTTTGATAACAAAATAGATCCTCTGTTCTAATTTTTTAAATCTTCCTCCTAACTTCTGCTTACTCATAGTTTTATTTCCCTTGTAATTTCTGCTTGAACAATGGTCTGTCGTGGTTTTCTTGCTCAATTTCTACATTAGATCATCTCACTTCTGCTTCCTTTTGTTGACCTCACCTTTCTTTTATTTCCTTGGTTAAAATTCCTGAGGAAGAGAAATTGATGAGCTGATCTCAATTCTTGTCCCAGGACTCCTAGGGTACATTGTATTTTGTTGGCAATTTTTGGTTTAACATTCTTTTGGGTCAGGTGTCCTCCCATATATCTGTCAAGGCTGGAAAGTACATAAGGCATGTTTGCATAAGTCCAGCTTCTTCTGCATGGTGAGGGACAGGGCAGAGGACCTAGAACCAGAAATTGGTTTATTTAGAACTAGGGTGACCACATGTCCAAGTTTTTCTGGAAGATTCACAATTTAAATATGTTGTCTTGCATCCATTGTAGTTTAGTATTTGTCTCAGGCTTTTCATTTTTTAATAAAATTTAAACAATTAATACTTGTGGTGGTGGACATGGATATACATTGCCCAAATCTACCTTTCAGGAAGGATTTGCTTTCTAGTTGGTGGAGTGCAGTCAACAGACACCTCCAGCTGTCAGCTTCTTTGGGATTTGCTTGAGCTGCAGTGAACTGCATCATCCAAGGTCATATCTTTTCCAAGGCAGCCTGTGTCTGGTGACTGACTGAGGTGGGGGAATAAACTCCTGACCATTTCACCCTAATGGGGGCTTTCCCTGTATTAGTTTGTTTTCATACTGCTATAAAGAAGTACCAGAAACCAGGTTACTCATAAGAAAAGAAGTTTAATTGACTCACAGCTCCACAGACTATAAAGGAAGCGTGGCTTGGGAAGCCCCAGGAAACTCACAATCACGGCTGGTGTTGACTGCCTGTAGCTTTTCCAGGTGCATGGAGAAAGCTTCTCATGGATCTAAAATTCTGGGGTCTGGAGGACGGTGACCCTCTTCTTGCAGCTCCATGAGGCAGTGCCCCAGTGGAGACTCTGAGTTGGGGCTCCAACCACACATTTCCCCTGCACATTGCCCTAGTAGAGGTTCTCCATGAGAGCTTTGCCCCTGCAGCAGACTTCTGCCTGGACATGCAAGCATCTCCATACATCCTCTGAAATCTAGGTGGAGGCTCCCAAACCTCAACTCTTGCCCTCTGCATACCTGGAAGCAGCTGCACACGTGGAAGCAGCGCAAGCTGATAGCTTACATGCCCTGGAACAGTGGCCTGAGACATATTTGGGAACCTTTTAGCCATAGCTGGAGCTGGAGCAACTGGGATGCAGGGAGCAGTGTTCTGAGGTTACACAGGGCAGCAGGGCCCTGGGCTTAGTCCACAAAACCATTCTTCCCTCCTAGGCCTCTGGGGGGAGGTAGGGCCTGCCATGAAGGTCTCTGAAATGCCTTTGAGGCATTTTTCCCAGTGTCTTGGCTATTAACATTCAGCTCCTCTTTATGCAAATTTTTGCAGCTGGCTTGAATTTTTCTCCAGAAGATGGGTTTTTCTTTTCTACCACATGGTCAGGCTGCAAATTTTCTAAACTTTTATGCTATGCTTTTCTTTAAAATATGAGTTCTAGTTTCAGTTCATCTCTTTGCTCATGCATATGACCAAATGCTGTCAGAAGCAGCCAGGATACTTCTTGAATGCTTTGCTGCTTAGAAATTTCTTCTGCCAGATACCCTCAATCAATCACTTTCAGGTTCAAAATTCCATGGATCCCTAGGGTGGGGTACAATGCTGCCAGTCTCTTTGCTAATGCATAACAAAAGTGACTTTTGCTCCAGTTCTCAGTAAGTTCCTCATCTTCATTTGAGACCCCCTCAGCCTGGACTTCATTGTCCATATCACTATCAGCATTTTTTGGTCACAACAATTTAGCAAGTCTCTAGGAAGTTCCAAACTTTCCCTCATCTTTCTGTCTTCTTCTGAGCTCTCCAAACTGTTCCAACCTCTGCCCATTACCCAGTTCCAAAGCTGCTTCCACATTTTCAGTTATCTTTATAGCAATGCCTCACTCCCAGTAACAATTTTCTGTATTAGTCCACTCTCTCATTGCTATAAAGAAATGGCTGAAACTGAGTAATTTTTAAGAAAAGAGGTTTAATGGACCACAGCTCTGCAAGCTGTACAGGAAGCATGCCTGGGGAGGCCTCAGGAAACTCACAATCATGACAGAAGGTGAAGGGGAAGCAGGCATGTCTTACCTGGCTGGAGAAGGAGGAAGAGAGAGAAGCAGGGGTGCTTTGCACTTTTAAACAAGCAGATCTTGTGATAACTCACTCAATACCACAAGAACAGCAAGGGGAAAATCTGCCCCCATGATCTCCCACCAGGCCTCTCCAATACTGGGGATTACAATTCAACGTGAGATTTGGGCAGGGACACAAATCCGAACCATATCAGTGCTGCATTCTGACTGATAATATTTGTTCCAGAGATCTTTACAATGTTGACCAAGCCTTTGTCAGGCCTGCATCACAGTTCAACTTCTGCCTGATTTGCTCTCTCAACCCTTCCTTCATAGGTATTGATCCCTCCTAAACATCTTATACCCCAAACTCTATCTCAGTATCTACTTCTAGAAAATCTAACTGGTGGTGGTTGCTAGCAAGAGTTATCTGAAAAAACCAGATGGGGTTTTGAAACTGGATGACTCACTGCCTGTCTGGTAAAGAGGACCCCATACTGGTGGTGAGTGGAGCACAGATAGCCCATGGTACTTGCTACAACTTATCAGTGGTGAATTGGGAAGGTTTGTCAGAAGGGAATGCACTTGCAGATGCAATGAATCAAGTATTTAAGAGTTATGGATAAATTCTGCAGATATAAGGAAAAATTGATTGCTTGCTTATTGCTAAGAACCACAGATGCTCTTCAGGAAGAAAAGGAATCATGGAGTGTAAGTAATACACCCATGAAAGCCAGGTGTCAAAGCCAGGATGCCTCTTCAGGTGCATACAAAAAGCTCTCATTTCCCAGAAAGGCAAGGCAAACAAAGCTGAGGGACAAGCTGGGACTTAGTAATAGTCTGATTGCTGAGCTTCAAAGAAGATTAAATGCCCTATCAAGGCAGGTATGTTATGCCAAGGTCAGGCCTCTGTTTTGGAAGACCTCAGAACCTGACCTGTATGATGGAGATATCTGGGTGACTGTTCTCAAAGATTTTGACTCCCCAGACCCTTTTGAACCTTTTGGATCTACAGAAGAGGTCCTTCCCTTTCTAGTAAAAGCTAACACCCCCCTGAGTTAGAAAACAATGTGAAGTCTTCTCTTTTGAAAGACAAAGAAGATCTGCCCCTGTCAGGATCTGCCCCTACCTGCCTTTCTAGCCACTGAATCTTTAATTCAAGTCTCAGTACACCTCAGCTAAGGATGTGCTGGGACTGATAAAGGAGGAAATGGACATATCTCAAAGGAGCTGCAAGACCTAGGTAATATGTACCAGGAAGAACCTGGGGAACATATATAGGCCTGGATTTGACAGGTGCTTGATCAAGGGAACAGAACATAAAATTGGATAGGAAAGAGTTTATTGATTTGGAAGTACTCTCCCCAGATCGAAGTTCGATATCCCGGCAAAGTCCCCAGAGATGGTGAAAACTTGCCATTAGGATACATGGAAAAAGCGATGGCCCATGCTGAACAAAGATGAAATGCCGTGACTTCTGTGGCTGATGACAGAGGAAGAGATCAGGAGACTCAGGAAAATGGGCATGCTGGAGTGGGGGTACTGGAAGACTCAGCAGATGATTATGTTTCATATCTTTGTTGTAGCACCCAAGAATATGACTGATTTAAAAAATTGTGATAAAATAGCATAAGTTTATCATTTTAATCATTTGTAAGTTTACAGTTCAGTGGCAAGAAGGACATTCATATTGTTCTGCAACCATCACCATCATCCATCTCCAGAACTTTTTAAAAAGCTTCCTAAACTGGAACTTTGTATCCATTAAACAATAATTCACCATTCTCTTTTTCACCCCTAGCCCCTGAAAATCATCCTTCCACCCCTGTCTCTATGAATTTGACTGCTCTAATTTGATTACCTCATAAGAGTGGAATAATATAATATTTGTCCTTTTGTGACTGGATTCTTTCAGTCAGCATAGTATCATTAAGATTCATACATGTTGTAGCACATGTCAAAATTTCCTCCCTTTTTAAGGCTGAATAATATTTCATTCCATGTACACACCACAGTTTGTTGCCCACTGATCTACCGATGGACACTTGGATTGTTTCCACCTTTTGGCTTTTGTGAATAAGGCTTCTATGAACATGGGTGTACAAATATCTGTTTGAGGCCCTGCTTTCGATTACTTTGGGCATATACTCAGAAATGGAATGGCTAGATCATATGGTAATTTTGTTTTTAAATTTTTTTCAATTGTGGTAAAATATATGTAACACCTAATTTATTATCTTAATCACTTTTAAATGTATAGTTCACTGATATTAAATACATTCATAATGTTGTGCAACCGTCACCACCATCCATCTTCATAACTCTTTTCATCTTCTAAAACTGAACTCTATACCCATTAACCATAACTTCCCATTCCTTCAGCCTAGTTCTTGGCAACCACCCTTCTGCTTTCTGTCTCTAAGATTTTGGCTACTCTAAGTACGTCATATAAGTGAAGTCATGCAGTATTTGTCTTTTTGTGACTGGTTTATTGCACTCAACATAATGTCCTCAAGGTTCATCCATGTTGTAGCATGTGTCAAAATTTCCTTCCTTTTTAAGGCTGAATAATAATCCATTATATGTACACACACCACAGTTTTCTTATCCATTCATCCACTGATAGACATTTGGGTTGCTTCTACATTTAGGTTATTGTGAATAATGTTCTGTGAATATGAGTATACAAATATCTGTTTGAGACTTGCTTTTAATTCTTTGAAAATTGATAGATCATATAGTTCTATTTTTAATTTCTTGTGGAACCACCATACTTTTTTCCTATAGTGGCTGTACCATTTTGCATTCCCAGTAACAGTGTATAAGTGTTCTAATTTCTCCATATCCTTGCCAATATGTACTATTTTCTGTTATTTTATTTTTTTTGAGACAGTCTTGTTCTGTCACCCAGGCTGGAGTGCAGTGGCATGATCTTAGCTCACTGCAGCCTCTGCCTCCCAGGTTCAAGTGATTCTCCTGCCTCAGCATTCTGGTAGCTGAGATTGCAGGCATGGGCCACCACATGCAGCTAATTTTTTAATATTTTTGGAAGAAAGACAGGGTTTCACTAGGTTGGCCAGGCTAGTCTGGAACTGCTGACCTCAAGTGATCTGCCTGCCTCGGCCTCCCAAAATGCTGGGATTACAGGTGTGAGCCCTGGTGCCTGGCCTCTTTTCTGTGTTTTGATAGTAGTTATCCTAATGGGTGTGAGGTGATATCTCATAATAGTTTTGATCTGCATTTGTCTAATGATTAGTGATGTTGAATTTCTTTTCATGTGCTTTTTGGCTATTTGTGTATGGAGAAATATCTATTCAAGCCCTTTGCTTATTTTAAGTCCTTTGCCTATTTGCAAATGTTTTTGGGTGTTTGTTGTTGAGTTGAAGGAGTTCTCCATATATTATAGATATTAATTATCTTATTGGATATATGATTTGCAAATATTTTCTTCCATTATGTGGGTTGCCGTTTCTACTCTGCTGATACTGTCATTTGATGCATATAATGTAAACATTCTCATGAAATCCAATTTATCTATTTTTCATTTGTTGCCTGTGCCTTTTGTGTCATATCCAAGAAATTGTTGCCAAAGTCAATGTTGTGGAGGTTTTGTTGTATGCCTCTTTCTAAGAGTTTTATAGTTTTAGGTCTAATTAGGTTTTTCATCCACTTTGGGTTTTTGTATATCATGTTAGATGTGTCCAACAACATAGTTTGCACGTAGTTATTCAGTTTCCTCAGTACCATTTGTTGAAGAGACTGCCTTTTCCCCACTGAATGATTGTGGTACCCTCGTCAAAAATTACTTGACCATTGTGATGGTTAATACTGAGTGTCAACTTGATTGGATTGAAGGATACAAAGTATTGATCCTGGGTGTGTCTGTGAGGGTGTTGCCAAAGGAGATTAACATTTGAGTCAGTGGGCCGGGAAAGGCAGATCCACCCTTAATCTCGGTGGGCACAATCTAATCAGCTGCCAGCATGGTTAGAATATAAGGAGGCAGAAAAATGTGAAAAGAAACTGGCCTAGCCTCTCAGTCTACATCTTTCTCTTGTGCTGTATGCTTCCTGCCCTCAAACATCGGACTCCAGGTTCTTCAGTTTTAGTACTCAGACTGGCTCTCCTTGCTCCTCAGCCTGCAGACAGCCTATTGTGGGACCTGGTGATCATGTGAGTTACTTCTTAATACACTTCCCTTTCTCTATATACCTATTCCATTAGTTCTGTGCCTCTAGAGAACCTTGACTAATGCAGATTTTGGCACCAGGAATGGCTTTAGAGGAACAGAATATTACGGATGGAGTTCTTTCTTGGTTTTGGGGTTTCTGAAGTTGGCTGCTTAATGATTAGATCCCAAAATGCTAAGGACTTTACTTCTAATAGTATGGAGAACACTGATAGTCCTTGTATGAACTGCTTAGAGAGTTACGGAAAATAAATGCATTTGATTCATACTCCTGATTCATCACTTGTGAGAGGAAAGAAGTTTAGTGACTCTATATATAATACCTTTGACCATATGTGGAGAACCAAGGAGCATAATGTAGCTCATTGGTTGCTCCTTAGTTCAGTAGACAAAGTGATGAAAGAAAAAGATGAACTCAGGGATTCTGTCTTCCGGCTTCAGAAACAGATACTGAGCCTCAAATCTACTAAGATTGCCCTGAGTGAGAGTCTTATTTCCTGTAGAGAAAGAGCTGAAATTGTGGCAAAACAGACACAAGCTGTCATCCTGTGAGTGGCTGACCTACAACGAAAGACACAGGCACAGCTTCGCCAGGTGTCTATTGTTAAAGTAAGGGGACTGATGGGAAAAGAATGGGACCCTGCAACTTGGAATGGGGATGTGTGGGAGGAGCCTGATGAAGCTGAGGACACTGAGTTTGTAAACTCTGATGAAACCTTTTTGCCAGAAGAAACAGCTTCCCCATCCCTAGTAGTGGCAACATCCCCTCCCCAACCTATGCTGCCATCAGCCTTTCTACCTTTGTCTGAGGAGATAAACCCTGCACTGCCTGAGGCAACAGTGATGGCCTCCCCTGGGGTAGTTACCAGGCAACGTAATGTTGATTCTCCTCAGGAGCCACCCCCAACACCTCTGTTTGCTTCTAGACCTATAACCAGACTAAAGTTCTGGTGGGCTCTTAGAGGTGAGATTGAGAATGTGACCCATGAGGAGGTGTGGTACACTTGAAAAGAACTGCTTGAGTTTTCTAATTTATATAAACAGAAACCTGGGGAACAGGCATGGGAATGAATATTAAGGGTGTGGGATAATGGCAGAAAGAACATAGAGTTAGATCAGGCTGAATTTATTGATTTGGGCCCAATAAGTAGGGACTTTGCTTTCAATACTGCAGCTCGGGGAGTCATATAAGGTTCTAATAGTTTATTTGCTTGGTTAGCTGAAATATGGATTAAAAGATGGCCCACTGTGAGGGAGCTGGAACTGCCTGATATCCTTTGGTTTAAATGTAGAGGGGATTCAAAGGGTTAGGGAGATTTGGATGGTGGAGTGAATTAGTCACTTGAGACCTACTCATCCTAGCTGGGAGGGTTCAGAAGATATACCCTTGACCAATGTCTTGAGAAATAGATTTGTGAGGGTAGCACCTGCATCTTTGAAGGTCCCTGTAATTGCTCTTCTCTGTATGTATAATAGTGGGTATCATAGTCACTCAACTAAAACAATTAAATATGATGAGAATAATTAGATCCTGAGGTGGCAGGGGCCAAGTAGCAGCACTCAACCGTCAAAGGCAAGGTGTATGTAGCTACCATAATGAACAGAAGAGGCAAAGCAGCAATAAGAATAGCCTAACTACTGTAGAGCTCTGGCATTGGCTAATCACAGTGTTCCTAGAGGTGAAATTGGTAGGAAGCCTACTGCATTCCCACTTAATTTATATAAGCAGAAAACTTCTAGGTCGAATGGACAAAAGATTAATTTGAATTATAAAAACAGAGAATCATGGCCCCTTAATTTCCAGACTTGAGCCAGTTTACACACCCAGAACCCTTTGAATGAAGGGGAAGCTGGGTCCCCTTGAGGAAGGACCCTACTACACTGCTCACAATTTATGCTGTTAATCTTTCTCCCATCCTTCCCCAAAGAGACCTCCAGCCTTTTAACACTCTAACTGTGCATCACGGAAAGGGAAATGATCAGACACTTTGGGGACTACTGGACACTGGCTCTGAGCTGACATTGATTCCAGGGGACCTAAAATAGTATTGTGGTCCTCCAGTTAAAGTAGGGGCTTATGGAGGTCAGGTAATTAATGAAATTTTGGCTCAGGTTCAACTTACAGTGGGTGTAGAGGATCCCTAGACTCTTCCTGTGGTAATTTCCCCAGTGCCAGAATGCATAATTGGCATCGACATATGGCAGAACACCCACATTGGCTCCCTGATTGGTAGGGTGAAGGCTATTGTGGTGGGGAAGGCCAAACAGAAGCCATTATAGCTGCCTCTACTTAGAAAATTGGTAAATCAAAAACAATATTGCATCCCTGGAGAGACTGGGGAGATTAGTGCCACCATCAAGGAGTTGAAAGTTGCAGGGGTGGTGATTCCCACCATATTCCTGTTCAACTTTCCCATTTGGCCTGTGAAGAAGACAGATGCATCTTGGAGAATGACAGTGGACTACTGTAAGCTTAACTAAGTGGTGACTCCAACTGCAGCTGCTGTACCAGATGTGGTTTCATTGCTTGAGCAAATTAACACATCTCCTGGTACCTGATATGCAGCCATTGACTTGGCAAATGCCTTTTTCTCCATTCCTGTCCATAAGGCCCACAAGAAGCAATTTGCCTTCAGCTGGCAAGGCCAGCAATATACCTTTATTGTCCTCCCTCAGGGATATATTAACTCTCTGGTTTTGTGTCATAACCTTATTTGGAGAGACCTTGATCGCTTTTTGCTTCCACAAGATATCACACTGGTCCATTACATTGATGACATTATGCTGACTGGATCCAGTGAGCAAGAAGTGGCAAACACACTGGACTTATTGGTGAGACATTTGTGTGCCAAAGGATGGGTAATAAATCTGACTAAACTTCAGGGACCTTCTACCTCAGTAAAATTTCCAGGGGTACAGTGGTATAGGGCCTGTTGAAATATTCCTTCTAAGGTGAAGGATAAGTTGCTGCATTTGGCCCTTACTACAATCAATAAACAGGGACAATGTCTAGTGGGCCTATTTGGATTTTGGAGGCAACACATTCCTCATTTGGGTATGTTACTCCAGCCCATTTATTGAGTGACCTGAAATGCTGTGTTTTGAGTGGGGTCCAGAACAGGAGAAGGCTCTGCAACAGTTTCGGGCTGCTGTGCAAGCTACTCTGCCACTTGGGCCATATGACCCAGCAGATCCAATGGTGTTTGAGGTGTCAGCAGCAAATAGGGATGCTGTTTGGAGCCTTTGGCAGGTCCTTATAGGTGCATTACAGCGGAGGCCTCTAGAATTTTGGAGCAAGGCCCTGCCATCTTCTGTAGATAACTACTCTCCTTTTGAGAGATTGAGAGACAGCTCTTGGCCTGTTGCTGGGCTTTGGTGGAAACTGAACATTTGACAATGGGTCATCAAGTCACCATGCAACCTGAACTGCCTATCATGAACTGGGTGCTTTCTGACTCATCTAGCCATAAAGTGGGTCATGCACAGCAGCATTTCATCATCAAATGGAAGCGGTATATATGTGATCGGGCTCAAACAGGTCCTGAAGGCACAAGTAAGTTACATGAGGAAGTGGCTCAAATGCCCATGGTCTCCACTCCTGCATCCTGCCTTCTCTCCCCCAGTCTACACTGATGGCCTCATGGGGAGTTTCCTACAATCAGTTGACAGAGGAAGAGAAGACTAGGGCCTGGTTCACAGATGGTTCTGCACGATATGCACACACCACCCGAAAGTGGACAACTGCAGCACTATAGCCCCTTTCTAGGACTTCCCTGAAGGACAGCAGTGAAGAGTTCTTCCCAGTGGGCAGAACTTCGAGAAGTGCACCTGGTTGTGGACTTTGCATGGAAGGATAAATGGCCAGATGTGCAATTATATGCTGATTCATGGGCTGTAGCCAATGGTTTGGCTGGATGGTCAGGGACTTGGAAGAAGCATAATTGGAAAATTGATGACAAAGAAATTTGGGGAAAAGGTAAGTGGATGGACCTCTCTGAGAGGGCAAAAACTGTGAAGATATTTGTATCCCATGTGAGTGCTCACCAACGGGTGACCTCAGCAGAGGAGGATTTTAATAATCAAGTGTATAGGATGACCCTGAGTGTGGACACCACTCAGCCTCTTTCCCCAGCCACTTCTGTCATCACTGAATGGGCCCATGAACAAAGTCACCATGGGGCAGGGATGGAGGTTACGCATGGGCTCAGTAACATGGACTTCCACTCACCAAGGCTGACCTGGCTACGGCCACAGCTGAGTGATCAATTTGCCAGCAGCAGAGACCGACACAGCCCTTGATATGGCACCATTCCTCAGGGTGATCAGCCAGCTACCTGGGGACATCTTCCATCATGGAAAGGGCAGAGTTTTGTCCTCAGCGGAATAGATACTTATTCTGTATATGAGTTTGCCTATCCTGCACACAATGGTTCTGCCAATACTACCATCCGTGGACTCACAGAATGCCTTATCCACTGTCATGGTAGTCCACACAGCATTGTCTCTGACCAAGGCACTCACTTTACAGATAAGAAAGTGCAGCAGTGGGCTCATGCTCATGGAATTCACTGGTCTTACCATGGTCACTATTATCCCAAAGCAGCCAGATTGACAGAATGGTGGAATGGCCTTTTGAAGTCACAATTACAATGTCAACTAGGTGACAATACTTTGCAGGGCTGGGGCAAAGTTCTCCAGAAGGCCGTGTATGCTCCATATTAGTGTCCAATATATGGTATTGTTTCTCCCATAGCCAGGATTTACGGGTCCAGGAATCAAGGGGTGAAGGTGGAAGTGGCATCAATCACCATCGCTCCCAGTGATACACTAGCAAAATTTTTGCTTACTGTTCCTGCGACATTACTTTCTGGAGACCTAGAGGTCTTACTTCCAGAGGGGTGAATACTGCTACCAGGAGACACAACAATGGTCCCATTAAACTGGAAGTTAAGATTGCCACCTGGACACTTTTGGCTCCTCCTACCTTTAAGTCAACAGGCTAAGAAGGGATTTACAGTGTTGGCTGGGGTGATTCACCCAGACTATCAAGATGAAATCAGTCTACTACTCCACAACAAGAGTAAAGAAGAGTATGAATGGAATACAGGACATCCAATTAGGGTGTCTCTTAGTATTACTATGCCTTGTGATTAAGGTCAATGGGAAACCACAACAGCCCAATCCAGGCAGGACTACAAATGACCCAGACCCTTCAGGAACGAAGGTTTGTTTCACTCCACCAGAAAAAATCCATGACCTGCTGAGGTGTTTGCTGAAGGCAAAGGGAATACAAAGTGGGTAGTAGAAGAAGGTATCATCAATACCAGCTATGATCATGTGAACCAGCTGCAGAAACGTGGACTGTAACTGTCATGAGTATTTTCTACTTCCTTTGTTAAAAACATATTTGTGCATGTATACACTTGTACTCGGAAAATATCTTCATTTTATTTCCTTTCTCCTTTATCATGTAACATAAGATTGACTTCACATCAATATTTAAGTATTATTAACTTTATGTAATAGTATTTGGGTTGGGGTTTGGCGCATTTCCGGTTGTACAAAAGATAGTTGTATTTCTTGTATTTCACTGACATTGTTGGAAGGGTTTTGATTAGTGATTCAATCTTCATATTAGTTATTGGTCTATTCAGACTTCCTATTTCTTCATGTTTCAGTCTTGGTAGGCTGTGCATTTCTAGGAATATGTTAATTTCTTTTTAAAAATAAACTTATTTTATTGTAGTAAGAAAACTTAAGATGATAACTATCTTCAAGAAAATTTTTAAGTGTACAATACAGAATTGGTTGACTATGGGTACAACATTTTGTAGCAGCTTTCTAGGGCTTATTCATCTTGCTTGACTGAAATCTTATGCCAATTGATGAGTAACTCCTCACCTCCCGCTTCCTGGAAACTATCATTCCACTTTTTGATTCTATGGATTTGACTAGTTTAGATATGTTATACAAATGGAACCATGTAGCACTTGACTCATACAAATGGAATAATGTAGTCCCTCTGTGGACTGGCTTATTTCTTATTTCACTGAGTATAACATCTTCAAAGGTCAGCTGTGATATTTGTCTCATTTTGCAGAATTGCACTGGATGTGTGATTCAACTTCTTTCCTTCCCTGGGTGAGGCTAGGAGCTAGCCGATCTGTTTCTGATCATGTGACACTGCACTGGGGGCAGTGTTTCTGGTGAGTCTCCTCAATCTCCCCAGTGGGTTTGGTGAGTCTGGTTTTGCTTTCTCCTATTCCTTTCTTTTTTTAAAAAATGCTAAAATTATTTTTAAATTTATTTAAAAAAACATTTTAACTTTTATTTTAGGTTCAGGGGTACATGTGCATCTTTGTTATATAGGTAAACTCGTGACTCAGGGGTTTGGTGTACAGGTTATTTCTTCATCTTGGTACTAATCATAGCACTTGATAGTTTTCTTTTTTTTCTGAACCTCTCCCTCCTCCCACTATCCACCCTGAAGTATGTAGGCCCCAGTATCTGTTATTCCCTTCTTTCTGTCCATCTATTATCTTATTTAGCTCCCACTTATAAGTGAGAACATGTGGTGTTTGGTTTTCTGTTCCTGGGTTAGTTTGCTAAGGATAATGGCCTCTAGTTTCATCCATGTTTTGCAAAGGACATAATTTTGTTCTATTTTATGGTTGCGTAGTATTCCATAGTGTATAAGAACCATATTTTCTTTATCCAAATCCATTGGTGGTGGGCATTTACTTTGATTCCATGTCTTTGCTATTGTGAATAGTGCTGCAATGAACATATACACGCATGTATCTTTATGGTAGACAATTTATATTCTTTTGAGTATACATCCAGTAATGGGATTGCTGGGTTGAATGGTAGTTCTGTTTTTAGTTCTTTGAGGAATCACCACACTGCTTTGCACAATGGTTGAACTAATTTATACTCCTACAAGCAGTGTATAAGCATTTTCTTTTTGCAGGAGGCTTTCAACTAGTTGTTGATTTCTTACATAGAGAATTTGTCCATGAATTGTTGCTAAATTAGCGTGTTTGGGCCAGATACAGTGGTTCATACCAGTAATCCAGCGTTTTGAGAGGCTGAGGTGGGAGGACAGCTTAAGTCCAGGAGTTTGAGACCAGCCTGGGCAACATAGTGAGACCTTGTCTCTATAAAAAAATAAAAAATAAAAGTTAACTGGGCATGGTGATGCATGCCTGTAGTCTCAGCTACTCAGGAAACTGAGATGGGAGGATCACTTGAGCCCAGGAGTTTGAGACCAGCCTGGGTGACATAGTGAGACCCTGTTTCTTAAAAAAAATTGGTGTGTTTTTTGGGGTAAGGAAGGTCCAAGGCTTCCTACTCCACCATGTTGTGACATAACTGCCTAGAATTTGGCCATTTCATCTAGGTTATCTAATTTGTTGGTGTATAATTGTTCATAGTGCTCTCTTATAAATCTTTTTATTTCCCTTTAAACCACTGAAACAATTTTTACCTTTAAAATTTTATTCTTACTATATATAAGGTGTAGAATATGATGTTCTGATACATGTATACATAGTTAAAAGTCATGCCAATTGACCTACTCATCATCTCACACAGTTACATTTTTGTGTGTGTATATGTGGTAAGTCACCTAAAGTCTACTCTCTTAGCAAATTTCAGCATACAATTCATTATTATTAACTATAGACCTCATGCTGTAACTTAGACCTCTAGAATTATCCTACATAATTGCAACTTTGCACCATCTGACCAATCTCTCCTCAATTTTCCTTCACTCCCCACCTGCTTCTGATAGCCACCATTATACTCTCTGTTTCTATGTGTTTGACTTCTTTTTAGATGCTGCATATAAAAGAGATCATATAATACTTTTCACTCTGTGTATGGTAGAATCTCCTTTTTAAAGACTCGATAATAGTCACATATATGAACATACAATGTGAGAATATTTACATATATATGTAATTTATATTACATATATGTATTTTTATTATTTATATAATAAATAAATATTTATATCTCACAATTTCTTTATCCAGTTATCTGTTGATGGACATTTAGGTTTTTCCCATATCTTGGCAATTGTGAACAATGCTGCAATGAATGTGGGAGTCCAGATATCTCTGAGGTGCTGATTTCATTTCCTATGGTTATATACCTAGAAGAAGGATTGCTGGGTCATATGGTAGTTCTATTTTTAGTCTTTAAGGAACCTTTATTTGGTTGCCTAGGCTGGAGTGCAGTGGCACAATCTTGGCTCACTGCAACTCCGCCTCCCAGGTTCAAACAATTCTCCTGCCCCGGCCTCCTGAGTAACTGGGATTACAGGCACGTGCCATCACACCTGGCTAATTTTTGTATTTTTTAGTAGAGATGGGGTTTCACTATGTTGGCTAGGCTGGTCTCAAACCCCTGACCTCAAGTGATCTGCCTGCCTTGGCCTTGTTTTTTATACAGGCTTTACTAATTTACATTTCCAACAACAGTGTACAGGGGTTCACCAACACTTATTGTCTCGTCTTTTTGATAACTTCCATCCTAATAGGTGTGAGGTCATATCTGGTGGTTTTGATTTGCATTCCCCTGATGATTAGTGACATTGAGCACCTTTGTATCTTTTCATATGCTTATTGGCCATTTTTATGTCTTCTTTGGAGATATGTCTATTCAGGTCTTTTCCCTATATTTTGACTGAATTATAATTTTCTTTTTTGCTATTGAGTTGTTCGAGTTCCTTATACATTTTGGAAGTTAACTTCTTACCAGGTATACGGTTTGCAAATATTTTCTTCCAATCCATAGGCTACTTTTTTTTTTTTTTTTTTGAGACAGAGTCTGGCTCTGTCGCCCAAGCTGGAGTGCAGTGGCCGGATCTCGGTTCACTGCAAGCTCCGCCTCTCTGGTTTACGCCATTCTCCTGCCTCAGCCTCCCGAGTAGCTGGGACTACAGGCGCCCGCCACCTCGCCCGGCTAGTTTTTTCGTATTTTTTAGTAGAGACAGGGTTTCACCGTGTCAGCCAGGATGGTCTCGATCTCCTGACCTCGTGATCTGCCCTTCTCGGCCTCCCAAAGTGCTGGAATTACAGGCTTGAGCCACCGCGCCCGGCCTTTTTTTTTTTTTTTTACTCATTGTTTTCCTTTACTATGGAGAGCTTTTTAGTTTGACGTGGACCCCATTTGTTCAATCTTGGTTTTGTTGCCTCTGCTTTTGGTTGTCCTATCCAGAAAACATATTGCCAAGACCAAGGCCCAGGAGATTCTTCCCTCTGTTTTCTTGTAGGAGTTTTATAGTTTCAAGTTATGCATCTGTATCTTTAACAAATTTTGAGTTGTTTTTTGTGTGTAGTCAAAGATAATGGTCCAATTTTATTATTCTACATGTGGATATCCAGTTTCCCAACAGCAATTATTGAGGAGGCTGTCCTTTCTCCATTTTATCTTCTTGGTGCCCTTGTCAAAAAATAGTTTGCTATGTAGCCTCCAACTCCTGTGACCCCACATAATTCTTTTGCCTTTTTCTGCCATTTGAGGACACAGAAAAAGGATGGTTTTCTATTATCCAGGAAACAAGCCCTCACTAGACTCAAATGTGCCAGCTCCTTTATCTTGGATTCCTCAGTCTCCGGAACTGTGAGAAATAAATATTTGCTGTATAAATCACTCAATATGGGTGGTTTTTGTTATAGCAGCTGAATAGACTAAGACGAAGATTAATATTAAGAAGTAGGGTGCTGCTGTAATTAATACCTAACAATGTGGAAGCATCTTTGGAATTGGGTAACAGTAGAGGGTGGAAGAGTTTTTAAGGAGCATTTTAGCAATATGGATGTTAAGGGTGATTCTAGTTAGAGTGCAGAAAGAAAAGAGAAGAGCTGGAAGGAAAGCCTCAATCTTCTTAAAGAATACTGTCAAGAAGAGCACTGGGCACTGATTACCAAAGCCAAGGAAGGACTCCAATTATATGGAGGATGGCAAAGGTCATCAAAATGCCAGCCACCAGGAACAGAAGTCCCAACACTTCTGCCCACTGCAACTTGGTATCAGAGTCACCAAGGAAAACACAACACAATAAATTACTGGATGGAACAATACTTCACTCACACAGAGAAAAGACAGAGGAAGATCAGCTTTCATAGTATGCACTGGTCTGCCATGGCTAGTGGGTCACTCCAGTAGCTGACATAGGGCAATTGGCCTATGTACACCTTTCTTGTTCTACAGTAGAAGGACCCCTCTCCTCCCCTGTGCTGTCTGAAATACTGAAAGCTGTAGCATGCTTTAGGGCCACTGAAATACTTCAGCAGAACAAAGGAGTGTACATTGAGCTTGAAACAGGGAAAGATAATCCCACACAAGGCAATATGCCTATCACAGAAATATTAGACCATTTATCTCTTGATAAGGAAATATTCCAGGCCCAAGGTCCATTATTTTGCAGATGAATGAGGGGTCAAAAAAGACTACATGCATAAATTATCCTTCCCAACGAATACCTAAGTATGATAAACTGAATGTTGGTAGAATCATGATGGTAAAGGCCATTCAGATTAGGTCTTGAAGGAAATAAGGAACATGTCATTGGAAACTGGAGGAAAAGTAATACTTGATATAATGTGACAAAGAATTTGGCAGAATTATGTTTGTGTCTTGGTGTTTTGTGGAAGGTAGAACTTATGAGCAATAAAATTGGATATTTAACTCAAGATATTTCTAAGCAGAGGGTTAAAGGTGGGGCTTGGCTTTTCATGACTACTTTTGTAAAATTCAAGAAGAAATAAATGACTTAAAGACAGAGTTTTTAAGCAAAAAGAAAGCAGAACTTAAAGATTTGGAAAATCTTCCACCTAATCATATTGCAAAAAATTAGAACACAAACAGAGTGTCCAAGTGACTGTTTGATAAGGAAATTATTATAAATAAGCCATCTCAACACAAGTCAGATGCTATTCTTTAAGACAATGGAAAAATGACGCTGCAGGTGATTCAGAGATCATCAAGGCTGCCATTTCCATCATAGGCCACAGTGCATAGGCCCAGTGGCATGGTTGCTTCAACCTAGGTTTCAAAGGATGAGGCTGCCTGGAGCCACGGGTGTGGGACCCCAGACCAGGAGAGCTGTGGGGCTCTGGCAGGTAAGTGTGTTGGGGATGGGGCTCAGGCAGAGAGCCACTGCAGGGCCCTCCTCTCAAGTAGTGAGGGTGAGGTTGCCACTCCAATAGACCTGGAAGGCAGAGCATCTATTGCAAGAGGATTATTCTTCAGTTTTTAAGTTTACTATGAGAAGCAAGGAGGTGGCCCTCTATTAAACAGGAAGTGGGCCCTTACCAGACACTAAGTATACTGATGTCTTGATCTTGAACTCCCCAGACTACAGGCATATTTGTTGTATAGGCTATGCAGCCTATGGTAATTTTGATACAGCTACATAAATGGACTAAGACAGACCTATTGGTTGTTTAACAATGTGTTAATTTCCACATATATATGATTTTTAAAGTTTTTTTTTCCTGTCATGGATTTCTAGTTTCATTTCATTATGATCAGAAGAGATATGTTGTGTGATTTCCACCTTTTAAAACATTTTAAGATTTGTTTTGTGATCTAACATGGTTTATACTGGAGAATGTGCCATGTGCTCTTGATAAAAATGACACCCTAACATCACAATTAAAAGAACTAGAGAAGCAAGAGCAAATACATTCAAAAGCTAGCAGAAGGCAAGAAATAACTAAGATCAGAGCAGAACTGAAGGAGATAGAGACACAAAAAACCCTCCAAAAAATCAATGAATCCAGGAGCTGTTTTTTTTTTGAAAAGATCAATAAAATTGATAGACTACTAGCAAGACATAAATAAATAAGAAAAGAGAGAAGAATCAAATAGACGCAATAAAAAATGATAAAGGGGATATCACCACTGACCCCACAGAAATACAAACTACCATCAGAGAATACTACAAACACCTCTACGCAAATAAACTAGAAAACTTAGAAGAAATGCATAATTTCCTGGACACTTATGCTCTCCCAAGACTAAACAAGGAAGAAGTTGAATCTCTGAATAGACCAACAGCAGGCTCTGAAATTGAGGCAATAATTAATAGCCTACCAACCAAAAAAAGTCCAGGACCAGACAGATTCACAGCCGAATTCTACCAGAGGTACAAGGAGGAGCAGATACCATTCCTTCCGAAACTATTCCAATCAATAGAAAAAGAGGGAATCCTCTCTAACTCATTTTAGGAGGCCAACATCATCCTGATACCAAAGCCTGACAGAGACACAACAAAAAAAGAGAATTTTAGACCAATATCCCTGATGAACATCGATGCAAAAATCCTCAATAAAATACTGGCAAACCAGATCCAGCAGCACATCAAAAAGCTTATCCACCATGATCAAGTGGGCTTCATCCCTGGAATGAAAGGCTAGTTCAACATACACAAATCAATAAACGTAATCCAGCACATAAACAGAACCAAAGACCAAACCACATGATTATCTCAATAGATGCAGAAAAGGTCTTTGACAAAATTAAACAGCCCTTCATGTTAAAAACTCTCAATAAATTCGGTATTGATGGAACGTATCTCAAAATAATAAGAGCTATTTATGACAAACCCACAGCCAATATCATACTGAATGGGCAAAAACTGGAAGCATTCCCTTTGAAAACTGGCACAAGACAGGGATGCCCTCTCTCACCACTCCTATTCAACATAGTGTTGGAAGTTCTGGCTAGGGCAATCAGGCAAGAGAAAGAAATCAAAGGTATTCAGGTTGAAAAAGAGGAAGTCAAATTGTCCCTGTTTGCAGATGACATGATTGTATATGTAGAAAACCCCATTGTCTCAGCCCAAAATCTCCTTAAGCAGATAAGCAACTTCAGCAAAGTCTCAGGATACAAAATCAATGTGCAAAAATCACAAGCATTCTTACACACCAATACAGACAGAGAGCCAAATCATGAATGAACTCCCATTCACAATAGCTTCAAAGAGAATAAAATACCTAGAAATCCAACTTACAAAGGATGTAAAGGACCTCTTCAAGGAGAACTACAAACCACTGCTCAGTGAAATAAAAGAGGACATAAACAAATGGAAAAACATACCATGCTCGTGGATAGGAAGAATCAATATTGTGAAAATGGCCACACTGCCCAAGGTAATTTATAGATTCAATGCCATCCCCATTAAGCTACCACTGACTTTCTTCACAGAATTGGAAAAAACTGTTTTAAAGTTCATATGGAACCAACAAAGACCCCACATTGCCAAGACAATCCTAAGCCAAAAGAACAAAGCTGGAGGCATCACGCTACCTGACTTCAAACTATACTACAAGGCTACAGTAACCAAAACAGCATGGTACTGGTACCAAAACAGAGATATAGACCAATGGAACAGAAAAGAGTCCTCAGAAATAATACCACACATCTACAGCCATCTCATCTTTGACAAACCTGAGAGAAACAAGAAATGGGGAAAGGATTCCCTATTTAATAAATGGTGCTGGTAAAATTGGCTAGCCATAAGTGGAAAGCTGAAACTGGATCCTTTCCTTACTCCTTATATGAAAATTAATTCAAGATGGATTAGAAACTTAAATGTTAGACCCAAAACCATAAAAACCCTGAAAGAAAATCTAGGTAATACCATTCAGGACATAGGCATGGGCAAGGACTTCATGTCTAAAACACCAAAAGCAATGGCAACAAAAGCCAAAATTGACAAATGGGATCTCATTAAACTAAAGAGCTTCTGCACAGCAAAATAAACTACCATCAGAGTGAACAGGCAACCTACAGAATGGGAGAACATTTTTGCAATCTACTCATCTGACAAGAGCTAATATCCAGAACCTATAAAGAACTCAATCAAATTTACAAGAAAAAAACAAACAACCCCATCAAAAAGTGGGCAAAGGATATGAACAGACACTTCTCAAAAGAAGACATTCATATAGCCAACAGACACATGAAAAAATGCTCATCATCACTGGCCATCAGAGAAGTGCAAATCAAAACCACAATGAGATACCATCTCACACCAGTTAGAATGGCAATCATTAAAAAATCAGGAAACAACAGGTGCTGGAGAGGATGTGGAGAAATGGGAACACTTTTACACTGTTGGTGGGACTGTAAACTAGTTCAACCATTGTGGAAAACAGTGTGGCGATTCCTCAAGGATCTAGAACTAGAAATACCATTTGACCCAGCCATCCCATTACTGGGGATATACCCAAAGGATTATAAGTCATGCTGCTATAAAGACACATGAACACAAATGTTTACTGCAGCACTATTCACAATAGCAAAGACTTGGAATCAACCCAAATGTCCATCAGTGACAGACTGAATTAAGAAAATGTGGCACATATACACCATGGAATACTATGCAGCCATAAAAAAGGATGAGTTCATGTCCTTTGTAGGGACATGGATGCAGCTGGCAACCATCATTCTGAGCAAACTATTGTAAGAACAGAAAACCAAATACCACATGTTCTCACTCATAGGTGGGAATTGAACAATGAGATTACTTGGACTCGGGAAGGGGAGCATCACACACTGGGTCCTATTGTGGAGAGGGGGAAGGAGGGAGGGTTAGCGTTAGGAGATATACCTAATGTAAATGACGAGTTAATGGGTGCAGCACACCAACATGGCACATGTATACATATGTAACAAACCTGCACGTTGTGCACATGTACCCTAGAACTTAAAGTACTAAAAAAAAAAAAATTACACACCAAAAATATAATAATACTGGTTTGTATATTTTTTCATGTATTTACCTTTACCAGAGAACTTCCTAGTTCCATATGGCTTTAAGTTACTGTCTAGTGTTCTTTCATTTTAACTTAAAAGACTTTCTTTAGCATTACTTATAGGGCAGGTCTAGTGGTAATGAATTTTCTGAGTTTTTGTTTAACTGAGAAAGTCTTAATTTTTCCCTCATTCGTGAAGGACTGTTTTGCCAGATACAGTATTCCAGGTTGACAGTACTTTTTTTTCTTTCAGCATGTTGACTATATCATCCCACTGCTTTCTGGCCTGCAAGATTTCTGCTGAGAAACCTGATGATAATCTCATTGTGGATCCTTTGTATGTGACAAATTGCTTTTCTCTTGCTACTTTAAAGATTTTTCTCTTTGTCTTTGGTTTTCAACAGTTTGATTACAAAGTATCTGAGCAGGAGTCTCTTTGGATTTATTCTACATGAACTTTGTTGAGCTACTTGGACTTGGAGATGCATGTATTTTCTCCAGTTTGTAAAGGTTTTGGCCATTATTTCTTTAAATAATCTCATTGCTCCTTTCTTTCTCTCCTCTCTCTTTAGGACTCCCATAATGCATACTTTTGTAAGATTGATTTTTTAACTCCATTGGTCCCTTAGGTGCTGTTCATTTTTTTTTAGTTTTCTTTCTATTCTTCAGACTGGATCATCTCAACTAATCTATTCCTGAGTTCACAGATTCTTTCTCCTGCCTGATAAAATCTGCTGCTGAGCCTGTCTAGTAAATTTTTCATTTATTGTACTTTTCAATTACAGAATATTTAATTGATTCTTTTTAAAACATAATTTTCATCTATTTATTGATATTCTATTTTGTTTTGGACATCATTCTGTGCTTCCTTTATTTCTAGACATGGAGTCCTTTAGCTCTTTGAATATATTTAAAATAGTCAATTATAAGGTCCTTCTCTAGCAATTTCTATGTCTCAGCTTCCTTGGGGACAATTTCTATGAATTCTTTTCATTCTGTATATGGGCTATTCTCTTGCTGAGAAGTTGACATTTTGAATCCTATAATGAAGTATCTCTGCATATCTGATTGTCTCTTTTCCTTATGATTTGTTATTGTTGAAAGATTGTCGTTTTTGTTTGTTTAGTGAATTTTCCAAACTAATTTTTTAAAGTGTATATTCTTTGTTATGAGTGGTCATTGAGTCTTTGTTATGGGTGGTCATTGAGTCTTTGTTCTGTTAATGGGGAGTGAATGATTTGACAGAGATTTCCTTCAATTTCTAGAACAAAAATACCTAGTCTTTGCAGAGTTGTTTCATGTATGCTTTGGGACAAATCTACAGCACTCTGCCAGGCAACTGACACTTCTGTTTTGAAGTCAGGATAGGTAAAAGGCTTGGACCTTCTCAGGTCTTTCTTGAGCATACACACAATCCTTGACATATGTGTGACCTTCTAGATTTCCAGGAATATGTCAAAGCTTTCCAAAGCCCTTATTCCCCAAAGCATCACATTCTCAAGCCTTTTACTTCGAGCTTTTTGGTTAGTCTATTGCTTGCCCTGACTGTTTATCATTGCCTCAGGCAGCAGTGACTAAAACATTTGCTTTGTACAGATGCTTCTCAATTTATGATGGGGTTATGTTCTGACCTATTGTAAGTTGAAAATATCATAAACCAAAAATTTATTTAATACACCTAACCTACTGAACATTAAGCTTAGCCTAGGCTACTTTAAATATGTTTAGAACACTTATATTAGCTTGTGGTTGGGCAAAATCATCTAACACAAAGCCTACTTTGTAATACAGTATGAATATCTCATGTAATTTATTGAGTACTATACTGAAAATGAAAAACAGAACGGTTGTATAGGAGATCAAAGTAGAACTTCTACTGAATGTGTATTGATTTTGCACCATCATAAAGGAAAAAATATTCTACTGAACCACCTTAAGTTGGATACGGTCTGCAAATGTTTTCAACAAATGCCCTCTACAGTGTGTTTAGCATTGGATGAGTTCCAAATTAGTGAGGTACAGTCAAACTCATTGAACTAGTTTTCCAGGCAACCACCAGACAGACTAAAACAAAACTTTACAATTCTTTGTAAATTAATGAGCTCTTCTATGTTTTCTCTGGTGCTAGAAGTGTGTGTGGTTATTTTCAAGACAGCAACGGAGGGTATTACAGTAAGGTAAAACATCACAAAGCTTATTATTCATATTGAGATTCAGTCTTTTTTTCCTGAATGAGCACTTCCCAGGTTGCTGCAAGCTTTTGGTTAGTTTTCATAGCTCTGGTTTTTTCCCCCATTTTTTCCCGTTGTTTTTATGAAAGAGGCGATTTCAGAGTTCCTTACTTGCCATTTTTGCTGACATACAGGAGCTTTTATTTTTAATTCAGCAAATTATTATTCTGTGCAGTATTCAAATTAAATTGAGAACGCCTATAATTGTAATATCTAAATTTGATAAAATGTTCAACAAAATCATAATTAGGATCTTATTAGATGAGTTTTGGTTTATAAAAATATTTTTTGAAGAAAATTATCCTGAATGATACAAAGAGGACAAGACTTATAAAAATATTTGCCTGAAACATTTACACATTTCAAAAGGAAAAATTTAGAATTGACAATATCTTTCTTTTCAAAAAAATTTGTCTGAGTTTACTGGGTAAATCACCACCTGTAGAGAGCATATTTTCTAAGTTAAAAATTTGATATAAAGAGAGGAATAAATTAAAACCATTAAAAAATTTAAAGACAGGGTCTTGCTCTGTCGTACAGGCTGGGGTTCAGTGGTGCGATCACAGTTCTCAGCAGCTTCAAACTCCTGGGCTCAAGCAATCCTTCCACCTCAGCTTCTGGAGTAGATAGAACTCAGGTGCATGCCACCACATTTGACTAATTATTATTATTATTTTTGTAGAAACAGGATCTTGCTATGTTGCCTAGGCTGGTCTTGAACTCCTGGCCTCAAGTGATCCTCTTGCCTCAGTCTCCCAAAGCACTGGGATTAGATGCATGAGCCACAGTGTCTGGCCAGGAGTTAATTAAAGGTGTCAGAAATTTCAAATCTCTTAACTGCATAATTCAACTTTATAAAAATTGCAGGCAATTTTTAATGAAAGTGTTGACAGTAGTATAACCTACTTGAAAAAGATACATTTCTTAGGTTACACAGTATATTAGTTTTCAAGGGCTCCTGTAGCAAACTACTACAAACTGGGTGACTTTGAAAAAAACCGAGAAATTTATTCTTTCATAGATCCGGAGGCTAGAAGTCTAAGATTAAAGTATTGGCAGGGCCAACTAGCGGGCGAGGTGGCGGGCGCCTGTAGTCCCAGCTACTCGGGAGGCTGAGGCAGGAGAATGGCGTGAACCCGGGAGGCGGAGCTTGCAGTGAGCTGAGATCCGGCCACCGCACTCCAGCCTGGGTGACAGAGCGAGACTCCGTCTCAAAAAAAAAAAAAAAAAAAAAGTATTGGCAGGGCCATGTTTCCTCCGAAGTCTCTGGAAAAGAATCCTGATGGTTTCTTCTAGCTTATAGTGGTTGCTTGTAGTCTTTGGGTTTCCATAGCTAGTAGGTGCAACACTCTAATCTCTATCTCCATCTCCAAATGGCCATATCCCCTGTACATCTATGTCTCTATATCCAGATTTCCCTCTTCGTATAAGATAACAATGTAACACTAATCATATTGAACTGAGGGCTTACTTTGGTCCAGCATGACCTCACATTAACTGGATTACACCTACAAAGACTCTATTTCCACATAAGGTCACACATTTAGAGCACCTGGGTAGATAGGAATTTTTGGAAAACATAATTCAGCCAGTGCACATGACATTAGAAACAAACGTCAGCTGAGAAAATTGTTAAATACATAAATATATATCAAGAACATTTATTCTGTTTATGTCATCTTTAATGTTTAGGTCATCAATAAAGAGGGTTAACTTTTTATTAAAGTTTAAATTTAAATTTTATTTTACTTTAAGTTCTGGGATACATGTGCAGAACATGCAAGTTTGTTATATAGATAAACGTGTGCCATGGTGGTTTGCTGCACCTATCAACCTGCCACCTAGTTATCAAGCCCTGCATGCATTAGCTATTTGTCCTCGCCTCTCCACCCCCGACATGCCTCAGTGTGTGTTGTTTCCCTCCCTGTGTCTATGTGTTCTCATTGTTCAACTCTCACTTATGAGTGAGAACATGCAGTATTTGGTTTTCTGTTCCTGTATTAGTTTGCTGAAGATGATGGCTTCCAGCTTCATCCATGTGTCTGCAAAGGCCATGATCTCATTCCTTTTTATGACTGTATAGTATTCCATGATGTATATGCACCACAATTTCTTTATCCATTTTATCATTGATAGGCATTTGGGTTGATTCCATGTCTTTGCTATTGTAAACAGTGCTGTAGTAAACATATGTGTGTTATGTATCTTTATTTTATTTTTGGAGATGGAGTCTATCTCTGTCACCCAGGCTGGAGTGCAGTGGCACAATCTTGGCTCACTGCACCCTTCACCTCCCAAGTTCAATCAATTCTCCTGCCTCAGGCTCCCAAGAAGCTGGGTCTACAGGTGCGTGCCACCTTGCCCTGGTAACTCTTTGTACTTTTAGTGGAGATGGGGGTTTCATCATGTTGGCCAGGCTAGTCTCGAACTCCCGACCGCAGGTGATCTGCCATCCTCAGCCTCCCAAAGTGCTGGGATTACAGGCATGAGCCACCATGCCCAGCCCTTGCATGTATCTTTATAGTAGAATGATTTCTATTCCTTTGGGTATATACCCAGTAATGGGATTGCTGGGTCAAATGGTATTTCTGGTTCCAGAGATCCTTGAGGAATCACCACACTGTCTTCTACAAAGGTTGAACGAATTTACATTTCAACAGTTTAAAAACATTCCTGAGGGGGGCGGAGCAAGATGGCCGAATAGGAGCAGCTCCAGTCTCCAACTCCCAGCGCGAGCGACACAGAAGACCAGTGATTTCTGCATTTTCAACTGAGGTACTGGGTTCATCTCACTGGGGAGTGCCGGACGATTGGTGCTGGTCAGCTGCTACAGTCCGACCAGCGAGAGCTGAAGCAGGGCGAGGCATTGCCTCACCTGGGAAGCGCAAGGGGGAAGGGAGTCCCTTTTCCTAGCCAGGGGAACTGAGACACAACACCTGGAAAATCGGGTAACTCCCACCCCAATACTGCCCTTTAAGCAAACAGGCACACCAGGAGATCATATCCCACACCTGGCCGGGAGGGTCCCACACCCACGGAGCCTCCCTCATTGCTAGCACAGCAGTCTGTGATCTACCGGCAAGGCAGCAGCGAGGCTGGGGGAGGGGCGCCCGCCATTGCTGAGGCTTAAGTAGGTAAACAAAGCTGCTGGGAAGCTCGAACTGGGTGGAGCTCACAGCAGCTCAAGGAAACCTGCCTGTCTCTGTAGACTCCACCTCTGGGGACAAGGCACAGTAAACTAAACAAACGCAGCAGACACCTCTGCAGACGCAAACGACTCTGTCTGACAGCTTTGAAGAGAGCAGTGGATCTCCCAACACGGAGGTTGAGATCTGAGAAGGGACAGACTCCCTGCTCAAGTGGGTCCCTGACCCCTGAGTAGCCTAACTGGGAGACATCCCCCACTAGGGGCAGTCTGACACCCCACACCTCACAGGGAGGAGTACACCCCTGAGAGGAAGCTTCCAAAGCAAGAATCAGACAGGTACACTCGCTGTTCAGAAATATTCTATCTTCTGCAGCCTCTGCTGCTGATACCCAGGAAAACAGGGTCTGGAGTGGACCTCAAGCAATCTCCAACAGACCTACAGCTGAGGGTCCTGACTGTTAGAAGGAAAACTATCAAACAGGAAGGACACCTACACCAAAACCCCATCAGTACATCACCATCATCAAAGACGAGAGGCAGATAAAACCACAAAGATGGGGAAAAAGCAGGGCAGAAAAGCTGGAAATTCAAAAAATAAGAGCGCATCTCCCCCGGCAAAGGAGCGCAGCTCATCGCCAGCAACGGATCAAAGCTGGATGGAGAATGACTTTGACGAGATGAGAGAAGAAGGCTTCAGTCCATCAAACTTCTCAGAGCTAAAGGAGGAATTACGTACCCAGCGCAAAGAAACTAAAAATCTTGAAAAAAAAGTGGAAGAATTGATGGCTAGAGTAATTAATGCAGAGAAGGTCCTAAACGAAATGAAAGAGATGAAAACCATGACACGAGGAATACGTGACAAAGGCACAAGCTTCAGTAACCGACTCGATCAACTGGAAGAGTATCTGCGATTGAGGATCAAATGAATGAAATGAAGCGAGAAGAGAAACCAAAAGAAAAAAGAAGAAAAAGAAATGAACAAAGCCTGCAAGAAGTATGGGATTATGTAAAAAGACCAAATCTACGTCTGATTGGGGTGCCTGAAAGTGAGGGGGAAAATGGAACCAGGTTGGAAAACACTCTTCAGGATATCATCCAGGAGAACTTCCCCAACCTAGTAGGGCAGGCCAACATTCAAATCCAGGAAATACAGAGAACGCCACAAAGATACTCCTCGAGAAGAGCAACTCCAAGACACATAATTGCCAGATTCACCAAAGTTGAAATGAAGGAAAAAATCTTAAGGGCAGCCAGAGAGAAAGGTCGGGTTACCCACAAAGGGAAGCCCATCAGACTAACAGCAGATCTCTCAGCAGAAACTCTACAAGCCAGAAGAGAGTGGGGGCCAATATTCAACATTCTTAAAGAAAAGAATTTTAAACCCAGAATTTCATATCCAGCCAAACTAAGTTTCATAAGTGAAGGAGAAATAAAATCCTTTACAGATAAGCAAATGCTTAGAGATTTTGTCACCACTAGGCCTGCCTTACAAGAGACCCTGAAGGAAGCACTAAACATGGAAAGGAACAACCAGTACCAGCCATTGCAAAAACATGCCAAAATGTAAAGACCATTGAGGCTAGGAAGAAACTACATCAACTAACGAGCAAAATAACCAGTTAATATCATAATGGCAGGATCAAGTTCACACATAACAATATTAACCTTAAATGTAAATGGACTAAATGCTCCAATTAAAAGACACAGACTGGCAAACTGGATCAAGAGTCAAGACCCATCAGTCTGCTGTATTCAGGAGACCCATCTCACACGCAGAGACATACATAGGCTCAAAATAAAGGGATGGAGGAAGATTTACCAAGCAAATGGAGAACAAAAAAAAGCAGGGGTTGCAATACTAGTCTCTGATAAAACAGACTTTAAACCATCAAAGATCAAAAGAGACAAAGAAGGCCATTACATAATGGTAAAGGGATCAATTCAACAGGAAGAGCTAACTATCCTAAATATATATGCACCCAATACAGGAGCACCCAGATTCATCAAGCAAGTCCTTAGAGACTTACAAAGAGACTTAGACTCCCATACAATAATAATGGGAGACTTCAACACTCCACTGTCAACATTAGACAGATCAACGAGACAGAAAGTTAACAAGGATATCCAGGAATTGAACTCATCTCTGCAGCAAGCAGACCTAATAGACATCTATAGAACTCTCCACCCCAAATCAACAGAATATACATTCTTCTCAGCACCACATCATACTTACTCCAAAATTGACCACGTAATTGGAAGTAAAGCACTCCTCAGCAAATGTACAAGAACAGAAATTATAACAAACTGTCTCTCAGACCACAGTGCAATCAAACTAGAACTCAGGACTAAGAAACTCAATCAAAACCGCTCAACTACATGGAAACTGAACAACCTGCTCCTGAATGACTACTGGGTACATAACAAAATGAAGGCAGAAATAAAGATGTTCTTTGAAACCAATGAGAACAAAGATACAACATACCAGAATCTCTGGGACACATTTAAAGCAGTGTGTAGAGGGAAATTTATAGCACTAAATGCCCACAAGAGAAAGCAGGAAAGATCTAAAATTGACACTCTAACATCGCAATTAAAAGAACTAGAGAAGCAAGAGCAAACACATTCGAAAGCTAGCAGAAGGCAAGAAATAAGTAAGATCAGAGCAGAACTGAAGGAGATAGAGACACAAAAAACCCTCCAAAAAATCAATGAATCCAGGAGTTGGTTTTTTGAAAAGATCAACAAAATTGACAGACCACTAGCAAGACTAATAAAGAAGAAAAGAGAGAAGAATCAAATCGACGCAATTAAAAATGATAAAGGGGATATCACCACCGACCCCACAGAAATACAAACTACCATCAGAGAATACTATAAACACCTCTACGCAAATAAACTGGAAAATCTAGAAGAAATGGATAATTTCCTGGACACTTACACTCTTCCAAGACTAAACCAGGAAGAAGTTGAATCCCTGAATAGACCAATAGCAGGCTCTGAAATTGAGGCAACAATTAATAGCCTACCAACCAAAAAAAGTCCAGGACCAGATGGATTCACAGCTGAATTCTACCAGAGGTACAAGGAGGAGTTGGTACCATTCCTTCTGAAACTATTCCAATCAATAGAAAAAGAGGGAATCCTCCCTAACTCATTTTATGAGGCCAATATCATCCTGATACCAAAGCCTGGCAAGGACACAACAAAAAAAGAGAATTTTAGACCAATATCCCTGATGAACATCGATGCAAAAATCCTCAATAAAATACTGGCAAACTGGATTCAGCAACACATCAAAAAGCTTATCCACCATGATCAAGTGGGCTTCATCCCTGGGATGCAAGGCTGGTTCAACATTCGCAAATCAATAAACATAATCCAGCATATAAACAGAACCAAAGACAAGAACCACATGATTATCTCAATAGATGCAGAAAAGGCTTTTGACAAAATTCAACAGCCCTTCATGCTAAAAACGCTCAATAAATTCGGTATTGATGGAACGTACCTCAAAATAATAAGAGCTATTTATGACAAACCCACAGCCAATATCATACTGAATGGGCAAAAACTGGAAAAATTCCCTTTGAAAACTGGCACAAGACAGGGATGCCCTCTCTCACCACTCCTATTCAACATAGTGTTGGAAGTTCTGGCTAGGGCAATCAGGCAAGAGAAGGAAATCAAGGGTATTCAGTTAGGAAAAGAAGAAGTCAAATTGTCCCTGTTTGCAGATGACATGATTGTATATTTAGAAAACCCCATTGTCTCAGCCCAAAATCTCCTTAAGCTGATAAGCAACTTCAGCAAAGTCTCAGGATACAAAATTAATGTGCAAAAATCACAAGCATTCTTATACACCAGTAACAAACAAACAGAGAGCCAAATCAGGAATGAACTTCCATTCATAATTGCTTCAAAGAGAATCAAATACCTAGGAATCCAACTTACAAGGGATGTAAAGGACCTCTTCAAGGAGAACTACAAACCACTGCTCAGTGAAATAAAAGAGGACACAAACAAATGGAAGAACATACCATGCTCATGGATAGGAAGAATCAATATCGTGAAAATGGCCATACTGCCCAAGGTAATTTATAGATTCAATGCCATCCCCATCAAGCTACCAATGAGTTTCTTCACAGAATTGGGAAAAACTGCTTTAAAGTTCATATGGAACCAAAAAAGAGCCCGCATCTCCAAGACAATCCTAAGTCAAAAGAACAAAGCTGGAGGCATCACGCTACCTGACTTCAAACTATACTACAAGGCTACAGTAACCAAAACAGCATGGTACTGGTACCAAAACAGAGATATAGACCAATGGAACAGAACAGAGCCTTCAGAAATAATACCACACATCTACAGCCATTTGATCTTTGACAAACCTGAGAGAAACAAGAAATGGGGAAAGGATTCCCTATTTAATAAATGGTGCTGGGAAAATTGGCTAGCCATAAGTAGAAAGCTGAAACTGGATCCTTTCCTTACTCCTTATATGAAAATTAATTCAAGATGGATTAGAGACTTAAATGTTAGACCTAATACCATAAAAATCCTAGAGGAAAACCTAGGTAGTACCATGCAGGACATAGGCATGGGCAAAGATTTCATGTCTAAAACACCAAAAGCAACGGCAGCAAAAGCCAAAATTGACAAATGGGATCTCATTAAACTAAAGTGCTTCTGCACAGCAAAAGACACTACCATCAGAGTGAACAGGCAACCTACAGAATGGGAGAAAACTTTTGCAATCTACTCATCTGACAAAGGGCTAATATCCAGAACCTACAAAGAACTCAAACAAATTTACAAGAAAAAAACAAACAACCCCATCAAAAAGTGGGCAAAGGATATGAACAGACAGTTCTCAAAAGAAGACATTCATACAGCCAACAGACACATGAAAAAATGCTCATCATCACTGGCCATCAGAGAAATGCAAATCAAAACCACAATGAGATACCATCTCACACCAGTTAGAATGGCAATCATTAAAAAGTCAGGAAACAACAGGTGCTGGAGAGGATGTGGAGAAATAGGAACACTTTTACACTGTTGGTGGGATTGTAAACTAGTTCAACCATTATGGAAAACAGTATGGCGATTCCTCAAGGATCTAGAACTAGATGTACCATATGACCCAGCCATCCCATTACTGGGGATATACCCAAAGGATTATAAATTATGCTGCTATAAAGACACATGCACACGTATGTTTATTGCAGCACTATTCACAATAGCAAAGACTTGGAATCAACCCAAATGTCCATCAGTGACAGATTGGATTAAGAAAATGTGGTACATATACACCATGGAATACTATGCAGCCATCAAAAAGGATGAGTTTGAGTCCTTTGTAGGGACTTGGATGCAGCTGGAATCCATCATTCTTAGCAAACTATCACAAGAACAGAAAACCAAACACCGCATGTTCTCACTCATAGGTGGGAACTGAACAATGAGATCACTCGGACTCAGGAAGGGGAACATCACACACAGGGGCCTATCATGGGGAGGGGGGAGGGGGGAGGGATTGCATTGGGAGTTATACCTGATGTAAATGACGAGTTGATGGGTGCAGCACAGCAACATGGCACAAGTCTACATATGTAACAAACCTGCACGATATGCACATGTACCCTACAACTTAAAGTATAATAATAATAAATAAATTAAAAAAAAATAAAAAAAAAAAGGAAAATCATATCCAGAAAAAAAAAAAAAATAAAAATAAAAATAAAAATAAAAACATTCCTATTTCTCTACAGCCTTGCCAGCATCTGTTGTTTCTTGACTTTGCAATAATCACCATTCCCACTGGCATAAGATGGTATCCCATTGTTGTTTTGATTTGCATTTCTCTAATGATCAGTGTTGTTGAGCTTTTTTCATACTTTTTTGGACACATAAATGTCTTCTTTTGAGAAGTGTCTGTTTCCTTCACCCACCTTTTGATGGTTTTTTTTTCTTGTAAATGTGCTTAAGTTCCTTGTAAATTCTGGATAGTAAACCTTTTTCAGATGAGTTGATTGCAAAAATTTTCTCCCATTCTGTAGGTTGCCAGTTCACTATGATGATAGTTTCTTTTGTTGTGCAGAAGCTCTTCAGTTTAATTAGATCTCATTTGTCAATTTTTGCTTTTGTTGCAATTGCTTTTGGTGATTTCATCATAAAATCTTTGCCCATGTTTGTGTCCTGAATTGTATTGCCTAGATTTTCTTCTAGGGTTTTTGTGGTTTTGGGTTTTACGTTTAAGTCTTTAATCCATCTTGAGTTAATTTTTGTATAAGGTGTAAGGAAGGGGTCCAGTTTTAGTTTTCTGCATATGGTTGGCCAGTTTTCCCAGCACCATTTATTAAATAGGAAATCCTTTCCTCATTGCTTGTTTCTGTCAGGTTTGTCAAAGATCAGATGGTTGTAGATGTGTGCTGTTATTTCTGAGGTCTCTATTCTGTTCTATTGGTCTATATGTCTGTTTTGGTACCAGTACCATGCTGTTTTGCTTACTGTAGCCTATAGTTTTTTTATTTTTGCTTAGGATCGAGTTGGCTATATGGGCTCTTTTTTGGTTCAATATGAATTTTAAAGTAATTTTTTCTAATTCTGTGAGGAATGTCAATGGTAGTTTGATGGGAATAGCATTGAAACTATACATTACTTTGGGCAGTGATATGGATTGGCTGTGCCTCCACTCAATCTCAACTTGAATTGTATCTCTCACAATTCCCAAGTGTTGTGGGAGGGACCCTGGGGACGCAATTGAATCATGGGGGCTGGTCTTTCCCATGCTATTCTCATGATAGTAAATAAGTCTCATAAGATGTAATAGGTTTATCAGAGGTTTCCACTTTTGCTTCTTCCCCATTTTTCTCTTGCCACCACCATGTCAGAAGTGCCTTTTGCCTCCCACCATGATTTTGAGGCCTCCTCAGCATGTGGAACTGTAAGTCCAATTAAACCTCTTTTTCTTCCCAGTCTTGGGTATGCCTGTATCAGCAGTGTGAAAACAGACTAATACAGTAAATTGGTACCAGTAGAGTGGGGTGCTGCTGAAAAGCTACCTGAAAATGTGGAAGTGACTTTGGAACTGGGTAATAGGCAGAGGCTAGAACAGTTTGGAGGGCTCAAAAGAAGACAGGAAAATGTGGGAAAGTTTGGAACTTCCTAGAGAGTTGTTGAATGGCTTTGCCCAAAATGCTGATAGCAATATGGATAATAAAGTCCAAGCTGAGGTGGTCTCACATGGAAATGAGGAACTTTTTGCTAACTGGAGCAAATGTGACTCTTGTTATGTTTTTGCAAAGAGATTGGTGGCATTTTGCTCCTGCCCTAGAGATCTGTGGAATTTTAAACTTGAAAGAGACTATTTAGGGTATCTGGCAGAAAAAAATCCTAAGCAGCAAAGCATTCAAGAGGTGATTTTGGGTGCTGTTAAAAGCATTCAGTTTTAAAAGGGAAACAGAGAATAAAAGTTTGGTAAATTTGCAGGCTGACATTATGATAGAAAAGAAAAACCCATTTTCTTTGGAGAAATTCAAGTCAGCTGCAGAAATTTGCATAACTGACAAGGAGCCTAATGTTAACCCCCAAGACCGAGGGGAAATTGTCTCCAGGCCATGTCAAAGATGTTCACAGCAGCCCCTCCCATCACAGGCCTGGAGGCCCAGGAGGAAAAAGTGGTTTAGTGGACTGGGTCCAGGGGCCCTCCGCTGTGTGCAGCCTAGGGATTTGGTGCCTGGTGTCCCAGCTGCTACAGCTGTGGCTGAAAGGGGCAAATATACAGCTCCAGCTGTGGCTTCAGAGGGTGCAAGACCCAAGCCTTGGCAGCTTCTATGTGGTGTTGAGCCCATAGGTGCACAGAAATCAAGAACTGAGGTTTGGGAACCTCTGCCTAGATTTCAGGAGATGTATGGAAACACTGGATTCCCAGGCAAAAGTTTGCTGCAGGGCCAGGGTCCTCATGGAGAACCTCTGCTAGAGCAGTGCAGGAGGAAAATGTGGGATCAGAGCCCCCACACAGAGTCCCTACTGGCACTTTGCCCTAGTGGAGCTGTGAGTGGAGGGCCACCTTCCTCCAGACCCCAGAATGGTAGATCCACTGACAGCTTGCACTGTGCACCTGGAAAAGCCACAGACACTCAATGCCAGCCAGGGAAATCAGCCAGGAGGGAGACTATACCCTGCAGAGTCACAGGAGCAGAACTGCCCAAGACCATGGGAATCCACCTTTGTATCAATGTGACCTAGATGTGAGACCTGGAGTCAAAGGAGATTGCTTTGAAACTTTAAAATTTGATGGCCCCGCTGGATTTTGGACTTGATGGGCCCTGTAACCTCTTTGCTTTGGCCAATTTCTCCCATTTGCAATGGCTGTATTTACCCAATACCTGTACCTCCACTGTATCTAGGAAGTAACTAGCTTGCTTTTGATTTTACAGGCTTATAGGTGGAAGGGGCTTGCCTTGTCTCACATGAGACTTTGGACTGTGGACTCTTGGGTTAATGCTGAAATGGGACTGTTGGGAAGGGATGATTGTTTTTGAAGTGTGAAGACATAAGATTTGGAGGGGCCATGAGTGGAATGATATGGTTTGTCTGTGCCCCAACCCAAATCTCAACTTGAATTGTTTGATTCAAGGCCTCATATATTGTACTGTATGATTCGGAGGCCTCCCCAGCCATGTGGAAATGTAAGTTCAATTAAACTTCTTTTTCTTCCCAGTCTCGGATATGTCTTTATCAGCAGCATGAAAATGGACTAATTCAGGCAGTACAGCCATTTTCATGATATTGATTCTTCCTATCCGTGAGGATGGAACGCTCCTTCGTTTCTTATTTCCTTGAGCAGTGGTTTGTAGTCCTCCTTGAAGAGGTCCTTCATGTCCCTTGTTAGCTGTATCCTAGGTTTATTCTCTTTGTAGTAATTGTGAATATGAGTTCATTCATTATTTGGCTCTATGGTTGTCTATTGTGGGTATATAGGAATGCTTGATTTTTGTACATTGATTTTGTATCCTGAGACTTTGCTGGAGTTGCTGATCAGCTTAAGGAGCTTTTGGGCTGAGATGATTGGGTGTTCTATATATAGGATCATGTTATCTGCAAACAGACAATTTGACATCCTCTTTTCCTAATCGAATACCCTTTATTTCTTTCTCCTGCCTGATTGCCCTGGCCAGAACTTCCAACACTGTGTTGAATAGGAGTGGTGAGAGAGGGCATCCTTGTCTTGTGCCCCATTTTCAATGGGAATGCTTCCAGCTTTTGCCCATTCAGGTATGATATTGGCTGTAGGTTTGTCATAAATAGCTCTTATTATTTTGAGATATGTCCCATCAATACCTAGTTTATTCAGAATTTTTAACATGAAGAGATGTTGAATTTTATTGAAGGCCCTTTTCTGCCTCTATCGAGATAATCAAGTGGTTTTTGTCATTGGTCCTGTTTATGTGATGGATTATGTTTACTGATTTGCCTATGTTGAAACAGCCTTGCATTCCAGGGATGAAGCCAACTTGATTGTGGTGGATAAGCTTTTTGATGTGCTGCTGGATTTGGTTTGCCTGTATTTTTTTGAGGATTTTTGCGTCAATGTTCATCAGGAATATTGGCTTGAATGTTTCTCTTTTTTTGTTTTGTTTCTGCAAGGTTTGGTGTCAGGATGATGCCGGCCTCATAAAATGAGTTAGGGAGGAGTCCCTTCTTTTCAAGTGTTTGGAATAGTTTCAGAAAGGTACCAGTTCCTCTCTGTGCCTCTGGTAAATTTGGTTACGTATCCATCTGGTCCTGGGCCCTTTTTTGGTTGGTAGGCTATTAATTACTGCCTCAATTTCAGAAATTGTTATTGGTCTATTCAAGGATTCATCTTCTTCCTGGTTTAGTCTTGGGAGGGTGTACGTGTCCAGGAATTTATCCATTTCTTCTAGATTTTCTAGTTTATTTGAATAGAGGTGTTTATAGTATTCTCTGATGGTAGTTTGTATTTCTGTGATGTCAATGGTGATATCCCCTTTATCATTTTTTATTACATCTATTTGATTCTTCTCTCTCTTCTACTTTATTAGTCTAGCTTGTGGTCTATTTTATTTTTTTCAAAAAACCAGCTCCTGTATTCATTGATTTTTTTGAAGGTTTGTTTTGTCTCTCTCTCCTTCAATTCTGCTCTGATCTTATTTCTTGTCTTCTGCTAACTTTTGGATTTATTTGCTCTTGCTTCTCTAGTTCTTTTAGTAGTGATGTCAGGGTGTCTATTTGAGATCTTTCTAGCTTTCTGATATGGGCATATAGTGCTGTAAATTTCCCTCTTAACATTGCTTTAGCTGCATCCTAGGAATTCTGGTACATTGTCTCTTTGTACTCATTGGTTTCAAAGAACTTTTTGATTTCTGCCTCCATTTCGTTATTTACCCAGGAGTCATTCAGGAGGTTAATTTCCATGTAGTGTGATTTTGAGTGAGTTTCTAAATCCTGAGTTCTAATTTGGATTTTTTCTTCTTTTGGCTATTATGAATAATGTTGCTATGAATACTCATGTACAAGTTTTCATATAGACATATGTTTTCATTTCTCTTTGGGATTCATCTAGAAGTGAAGTTGCTGGATCATATGGCAACTTGATGTTTAACTTTCTGAAAAGTAGCCAAACTGTTTTCCAGTAGCTGCATCATTTCACATTCCTACCAGCAACATATGAGGGTTCCAAGTTCTCCACATCCTTGCTAACATTTGTTATTTGTTTAAAAACATTATTGCCATCCTTGTGGGTGTGGAGTAGTGTCTCATGGTTTTGATTTGCATTTCTTAATGGCAAATGATGTTGAGTATCTTTTCATGTGCTTATTGGCTATTTATGTATCTTTTTTGGAAAACTGTCTATTCAAATCATTTGATAATTTTAACATTAGGTTTTTTTTTTAGTTTTTTTATTATTGAGTTGTAATTTTTTAAATATATTCTTAATACAAGTCTCTTACCAGCTTTAGAAATATTTTCTGCCATCTTGTGGATTGACTTCCCACTTTCTTGCGAATAGTTTTTAGCAAAATTATTTTATTGTTCAATATAACAATTTGTTAGTCAATAAACATTCCAAAATGTACTGTGATAAAACAGAACAGCAATGATACCTCTATGTGTAGCTTCATGTTACCCTTAGGAGTTTACAGTGGGATAGCAGAGGGGAGAGTATTGCTTCATGTGCATGCTCATTTGCAGAATGTTCAGATGTTTAACTAAAGTATGAGCCTTCTATTTGTCTTACATTTCCCTGGACTTCATAGCTGAAACAGAGAATATTTTGGAACTGGTGGTAGTTTTTCACTTATAGGAATTAAAACTCTTAAGCAAATATAGGAAGGAAAAGAGGCTACTGCGAACGATGCAGGCAATTCCCTTTGTGGATATGCAATTGAACATGAGGCACATGGACAAAAAGCAAAAAATGCCGAGCTCATTGCAAATGTTCAATAAATGACAGCTGGGTGAATAAATGAATCAATGAGAGTGTGTGAGGTGAATGTCTTGGCATCCTAGGTTTCTACTTTCTGCAACATCATGACCTTGATTGTGCCTATCTAGGTCACTGTGTACTGTTTAAGGTTTGTGTATACTTGGGGAAGAAAACATATTTCTAAGGCAACCTGGATTATCATAAATAAGTAAATTGCCCAACAATTATGCAGAATGAAAACTTTATTTTCTGAAAACTTCATTCTGGGCACTTAAAATTTTTGCCCTTTTATAAAATGAGCTGCTTAGTAGTTAATGCAAATTAAAGACTTGCTTGATGTTCAATATCTAGAAATGGCACAATTTAGGACAACCTAGGAGCAAGATGCTTAAAGCCGGTATATGGTCTACGTGAGGTCTCATAGCTATTTTGGAGACAAACTAGTGACACTGGTGCAGTTGGGGTGACAGTGACTGAGATTATGTTAATTAGAGGGATCAACCAATTATTTTCTGTGCATATTCTTAAGCATGATGCTTTCAATGAACAAAACCTTCACTGGTAATAAATAAGGAAAGTGGACCCAGTGCATTACATTTTGTCTTAGTCCATTTGGACTGCTATTACAAAATACCATAGTCTGGGTGGCTTATAAACAACAAAAAATTATTTCTCCCTAGTTCTAGAGGCTGGGAAGTTCAAGATCAAGGTGCCATCATGACTGGGTTCTGCTGAAGGCCCTTTTCTGGGTTGCAGACTGATGACTTTTTGCTGTGTCCTCACATGGTAGAAAGGGCAAGGCAGCTCTCTGAGGTCTCTCTTTTTTTTTTTTTTTTTTTTGAGACAGAGTCTCGCTTTGTTGCCCAGGCTGGAGTGCAGTGGTGCAATCTGAGCTCACTGCAAGCTCTGCCTCCCGGGTTCACACCATTCTCCTGCCTCAGCCTCCTGAGTAGTTGGGATTACAGGTGTCTGCCACCACATTCGGCTAATTTTTTGTATTTTTTAGTAGAGAAGGGATTTCACTGTCTTAGCCAGGATAGTCTCAATCTCCTGACCTCGTGATTCGCCCACCTCAGCCTCCCAAAGTGCTGGGATTGCAGGTGTGAGCTATTGTGCCCAACCTCTGAAGCCTTTTTTTTTTTTTTTTTAAATAACTGTTTTAATAATAATTTTAAATTGAGAATTAAAAAATTATATCTATTTATGGTATACAATGCGGTGTTTTCATGTATGTATACATTGTGGAACGGTTAAACCAAGCTATTAACATATGAATCACCTCACATGCTTATCATTTTCTTGTTGCAAGAACATTTAAAATCTACACTTAGCAATTTTTACGTGTACATTATTATTAACTATAGTCACTGTGCTGTATAATAGATCTCCAGAACTTAATTCCTCCTAAGTGAAACTTTGTGCCCTTCAATCAACATTTCCCCATTCCACACCCCCCTCTCCAGCTCCTGGCAACCACTGTTTTACTCTCTGCTTTTATGAGTTTGACTTTTTTAGATTCCACACAAAAGTGAGATCATGCAGTGTTTTCCTTTCTGTGCCTTGTTTATTTCACTTAGCATAATGTCTTTCAGGTCTATCTATATTATAACAAATGACACGTTTCCCTTCTTTTTAAAGGCTGAATAGTATTCCATTGTGTGTGTGTATATATATACATATATCACATTTTCTTTATCCATTCATCCATTCATGGACATTTAGGTTGAGTCCATATCTTGGCTATTGTGAATAATGCTGCAGTCAATGTGAGAGTGCAGATATCTCTTTGATATCCTGGTTTAATTTCCTTTGGATGAATAGCCAGAAGTGGGATTGCTGGATAATATAGGAGTTCCATATTTAATTTTTTGGGGGAACTTTCTTAATGTTTTCCATAATGGCTGTACTAATTTATGTTTCCACCAACAGTATACAAGGGTTTTCTTTTTCCATAAACTTTCTAACATTTGTTATCTTCTGTGTTTTTGATAATAGACTGAGTCCTCTTAATGGCACTAATCCCATTCATGAAGACTCTGTCTTCACGACCTAATTACCTCCCAAAGGCCCCACCTTTTAAGACCATCGCGTTGATCATTAGGCTTCAACATATGAATTTTGGAGACAGACACAACAGGGCATAGCAATTCATTTCTTGAATCTTTTATGTTCTGTAGCAAATGCCCCTTGGAACATAGGATTCACAGAATAGCGCCTTATAAACGTCTCTTATAAAAATCATCTCTTACTTCTAGGGAATCTTAGTTGACACATGCTTATGATACTGAAATACGTTGAGACATTGATGTTACAATGTAACAATAATTGTCTTTTGGGGGTTTGGTATCCTTCTGAAACTGATATGAGCAAAATGAATAACAGGGTGATACTTATTTGCCTTTAAGGTCATTTCTCACATTGGGAGGCCGAGATGGGCGGATCACGAGGTCAGGAGATCGAGATCATCCTGGCTAACATGGTGAAACCCCGTCTCTACTAAAAAATACAAAAAACTAGCCGGGCGAGGTGGCAGGTGCCTGTAGTCCCAGCTACTTGGGAGGCTGAGGCAGGAGAATGGCGTAAACCCAGGAGGGGGAGCTTGCAGTGAGCTGAGATCCGGCCACTGCACTCCAGCCTGGGCGACAGAGCGAGACTCCGTCTCAAAAAAAAAAAAAAAAAAAAGATAATTTCTTACCACTTTTCTCAAAACATGAGATTGCATTCGATACAGGTCATGGTTCTATTGATTGCTTGATCATAGACCAAGCTAGGATAAGGGTGCAACGTGATCATTAGCCATCTAACCAGTCGATGGCATTCCTGAGCATGCCTATTGCAGAACAAAACAATTCTAGCTCTTAATTCTGTAGGAGCTTTGCTCTGAAAATACCTTGGGACAGAAAGACATGAGGCCAAGACTAAGATAAAAATTGAGGAAGTAATGGGCCTTTGGGGCAAATTAAAGTGGCCATGCCAATGAACTGAATTAGTCTTTCCCTGATTTTAATGGGTCCTGAAGAACTGCTGCAGTGGTGTTTGTTGTTGTTGTATTAAACCAGAGCCATTAAGATATCAGGCCAATAAAATGTCACCTAATTAATTTGCCTGGATGTGGCTATGAACTTATTTGAAATCAAATAAAGAATTATTGCATTGAACTGAATTGTGTACATTAGGAGATTTAAAATGTTATTACAAAAATATCTTTTATTATGTATAGTTTGTTGCATAATGGTTTTCAATTTATCGCATTAGCCTTCTTTTTTGTGATTGCAGGAAAGAGGCATGCCAGTTAAGAAAGGCATAGCTTTCAATCTTTCAACTGAAAATTTGAATTGAAACCTACACATTTTTCAATTGAAACCTTCAGATTTTGGAACGGTTTACTGCAAAATAGTCATAGTGTTATAGTTGTATTTAGATGTGTATGAAAACACATGTGAATATTAGCTGCATTATTCAATACTATTAAGGAAATAGTCTTTTTTTCTTCTCAGGTAATGTGGGATAAAATTTAGTGCTGCATATAAACAAATCAGAATGGTAGCAGAAAAAGGCTTGGAGTTCATGGTTAATTTATTCTTGAAAATCGTTTTTTCCCCCATTTTCAATTGACGTAAAGATAATATAAAGTGAAATGCTCAGATGTTACATGTACCATTTGATCTTCTTTGATGAATGCATACCAATAAACAGAACATTTCCATCTTGGAAAATTCCTTTCACCCTTTCCCAGTCAACCTCCTCAGGAGCAAAAACTGATTTCTATCCCCAAAGATTAGTTTTGCTTATTCTAGAATTCATATACTCTAGCTGGAATCATACAGATATACTTTTTTGTGTGTGTTTGCTTATTTCATTTAGCATAATAGTTTCATAATGTTTCCTTTTTTTTTTTTTTTTTGAGATAGATTCTCGCTGTTACCCAGCGTTGAGTGCAGTGGCATGATCTCAGTTCACTGCAACCTCCACCTACCTCCTGGGTTCAGGCGATTCTCATGCTTCAGCCTCCCAAGTAGCTGGGATTACAGGCATGTACCACCACATCCAGCTAATTTTTGTATTTTTAGGAGAGACAGGGTTTCACCATGTTGGCCAGGCTGGTCTTGAATTCCTGGCCTCAAGTAATCCACCTGCCTCAGCCTCCCAAAATGCTGGGATTACAGGTGTGAGCAACTGCACACGGCTTACCCATGTTTTAATGCATGTCAGTAATTCATGCCATTTCATTGCTGAGAAGTATCCCATTATATGAGTGTACCACAGTTGTTCGTAAAAAGTACATTTACTTGGCGATGATCATCTGTTCAAAAACTCAAAATCTCAAAAATTCTTTCCAGTTTTTGGCTATTAATAAAGCTGCTGTGAACATTCATGTACAAGTGATTTTGTGCATATATGCTTTCATTTCTCTTGGGTAAATAGGAGTGGAACGGTTAGAAGGAAAATATGAGTGCTGGATCATCGGGTAAATTTATGCTAAACATTTTAAGAAAATGGCAAATGATTTTTTTAAGTTGTTGTAGCATTTTATACTTCACTAGGAATGCATGAGAGTTCCAGTTGCTCCATGTCCTTTTCAACATTTGGCACTTTTTCTTTTTTCATTTTAGCCAATCTAGTGAGCATGTAGTGATATCTCATTATGGTTTTAACTTGAATTTCTCTGATGACAAATGATATTGAACACTTTTTCTACAAATTATTGGTCACGCAACATTTACATATCTTTTTTGTGAAGTGTTTAAGTGTTTTAATTTTTAAATTGGGTTGTTTGTCTTTTTGTTAGGTGATACAGATGTTCTGTGTATATTCTGCTTTAAATACTTTGTCAGTTTTATGTATTATGAACATTGTCTCCCACAGACATGGTTTTGTATTTATTTCTTGATGGTGTTTTGTGAAGAGCAAAAATTTTTAGGTTTTAGATATAATTTTGATAAATTATAAAATAAATTCTTTTTCTATTATGATTTGTAGTTTCTGTGTACTTGCCAAGAAACCTGTGCCTACCCCAAGCTTTTAAAGTTCTCCTCCTATATTTTCTTCTAATAGCTTTATTGTTGTAGTGTTTGTATATGAGTCTATTATCAATCTTTGATTTGGAGTATGGTGTGTAGTAGGTATCAAAATTGTTTTATTCCAAAGGGAAATTCAGTTGTTCTGTACCATTTATTAAAGCAGGGTTCCTTTACCATTGATTAGCTGTACTGCTTTTACTAAAACGAAGGCTCTATTTCTGTACTAGCTATCCAGTTCCATTTATCTCCTTTTTCCAGTGCTATTTTTCTCTTGATTACAGTTGCTTTATAAGAAGTCTTAAAGTCAGATAGCATAAGTTCTACATTTTTATTTTTTTCCCACTAAGAAGAATTTTAGCTATTTTCATCCTTTGCCTCTTCAGATAAATTTTAAAATTATCTCACCAATTAAAAAAACTTCTATAGATTTTGTTATTTCATTGAATCTGAAGATAAGTTTGGGGAGAACTAATGTTAATATTGAGTCTTCTGATTCATGAACATAGTATATATTCATTTATTTAGGTTTTCTCTAGTTTCTGTCAATGATGTTTTGTAGTTTTTAGTATAGAAATCTTTTACATTATTTGCTAAGTATGTTTCTAAATAGTTGATGCTTTTGATGCTATTGTAAAATTTAAAATTTCATTTATTTATTTATTTTGAGAGGAAGTCTCACTCTGTCCAGGCTGGAGTACAGTGGTTTGATCTTGGTTCACTGTAACCTCCGCCTCGTGGGTTAAAGCTTTCTCCTGCCTCAGCCTCCTTAGTAGCTGGGAGTACAGGCATGTGTCACCATACCCAGCTAATTTTTGTATTTTTATTAGAGATGGGGTTTCATTATGTTGGCCACGCTGGTCTCAAACTCCTGACCTCAAGACCTGCCCACTTTGGCTTCCCAAAGTGCTGGGATTACAGGCATGAGCTACTGTGCCCAGCTTAAAATTTCATTTTCAAATGGTTAATTACTAGTATATAAGTAAATAAATATAGTTATTTTTGGATGGTGACTTTATGTTCTGCGACATTACTAAATTTGCTTATTACTTTTAGTAGTATTCTTGTAAATTCTTTAGAATTTTTGTCAAACACAATCATGTCATTGAAAATAAAGACAGTTTATATCTATCTTCTGAATCTTTCTGCCTGTTTTTTTTTTTTTTCTTACCTTATTGCTCTATCTGGGACCTGTAGTTCAATATTGAATAGATGGGTTGAGAGCAGAGATCCTTGCCTTGTTTGATCTAAGGAAAAAAATTATTACTTTAGTGTTACATATAATATTACCTATAGGCTCTACTTAGATGCTGCAATGGTTTGAATGTTTATGTTTCTTCAAAATTTATGTTGAAACTTAATCCCTAATGCAATAGTATTAAGAGGTGGAGTCTTTGGGGGAAGTGATTAAGTCATGAGACTTCATGAATGGATTTTTACCCTTATTAAAGGGCTTGAGGGAACTACCTATGCCCTTTTGCTATGTGAGGAGAGAAAGTATATCCCCTGCACAGGATGCAGCAACCAGGTACCACATTGGAAGCAGATAACAGGCCCTCACCAAACACCAAACCTTCTTATTTAAATTAGAATCAGAAGAAATTGATTTTATATCTTTATTTTATTATTATTATTACTTTTTTGACACAGAGTCTCACTCTGTCACCCAGGCTGGAGTGCAGTGGCACAATATCTGCTCCCTGCCACTTCTGCCTCCCAGGTTCAGGCAATTCTCTGCCTCCTGAGTAGCTGGGATTACAGGTACCCACCACCAAGCCCGGCTAATTTTTTGTATTTTTAGTAGAGATGGGGTTTCACCATCTTGGCCAGGCTGGTCTTAAATTCCTGACATCGTGATCTACCTGCCTCAGCCTCCCAAAGTGCTGGAATTATAGACGTGAGCCACTGTGTCCAACTTATATCTTTATTCTTTTAAAAAGCATAGACATTTAAAGCTATAAATTTCCCTCCAAGAAGTAGTTTTGCTGTATCCTAAAAATTTTAACATATTCTGTTTTCGCTGAGTTCAAAATATTTTCTAATTTCTTTCATGCTTTATTTTTGAGCCATGGGTTACTTATTAGTGTATTTTAAATTTCCAAACATTTGGGAGATTTTCTAGATTTCTTATTGATTTCTAATTTCATACCATTATAATCAGAGGACATATTCTGTATAATTTCAAACCTTTTAAATTTATTGAGGCCTGTTTTGTGGCCCATTACATGGTCTATTTTGGTGACTGTTTCATGTGCATTCTGTTCTTCTTGAATGCAGTGTTCCATAAATACTAGTTAGGGCAATTTAATTGGTAATATTGTTTGATATTCTGTATCTTTACTGATTTCTTTTTGGTTCACTAGTTCTTCCTATTAACAGGAGAGAGATACTAAGTTTTCCAACTATGAATGAGAACTTATCTATGGTTTCTTTTAGTTTTACCATTTTTTTTGCCTTGTATTTTTGGGAGCTTTAATATTAAACACAAGCACATTTAGTAGTTTTGCATTACTTTGATTAATTAGCCCTTTTGTTAGGTCTTTCTGTCTCTGATAGTATTTATCTTAAATACCCATCTGAGTCCTTACTTCTTATTTACATGGCCACATTAGCTTTAGTATGCATAGTCATGGGAGGGTAAATAGTTTTTCTCCTTTTAAAATTTCAACCTATGTATATATTTATTTTGAAATTGTGCTTACTATAAAAAACATAATTGGGTCTTGCATTTTATCCAGTCTGACCATCTCTGTCTTTTAATTGTAATAATTAGTACATTTACATTTAATACAATTGTTGACAAGTTTGGTTTCTATTTGTCCTATCTGCTTTTTTATTTCTCTCTTCCTCCTTTTCTGCCATTTTTTGGGTGAATCAAATACTTTTTAGTGTTCCATTTAGTACCTCATTTTTATTTGTATCTCTTTATATTAACTTAATAGTCTTGTAAATAGTTTTCAGAAAGAATTTATCATAGACATTATTTTAAAATTTATTCTGGATTTTTTCATACCTTTTTTTGGGTGCTGCCACTTTCCTTCTTCTTTTTCTTTTGTATGTCAAGCTTGAGACCACATAAAGCATTGTCTGCAACAAAGACTCCAACAAGTTCTCCTTGCTTCCCAAGATATCATGTCTTTTCAGTTTCAAAATGTATATTCCCACTAAGGAAAGAAAAGAAGGGCTGACTTTGTGGGATAGAAATATGGAGGTGGAAACAGAGCAACAATAAATGAGAAATGGAGACTTTGCTATTTCTTCAGACTTATTTGCTGAGAAAAGTAAACCTTATCAGCAGTTTTCTGTAGTGGAACACTATTACACTGTTTGTGGCACTGTAAACTAGTTCAACCATTGTGGAAAACAGTGTGGTGATTCCTCAAGGATCTAGAACTAGAAATACCATTTGACCCAGCCATCCCATTACTGGGGATATACCCAAAGGATTATAAGTCATGCTGCTATAAAGACACATGAACACAAATGTTTACTGCAGCACTATTCACAATAGCAAAGACTTGGAATCAACCCAAATGTCCATCAGTGACAGACTGGATTAAGAAAATGTGGCACATATACACCATGGAATACTATGTAGTCATAAAAAAGGATGAGTTCGTGTCCTTTGTAGGGACATGGATGCAGCTGGAAACCATCATTCTCAGCAAACTATCACAAAAACAGAAAACCAAATACCACATGTTCTCACTCATAGGTGGGAATTGAACAAGGAGATCACTTGGACACAGGAAGGGTAACATCACACACCAGGTCCTATTGTGGGGAGGGGGGAGTGGGGAGGGATAGTATTAGGAGATATAACTAATGTAAATGACGAGTTAATGGGTACAGCACACCAACATGGCACATGTATACATATGTAACAAACCTGCGTGTTGTGCACATGTACCCTAGAACTTAAAGTATATAATAAAAAAGGAAAAAAAAAACAGAAATAACTTCATATAGAGCTGTGCTCAAATGTAGAATTTTCTGCCTTTTAACTAGCTGACTTTGGGCAAGTTACTTCACTTCTTTGATCTTTACTTTTCCACCACTTAACAAACATTTATTATTTATTGAGTTGAGACTTGAAATTTACTCTTAAAATAAGAAGAACCTAATGTTTTCAGTTATATTATTATCAAGACAAAAAAAGCAAAACAACAAAAAACACTTAGTGATATAACCTTGTAAAAAAATCTATTAAGGTTTAATCAAACTATTTTAATTTTTTTCCAAAGTATCAAGCTGAAAATTCAACAAGAAGCTGGGGCCTTTCATCTCCATATATTTTTCTTAATTTTTTTAAAATTTCAATAGCTTTGGGTTCATTGATTTTTAATGCTTGTCTATAACTACAGATTTCAAATTTATGACATTTGTGTATTACTTAGGCTACATGCATGTTGTTATTAAGAAAGGAAAATACAGTAATTTCTGTTATAATTTTTATCTCATTTCTAATAACAGTTCATACATTTGATACACTAAATCATGCCCTGTTTTTATTTTGTTATAGTTGAAGCTATTCAATGATTTGTAAGGTTTTCTTCCAACTTGCTAGAGCACATTTAAAAAATGCAATCCCAGAGGGCATGCTATTGAATTTCTCAGCAGAAGTCATTGCTTTGTAACAGGTTCTTTAGGAGATTATTCTTCACGGACCAGGATGTGCCCATCTCATAGCAGTTCTGCTGTAGATAATAATGTTCTGATAAGACTGTATGTAGATGCCTCTAAAGATCTGTTTTTAGATCTTTTTTATACCAGGAAGGATATAACTTCTCTGTCTAGGTCAACCAAAGCACCAGCTGTTTTGGGAAAATTTATGTCCCTTGTTAGGCATGGAAAGCATTACTATTTATGTTAGAGATTGGTGACATCTGTGTACTTCACGAAAGCTCTGTGAAAGAATCAAGACAAATGCAGAGAATGACTTGTTTTTCTTCTTTAAGTACTGTTATTCTGCTTCCTTTGTTTTACAGGTATAACAAAAAGTAAAAATAATTATCCATCAAGTGATATATTAATGTATTTTCCCTCAAAAGGAGAAGTTTTGTATGTGAGAGTTATGCATAAAAATAATTAAAATGGAAATTTTACTAAAACCCCCAAAGTGAGGATGCCTGGGACCATGGGATAGCTTCATAGTAATAAAGACCCTTCTTTGCAAATGCCTCTTCACAGAGAACAATTGGCATGTGATACTAATGGCTATGAGGGGACCACAGAATCATGAACTTTTTGCCAGATCCTTCATTGGAAGGCTTCGAAAGTAAATTAAGTCACTTCGGTCACTAGCTCTGGGAATTGTTATCCCAGATACGAATAAAAAGCAATACAACCTTTGAAAACTTGCTGTCTCTTGGAGCCTGCTTCCTCATCTTTCTAAATAAGAAGGAATAATAAACTACTTTCTTAAGTTATAATGATATTATAGAAATAAATATTTATAAAGTGCTTTGATGGAGAACAAAGGAAGATGCTATGAAATGCCAGCTACTGGTATTATTTAATCACATGCAGCACCTAAATCAGAAAGATTAAATAATGGTTGGCATAATAACTATTCTGCTTCATCTCAGTAAGTAATTTTTGCGAACTGTTGATTAGTATGTTCTTAATTCATATGAATTTAGCTATTACAGTCCGCTCTTGAACAATGGTGGATGGGGGGAGGGTTGGGGTGCTAACTCCCACACGGTTGAAAATCTATGTATAACTTTTGACTTCCCTAAAACTTAACTACTAATAGCCTACCGATGACTAGAAGCTTTACCAGTAACAGAAACAGTCAATTAACACATATTTTTTATGTTACATGTATTATATGCTGTATTCTTAGAATAAAATAAACTAGAGAAAAGAAAATCAGAAGGAAGATAAAAATACATTTCCAGTACTGTACTGCTTTTATTGATCCCATAAGTTTATGTCATCTGCTTACAAGTTGACTCCTTTGTCTGAAATGGTGGGCAACTGCAGCTGCAGACCTCAATCTATGATACATATCAAGCGATTCAACCTTTTCTTGTAATGTCATGACTTTTCTCTGCTTCTTGGGACCACTTCCAGCATCACTAGTAGCACTTTGTATGGGTTCAATGGTGTAATTCAATGTTTACAGTATTGCACTAAACAGGATGAAAAATACATGAGAACCACAAGAGATCACTTTTTACTGTGACAGCAATTTACTGGAGAGACAAACTGCTCATTTGGAGATATCAGCATCACACTGCGCTTTAAGTGGATCCTCATGGCACATGAGCTCACCGTAATAGCAACTGAAGGTGGCTACAAAATTATTACAGTAGTATATATAGTATGTACTATAGTTAATCTTATACAGTTATAATTGAATACTGCAGCTTTACATTTGTTTATATTTCTCACTATAACAAATGGTGCCATGTATGGTCTGTAAATGTTTCTGTGCATTAGTTTTGAAAAATTTTAACTTTTTGTAATACATTTGTGTATATTTTATGGTAGCAAATGATAAAATAGGCTACTAGCTACGTATATTTTATGTATTCATGACATACCTAACTTTTTCTTATTTTTTTTGATACTTTTTACTACATGGTTCATCTGCAAGTTTTTTCAAATTGTCACAAATCTCCAAAAATTTTTCCAATATATTTATTTTAAAAATTCATGCATAAATGGACCCATGCAGTTCAAACCCCTGTTGTTCAAGGGTCAACTGTAATGGTTTCATTTGCTTGGATAGAAAACAAAGCTCCTTACAAAGCTACATAAAGTCATGACTTGAAGGATTGCTACAAATCTTTTTGAGTTCTGTTTCCCAAAGAGATTCTTGGTTCAAATTAATGGTATGTTTGTATCTTTATGCCACTACAACTATTTTAAGCAGAAAGTAGGTTTAATGCTAAACCTATTTTTATTTCTTGTATTTCAGAATTTAGTTTATACATTAAATTTAAAGCATTTGAACTTGCTAAAATGAAGATATATCATTATTATTTCTAAGTCCATCCATTCAGTCTTCCTAGTGGGTTAATGATATAAATGTAATCTAGTAGCGTGAATAAGATTGGACAATCCCCACAAAGAATATTGAGCAAAAAGCTCATGATGCCTGATCACTAAAATTCCAGAGACTATTAGACTATTAAATTTAAAAATTTTCAATAAGTATTAAAAATAAAAATAAAATGATTTATTAATAAAGTATTATTTATTTTAAAATTATTTACTTAATTGATTTATTTTAAAAACTATGGAAGTAATAAGTATTTATTTTATCATACACAAACATTGCAGGAGCATGCGGAATAGGAAGCATACATTCCCTATCCCACATAGTAAATATACTTGAACATGAATGTTGGTACTTGGTATGTATAATTCTGTAGGAAACAGCTTGAGGCAGAGATACTGGGCTGTTCCTAATATTTTCCCCCCTTTTCTACTGTTTTAGAACTTTTAGTGGGGCATATAGTTGCCCAGAATAAAGACTTCATTTCCCAGCCTGCTTTGTATCTTTTTATGGCCACATAACTAAGTTATGGACAGTGGATTGCTAACGTAAGTATTTTGTACCAATTTCAAGAAACATTTTTTTTTTCAAAGACAAATGACATGTGTTCTCTGCTCCCCTTTTCTTCATTTGTTCCTCTGTCCTGCTGCCTGAAATGTGAGTAGTTCCTTGGACCATAAGCATGAGAGTTGTATCTTACGGAAGAGCTGATAATGACCTAGATCTCTCAGGACATCACGGACCAGAACCACCAGGGCAGTCTTGGCTTTCTTACTTCCAGACCAATAGATGAGAAAGACAAAGTTCTGTATTGTTTAAATCACACATTCTACTTTTTCCACATTTGCAACCCATGCTAATCTTCACTAAGAGAGAGTTCTGAAGATTTTGGATATATGCAAATGTAATTTAAATTTTTGACATGTGCTTCTAAATATTCCTTACAAAAATTATTTTACTTCATACTTTACTAAGAGGTCTATGCAAATGCTTTCCCCTCATAAGCTATTATGAGGATTTAAAATATTGTCTGAATAGGTTATTAATATACACTCTTTTTCAGTTTCTGCCCCTTTCATTTTATTTTCTTATCTTGCCCTACATTTTTATTGTTCTCTCTCTAGATTCTCTAATTTTGTTTCTACCTCTGTTGTGACTTTTTTGTCTCTAGCTTCTTTCTTAGCTTTCTCTTTCCTCCAAAGGGCAGATTGGAGTATTATTTTTTCTCTTCCTGAGGATATGCCACCTTGGATCTACTCCCTGGGGCTGGTTCCAGGGGTCTTAAAATCTGAAAAGGGTTTAAGCACACTCAGTAATTGTATTCTTGATGAACTGTGAACCACCACTATTGTGACATTTATGTATATCCTCCAAATTTCCAAAATTTAGATTGCTTATGAAAAATACATACACACAAAATGATAAAAAAATAGCATCTAGAGCTTGTTACCAGCAATTTGTACAAAGCAGGCCTTTGTGAAACTTAGGAAATCATTCTATTTTTAAAAGAGAGTATTATATGCAACTATTTTCTTTATTAATAATTGTGAGTCTTCCATTGTTTGTTATAGTGAAGGAGACTTTTTTTTTTTCTTTCTGTTCCTTCCAGAGCAGGGCTAACTCTTAGGCAGTGTGCCAGAGTCAGCCTAAGGAGACTTTTGACTGCTTTCTTTACCCTGGTTTTCCTAGCAGTAATTCTCCATGTGACATTGTTAGTGTCTAACTCTCTCCAACAATCCCAAGTTGTCATACCCACAGCCTTATCTTAAAGAACAGTCCATACACATTTTCTTACCCACAGGTCACCTTCATTTGTCTGCTTAAACTTGACGTGCTGGCCACAGCTGGTTTCTCCAAGGTTTACATCTGATCCTAAGGCAGCCATCTGGACTTGCCATGGTTACTGAGGCAACAGGTTCAAGGGCTTGATAAAAGGAGTCATGTAATGATTACTCAATTGCATTTTAAAAGTCTGAATGGCACACACTCATAGACACACATAAACACACACACACATTCAAGGGGCTGGGTAAAGGGAACTCCCAGAAGGAAAGGAATAAGGATGCCTCATGTGATAGCAGGAAGGAGACTGGAGAGAGAATACTAACCATGGCAGGGGAAGTAGACACAGTGTAGGGGAAACAGACACGAGATAAGCTGCCACAGGTGTGATTTAGTGGAAGTACTAAGCAGAGGATGAGAATGGATGGATAAGACATCAGAACTTCTGTGATCTTAAAAAAATTTTCAGTTTTTCAAGAGTCCAGCTATGTACCTTTTGAAAATGTTTTCTGTCTCATCTTCTTCCTCTTGTCCTTATAATAAATCCTACCTAGTCAGGTAAATTGGCATATCTTTCTCATCATAATTGGAAAGAGCCTATTTTTAATGTCCCTGTTTGTATCTGATTAAGCTTGTTACAGAATATATTTCCAGTTTTTTTCTGTTGGACTAGTTTTTTTCTCTTGCTTCACTAGGAAACAGTTTCATATTCCTCAGATTCGAGGTAATGATTCTGTCTCCTCAGTTCTGTGGTCTTCCTAAAGGACTGTGCTAGGAGAAGAACAAGCAAAAATTGGACACCAAATTGTTTTAAGGCTTGGTAGTTACTTGTTTATTGTTTAGTGTGTCACTGGTCTTTATTTAGTTGTTCTAGACATTCTGCCTACTCTCACCTACACAATTTTTATTTTTCTCTTTATGGATTGTTCTCATTGGCTTATAAACATATTATTAATCACATCTGAATAAAATTCTTTTCTTGATTTCACTTTCCCCGTTACTGCCACATCATTTCTTTGCTTTTCTTGGCAAATTGAAAGCATTGCCTATTTTTATTATTTCCAGTTCTCCTTCCATTCTCCCTTAATCTCATTACAATCCAGGTTTTCTTGTTTCCATCACTCCACTAAAACTGCTCTCAATAAAGGTATCAGTAACTTCCACATTGCTAAATCCTGTGGTTAATTTTCAGTCTGTACTTTATTTGACTTAGCAGTATCACATGATGCAGTTAATTCACCTGGCTTCTGCAAACACTTGATTTCCCTCCTTCATTTCCTGCTTACTCAAATTTTCTGCTTTCTCCCCTTCTTTGCAATCTTTTAATCATGGGAAAGTTCTGTTCTTAATTCTTTTTTTCTGCCAAAGAGAGAATAGAGTTGTTGTGTTGTGAAAATGCCATGTCAACAATTCAGTTCCCATTAGATTATTCTTTTAATCCAAACAGTGCAGAAGAATGGAAAGTGAGCTCCCCGCCCTGGGCCCTTGGTCCCACTCTTTGTAGTCTTAAAGTGTGGATGTTCAGCAGAAATTTACCATAAATTGATGGATAGTAGCCAATACTTGCTGTGCTCTCACAGTCATTTGTGGATACGCACAGAGCAGCAACATATTTGAGTTGCTCGATGTGCTTGTTTGCAGCTGGGCTTGCTCTACCTTCTTGTTCCAGCTCTTATACTGGAAACAAGAGTCCTTTTCAGGGTCTATTTAGTGCCACGTTTTCCTCATTTTTGTGTTTTGGAGGTGACTTTACTGTTTAAAGCGGTCCCAAGCATAGTGGTAGAGTGCAGCCTAGTGATCCTAGTCATAGGAAGTCTCTGATGTGCCTCGTGGAGAAAATAAATGCGTTAAACTTAGTTTAGGCATGAGTTCCACTCCTATTGGCCATGAGTTCAGTGTTAATGACTCAACAATGTATATTCAATAAGGTGCTTTAAACAGAAACCCATGTAAAAGAAGGCTGTATATTGACCAGTCAGTTGATAAAATGGTGGTGACCTGACACTAGCAGAAATCTAGCCCTAGGGGCGATTTATTCAGTATTTCTGCTAGGAGCAATGATTTAATATTTGCCAATTCAATGTTTCTGGAGACTTTACAGATCATAAGTACTGAGAATGAGAATCAATTGTATTTGCAAATTCGATAGTAACAAATTGACTTCTAAGATGTCTGTAATAATTTATACTCTAATCAACAGTCTATGAATGGCTATTTGCTTATTCCTTCACTAACAGTGTGTATTAGAAAATGTTGAGTCTGTCAGATAGGTTAAAAAGGTGTATTACTCTTATTTTAATTTATATATCTTTATGTATATTTATACATATGCATGCGTGTGCACGTGTGTGTGTGTGTGTGTGTGTGTGTGACGGAGAGAGAGAGAAAGGTTTGCTTGTATCTTTTCCCCATGTTAAAAATTGGGTCCTTGGTGTTTTTTCTCATAGATTTATGAAAGCACTTTATATATTGAAGAAATTTATCCTTTACTGTATTGGTTGAAGATTTTTTTCTCAATTTGTCATTTGTCTTTCAACTTTAAGTTTTTTTTGACCATTAAAAACTCTTTATAACACTATATAAAAAGTTTTGAGATACAGCCGGAGATTATAGTGGACAGGAGGCAGGACTAGATTGCAGCCACTTGAACAGACAAAACAGTGTGTGAAGGCTCACATCAGGAACTTTTGCCCCAGAACGACTGCAGGAATACATTAGGAAAGCCAAGAGAACCCACAGAGCCTCTGAAGGAAGCAGACTGCTCCTGCAGGACCCAGGAAACACCCCAAATACTGTGAGTGCTCAAACTGTGGAAGTGGGAAAGGGAGATCATCTGCCCCCAAACACACTCCCCCACTGGGGAACCCTGAGGGTCTAGATTACAGAAGATTCTTACCTTACCTGGAGCTGAGTCAATTTAGAGAACTGAGAGAAATACAGGAGTACAGGAAGCAGTGGGAAAATCCCTGTGGGCTTGCTGGGTCCCCTAGAAGGCCCTTTCTGCCTCACCTCACAAGGGTCCTTGAGGAGGGCTGCCACAGGCACTGGGAAAAGGCCACAGGGAGAAGGAAACCTCCAGCTGAACTTTGTAACAATTTGAACCAATCAAGAAGTCTCCTGGCCAGAACTCTGGGAAGGGCGTGAATCTGGTGTGCAGACTTCACAGGCAGGGGAAGAAGGAACACCCTACTTACTTTTGCAGGTGGGAGGTGGGTAGCTTGGGGCAAGTTCCTGCTTGCCACTACCTGGAAACAGACTTGGTGCTGTTGTAGGGGGTGGGCATGGTGGGAGTGAGACTGGCCCTTTGGGTTACTTGGGAGCTGGGCTGGGTGAGGCCTGTGAGTGCCAGCTTTTCCCCACTTCCCTGACAACCTGCATGACACTGCAGAGGCAGTCATAATGCTCCTAAGAACATAGCTCTATTGACCTGGGAACCACACCTCCATCCTCCACAGCAATTGCAGCAAGACCCACCCAAGTAGAGTCGGAACTCAGACACGCCTAGTCCTGTCCCCACCTAACGGTCCTTCCTTCACCACCCTGGTAATTGAAGACAAAGGGCATATACTCTTGGGAGTTCTAGGGCCCCGCCCACTGCCTCTTCCTCCCATACTACCGCAGCTGATGCTCTCTTGAAAATGCCACCTCCTGGTAGGAGGCCAACCAGCACAGAAATAGTCCACTAATCAAAGCTAAGGACCCTCGCAGAGTTCATTATATCCCCCTGCCACCTCCACTGGAGCAAGTGCCAGTATCCATGGCTGAGAGACCCACAGATGTTTCACATCACAGGACTCTGTGTGGACAACCCCCAGTACCAGCCCAGAGCCTAGTAGCCTTGCTGGGTGGCTAGATCCAGAAGAGAGATAACAATCTCTACAGCTTGGCTCTCAGGAAGCCACATCTCTAGGAAAAGGGTGAGAGTACTACATCAAGGAAACACCCTATGGGACAAAAGGAACCTTGAGCCCTAGACCTTCCCCCTGACAAAGCCTACCCAAATGAGAAGGAGCCAGAAAACCAGCTCTGGTAATATGACAAAACAAGGTTTTTTACACTCCCCAAAAATCACACTAGCTCACCAGCAATGGATCCAAACCAAGAAGAAATCCCTGATCTACCTGAAAAAAAAATTCAGAAGGTTAGTTATTAAGCAAATCAGGAAGGCACCAGAGAAAGGGGAAGCCCAATGTAAGGAAATCCAAAAAATAATACAAGAAGTGAAGGGAGAAACAGTCAATGAAGTAGATAGCATAAATAAAAAACAATCAAAACTTCAGGAAACAATGGACGCACTTACAGAAATGCAAAATGCTCTGGAAAGTCTCAGCAATAGAAATGAATAAGCAGAAGAAAAAACTTCAGAGCTCGAAGACAAGGTTTTCAAAGTAACCCAATTCAACAAAGACAAAGGAAAAAGAATAAGAAAATATGAACAAAGCCTCCAAGAAATCTGGGAATATTTTAAATGACCAAACCTAAGAATAATCAGCATTCCTGAGAAAGATGAGAAATGTAAAAGTTTGGAAAATACTTTAGGGGAATAATTGAGGAAAATTTCCCTGGCCTAGCTAGAGAACTAGACATCCAAATACAAGAAGCTCAAAGAATACCTGGGAAATTCATCACAAAAAGATCATCACCTAGGCACATTGTCATCAGGTTATCTAAAGGTAAGATGAAAAAAAGAATCTTAAGAGCTATCAGGCAAAAACACCCAATAACCTGTAAAGAAAAACCTATCAGTTTAACAGCAGACTTCTTAGCAGAAACCCTACTAGCTAGAAGGAATTGGGGCCCTATCTTCAGCCTCCTCAAAGAAAACAATTCTCAGTCAAGAATTTTGTACCAAGCGAAACTAAGCTTCATAAATGAAGGAAAGATATAGTCTTTCTCAGACAAACAAATGCTGAGAGAATTTGCCACTACCAAACCAGTGCTACAAGAACTCCTAAAAGGAACTCTAAATCTTGAAACAAATCCTGGAAACACACCAAAGCAGATCTTCTTTAAAGCATAAATCTCATAGGACCTATAAAACAAAAATACAATTAATAAAACCCAAAAAAACAGGAAACCAAGGTATACGGGCAACAAATAGCATGATGAATGGAATGGTACTTCACATCTCAATACCAATGTTGAATGTAAATGGCCTAAATGCTCCACTTAAAAGACACAGATTGCAGAATGGAAAAGAATTCACCAACCAACCATTTTGCTGCCTTCAAGAGACACATCTAACACATAAGGACTCACATAAACTTAAGATAAAGGGATGGAAAAAGACATTCCATGCAAATGGACACCAAAAATGAGCAGGAGCTATTCTTTTATCAGACAAAACAAAGTTTAAAGCAACAACTGTTAAAAAAGACAAAGAGAGGGTCATTATATAATGATAAAAGGCCTTGTCCAATAGGAAAATATCACAATCTTTAATATACACCTAACACTGGAGCTCCCAAATGTATAAAATAATTAATAATAGACCTAAAAATGAGATAGACAGCAACACAATAATAGTGGGAGACTTCAATACTCCACTGACACCACTAGACAGGTCATCAAGACACAAAGTCAACAAAGAAGCAGTGGATTTAAACTATACCCTGGAATAAATGGACTTAACAGATATTTACAGAACATTCTAACAAACAACTGCAGAATATGCATTCTATTCAACAGCACATGGAACTTTCTCCAAGGTAGATCATATGATAGGCCACAAACAAGCCTCAATAAATTTGAGAAAATTAAAATTATATCAAGCACACTGTCAGACCACAGTGGAATAAAACTGAGAATCAGCTACAAATGGAACCTCCAAAACCATGCAAATACATGGAAATTAATAACCTACTTCTGATCATTGGGTCAAAAACAAAATCAGGAGGGAAATTAAAAAATTCTTTGAACTGAATGACAGTGGCGACACAACCTATCAAAACCTCTGGGATACAGCAAAGGTGGTACTATGAGGAAAGTTTATAGCCCTAAACACCTTCATCAAAATGTCTGAAGGAGTACAGACAATCTAAAGTCATACCTCAAAGAACTAAAGAAACAAGAACAAACCCAAACCCAGCAGAATAAAGGAAATAACTAAGATCAGAGCAGAACTAAATGAAATTGAAACAAACAAACAAAAATACAAAAGATAAGTAAAACAAAAAGCTGGTTCTTTGAAAAGATAAATAAAATTGATAGATCATTAGCAAGATTAACCAAGAAAAGAAGAGAGAAAATTCAAATAAGCTCAATTAGAAATGAAATGAGAGATATTAGAACTGACACCACAGAAACACAAAACGTCATTCAACCTTTATGTGCATAAACTAGAAAACCTAGAGGAGATGGATAAATTCCTGGAAAGATACAACTGTCCTAACTTAAATCAGGAAGAATCAGATACTCTGAACAGACTAATAACAAGCAATGAGATTAAACGGTAATAAAAAAAATTACCAACATAAAAAGGTCCAGATCCAGATGGATTAACAGCAGAATTCTACCAGACATTCAAAGAAGAATTGGTACCAATCCTATTGACACTATGCCACAAGATAAAGAAAGAGGGAACCCTACCTAAATCATTCTATGAAGCTAGTATAACGCTAATACCAAAATCAGGAAAAAACATAACCGAAAAATAAAACTACAGACCAATTTCCCTGATGAACATAGATGCTAAAATCCTTAACAAAATACTAGCTAACCAAATCCAATAACATATCAAAAAGATAATCCACCATGATCAAGTGGGTTTCACACCAGGGATGCAGGGATGGTTTAACATACACAAATCAATAAATGTGATACACCACATAAACTGAATCAACAACAAAAATCACAGGACCATTTCAATAGAAGCAGAAAAAGCATTCGACAAAATCCATCATCCCTTTTTGAGTAAAATTCTCAGCAAAATCTGCATACAAGGGACATACCTCAAAGTAATAAAAGCCATCTATGACAAACCCACAGCCAACATAATACTGAATGGGGAAAAGTTGAAAGAATTTCCTCTGAGAACTGGAACAAGACAAGGATGTTCACTCTCACCACTCTTCTTCAACACAGTACTGGAAGTTCTAGCCAGAGCAGTCAGGAAAGAGAAACAAATAAAGGGCATCCAAATCAGTAAAGAGGAAGTCAAACTGTTGCTGTTTGCTGATAATATGATTGTTTACCTAGAAAACCCTAAAGACTCCTCCAGAAAGCTCCTAGAACTGATAAAAAAATTCAGCAAAGTTTCTGGATACAGAATTAATGTACATAAATCAGTAGCTCTTCTATACACCAACAGCAACCAAACTGAGAATCAAATCAAGAACTCAACCCCTTTTATAATTGTTGCATAAAACAAAACAAAACAAAAACTTAGAAATATACCTAACCAACGAGGTGAAAGACCTCTATAAGGAAAGCTACAAAACACTGCTGAATGAAATCATAGACAACACAAACATATGAAAACATGTCCTATGCTCATGGATAGGTAGAATCAATACTGTGAAAATGACCATAATGCCAAAAGCAATCTACAAATTCAATGCAATTTCCATCAAAATATCACCATCATTCTTCACAGAATTAGAAAAAACAACCTTAAAATTCATATGGAACTAAAAAAGAGTCCTCATAGCTAAAGCAAATCTGGACTAGATAAAACAGAACTGGAGGCATCACATTACCTGATTTCAGACTATACTCTAAGGCCATAGTCATCAAAACAGCATGGTCCTGGCATAAAAATAGGCACATAGACCAATGGAACAGAATAGAGAACTCAGAAATAAACCCAAATACTTACAGCCAACTGATCTTTGACAAAGCAAACAAAAACACAAAGTGGGGAAAAAGACACTCTATTCAACAAATGGGGGTGGGATAATTGGCAAGCCACATGTAGGAGAATGAAATTGGATTCTCATCTCTCACCTTATACAAATATCAACTCAAGATAGATCAAGGACTTATATCTAAGACATGAAACTATAAAAATTCTAGAAGATAACATTGGAAAAACCCATGCAGACACTGGCTTAGGCAAGGATTTCATGACCAGGAACCCATAGCAAATGCAATAAAAACAAAGATAAATAGCTGGGACTTAATTAAACTAAAGAGCTTTTGCACAGCAAAAGGAACAGTCAGCTGAGTAAACAGACAACCCACAGAGTGGGAGAAAATCTTTACAATCTATACATCTGACAAATGACTAATATCCAGAATCTATGATGAACTCAAACAAATATTAGCAAGAAAAAAACAATCCCATCAAAAAATGGGCTAGAATAAACAATTATCAAAAGAAGATATAAAAATGGCCAACAAACATACGAAAAAATGCTCAACATCACTAATGATTATGGGAATGTAAATCAAAACCACAATGAGATACCACCTTACTACTCCAAGAATGGCCATAATAAAAAAAATTAAAAAAATAGATGTTTGCATGGATGTGGTGAACACGGAACACTTCTACACTGCTGGTGGGAATGTAAAATAGTACAATCACTATGGAAAACAATGTAGAGATTCCTTAAAGAAGTAAAAATATATACATTTGATCCAGCAATCCCACTACTGGATATCTACCCAGAGGAAAAGAAGTCATTATATGAAAAAGAGATTTGCACATGCATGTTTATAGCAGCACAATTTGCAATTACAAAAACATGGAACCAACCCAAATGCCCACTAATCAATGAGTGTATACAGAAACTGTGACACACACACACATATATATGTCACACATATATGGGCATATACCTATATATTTTTTGGATATATACCCATATATGTGTGACATATATATGTCACAGTTTATACATAAATACACACAACGGAATACTACCTAGCCATGAAAAGAAATGAATTAATGGCATTCACAGCGACCTGGATGAGACTGGAGACTATTATTTTAAGTGAAGTAACTAAGGAATGGAAAAACAAACATCATATGTTCTCACTCATATGTGGGAGCTAAGCTATGAGAATGCAAAGGCATAAGAAAGATACAATGGACTTTGGGGACTCAGGGGGAAAGAGAGGGAAGGTGAGGAATAAAAAACCACAAATTGGGTGCAGTTTATACTGCTCAGGTGATGGTTGTACCAAAATCTCACAAATCACCACTAAAGAACTTACTCATGTAAGTAAACACAACCTGTTCCCCAATAACCAATGGAAAAAAACAATTAATAAAAAAGTTTTTATAGAGTAGAATTTATCAGTCTTTTCCTTTCTGGTTTTGAGCTTTGATTAGAAAAACCTTCTCTCTATGTGAAAATAATTTTTTAATTTATTTTACTTTTTTAGATATTTTAATTTTTTATTTCTTTTTGAGATGGAGTCTGGCTGTGTCTCCCAGGCTGGAGTGCAGTGGTGTGATCTCGGCTCACTGCAAGCTCCGCCTCCCGGGTTCACGCCATTCTCCCGCCTCAGCCTCCCAAGTAGCTGGGACTACAGGCGCCCGCCACCACGCCCTGCTAGTTTTTTGTATTTTTAGTAGAGACGGGGTTTCACCATGTTAGCCAGGATAGTCTCGATCTCCTGACCTCGTGATCCACCCGCCTTGGCCTCCCAAAGTGCTGGGATTACAGGCTTGAGCCACTGCGCCCAGCCTTTATTTCATGTATATACATAGGTGTGTATATTTCTGGGGTACATGAGATGTTTTGATACAGGAATACAATGCATAATAACATCAAGATAAATAAGATATCCATCACCTGAAACAATTATGCTTTCTTTGGTTACAAAGAATTCAGTTATAATCTTTTAGTTATTTAAAAATGTACACTAAATTATCGTTGACTGTAAGCACTCTGTTGCAGTATCAAATACTAGATCTTATTCTATCTAATTATATTTTTGTACCCATTAACCATCCCCACTCCTCCCCCACCACCATTCCCAGCCTCTGGTAACCATCATTCTATTTTCTATCTGTAAGTTCAGATGTTTGAATTTTTAGTTCCTACAAATTAGTGAGATCATATAACGTTTCTCTTTCTGTGCTTGGTTTATTTCACTTAACATAATGACCTGTAGTTCCATCCATGGTGTTGTAAATGACAGGATCTCATTCTTTTTATGACTGAATAGTACTTCATGGCATATATGTACTACATTTCCCTATCCATTCATCTGTTTATGGACAAATAGGTTGTTTCTAAATCTTGACTATTGTGAATAGTGTGGCAATAAACAAGGGAGTGAAGATATCTCTTTGATACACCGATTTCCTTTCTTTTGGGTATATACCTAGCCGTGAAATACCATATGGTAGTTCCATTTTTAGTTTTTTGAGGACCCTCCAATCTGTTCTCCACAGTGGTTGTACCAATTTACATTCCTACCAACAGTGTGTATGGGGGTTCCCTTTTCTCCACATCTTCACCAGCATTTGTTATCACCTATCTTTTGGATAAAAGTCATTTTAATTTGGGTGAAATGATCTCATGGTAGTTTTGATTTACATTTTCCTGACAATCAGTGTTGTTGAGTACCTTTCCATATGCGTGTTTGCCATTTATATGTCTTCTTCTGAGAAATGGCTATTCAGATATTTGCCTATTTTAAAGTCAGATTATTAGATTTCTTCCTATAGAGTTGAGCTCTTTATATATTCTGATTATTAATCCCTTGTCAGATGGATAGTGTGCAAAGATATTCTCATATTCTGTGGCTCATCTCTTCACTTAGTTGATTTTATCCTTTGCTGTGAAAAAGCTTTTTAATTTGATGTGATTCCATTCGTCTATTTTGCTTTGGTTGCCTATGCTTGTGAGGTATTGCTCAAGTAATCTTTGTCCTGAAGAGTTTTTCCAACATTTTCTTTTTTCTCTTTTCTTGCTCTAATATAACCTGGTGGCTTTTTTTTTTTTCTTTTGCCAGAGTCTCACTTTTTTGCCCAGGCTGGAGTGCAGTGGCATGATCTCAGCTCACTGCAACCTCTGTCTCCCAGGTTCAAGTGATTCTTGTGCCTCAGCCTCCTGAATACCTGGGATTACAGGCATGTGCCACTACGCTTGGCTAACTTCTGTATTTTTAGTAGAGATAGAGTTTTGCCATGTTGGTCAGATTGGTCTTAAACTCCTGACCTCAAGTGATCCGCCTGTGTTGGCCTCCCAAAGTGCTGGGATTACAGGTGTGAGCCACCGTGCCCGGCCCCCAAGTTTTCCTTTAGCAGTTTCATAGTTTGAAGTCTTAGACTTAAGTCTTTAATCTATTTTGATTTGAGTTTTGTATATTGTGAGGGAGAGGTTTTAGTTTCAGTCTTCCGCATATGGATATGCAGTTTTCCCAGCATTATTTATTGAAGAGATTCTCTTTCTGCCAATGAACGTTCTTGGCAACTTTGTCAAAAATGAGTTCGCTGTAGATGTATGGATTTGTTTTTGGGCTCTCTGTTCTGTTCTATTGGTCTATATGTTTGTTTTTAAGTGATTAGTATGCTGTTTTGGTTACTATAGCATTGTGATATAATTTGAAATCAGGTCATGTGATCCTTCCAGTTTTGTTCTTTTTGCTCAGGACAGCATTAGCCATGCTAGGTCTTTTTTGGTTCTATCTGCATTTTAGGACTGTTTTTTTCTGTTTCTGTGAAGACTATCTTAGGTATTTTGATAGAGACTACATTGAATCTGTAGTTTCCTTTGAGTAGGATGGACATTTTAACAATATTGATTTTTCCAATACATGAACATTGGAAAGAAAATAACATTCTTTTCTTTCCAATTTTTTATGTCCTCTTCAATTTCTTTCATCAATATTTTATAGTTTTCACTGTAGAGATATTTAACTTATTTGGTTAAATCAACTCCTAGGTGCTTAATTTTATTTGTAGCTATTTTAAAAATGGGATTACTTCCTCAATTTCTGTTTTCAGATTGTTCACTGTTAGCATATAGAAATACTATGATTTTTGTATGTTGATCTTGTATTCTGCAACTTTACTGAATTTGTTGTTAGTTCTAATAGATTTTTGGTGGAGTCTTTAGTTTTTTCCAAATACAAGATCATGTCATCTGCAAACAAGGATAATTTTACTTCTTCCTTTGCAATTTGGATGCCTTCTTTCTCGTGTCTAATTGCTTTACCTAGGACTTCCAGTACTACGTTGAATAACAGTGGTGAAAGTGGGCATCCTTGTCATGTTCCAGATCTAGAGGAAAGGCTTTCAGTTTTTTCCCCCATTCAGTATGATATATATGGCTTTGATTGTGTTAAGGTATGTTTCTTTTCTACTCAGTTTTTGAGGGTTTTTATCATGAAGGGATGTCAAATTTTATCAAATGTTAAATGCTTTTCAGCATTAATGTAAATGATCATATGGTTGTTGTCCTTCATCCTGTTGATATGATGTATCATGTTGATTGATTTGCATATGTTGAACCATCCTTGCATCCCAGGCATAAGTCCCACCTGGTAATTACAAACAATCATTTTAATATGTTGTTGAATTTGGTGTGCTTGGATTTTTTTGAGGATTTTTGCATCAATGTTCATTAGACATTCTGGTCTGTAGTTTTCTTTTTTTTGATGTGTCTTTGTCTGATTTTAGTATCAGGGAAATACTGACTTCATTCAATGAGTTTTAAAGTATTTCCTCCTCCTGTATTTTTTGGATTAGTTTGAGTAGGATTGATATTAGTTCTTCTTTAAATGTTTGATAAAACTCAGTAGCAATGCCATTGGGTCCTGGGCTTTTCTTTTTTGGCAGGTTTTTAATATGGCTTTGATCTTATCACTTGTTATTGGTATGTTCTTGTTTTGGATTTCTTCATGGTTCAATTGTGATAGATTGTATGTGTCTAGAAATTCATCATTTTTGCTGAGGTTTTCCAATTTATTGGCATATAGTTATTCATAGTAGCCTCTAATGATCTTCTGAATTTCTGCAATATTGGTTATAATGTCAAATTTTTTAATCCTTGATTTTCTTTATTTGGGTCTTTTTTTTTCTTAGTTTGCCTTTTGTTGCCATTGCTTTTGGTGTTTGAGACATGAAATCTTGGCCCATGTTTATGTCCTGAATGGTACTTTGTTCTTTTTGCTTAGGATTGTCTTGGCAATGCGGGCTCTTTTTTGGTTCCATATGAACTTTAAAGTAGTTTTTTCCAATTCTGTGGAGAAAGTCATTGGTAGCTTGATGGGGATGGCGTTGAATCTATAAACTACCCTGGGCAGTATGGCCATTTTCACAATATTGATTCTTCCTATCCATGAGCATAGAATGTTCTTCCATTTGTTTGTGTCCTCTTTTATATCGTTGAGCAGTGGTTTGTAGTTCTCCTTGAAGAGATCCTTCACATCCCTTGTAAGTTGGATTTCTAGGTATTTTATTCTTTTTGAAGCAATTGTGAATGGGAGTTTACTCATGATTTGGCTCTCTGTTTGTCTGTTATTGGTGTATAAGAATGCTTGTGATTCTCAGTCCAAAATCTCCTTAAGCTGATAAGCAACTTCAGCAGAGTCTCAGAATTCAAAATCAATGTGCAAAAATCACAAGCATGGGGAAAGGATTCCTTATTTAATAAATGGTGCTGGGAAAACTGGCTAGCCATAGGTAGAAAGCTGAAACTGGATCCCTTCCTTACACCTTATACAAACATTAATTCAAGATGGATTAGAGACTTAGATGTAAGACCTAAAACCATAAAAACCCTAGAAGAAAACCTAGGCAATATCATTCAGGACATAGGCATGGGCAAGGACTTCATGTCTAAAACAGCAAAAGCAATGGCAACAAAAGTCAAAATAGACAAATGGGATCTAATTGAACTAAAGAGCTTCTGCACAGCAAAAGAAACTACCATCAGAGTGAACAGGCAACCTACAGAATGGGAGAAAATTTTTGCAATCTACTCATCTGACAAAGGGCTAATATCCAGAACCTACAAAGAACTCAAACAAATTTACAGGATAAAAACAAACAGCCCCATCAAAAAATGGGCCAAGAACATGAACAGACACTTCTCAAAAGAAGACATTTATGCCGCCAACAGACACATGAAAAAATGCTCGTCATCACTGGCCATCAGAGAAATGCAAATCAAGACCACAATGAGATACCATCTCACACCAGTTAGAATGGTGATCATTAAAAAGTCAGGAAACAACAGGTGCTGGAGAGGATGTGGAGAAGTAGGAACAATTTTACACTGTTGGTGGGACTGTAAACTAGTTCAACCATTGTGGAAGACAGTGTGGCGATTCCTCAAGGATCTAGAACTAGAAATACCATTTGACCCAGTCATCCCATTACTGGGTATATACCCAAAGGATTATAAATCATGCTGCTATGAAGACACATGCACACGCATGTTTATTGCAGCACTATTCACAATAGCAAAGACTTGGAACCAACCCAAATGTCCATCAGAGATAGACTGGATTAAGAAAATGTGGCATATATACAACATGGAATACTATGTAGCCATAAAAAAGGATGAGTTCATGTCCTTTGTAGGGACATGGATGCAGCTGGAAACCATCATTCTCAGCAAACTATTGCAAGAACAGAAAACCAAACACCGCATGTTCTCACTTATAGGTGGGAACTGAACAATGAAAACACTTGGAAGCAGGAAGGGGAACATCACACACCAGGGCCTGTCATAGGGTGGGGGTCAGGGGGAGGGATAGCACTAGGAGATATACCTAATGTAAATGACGAGTTAATGGGTGCAGCACACCAACATGGCACATATATACATATGTAATAAACCTGCACATGGTGCACATGTACCCTAGAACTTCAAGTATAATAAAAAATTAAAAGAAATAAATAAATGGAAAAAAAGAATGCTTGTGATTTTTGCACATTGATTTTGTATCCTGAGACTTTGCTGAAGTTGCTTATCAGCTGAAGGGGATTTTGGGCTGAGACGATGGGGTTTTCTGAATATACAATCATGTCATCTGCTAACAGGGACAATTTGACTTCCTATTTTCCTAATTGAATACCCTTTATTTCTTTCTCCTGCCTGATTGCCCTGGCCAGAACTATGTATTCCAATTTCTTTGTTAAATTTATCTGATAGGATTGTGAATTTCTTCTTTGTGTTATCTTGAATTTCACTGAGGTTTCTCAAAACAGCTCTTTTGAATTCTTTTTCTGAAAGGCACATACCTCTGTCTTTCCACAATTGATCCCTGGTACCTTATGTTTGGTGAGGTCATGTTTTCCTGGATGGCCTTCATGCTTGTGAAAATCCATCAGTTTCTGGGCATTTAAAATTAGGTATTTATTGTCATCTTCACAGTCTGGACTTGTTTGTAACTGTCATTCTTTGGAAGGCTTTTCAGGTATTTGAAGGGACTTGGGTGTTACGATCTAAGTTTTTAGTCACTGCAGCCATATCTGCATTAGGGGGCACCCCAAGCCCAGTAATGCTGTGGCTCTTGCAGACTTGTAGAGGAAGAGTCTTGATGGTCTTGGATAAGATCTGGATGAATTCTCTGATTTACCAGGCAGAGACTCTTCTCTTCCCTTACTTTCTCCTAAACAACTAGAATCTCTTTCCTGTGCTGAGCTGTCTGGAGCTGGAGGAGGGGTGACACAAGCACAACTGTAGCCACCATAGCTGGGACTGAATTGGGTCAGATGTGAAACCAGCAAAGCAGTGGGTCTTGCCCAATGCCCATGGTATCCACTGCCTGGCTACTGCCTGTGTTTGCTCAAAGCCCTAAGACTCTACAGCCAGTAGGTGGCAAATCTAGCCAGGCTTGAGTGCTTCCATTCAGGACAGCGAGCTTCCTCTATCTCTGGGCAGGTTCAGTGATGACATCTGTGACAAGGGCCTGGAGGTGGAAACCTTAGGAATCTACCTGATGCTCTCTTCTACTGAGGCTGTTCTGGCACCCATGCTGCAAGACAAAGTTCTTCTCACTCTTCCCTCCTCTTTCCATAAGCAGAGGAATCTCTCTCCATGGTCATCACCACCCCAGTCCTGTGGTGAGTACTCCCTGGCTACTGCTGATGGTTCACTCAAGGCCCAAGGGTTCTACTGTCAGCTTGTGGTCAATGCTGCCAGGCCTGTGCCTCTCCCTTCAGGGGGAGTGTGCTCCCCTCTGCCCCAGGGCAGGTCCAGAAATCTTGTCCAAGTGTCACAGCTTAGAATTGGGAGCCCCAAGAGGCTGTTTGTTGTTCTACCTCACTGTGGCCAAGCTGGTACCTAAGCTCAAGACAAAGTTTCCTTCACTCTTACTTTTTCTTTCCTAAAGCAAAAGGAGTCTCTCCCCTAGCTACCACAGCTGGGAATGTGCTGGGTCACACCTGAAGCCAGCACGTCTTTGAGTCTCACTCCAGCCCACGATGATTCCTGCCTACCATTGCTGATTATTCAGTGACCAAGGGCTCTTTTTTAAAACTTTCAAGTTTTGGGCATATAGGTGGTTTTTAGTTATATAGATAAGATCTTTATTGGTGATTTTCCAAGATTTTGGTGTACCTGTCATCGCAAATAGTGTACACTGTAGCCAATATGTAGTTTTGTTTTTTTTTTTTTTTGAGATAAGAGTTTCGCTCTGTCGCCCAGGCTGGCATGCAGTGGCACAATCTGTAACCTCTCCCTCCAGGGTTCAAGCGATTCTCCTTCCTCAGCCTCCCAAGTAGCTGGGACTACAGGCATGTGCCACTACGCCCAACTAATTTTTTGTATTTTTAGTAGAGATGGGGTTTCACTGTGTTAGCCAGGATGGTCTTGACCTCGTGATCCGCCTGCCTCGGCCTCCCAAAGTGCTGGGATTACAAGTGTGAGCCACTGCACCCGGCCACCAATATGTAGTTTTTATGCCTCACCAACCCCAACCCTTCTCCCTGAGTCCCTAAAGTCCATTATATCATTCTTATGCCTTTGCATTCTCATAGCTTAGCTTGCACTTATAAGTGAGAACATATGATATTTGGTTTTCTATTCCTGAGTTACTTCAGTTAGAAAATGGCCTCCGGCTCCATCCAAGCTGCTGCAAAGTCTATTATTTTATTCAGTTTTATGGCTGAGTAGCATCCCAAGGTGTATATGTACCACATTTTCTTTATCCACTCGTTGGTTGATGGGCATTTATGTTGGTTCCATATTTTTATAAGTGTGAATTATGCTGCTATAAATATGTATGTGCAGAGTCTTTTTCATGTAATCACTTTTCCTCTGGGTATTCAGTAGTGGGATTGCTGGATGATTGGTAGCTCTATTTTTAGATCTTTATCACCATAGTTTCCATAGTGGTTGTACTAGTTTACTTTCCCACTAGCAGTGTAAAAATGTTTCCTTTTCACAACATCCACACCAACATCTATTATTTCTTGATTTTTAAATGATGACCATTCTTGCAGGAATACGGTGATATTCCATGGTGGTTTTAATTTGCATTTCCCTTATAATTAGTGATGTTGAGCAGTTTTTTCCCATATGTTTGTTGGCTGTTGGTGTATTTTCTTTTGAGAATTGTCTATTTATGTCCTTTGCCCACTTTTTGATGAGATTATTTATTTCTTGCTGATGTGTTTGAGTTCTGTGCAGATTCTGGATATTAGTCCTTTGTCAGATGCATAGTTTGTGAATATTTTCTCCCACTCTGTGGGTTGTCTGTTTACTCTGCTGATTATTTCTTTTGCTGTGCAGAAGCTTTTTAGTTTAATTAGGTTCCATTTATTTATTTTTGGTTTTGCTGCATTTACTTTGACCAAGGGTTCTTTAGTCAGCAGGTAATGAATCCTGCAAAGACTAGATACTTCCCTTCAAGAAGTGGGTTCCCTTCTGGCCCAGGATGTGTCTAGAAATGTCTGGGACCTAGGGCCTAGAATGGGGACCTTGGGGCTCTGCCTGGTGCCCTATCCTACTGAGGCTGCACAGGTACCCAAGTTGCAAGACAAAGTCCTCTTTACTCGTCCCTCTCCTGTTCTCAAGTGCAAGGAAGGATCCCCTCCTGGAGCTGTGAGGTGTGCTGGCTAGGGTTGAGGGAGGGGTGGTGCAAGCACTTCCTTGGCTACCCTGGCTGGTGGCTCACTAGGTCACATGCCCCTAAGTCTAATGGCTGCAAGCCCAGCATAACATTAGCGCTTCCCAGGAATGGAACACAGGTTTCAGCCTCTGGGATGGGTAATTCCCCTCTGGCGTGGGCTGGTCTAAATGCTCCCTCTGTGAGTGCCAACTGAGTGCTGCAAAGTGTTACTTTCCACAGTGACAGGGCAGTGCTGAGTCCCAATGCAAAGTCACACAATCACTGCACTCTCTCTCCCCCAAGCACACAGATTCTCTCTTGTACAAGGAGGCAACTCCTGAGGGATGGGAGAGGGGTGGCACTGGTGATTCAAGACTGTCTTTCCTACCCTCATCAATGCCTCTTTCAGTAATATGAAGTTAGAACCAGATATTGTGATTGCTCACCTGATTTTGCTTTTCGTGAAGATGCTTTTTTTGTGTGTGTGTGGATAGTTGTTCAATTTGGTGTTCCTATGGGGAGGACAATTGGTGGGAGCTTCTGTTCAGCCATCTTCTTCCCCTATGAAAAATTAAATAAAAAAAAAGTTTTCCATATTTTCCCTGAGTCTTTTTAAATTTCATAATTTAATTTTTAAATATTTGATTCATCTAGAATTTACTGAGTGGTAGGTCTAGCTTTGCTTTTTTTCTTAACAGCTAGGTGTTTGAAACAATCATTTAAAAAACAAATCTAATTTAATTAGCTTGATTTAACCATTCTACAATGTGTACATATATCAAAACATTATGTATATCATAAATACATACATTTTTGTCAATTAAAACCATTAAAAAGAAAAAAGAAAAGAAAACAACTGTCGATTTCCTCCATTAGTTTGAAATGCCATCCTGGTGTTACATACTAAATTTCTATATATACTTATGTCTTTTATTTTGGTACAGCACGTTCCCAATTTTGTAAAGAAAATTTATTTCCTTTTGTATAGAAAAAACAGAGGAAAAATACATCATCATGTTTATATAAAATAAATGAAGCAGACCCTTGATGGTGAGCCTAACTGTGCTGGCCTATGTTGTTTTCCTAGTGTTTTAACCTATTATTTCTGTGGCAGATTCTGAAACCAACAGAAAATTGATATCAGATGATGCTTTAGTCCTTAGGGCCCTTGGTTGAAAGTAAAACATAACCGTCTTAAACTTAATGGCATAAATTTTGTATATTCTCTGCATACTGTCACTTCCGACAGGTCAGTATGTAGTGAAATACTTCAACATGATGAAACCAGTGCAACATTCAAGTTAGTTGGAATACACTCACTTTCCTTAGTTAAATCTCACATTATTTGAAAATGTTAGTTTATTACTAAAAAATCCATGCTAGCCTACAAGGCAAATAATAGCCTACTAAATATAACAGAGCCCAAACATCCCTATAATTCTACAAATTAATGGTTTCATGCATAGAGAACCCCTACCATGGTCAAGGAATCCAAATTAGTTATTTTTGCATGCCTTTCTAAAACTGAGTCCTTGAGGAGGCAACAGAAATTAGTGATGTTGAGCACTAGTAGTACTAATCCCACTGACAACCCTCCTATTTTAAAAATAATTGAGTACTTCTTCAGTTTTCTGTGTGGCACTGAAAGTTCACAGCTCTTTAAATACTTATGTAATGCCATTCTTGGGGGGATCTTTAAGAGTTAGCCTTCCTACTTCCCAAACACCACAAAAGAACTAAGCCACTAAATAAACAGTAACAGAAGTAACATCCTATGGCTTTACAGAGTGGCTTCTTTAGAATTGAGGCTAGGTAATATTCTAATTCATTTTTTTGCTGAGCAGCGATAGTTGTTGAGGTAACTCAATATTCTCATCCATTTAATGAACTCTGTTTTCACCGGCAAATACAACAGGACCAAAACCAGATCATCAGCCCAGTGGTTCCCCTGTAAACTCCTTGGCTAGGAGATGAGATAATTAACTGGATCTCTTTTCACACAAAAAACAGCTTCTATTTTGGAGAGGTGAATTTGTTCAGCAGATCTTGTTTGCTTTTTGTACCAGGTTTGATGGAGTCAAACTCCAATTACCCATGAATATTTCTCAGTTGGAGATATGATGGTTCCTTATGATTTTGCCAAAGGAAGCATCTTCAATTACCTTACTATCATAAATATTAAGAGGAATGTACATGTTGACTTTTTGCCCATCTAATTCATTTGGGTGTCCTGTTGGGCCAACTGATAACTTGTCAGTAGGCTATCTTTCAAATTCTTTAAATGTTGAACGGAGAAATGTCAAGTCTTATTTAAATCTTTCCAAATACATTCCCTCAAACTATATCTTTCATGGTTGTTGGTAAAGAATAATTAGATGGGATTGAAAGTTGTATACACTCTTCTAAAGATAGGCTATATACAGCATTTCAGTTATCTACTGCTATGTAACAAACTAGCGAAAAGCGTGGTGAATCAAAACAGTTAATTACTATTTCACAGTTCTGTACATTGATCTTGTTTATCTCTGCAATTTTCACTTTCTTTCATGCAGTTGCAGGCAGAGAGTGGCACTAGAGTCATCCGAAGTTCAACTGGGCTGGACATTCAACATGGCTGCTTCCCTTGAATGTCTGGAGCCTCACTGTGGTTGGCTGGAACAGTTGGCCACTGGCCAGGTGAATCTCTGACTGGTCAAATTTATGAAATAGGAGAAATGGTTACCTCCATCTTTAGGAAATTTATTCTTATCTGGGTGTGATTTCAAGCCTCCCTCCAAGTTTTACGCACTTATAAGCCAACTACTTTATAAGGTCTGAGACACCTTTTAAGCAGATTGGAAGACAGGAACTCTAATAACATGCAATGTCTTTTCTTGTTGCTTAGAAGGGTATGCACAAATTTTTACTAACACTCCAAACTCAAGCCTTTGGCACAATGTTCTTCAATGTTTAGAAATTTGTATTTGTTTCATTAAAAATTAAGAAAATTTTCTTATGAGCTCCAGATGAGCTTACCCTTTAAAACATTTCTAAAAATAAGAAGCATGTCTTAATTGTTCCTTTGATATACTGTTGGAAATTAGATTGTAACTGTGTAGAACTTATTTTTTTCATATTCAGTTATTTTTCTTAATTGTCTAAACTTTTGCTTGCAAGGAACCATATGTATACAAATTACTTGTTTTTTCCAGATCTTGAAATCTAGGTTATTTTTACTATTTTAAACCCATTAAAATTTTTTTAAGTGTTACTGAAGAGTATCCTGTGGTTTTCACTGTAATTTTTTTTCCAGGACACAAATGAATTGACACCTGGAGGAATTTAAAAAAAATAGATATTAATATGCTATGTTATAATTCAGTATAAGTTTAGTATCCAATCTCTTGCCTGACTGCTGGAGTTGAGACATAAATCTTCTTCTGCATCAGTGCTTCTCCAGATTCAGACTGGAATGTACACTATTAGCTCTCTTGCTCTTACTCCTTTGAACTATACCCCTGGCTTTCCTGGGTCTCCAGGTTGCAATGGGACTTCACAGGATTTCTCAGACTCCATAATCAATTCAGCAACACTGAATCTAAACCAGATACGGCAATTTCAGCACTTAAGTGAGACCCCGGGGTTGGCACGCCAGGATCAAAACTGAGATGCACTTCTGAAATCGTCTTTGTTAAGAAGTTGAGGTGCCTGTGGAAGCTCAAGCCAACAGGAGATATCTAGCAAGTGTGCTGCTATTTGAACCTTAAGCCTTTATGGGAATTGTGTTGGAGGTTTACATTTGAATGAATGTAGCTGTTAGGGAGCAGAGCTGAAACACTGTTGGATGAAAACACACAGGGAAGATTGAGGAGAGCAACAGGAAGTCAGCATTTTAGAGATATTTGGAAGTTGAGAAGCCTTCAACGTTCACCGAGGAGGACTTGTCAGAAATGAAAAAATTGGGAGAGTAGGGTGTCTCTGGAGCCAGGAGAACAGAACGATGGTTTTTACACTGTGCTCCCCAAAGTCCCACTAGGGGTTACCACATTTTGTAATAGCAGAGAGGAGTAAATAGATGTGAGTCTACACCTCTCACTAAAATCAGAGCTCTGAATACACTAAAAAATCACTCCAGTGACTTTCATCTTTGATTGCAAGTATAAAAGATGAAGAAAATTTTATTCACTAGACCTTATCTTAGGAGAAAACTGCCTGATTTCGGGAAGAGAGACAAATCTCAAAATCATGCTCCAACAAAATAAGATGCTTAGTGAACTACTAAGCAGGAGAAGAAGAGATAAATTGTTTTGTTTCTGAAAAGAAAGAAGAAAAGAAAGAATGAACAAAGAATAAAGGGAGAAAAATGGGTAGCAAAAGAAAAGGCAGATCTTATGATGTGATTCTATGATTCAGATATAGTCAATAATGTTTCTACACATACAAATCTTTTTCTTTAAATAAATAACTGATGAAGGTTCTGAATTTTATGTTGTGCTAACATAGAGCAAAATAGAGATTTGTGCTAATATAGAACACAAATTTTATGTAGTATACAGAGCAGATATTTGGAGAAAGTCCCATGATTATGTAATATTTGGGAATTCTAAGAGATCATGAAGAGGTTTTGAATTTTCACAGGCCAATGTATTTGAAATAGGACTTTTTATAGTAGCTCTGACCAGTAGAAATCTAATATGAGCCACAAAACACAAGCCACATATGTAATTTTAAATATTATAGTTGTCACATATAGTTTACAAGCCCCAACATTACAATCTTCACACTTGAATGATTTTTTTTCTAATATGCTTCACCTTAGTGGATGACCACCACTATTCTTAAAATTAAGTAAATTATATACCTGGGAGAATTTACTGTCTCCTTCACTCATCCCACACCATCTTCATAAATTAATGAATCCTCCCAAATACTTTTTAAATTTACCCCCTGTGGTAGACACAATAATGGCCCACCAAAGATGTCCACATCTTAATCCCTGAAGCCTGTGAATATATTTCCTTAGATGGCAAGAAAAGACTTTGTAGGTGTGATTACGTTGAAACTCTCGAGATAAGGAGGTTATTCTGGATTATCTGGATGAGCCGAACCCAATGTAATCACAGGGTCTTTGTAAGAGGGAAGTGGAAGTATCACAGACAGAGAAGGTGATGTGACAACAGAGAGAGAAGGCAGAGGGACTCAAGGAAGAGGACTTGAGCCAAGGAATGCAGGAAAACTGGAAAAAACATTGAAATAGATTTACTCCCCTAAAGTAACAAGAATAAACACAGCTCTGCTGACATTTGGGGTTTAGCCTTATAGATCCATTTGAGACTTCTGACTTCCAGAACTAGGACACCTAGGTGTGATAAGGTGGGGAAGAGGTAGAGATTGCTTTTTTGCATGCCTAGTGTTTGCTTCCATGTAAGAGCTACATTAAAAAAATACTCCTGGCCTCCTTCTAGAACAGCAGTGTCTTAATCTTATTGGCACACCTGGATGATACCAAATTATTCTTTTAAGGAAATCAATATATCACTAAAAATGCATAGAGAAACATCTGGCAATAACATTTCAGGGCTGTGGAGCTACAGTATAAGTACATATGTGTTGGTATGCACACACCTGACTTTTATGTTTGGAACTGAAGCCAGCCATCTTCCCTAGGACAAATCTTTAATCTGCTAAAGAAACACAAGAACATGATTTACTTTCAGCTAGCCATTTATAATGATCCAGTTTTCTTCACTTGATCAAAGGAATATAATCTAATACTTGAAAAATGGGGTCAAAACAGCATTCTGAGGAAAATATTTACTGCAAATATTTATAATTGTGTAAGAAGAATCATTCTTTTTAAAATTCAAACTGTGTTTTAACTTTAGAAGTCTTTACTAGATCTTAAAATCACAATTAAATATTTGAGACTCTATGTAACCCCCCAAATAAAAATAGTATATTAGTTGCTTTAAACAGTATTCATCACTTTCACTTTTTATGTTATAATAAACTTACGTATATAAAAATTTAAATGTACAGCACATGTAGTTGTGTGTGTGTGTAGTATTGTAAAAATATGAGGAAAAATTTTACTTAGTATAAAAACATGCATATATAAGTGTGCAGGAGAGTTTTTGAATTAAAACCTGCTTTACATAATACCATTTTGAATGAAAATTATGGATATTGATTCTCTGATTAAAGGAACTCTGTCTTCTCAAAGAAAAAAAAAAGTTTCGTGTCATGGCTGGTTTCGAATCACCTGGCAGGAAGGATTTTTTTGTAAGAATTAGGCTGCACGTTTTACATTTAGGCTGATCATGCCACCTTTGCTGCCATCTGACTTGATGTGATATCCAGCATATCTAATTCCAGCACCTGGAAGTTTAAAGTGCTTTCTTTCTAAAGAAAAATAATGCTCCATCTACATCTATAGGTTTGTGAGATGGGGGAGCACATGTGACAAGAAACATTTCCCAAAGAAAGATTGAAAAATTCCAAGGACTTATTCCTAAATTAGGTTCTAATGATCACTCTCCTTTTCCCATTCATCTATGAGATTTTTCCCAGACTTGAGCACTTTGGTTAAAAAAAAAAAAAAAAAAAAAAGCCCAACTAAACAACTATGTTGTTCTAAAGACTTGCTAGCTATTCTTTTCTGTGGCCAGTATTTCCTTGGTCACCACATCAGTGCAAGCATGATTTAACTGACAGGTAAAATAGTAATATTTATAAAGACTCTATGTGTAGAGGAGAAGACATTGATAGTACACCAATGATTTTGAACATAGACTCTGGAGAGAGCTAGATGCTAATTTTGACTCCTTAACTTAACCATCTGACCTTGAACTAGTTTCTTAGTCTCTAGACCTCAATTTCCTCATCTGCAGAATGTGAATAATGAATGTTCTTGTGCAAATTAAATATGTATACAGTAGATATTGTCATTTGTTCCTTCAGATCCACTGTCTACCTGCTACTCCTTAGTCCCCCTCCCAAGGAGGCTGACCTGCATGGACCACTAGAGGCTCCCTTGTCCTTTGCTTTTTTTTTGGTTTAGCCAATAGGGTGCCCAGAGAGAAGATGAGAGGGAGGGCTGAGAGTGAAGTTGGGGATTTATTCTGAATGCTTGCCCTGCAGCATTGCCTTAGGCTGTCACTATTCCTCCCCAGAAGCTTTCTAGGTGACTCTCTCCTTCTGTGTTCTGGAAAACTACTCCCTACCCTCTTCCCTTCAGGCTTAAGGACAGGTATTGCCTGCTATTACTAGCTCCAGGGCACAACATCATCTCTACAACCTGCCACATCTTTGCAAATAATCCCTTTATTAAACTTTCCTAAGAAGATCCCAATTTAACCATGTCTCCTTGTTTTTGTTTTTCTGGGATGTTGATTGGTACAATATGTGTTTACCATACTGCCTTGCACAAAATAAATGTCCAACACAGTGATATTTACCATTAAGAAGACTGAAAGCATGTAATCATTCTTACAATAGCTGTACAACTGGTATGCTGAACAAGTGTGGTGCTTGGATTGTGACAAAAACACAGCCTAAATAAAAATAATCTTACCACTATGTGTTTAAACTTCATTTGGTGATGATAATTTTCTCTCCGTGGAGGAAAACTCTAGAAGTCCCGTGATTACTCATTCTTTTTTTTTTTTTTTGGATGAGCACTGGGACTTTATTACACAGCACGGCACTTGTGACTACGGGAGGGGTGGGCAGAAATACAGGCCGAAACATTCCACGGTCCAGGGACGGCTGGTCATTCAGAAAGTGTGTGTTTCCAGAACACTCAGTAGTAAGACCCTCTGAGGTTGTTCCGGGGGGTTGGGCCGGAAGCGGTAGGCGGGCATCATCCTCTTGCGGAAGGCCTAGTACTCGTTGTACTCCTTGGAGAGAGCGGCCGGCTGGTCAATGCGGAAGCCGGCGCCAGCCACTGCGGTGGTGCCCTTGTTGACCGGATTCTTGATGCCCTGGCTCTCCGAGCCCAGCCCCTCGCCCTCCTTCCAGCCCATCTTCATCAGCATCTGGTAGCCGATATTCTCCTCCGTCAGTTTGAACTCCTCGTACTCCGAGTAGTCAGGCTCGCGGCCCTCCTTGAAGGTCTCCCTAAACTTCTCCAGCTTGTCTGGAGGCAGGAAGTCTGGGATGAAGTGCTTGCCCAGGCCCATCTTCGTCAGCTGGTCGGCCCATTACCTCATGTTGTTCATCTCCATGCACTGCAGCTGGTGCTCCCAGGTGACCAACTCGCTGTTCACCTCTTCGTCGCTGTGGTAGCCGTGCTGGTGCTGCTGCACCGCCTTCTCCCACAGCAGCTGCATGTCCTGCAAGGCCCGCTTTTGCTGCAGGATCATGTCGTACATCTGATGCATCTCCTGCTGGTCCTTCAGCTGCTGCTTCTGGGAGCCCGATAGCTCCGTGAGACCCACTAGACCCACGGACTTCCAGTTCTCATAGCCGAGCCCCTTGAGGTCCTGAACTGACAGAGGTGAGGGAGAGTCAGCCACGTCCCTCTGCACCAGCTCAGCAGGTGAGAGCTCTACTTTGTTCTCTTCAGGCCTCCACCGGCTCTTCGGCTCTTCGGCTTCCTTTTGACGGTGGCTGCGGAGGCTGGCTTCCCGGGGGCGCCTGGAGCAGGGATGATGGGGGGCACAGGCGAGGACGAGGCGGGGCAGGTGATTGTCGGGGGCGAAGGCCCTGACAGGGCCTCAGGAGGGGACCTGCGCTTCAGGCCGGGGTCGGGTGCCGTGAGGGTGCCTGTGGAGCCGGCCTTGGCTTTCCGGAACTCCTCCAGCTTCTGTTAGTAGCAGTTGGACCCTTGGCTGTTGGGCTCGTACAGAAAGCTGAACGCCTGGGTTTTCGCGGTTGTTCTGGAGGGCGATGGTTTCCACCTCGGGATCCCCGCCCGTTATGAACCTGGCCAACTTTTCTGCAAGGTTCTTGACCTCTTCGTCCTCTGGGGGTGAAACTTTCTGAGAGGCTGCCTGCAACTTCCGCGCTTCCTTTCTTATCTCAGCCACCTCCTTTCTGTAGTAGAGGAATTGCCTGCTATTCTTACCGTGCAAAAATGGAAACGCCGGGTTATCCCTGTAGTCCTCCATAGTCGCTTTTTCTAACTCGGGGCCTGCTTCTGCCACAAATCGGCCAGTTTCTCTATCACTTTCTGAGTCTCAACTCCCTCTGGGGGTGAAACTTTGATCTCCAGCCACTGCTCCTAGTCCTCTTCCTCATCCTCGCCGTGGGACTGGAAGACACTCGGGCGGTGAGCCACGGGCAGTTGCTTGGCGTGCGAGTAGCTCTTCACTGGCCTGGCGGGTTGGCCAGCCCTAGGCCTGTCCACCTGCTGATGAGGAGGGACCTCTTCCCGGCGCGGGAGGTAGGCATGCTGGGAGGGGCACTGGGTGCGCTGGCATTGGGGGTGGGGGGCATTTGTGCTGGTCTGTGCCTTCTGCAACTTCAGAAATTGCTGCAGGAAGCTACCGTCGTTGGCCAACTTGTTTGAAACGCAGGAAGAGTTGTGTGCATTTGTGATTTCACCAGGATATGGGGGCTGTGGGCTGACCACCTGATTCTGCTTGACTTTCTGTTCCATTTTGGCTTCAATTTCCCCTTTCTTCTGAGCGATGAGCTCTTCCTGGTGAAGGATGTTCATGTTCATTTTTTCAGATTTAGGGGGAGAAACCCCAAACCACCGGTTAGCCTTTCCTGCAACATCCCGGTTGTCCATCTTGAGACTCATCCAATCCCACAATCTCTCTACTCAGTCTTATGTGACAATCCTACAGTCACTTTAAGACATGAACACACTCACAATTCAGTAATTAGAATGTCCTGACCATGGGATAACATCTGACCTTGGTCGCCTCTTCTCCTGTATCCCAGGTTGTACCCTGCTCCAGGCTGCTGCCTGCTGTAGGGACAGGGTGAGTTCCTGGCTGTCCTTCATCTCATCTTCCTATCTCACAAACTGCTGTCTTGGAACTGCCAGTGTTAAGGGTAGGAGAGAGCAGAGGTGTAGGGGAGGGCACTGCTTGGCTAGGAAGCTTCAACTTCTCTGGACATATGGATGTTAGTTAAAGCTGATGCTCCAGGGTGGGCCTGGAGATGATGAAGCTGATGCTTCTCTCCTGGGTTCTTCTTGAGCTCTTCAGAGGTTTCTTACTGGGCCCTTTCTTATGCAGTTCCCTGGACTCAGATGGATTGCTTCCTGGGCATCCACCACACACCTCAGCCTCTTTCTGCTCTTCCTTCTTGCAAATAGTCCTGTTGACTAAGAAGGAGGAAAACCTCTCCCCGACACTCTCTCCCTCCTGACACACACCTGATGTGAAACGCAAAGCATTGTTTGGCTCAGGCCCGATGCAGTAGTGGTCTCTTGGCTTCTCCATCCAAGCAGTTAATGAGCTTCCAGACTTCTTAGTCCCCAACCCACTTGAGCTTCATCAGGCCAAGTCAGGCATCAGTCTTCCATGTCTCCAATAGCAGGGAGCACATTTCTAAGCTGTTGCAGGGGTTCCCAGAGACTCCCCAACTAGGTCTGGGAACAGAAGGCAGTATACTTCAACCCATCCTCTAAAGTATTAGAGATGAGGAGAGAAGAGCCCTCTCTGAAGAGATCTTGTTACCGTATCCTCAACCTACCAGCATCTCCAATCTTTTTTATGTCCTTGACTGGACTGAGGGATCCAAGAGTCAGAAACAAGTTCTGGTAGGGCTCTTACTTGGTACAGCTGAATAAGATGAGTATTTGGTGTATGATGTCTATCACATCAGCCTCATTGCAGAAACACATCTTTTACGATATTAGCCAACATAGTTTAGTGTTTTTTTTTTTTTTTTTTAGAACAAAACCTTAATAATTGGGATGTGGCTAGAAGAAGAGAGTTTTTTGATTAGTAGTTTGATGATGGTATTTATATTATTTTTCTTCTGCCTACATTTGTCTTTTTTTTCTATGAATTTGAACCTAGGATAGAGAGCTAGAACAAGGGCCAAAGTGGGGAGTGATAATACTACAAGCATCTAGAATGACTGATATTGACATCTGGTGCTAGATGCTGTAGGGGAGGCATAGACAGAGGGAGGGGGCATCCTGCACTCTGGGATTTATAATGCAAAGAGAGAATCCTTATAATGTAAAGGGAGATACTTACAAAGTAGAAGGGAATCAGTGACTTGATTGTGGTAATGGTTGCACAACTCTGTGAACATATTAAGAACCATTGGATTAGTCACTTTAAATGGGTGCATTGTATGATATATAAACTATATCTCAATAAAGCTGTTAAAAAAGAAAAGTAAGACAAAGTGGGAACTAAGAGAAAAGAAAGGGTTCATTCAATCTGGAGAGTCTGGGGCCAGAGCACACTATTGTTATGTGAGTCTTTAGGTCACAGAAGATCAAAAGAAGAGGCTGATTTAAAACATGGCTCTTTTTGTGGGATCAGTGTGTAGCTCAGCTGATAAAAGAGACTTCCCTGAAACCCCTTTAAGCCTGCAAGCACCATCTCTGCATTTTTTTTCTCTAGTGCATAAACAATGATGGAAAAGGGCCTGTCTTTTCTTACAGCTGGATGTGGCAAGCAGCTATTTCGCCTTATAGACTGGTAAAAAGTGGAACTGAGACCACAGATACGATGATTGTGGAGTCTGTTTGCCATCCTAGGCTGTCAGTAGAAGAAGCAGGGTGCTAGAGAGAATGAGGGGATAAGACATAGAGCAGTTCAGAACTCTTAGCATTCTTTGAAGGTGATGTTAAATGTTCCAGGAAACTGAATGCTTTTAGAGAGAGATGGAAGGGTGCATCTGTTAAGAATTAAAGTGAAGAGGTCTGACTCATCTGTGTCTCACATGAAATTTAAAAACTTTTTCCTTTATTATGTAAATTTTAAAACATACACAAAATAGGGAGAATAGAATAATAACTTCCCATATAGCCATTGCTGTGAGAGGAGGGTTCCATAACTTGTTGAAATAACTACACTTTGCCTTATCCTTTTACTCTGCAAAAATAATATTCAAAAAAATGTAATGACACTGAAACAGAAATGTACTATTTAGTATTCTGGCACAGATGTCCATTTTAATTTCAGATTATGATAAAATCACATGTGCAATTTTTTTTTGTTATTCAGTTTGAAAACATAATGTCTTTGATAAATCTGATTGAATGGGTAACTTTATTCTTCCATTCATATATTAAAAAGTTTTGGCTGGGCGCAGTGGCTCACGCCTGTAATTCCAGCACTTTGGGAGGCCGAGTCGGGCAGATCACGAGGTCAGGAGTTTGAGACCAGCTTGGCCAACATGGTGGAACCCCATCTGTACGAAAAAATACAAAAATTAGCCAGGCATGGTGGCACGTGCCTGTAATCCCAGCTATTCAGGAGGTGAGGCAGGAGAATTGCTTGAACCCGGGAGGCAGAGGTTCCAGTGAGCTGAGATTGCACCACTGCATTCCAGCCTCGGCAACAGAGCAAGACTCCATCTCAAAAAAAAAAAAAAAAAAAAAAAAAGGTTTTAAGCACATGGAATTAAATATATCATTCTCAAATCTTACAACACTTGATTTGCATTAGACCACAGGTTTAATTGCATCAAAGGGCAAACAAGTGATATACTTAGACAGCATATAATATCTTTTCTAAATTATTCAGCAGTTGATTCCCCAGATTTCTTCATTCGTTTTTCCTTTTGCTTCCCTGTGAACTTTTAACTTCAGTCATTCATTCATCAAAGAAGAACTTTATCAAGAAGGAGAATTAAAGCAAAACAATCTATTTTGCCCCTCTGCCATTCTTTTTGTTGTTGTTGTTGTTTTTTGTTTTTGAGACAAGATCCTGCTGTATTGCCCAGGCTAGAGTGCAGTGGTGTGATCATGGCTCACTGCAGCCTTGACTTCCTGGGCTCAAGTGATCTTCCCACCTCAGCCTCCCAAAGTGCTGATATTGCAGGCATGAGCCACCTTGCTCAGCTATTTTGTCACTCTTTATCATCTTTAGGAAAATATCTGGAAGAACTAGTAATTAAATCTCCAAAAGGCACTAATCTATAGCAATTTTGCCTCTCACCTCAAGTGGGAGTTTGGAGTTGTCCATGAGAATTAATCCCTGTTAGGGAGGATGATCAACAGGTCAGTGTTAGGGAGCAACATCAGGAGTCTGGAGGGCAAAGACAATGGGATTCCCAGGGTTTACCCCCTTGCAACAGGACCCAGTGGACAGATGGAGAATGAGAACCTAGCGAGCACTCCTCTTTGTCCACCCTCTCATCACCCCCAGGTAAGGAACTGAAGGTTCTAGCACGGAAGTCGAGGCTGAACTGTGGTTACATAGTTTGAGTCAATACAGCAGTTGCAAGACCATGATAGTGGACTCAGGCCTCAAACCTGAAACCAGGTCTACATTGGCAGATTATTTCTAAATGTCATGAGTCAGTGGAATGAGGCTTTCTCTTTTTTTTTTTTTTTTTTTGAGACGGAGTCTTGCTCTGTCGCCCAGGCTGGAGTGCAGTGGCGCGATCTCGGCTCACTGCAAGCTCCGCCTCCCGGGTTCCCGCCATTCTCCTGCCTCAGCCTCCTGAGTAGCTGGGACTACAGGCGCCCGCCACCGCGCCCGGCTAATTTTTTGTATTTTTAGTAGAGACGGGGTTTCACTGTGGTCTCGATCTCCTGACCTTGTGATCCGCCCGCCTCGGCCTCCCAAAGTGCTGGGATTACAGGCTTGAGCCACCGCGCCCGGCCGGAATGAGGCTTTCTCTGATTCCTTAGAAGGGTGGCAAGGCAGAGCATGATTTTCTGTGCCCTGCAAATAAAGTCTAAGAAAGGCTGAGCTTTCTGGTTCTCTTTTTTTCACCAAAAACTTTTTATTGGCCTTTTGGGTAGAAACGGGTTTATTTGTCAGGAAGGATGATTCCATCATACTTATGCTCGAAGCAACGCATGGTCTCCTCTTTGCTGAGTCTGTGTTTGGCCCCAATGCAGCCTGTTCTGTGCTTCTTGTCTGTGATGCTGAAACCTGGCCTACCCAGCACCACACAGAAGTCCAGGCCATAGATACCAATGCTTGGGTCATATATGATACCCAAATCGATCTGTTCCTGGATCCCAAAACCAAAGTTTCTAGTATCTGAGAAGTTATTTTTTCTTAACTCATACTTCTGCACCTTTGGATCCCTCTCCAAGATTTCTTCTGCCTTGAACCCTTGAACTGTGCAGTGAATAGCAATCTTTTCATTTCTCTGCATGCCAAAGGATCTGATTGTATCTAGCTCTGCAAAACACAGGGGTCTGCCCTGTGAGCTGCTCCAACACCTTGGCTGCTCAGGTCACTCTGTCTCCACTCTCCTCAACACAGATGTTGAGGCAGAGCTTTCAGATGTGAAGTTTCCACATGGGGTTGTCCTTTTTGCCTTGATCTGCCATGATGGAGAACAGGAAGAGCTCTGGTTCTCTTAAAAGAACTTTGGCAAACATCAAATGGGATATATTTTGGGGAGCTTCAGAAGCTCTACATCAGTCTCTGATTAGGCAAGAAATATCTATATATGAAAAACCTGTAAATAAAATTTGCAGTTCATTCAACTTCAATGCAGCAAATTATATCCTTGATATTTGGAAAATCCTAAAGATGTTTGAAAAGCAGTCTATTAGTGGGATAGCCATTCAATTCTAGAGTCTTTTAGTAATAAGATTATATTTGAATGGGGCTACCTGTAGGGTAATGACATAATCCTCATTGCAAAATATAAGCAACTGCAGAGGCAAGAGCTGCCATCAAGAATTATATGCTCCTAAGAGTGCCAAGTGCTTTAAATTTTTTCTTCCTTTTACAGTGACACAGAAAGAGAGAAATCTCTTTTAATATCTCCATGAAATATTAAAATGTTGTCAGGGTCTTCTAAAAGCCCCCAAAAATCTGTGCTTTCAGAAGTATGTTAGCCATAGTACTCAGAATCACATAGCTACCACCATGGTGTTCCCATAGACTGGCCACATACCCTTTAAGTGGAGAGAGAATGTGGCCAGAAGTGTTACTTCTTTTGGTTGCTGGAAATGAAAATGAGAACAATCTTACAATTTCAGAATTAGTCAGCAGGAGCCCACTTTTTTCCTAAGCATTTCTTTATTTGTGGATTTTCAGAATGGTACAATTTAGAGATTCAAATATGAAGCCTTGCTTTCTCTACCGGAGAAAGGAAAAGATACACCTATATCCTGCTGTATATAATCTCCTTCAGAGGAGATTTCAGCTTTTTTTTTTTTTTTTTACCTATAAGAAACATATATATATATATTTTTAAAATTTATTTATTATTATTATACTTTAAGTTGTAGGGTACATGTGCATAACGTGCAGGTTTGTTACATATGTATACTTGTGCCATGTTGGTGTGCTGCACCCATCAACTCATCATTTACATCAGGTATAACTCCCAATGCAATCCCTCCCCCCTCCCCCCTCCCCATGATAGGCCCTGGTGTGTGATGTTCCCCTTCCTGAGTCCAAGTGATCTCATTGTTCAGTTCCCACCTATGAGTGAGAACATGCGGTGTTTGGTTTTCTGTTCTTGTGATAGTTTGCTAAGAATGATGGTTTCCAGCTGCATCCATGTCCCTACAAAGGACACAAACTCATCCTTTTTGATGGCTGCATAGTATTCCATGGTGTATATGTGCCACATTTTCTTAATCCAGTCTGTCACTGATGGACATTTGGGTTGATTCCAAGTCTTTGCTATTGTGAATAGTGCTGCAATAAACATATGTGTGCACGTGTCTTTATAGCAGCATAATTTATAATCCTTTGGGTATATACCCAGTAATGGGATGGCTGGGTCATATGGTACATCTAGTTCTAGATCCTTGAGGAATCGCCATACTGTTTTCCATAATGGTTGAACTAGTTTACAATCCCACCAACAGTGTAAAAGTGTTCCTATTTCTCCACATCCTCTCCAGCACCTGTTGTTTCCTGACTTTTTAATGATCGCCATTCTAACTGGTGTGAGATGGTATCTCATTGTGGTTTTGATTTGCATTTCTCTGATAGCCAGTGATGATGAGCATTTTTTCATGTGTCTGTTGGCTGTATGAATGTCTTCTTTTGAGAAATGTCTGTTCATATCCTTTGCCCACTTTTTGATGGGGTTGTTTGTTTTTTTCTTGTAAATTTGTTTGAGTTCTTTGTAGGTTCTGGATATTAGCCCTTTGTCAGATGAGTAGATTGCAAAAGTTTTCTCCCATTCTGTAGGTTGCCTGTTCACTCTGATGGTAGTTTCTTTTGCTGTGCAGAAGCTCTTTAGTTTAATGAGATCCCATTTGTCAATTTTGGCTTTTGCTGCCGTTGCTTTTGGTGTTTTAGACATGAAGTCTTTGCCCATGCCTATGTCCTGAATGGTACTACCTAGGTTTTCCTCTAGGATTTTTATGGTATTAGGTCTAACATTTAAGTCTCTAATCCATCTTGAATTAATTTTCGTATAAGGAGTAAGGAAAGGATCCAGTTTCAGCTTTCTACTTATGGCTAGCCAATTTTCCCAGCACCATTTATTAAATAGGGAATCCTTTCCCCATTTCTTGTTTCTCTCAGGTTTGTCAAAGATCAGATGGCTGTAGATGTGTGGTATTATTTCTGAGGACTCTGTTCTGTTCCATTGGTCTATATCTCTGTTTTGGTACCAGTACCATGCTGTTTTGGTTACTGTAGCCTTGTAGTATAGTTTGAAGTCAGGTAGCGTGATGCCTCCAGCTTTGTTCTTTTGACTTAGGATTGTCTTGGAGATGCGGGCTCTTTTGTGGTTCCATATGAACTTTAAAGCAGTTTTTTCCAATTCTGTGAAGAAACTCATTGGTAGCTTGATGGGGATGGCATTGAATCTATAAATTACCTTGGGCAGTATGGCCATTTTCACGATAGAGATTTCAGCTTTATAGATAAGTCAGAATCTCCTTTTCCTTTCCAGGGTTCGATTTCCACAATACACAATAATTTTAGGGCCTGAAAAAAATGACAATGTCCTCTCTTTCCTGAAGCACTTTTTGTAGTGGAAGACCTTTTTTACTATAATATTTTGTAAGTGTGGGCTTGGGAGAGAGAAAAAGAAGGCAGAGAAAAAAAAATCTAAGTAATTGTTCAGAATGTGTCACTTATCATTATTTTCAAATACAAGTCCTGTCCTTGGAGCTGTTCTCTTTTTTCACTGATTTCCTAGAAACATATGAAAAAGAAGACGAGCCTGCTTATATAGTTTAAAGTTTCTTATTTCATTTTTCATATCCTGCTGCAGGTCACACCCACCGTTTCTCCAGGGTGGTGTTTGAACAGATATCCTCTGTTTAATATGTGCTCCATTGTCATTGTTGAGAAGACAATGATTCCCGTGTCTTCTGCATCCAGGTGACACAGGGCAGATTGAATGCATCACCAAACAATGCACATCTCCTTTTCTATGATCATTTATTGTTGGAGAAGGAAGATACTTATTTTTATATTTGAGAGAACTGATGTCCAGAGCTGAAAAGTGATACATTTAGAGGTCAATGGCTAGTTTGCAGTACAGTGAGAATGACTGCAATGACTGCCCAGATATCTTGACCCTTTGTTTAGTGCTTATTTCCCCATCTTGTATCCATAAGCCTCTTTAGTGGCACACTTTTATTTGCTCTATCTACCTGAGGCTCTGGGTTCTCATATTGAGGACCTGCTTCCTGCCTTGGCAGAAAGCCTGCCCTGACCTGCTCTTCTGTCAAAGCCTCCTGGCAATCTCCTTGCCTCTGGCTACATGCAGTAGCTTCCTTAAACATCTCTGTGGCTTCCCAATCAACCTCTAGTTCTGGTGCTATTTGTGACCCCTCTTCAATCTGCCTTATTCCCAAATTACTGCTTTGCTTTAGAATTTTTTGTTTTTCTTCTGAGATGGAGTCTCACTTTGTTGCCAAGTCTGGAGCGCATTGGCCCTATCTCGGCTCACTGCAACCTCCACCTCCTGGGTTCAAGTGATTATCCTGCCTCAGTCTCCCAGGTAGCTGGGATTAGAGGCGTGTGCCACCATGCCCTGCTAATTTTTGTGTTTTTAGCAGAGATGGGGTTTCACCATGTTGACCAGGCTGGTCTCAAACTCCTGACCTCAGGTGATCTCACCTCCTTGGTCTCCCAAAATGCTGGGATTACAGGTGTGAGCCACCACCCCCTGCCTTTGCTTTAGCTTTGACATGCGGAGGGGAAGGAGGGGACACCTATCCTCTTCCTTATGCAACTAGGAATCTTCTCCTCAAGCTTTCTCTTCCCAGGAGTGGAGAGTGTTTGAGTCTCTTCTGCTCCTCTCTACCTCAGCGCTCAATTCTCCCCAGGGAGAAGGAGGGGTGGAGCTAATTGATCAGGCAATTTTACTAGCGAGTGTGATCAATATGCCTTGTGGTGGGGAAACTGGCTCTGTCCTGCCTCTCTTTGACCTGAGGTGCTGTACCTGCCTCTCTTTGACCTGAGGTGCCGTGGGCCTGCTCACATCTCCGGCCTCTTTTTTTTTTTTTTTTGTCTCCTCTGTCACTCACCCAGGCTGGAGTGCAGTGGTATGATCTTGGCTCACTGCAAGCTCCACCTCCCGGGTTCATACTATTCTCCCACCTCAGCATCCCAAGTAGCTGGGACTACAGGCGCCTGCCACTTTGCCCGGCTAATTTTTTTGTATTTTTAGTAGAGACAAGGTTTCACCGTGTTAGCCAGGATGGTCTTGATCTCCTGACCTTGTGATCTGCCCGCCTCGGCCTCCCAAAGTGCTGGGATTACGGTTGTGAGCCGCCATACCTGGCCATCTCTGGCCTCTTAATTTAACTCTCTAACTGCAGTGTTCTCCAGGTGTTCACCCATGCAGCAGGATGCTGTCTTCCTTGAAGCTGGCTGAGTAAGTAGATTTGGTGTGCTCTACAGACTGCATTCCCCATAGTTTGGACCAAGATTTAGGAAGAGTCAGGAGCATTATTTTATCCCAAGGTTTAAAATGTATTCTTCCTCACAGCTGACAGTTGGGCCCTGTGTGTTGGAAGTTATTAGGTGCTGGCCCAGCCATTAATACAGCTGACACTGTGATTCCTGTTTGGCCATCCATTCTTTGTAGGACTTCTCCATTAGTTAGAACTTTTGTGGGTAGAAAAGTAAGCTTTAGACTCCCAAGTGTCAAAGATCTGCAATGTTGGGTTGTTTCTCCTGGTTACCTGGTTGTCGGAGGATGAATTGCCTGTCTCCTATACAATTTTTGGTCTGTCATTAGCTCCCATTTCACTACTCAATTCACATTAATCAAAAACCATTTTGAAAAAATTGATTTAACAAGGAAACTAAATGATGTTTACTTAATACTTTTATACACTCTTTATCATACTAGCTGTTGCATTCAGATTGTCTATTACCTGTAACAACATAGTGAAGGAATATTAATATACCCATTTTAGATAAAAAAAACTTAGGCCCAGAGGGGGAAAGTCTCAAAAGGTCATTCAGAGCCACTCAAGATATCCCCATTTGTCCAGTAGCTATTATGTGCCAGGCATAGACCTAAATGTTTTACAGAGAGTATTTTGTTTATTATTTACCACCTCAAGTGTTGCCGGGGAGACATTATAATCTCTGAGAAATTAACAACTTGCCAAGGAACATATATCAAAGGAAGGATGGAGAGAGAACTGGAATTCACATCTTTCTGGCTCTAAAACTGCAAGTTCTTCCTAACATTTCAGGGTGCTTTCCCTTTACAAGTGCTCATTTTTCAACTAGATTTTTGAACTGTTAGGGAGACAAGTTTATTGTTTCAGGCCTGCACAGAATTGATAGTAGCAGTTAGAGTTCAGTTTCTCTCTCTGCCTTCCCATCAACTTCTCTCCCATTTCTGGGAATGGGGACAGAGAATTTAGAAAATTTATAGGTATACAATGTAATTTTGTTTGGAAAAACCTTTAGATGATTGAAATCTCTTTAAAAAACTGTACCTTCACCTTTCAGATTTCTGCCCAATGACAAGAACTATGGCTGGCTGTGTGCTCTTAGAGTAAGTGCTAGCTTTCATATTTCTGGCACATGGCCCTAGTTTGGTACTTCCTGGTGTCTTGTCCCAATTACGGGCTCCTCTGCCATTTACAACCCTCTGGTGAAAGACCAGGTCACTTCCCAAGAAGCAAATTATTTGATTAAGCAAGTATTTATGTAAAATTTGTAATATACACATGTAGAAAAATATCAAATTACTAGCTGCACAAGTTTTGCCTTTTCTTTTTGCATTTTGTAATTTGTTTGATTGTCAAACTTGGAGGAGATAAAATGGACAGTAGCAACATTTCCATTGGAAGAAAGATTTCTGAAGAGCTTATAAGGAGGTAAATTTGAGTGGTAGGATGTTCCTTACATTTGTTTAACAGTAGGCAACACATGTAAAGGTGCAGCAAGTTAATATGTACTGGGAAGAGCAAAGGTAAGAGATTGAAAGGTTCAGGTTGTCTTTGAAGATAAAAATGGGAAGTCTGAAGATGAAGTTGAGGTCCTAAGAGAGGGGGAGGAAAAAGTGAGGTGTGAGAAACATTATTCAAACTACACTAGGTCTACAATGAAGTGACAAATAGATTTGACTTCTAAAAGTAAAAGTGAAAATAATGCCAACATAGCTAGGTTAGGGGCAGTTTATTTGCTTCTTTGTTAAATTCTATCACAAGCTAGTTGCCAGTGGGATAGATACTAAAGAGGAGATATACTACATGACAACTCATTGGATAATCATACTAATAATCTGTTTTTCCTAGAGTAAATAAATTTATTTTTAGACTTATAAAGCTGGTTTATTGAACAGTCTGAACTGAGTGTGTGTGGGGGAGTAGAGTAGTTTTAATTTTCTTTCCTTATTCCTGTCTTGATACATCTTCTTTCTAGTCTCATTATTTTGACCCTTTACAACCTCTTGGGAAGATTCACAGCATTTTGATTGCTTTGAGTGTTTCAAAAATCTAGTACATGCCAGTTTAATCCACATGAAAGCTTTAAGCTCATCCTATGTGACACTCTGCCATGGTTCAAGATTTCAGGATAGTATGGAGGTTCCTCAAAAAACTAAAAATAGAACTACCATATGATCCAGCAATCCTAGTTCTGGGCATTTACCCAAAGGAAAAGAAATCAGTATATCAAAGAGACATCTGCACTCCATGTTTATTACAGCACTATTTGGAATAGCCAAGATATGAAATCAACGTAGGTGTCCAACAACAGATGAACAAATGCATACACACACAATGGAACACTATTCAACCATAAAAGGAGTGAAATTTTATCATTCATGGCAACATGGATGGAAATAAATGACATTACGTTAGGTGAAATAAGCTAGTAACAGAAAGTTAAATACTGCATGTCTTCACTCAATATGGAAGCTAAAAAAATTTTGATCTCATAGAAGTAACAGGTCAAACAGAAAATACTAGAGGCTGGGAAAGGCATGGAGAAGGAGGAATAGAGAGACTTGTTAAAGGATATAAATTATAGCTAGATAGGAAGAATAAGTTCTAGTGCTGTGTAGATGTAGAATTACTATAGTTAATAATAATATATAGTTTCAAATAGCTAGGAGGATATTGAATGTTTCCAACACGAAGAAATGATAAATTTTGGAGATGATGGATATGCTAATTACCCTGATTTGATCACTATACATTACATGTGTCACTACATCACTATGTACTGCTGTACACAGTGGCTCACATCCGTAATCCCATTACTTTGGGAGGCTGAGGCGAGAGGATTGCTTTAGGCCAGGAGTTTGAGACCAGCCTGGGCAACATGGTGAGACCCACTCTCTGAAAAAATAAAAATAAAATAAATTATCCAGGCATGGTGGCACATGCCTGTAGTCTCAGTTACTTAGGAGGCTGAAGCGTGAGAAGAGCTTGAGTCCAGGAGTTTGAGGCTGCAGTGAGCTATAACTGTAACACTGCACTCTAGCCTGGGCAACAGAGCAAGACCTCATCTCAAAAAACAAAACAAAACAAAACTGTATACCCCCTAAATATATACAATTATTATGTATCAATTAAAAACATGAAAAAAGGACAATATCCAGTTTGGTACAAAGAACAAGTTATCTGGATAATAATGTCTAATAGAATATAAGGAATCTAGAGAATAGGAACAGGTCTTCATAAGTGGTTTTATTGTTTGTTTAAAAAAATTGCATTGGATTGATACCAAGTCAATTCAGTTTATTGTTTAAATGTCTGAAAAATCTGATATAATTATTTCAACTATTTCAATGACATTAATATTTTCAGTATGAAATCATAACTTTAATAAGAAAACAGTTTAAAAATGATATATATGTATAACACTATTGATTGTTTTAATATTCTAAAAGTAGTAGAAGAAGGTCTTATGGTCTTATAGAAATATGAAATACAAAAATATGGAAAAGGATAAAAAGTTAACTTAAAATAAGAAATAGTGGATGTAGACCATTTTTATTCCATCCATCTACGGATCCACTAATCAATCATTTAAAGAACCATTTATTGGGAGGCCACCACATTTTAGATTACAACTAAGTAAAGTCTGATAATCCCCTGATAATAAAATATACCCAAGAAAGCCAATTTGTTTTTTCAATTACATCCCTTTTCTGAACTTACTTCAGATTTCTCTTTACAGTCTGTCTTTTGCTTGGCCCAAGTATTGTACCTTGCTCCAGTCTGCTGTGGCCAGTACTTATGCCTTCAATGCTTTTGGCAAATGTTACCCAGAAAGCCACTCATCCTTGAGAACACTCTGAGGTGGCTAAACAAAGGCAAGCCACTTCACCAGTTCCTTAGGAGGCCACTACACAGGACAAAATGGACGATCATATTTCTTTAAGAACAAGTTCCGAGTTGCTGCACCTGGTACTAGGAGTCTGTGCCAGGAGTGTGGGCTGCTACACGAATGGCTACTGCCAACATGAGATGCGAGGGATGGCAAGTGGGCAATTTAACATGCTAGGACGGTCTCTTACCACAAAGCAGCAGATTATTTTTTCATCCAGTCTTCAGCTGGTTGTTGAAAGTTTTTGGTTGATTCCAGGATTCTGTAAAGTTCTTTCAGTTTTTGCCAGCTCATGAATTGCTTTTGTGGAGGGAAAAAGTCCTGGTGTTCCTACTCTACTGTTTTTGGTGATATTACTTTCATGGGTTTTCCTTAGGAATATGACACTGCAAAGGAAGTTAAAGGTCAGTCTTTCCTGTCTTTTGTCTTTATGCTTAGAAGATAGCAATACATAAACTATTCACATTTGTAGAAAGAAAGTCTCATTTAATTAACATTTCTGACCCACACCTTCACCCATTCCTCTTTCTTTTTACAAGGAGAAACACTTTAATTGGCACCATGGGTAGAAGGCTCCTGTCTGCCTGCTCTAGGCTCCATTTAAATTTCCCCTTTTATTTTTAGTTGACAAATGATATGCTTTGGCTGTGTCCCACCCAAATCCCATCTTGAATTGTAGTTCCCATAATCCCTACATGTGGTGAGAGGGATCCAGTGGAAAGTGATTGGATCATGGGGGCAGTTTCCTTCATGCTGTTCTCTTGATAGTGAGTGAGTTCTCATGAGATCTGATGGTTTTATGAGGGGCTCTTCCCCCTTTGCTTGGCACTCCCTACCTCCTGCCTACTTGTGAAGAAGGTTCCTGCTTCACCTTCTGCCATTATTGTAAGTTTCCTGAGGCCTCCCTAGCCATGCAGAACTATGAGTCAATTAAACCCCTTTTCTTTATAAATTACCCAGTCTTGGGCAGTTCTTTATAGCAGCATGAGAACAGACTAATATAGTAAATTGGTACCGAGGTAGTGGACTGCTGCTATCAGGATACCCGAAAATGTAGAAGTGACTTTGGAATTGGGTAACAGGCAGAGGTTGTGATGTAGGATTTTTCTTAGTCATTTTGCCAGCCAGGGACCTCTGGCTGGTGACGCCCCTGGCTGGGACTCCTTCAGACACGCTACCTGCCGCAGGAGGCACCCTGCCCACTTGCCCCACCTGGGCTGAGTTTGGCTTGTGGACTGGCTCAGCCTGCAGCTGGGCTGGGCATGCCCCAGCGTGCATCTGTTATAGCTTGTACCTGTGTTTGGTGGTTCCTGAGCTCTTGTGCTGCATCCCAGAAGAACGAGGATACACTCAATTGAAGGGTGACGAGAACAGAGAAGAATTTTATTGAGTGATGGAAGAGCTCTCAGTGGAGAGTGGACATGGGGGTGGTCCCTCACCTCACAGTCAGGTGGTTTTTCTCCCAGTGTGGCTGAATCCAGGGCCTTTGTGGGCTCAGACTATGGGAGTGTGTGCTGATTGGTTTGTGAGTATGCAAGGAAAAAGCAAAAGGTTAAAGCAAAGGCACCACTCAAATATGATCATGGCAGTGTAGAAAACCAATTAGGAAAGGGTAGGTATATGTAAAATAGGTGAAGGGTGGGGATCAATCAGAGGAGTGTGTCAAATGGGAAGACAGCTTCTCAATCTAGTCTGTGGATTTGACTTGTAGCTTGGATTTCAGGCTTTAAACTATCTTTGGCTTATAGATGGATTTTCACTGGGGATCTGTCCCTATCTGCCTAGGCATTTGTCTGCCTCCTGCCACTATTAGTTTGAACAGTTTGGAAGACTCAAAAGAAGACAGAAAAATATGAGAAAGTCTGGAACTTCCTGGAGACTTTGAGGGCTCAGAAGACAGGAAGATGTGGGAAAGTTTGGAACTTCCTAGAGACTTGTTGAATGTCTTTGACCAAAATTCTGATAGTGATATGGATAATGAAGTACAGGCTGAGGTGCTCTCAGATGGAAATGAGGAACTTGTTGGGAACTGGAGTAAATGCCACTCTTGCTATGCTTTAGCAAAGAGACGGGTGGCATTTTACCCCTGCCCTGGAGATCTGTGGAACTTTGAACTTGAGAGAGATGATTTAGGGTATCTGGTAGAAGAAATTTCTAAATGGCAAAGCATTCAAGAGGAAGCAGAGCATAAAGATTTCGAAAATTTGCAGCCTGATGATGTAGTAGAAAAGAAAAACCCATTTTCTGGGGAAGAATTCAAACAGGCTGCAGAAATTTGCATAAGTAATTGGGAGCTGAATGTTAATCAACAAGACAATGGGGAAAATGTCTCCAAGGCGTGTCAGAAACCTTCACAGCAGCCCCTGTCATCACATGCCCAGAGGACAAAATGGTTTTATGGACCAGACCCAGGCCCCCTCTGCTCTGTGTAGCCTTGAGCCATGGTGCTCTGCATCCCAGCTACTTCAGCTCCAGCTGTGGCTAAAAGGGGCCAAAGTACAGCTTGTGCCATTGCTTCAGAGGGTGCAAACCCAAACACGTGGTGGCTTCCGTGTGGTGTTGAGCTTGTGAATGCACAGAGTTCAAGAATTGAGGGTTGGGAACCTCCACTTAGATTTCAGAGGATGTATAGAAGTGCCTGGATGTTGAGGCAGAAACTTGCTGCAGGGGCAGAGCCCTCATGGAAAACCTCTGCTAGGGCAGTGTGGAAGGGAAATGTGGGAGTGGAACCCCCACACAGAGTCCTCACTGTGGCATTGCCTAGTGTAGCTAGGGCAGTAAGAAAAGGGCCACCATCCTCTAGACCCCAGAATGGTAGATCCACTGACAACTTGCACTGTGTGCCTGGAAAACTCACACTCAACACCAGTCCATGAAAGCAGACAGGATGGGAGCAAAACCACAGGGGCAGAGCTGTCCAAGGCTGTGGGAGCCTACCTCTTGCATCAGTGTGACATGGATGTGAGACATGGAGTCAAAAGAGATCATTTTGGAACTTTAAGATTTAATGACTGCCCTGTTGGATTTTGGATTTGCATGGGAACCTGTTGCCCCTTTGTCTTGGTCAACTTCTCCCATTTGGAACGAGTGTATTTACCCAATGCCTGTACCCCCATTGTATCTAGGAAGTAACTAACTTGTGTTTGATTTTACTGGTTCATAAGTGGAAGGGACTTGCCTTGTCTCAGATGAGTTTGGAATTGGACGTTTGAGTTAATGCTGGGTTGAGTTAAGACTTTGGGGGACTGTTGGGAAGGCATGATTGTGCTTTGAAATGTGAGGCCATTGGGCCGGGCGCGGTGGCTCAAGCCTGTAATCCCAGCACTTTGGGAGGCCGAGACGGGTGGATCACGAGGTCAGGAGATCGAGACCAACCTGGTGAACATGGTGAAACCCCGTCTCTACTAAAAAATACAAACAACTAGCTGGGCGAGGTGGCGGCGCCTGTAGTCCCAGCTACTCGGGAGGCTGAGGCAGGAGAATGGCGTGAACCCGGGAGGCGGAGCTTGCAGTGAGCTGAGATCTGGCCACTGCAACTCCAGCCCGGGAGACAGAGTGAGACTCCGTCTCAAAAAAAAAAAAAAAAAAAAAAAAAAAAAAAAAAAAAGAAATGTGAGGCCATGAGATTTGGGAGTGGCCAGGGACAGAATGATATGGTTTGGTGTATCCCCATCCAAATCTCATCTTGGATTATAGTTCCCAGAATCCCTATGTGTCGTAGGAGGGACCTGGTGGAAAATGATTGGATTATGGGGGCGGTTCCCCCCATTCTGTTCTCATGATAGTCAGTGAGTTCTCATGAGATCTGACGGTTTTATAAGGGGCTTTTCCCGCTTTGCTCAGCACTTCTCTTTCCTGCCACCATGTGAAGAAGGATGTGTTTGTTTCCCCTTCTGCCATGACTGTAAGTATCCTGAGGCCTCCCTGTGCTTGCTGAACTGTGAGTCAATTAAACCTCTTTCCTTTATAAATTACCCAATCTCAGGTAGTTTTTCATAGCAGCGTGAGGACTAATTCAACATGTAATAATTGTACATATTCATGGGATACAGAGTAATGTTTTTATGTATGTCTGCTATGTACAGTGATCAAATCAAGGTAATTAGCATGTCCATCACAGGCATTTGTGTTGTGAACATTCAAAATTTGATGAGATCAATTCTTAAATCAGTTAAAGAATACTAATAACTGGTTGCTACTTGACCACTATTATGGCTGAAGGAAATAGGACATGAAGGAATGGCAAATTCTTAATGTTGGCTAGACAAGGTCATGTAATTATATGTGTATATACAATTGGAAGAGAATGCTTGTGGTTGGGATAGCCATGAGGACAACAGAAGTCTATTATTCTTAAGGGAGCTGCAACTAAAATGAAAGAGAGTTTGCAAAAATTAATCATACAACAAAAGATGAAAATACTGTGATACGTCTGACCTAAGATAATTTGGCTTTTAAAAAATATGTTTTAAATTAGAATTTTAAATAACTTGAATTTGTCTCCTTCATGGGAATGTCTTTTAAGTGGACACAAAAAATTTTAATCATTGCTTAATAAAACTATATACATATTTCTTTGCTAGATTGAACTTTCTGTCTCTGGAATGCCTCTGTCACCATTAGAATTAGTCAGATATTATCCCTCTACTGTCATTTTGGGCAGTGGTAGACAGGTTTTTGCATCCTGATTGTTGTGTGCTCCTCTGCATTTCAACCCCAGGCACCTATATGTGAGTCACAGGATTTATTCTCACCAGTGGGAAAGTGGGAAGAAATGATGTGCCACTTCTGATTGAAAGCAGTTAGAGTATTATAAACCTTCCCTTCGCTCCTCCAGGCAGCTGAAAAAGAAAAACTATAAGATATAATATCGCAAAATGGAAACATAACTTGTCCCTGAGTCATTGTTAAAGGAGGGCAGTACATATTACAGTGTCTGTGATATGAGTGAGAAGGAAACTTTTATTACATGGAGTTGCTGAGATTTCAGGATTTATTTGTTATTGTAGCATAATTTGTTATTTAAGTAATATACAGGGACACAATTACATTACTAGGAGTAACATGGTATTACCTGTTTTGAAAGTAACTTGTCATTTGATACCTGATTCTTTATATATTCCTTCTTTTCTGAACTTGAAAATTTGCTGTATTCCAAGAAGATATATGTAGCGATGAATTTACTACTTCCATGCATCAAAACTGTATTTACTATATAACTCTAATTTTGCTGAAAAATACTCCATCATAAATCTAGGCCCATATTTACATTTGCAACTATACTTTACAGAAGTTGGGAAGAAATACACCAAATTATTCCTTGTTCTTTTGTCACTGGGACAGAAGATGGCAATAGAAATGACAGAAATTTTTTGTATTGAAAAATGTTCTATATTTTAAACATCCCTTTTAAAATCATTAGTTTTATAATTAGGGGCTGTATTCAGTGGCTCATGCCTGTAATCCTAGCACTTTGGAAGGCCAAGGTGGAAGCATTGCTTGAGCCCAAACAGTTCAAGACCAGCCTGGGCAATATGGTGAGACCTCATCTCTATAACAGCAGCAACAATAAAAAGCTGGTGCAGTGGCATGTGCCTGTAGTACCAGCTACTTGGGAGGCTGAGGCAAGAAAATCCCTTGAACCCAGGAGGTTGAGGCTGCAGTGAGCTGTGATTGCACTACTGCACTCCAGCCTGGGTGACAGAAAGAGATCCTGTCTCAAAAAACAAACAAAACTAGTTTTATAATTAGGAAAGAAAATAATAAATGTCATAAAAGAAAAATTTAAAAAGATAAAAATGTGCTCCAAAGATGGTATCCATGTGGTGAACAAGCACATGCAAAAATGTTCAATATCACTAACCATTAGGGAAGTGCAAATTAAAACCATGACACAGTACCACTACACAGCTATTAAAATGGCTAAAATTAAATGTATACTGACAATACTAAGTGCTGACTTAACAGAACAACTGGAAATCTCATACGTTGCTGGTGGGAATGTAAAATGATACAACCAATCTGGAAAACAGTTGGCAGTTCCTTATAAAGTTAAACAGTAACTTACCATATGACCTGGCAATCCCACTCCTAGGTATTTATCCAGAGACATGAAAACAATATACAACAATACATAGTATACATAACAAAATAGTATTTTACATAATAATAAATGCTAGTTCCATTCTTCGTAAAGAAAAGAACATGCCTGCCTGAGGGAGGTAAACAACAATGTAAGCCAAGTGCCTAATTCATACAAAAGGTGCACTCAAATGTTTATGGCTACTCTACTGATAATAGCCAAAACCTGAAAATGACCTAAAGGACTTCACTGGTGAATGGATAGCCAAACTGTGGTATGTCCATAGAATGCAGTATGTCTCAGCAGTAGAAAGGGATGATATGCTGGTACCCGCAATAAGACAGATGAATCAAAGGCATTACACTATGAAATAGAAGCCAGTCTCAAAAGGTTACATACTGTAGGATTTCATTTATATGACACACTTGAAAAGACAAAGCTGTAGTGATAGAAAACATATCAGTGATTTCCCAGAGTTACAGAAGCAGGAATGTGGATGTTTTGGGGGTGATGGAACTATTCAGTGTCCTGATTGTGGTGATGTTTATACAGATCTATACGGAGTTTAAATTCATAGAACTGTGCACTGAAAAAAGTTAAATTTCACAGCATGTTAATTAAAAATAAAATAAAAATAAAACAAAATCAGAAACAAAACAAATAATGCCTACCCTTCAAGTTCTGGTCTTTCCCACACCTACTTTTCAAGTCCATTCCACGCCACACTGAGTTTCTCTTTTCTTCCTCTGAAAGGATATTACTAAGTAGACCATTTATCATTTGGTTCTTATCAACAAGGGAATGTACTTCCTAGATCAATAATTGTACTTAGAATAACATATTTGCTGACTACATCATTTATCACTGGACACTTATCAGTAATTGCTTTGCACTGTTGCACACCTCTCCCAGGTGGGCATGCCTTGTTTCTCTAGAAAGCATGGAACTAGCACTCATTTTTATGTATACTACTATTTCTTCTCTACTACATATTGATATGTGTAATACTTTTGTGTATGATGTGTGCAATACTATTGCTGCTGTGTATAATACCATTTTATTTTTTATTCAAAACAAACTAGTGAGATAGTATTAATATTTCCATGTTTTTTTGAAGAGGAAACTAAGGTTTGTAAAATTATAGGAAGAGTCCAGAGTCACATAAAAAGCAAGAGGAAAAGCTGTGGAGTAAGACTAGTTCTGGCTGACTCTAAAGCCCATGATCTTTTCTCTATACCACTGTGCTGCTGCACAACCAGTTGGCATGCTACTAAAGGAAGAGACTGTCTTCGTTTCAGAATCCCAATCAGTCCTCAAGGACTTCTTGACATTTGAATGAAAAAAAAAAAAAAAATAAACCATTTAGTTCTGTTCTATATGATAGGTTAAAGGTGCTTGAATACTTTACTTTGGCTGCATGCTTGTCCCTCAGAGTGACTCGGACTCTACAAGTCCAGGTGTGGGGAGGTGGAGCTGGTGTGAGTAACTGGGGAATGATGTGTGGGCTGCAGGAGCCAAGGCTAGGCTTGTTTCTTCGTGATTGTCCTGGAAATTAGAAATCATGCAGAAGAACAAATAATAGAAAAAAGACATGAGAGCCTTAAGAATGTAACTCTAATGTCCAACAGCAGTCATTGTATGTAATATATTAATTTCTCTCATATGCTTTTGGAATGTTATGAGTTAGTACTCTCCTTGGGATAACTGAGAAAAGAATCATTCAAATTATTTTTGTTTTCTGTGGGTCAAAAGAGGATCTGCAGTTGAGAAAGACTGGAGGTTGGGAGTGTGGGGTAGTAGGAGAGAGGTTCCTGCTTTTCTATACAGGGAAAGGGAGTTTCGGATAGATAGAAGGGGAAAACTCTGAGTGACAGGGGAGGCCAGTAAGTACCCTGCTTAGACCCAGGTGTTGGCATGTGAAGGTGAATAGAGCTTTTGTCTTGCTCTTCCCACTGGGTTGTCTATCATTATGAGGCAAGGAAAGCCCCAGTCAGGTCAGGAAGGTACTGGGGTTCAGCAGCAAGTCTTTTTTTTTTTTTTTTTGAGACGGAGTCTCGCTCTGTCCCCCAGGCTGGAGCATAGTGGCCGGATCTCAGCTCACTGCAAGCTCCGCCTCCCGGGTTCACGCTATTCTCCTGCCTCAGCCTCCCGAGTAGCTGGGACTACAGGCGCCCGCCACCTCGCCCGGCTAGTTTTTTGTTTTTTGTTTTTTTTTTCAGTAGAGACGGGGTTTCACCGTGTTAGCCAGGATGGTCTCGATCTGCTGACCTCGTGATCCGCCCGTCTCGGCCTCCCAAAGTGCTGGGATTACAGGCTTGAGCCACCGCGCCTGGCCTCAGCAGCAAGTCTTGATTTTTGTTTTCCCTGTGGGCAAAGTGCCTAGTCTCAAAGGTGTTTGCTTTCTTTGTTGGGTGTTCTCTAAGATAAGAATAAAACAAAACTAAACCACTCAGAAAGCTGTGCTTCTGTAAATAAACCTTCACTGAAGTGTAGAGTCAGAGCTTTCTCTGAAATTTTCCCTCTACATTATGTTGCTGCTGCTGCTGCTTAAATATTCTGAAGTCCAAAATAATGGTACTTTGTGATTTGGTGCTTTATCGACACTGCAATGCCATTGTTAGAGGCTTTCATTTTTGTTACTTCATTTCTAGTTCATTCACATTGCAAGTGGCTGCTTTAAGACCACTTTTCTCTTCCCCACCGAGTGTCTGCCTCTTGGTTCTAAGATTTTCTTTTATAAAGGGTTGTTATGTTTCGTATGATGTGGTAACTTGTTTGTACTCATCTGAAAGCTTATTTTCTTTTTCTGCCCATGTTTTTAACTTTGAATCTCTGTATTCTTTCCTCATGCCACTGGTGCCACATCTTAATTTTGTATCATTGGCACATGGTGACTAACTTGCTGCTTACATTTTTGGTTTCATTAACGAAGATGTTAAACAAATGTACCATATGTTATAACTTTTTCTGTGGCTTTCAATTTTTGTTCTTGTTAACTCTTCTTGACATTTTCTGTAATTTAGTGCACTCTTAAAGACTCTCAACTTTCACATTAGCTATGAGTATGTGGCTGGTCTTACATGGGAGATAGATTAAAAACTCTCTGTGTTTTTAAATGGAGTATGGGGAGAAGTCACTGGCTGCAGAATAGCTGTTTCTTTAGTGTTACCTTTACTTTTAAAAAGTTGCCTGGAATTCTATCAACTAGGGGTACTGTGTATATGTGGGAAATATACTTTATATATATAAAGTACTCTTGGGAGCATTAATAACCTGGATGATTAAGCAAGTTGGGCAATAACTTGAAGTTTCAAGAAGACTCAAGGAGGAGTAGAACTTTACTGACAGAAAGTGACAGTTACTCCTGGAACTTCAGTAGGATCCTACTGTGAGGGGGAGGTAGCACGAGAGAGAAGAGAGAGCAGAAAGGAGAATGAGTAAGAAAAAAAGATGCCAGGAGATGAAAAAAATGGAAATAAGACAGTACCAAAGATGAATATTCTGATAATTTTTTTCTACAAGCATAGCCAGAGATAGAAGAGGATAAATGTTGTACTTTTCCTTGGCTCGGAGATCAAAAGGGTTCTGCCTCAGGATACAAGATAAAAATACAGTGAGGGGAACTTCCATTTCCAGCAATGTTGTAGACTAGGTAGTTCATAAATACCCCAAAGCTTTATGAATGCACCACTCTCATACACACACATATGTATTTTTAGGTGTATAGCTGGGTTTGCAAGGATGAAAAGGAAATTCTGAGTTCAAAATGGTAAGTATAAATCCTCACATTTGGTCAGTACTGAAGCCAGCAACTGCCCTGGGCTAATCTGCAGATTTCTAGTGGCCTGGAGGCTTTAGTTTTAATAGGTCAAGGATAGGAACACAGAGAGATCAATGGATTTATCAGAGACTGGAGGAGAAATCAGGATTCCTGAAAAGTGACATTTTTAGTGAAATAGAGAACCAGAAAAAAATTTCCACAAAGGGTGATAGTAAGGAATCTTGCTTGTCTTGGCCTTGGCCCAAATAGAAGCAAAACTTCTTTCATGAGAATTTGTAACTGTGAGCTGATCCTCACATTTATTGGGGACCAGAATTCACTTTACCTATGTGGCCCAGGAAAACCCCAAGCCAGATATTTAGTTTAACCTGGTTATATAAACACAAATCCTGTTTTAGAGGATCACACCTTCATTTCAGGCTTCAAAGACATCTAACAAGATAACTCTCAATAAGAATGAACTCTTTCTCCCTCTGTCTCTCAGACATACATGTAGACAAACACACATGTGTGCACACACACACATATACACACACACACACACCAACTACCAAACATGTGGAGGAACAAGCAGCTATAAATAAGAGTTACCCTGAAACAACCAATTTCAGAATTAGAACCTTGAAGACCTCAGATACTGGAATTACTGGAAATAGAATATAAAATAAATATGTATAATAAGTGTAAAGGAAAAAGACGTTAAGGACAATCTTACCAAGTATAATCCCTGACCAAGGAAATGTGAAAAATAATAAAATTAGTGGAAATGAAAAATACAATAAGTAAAATGCAAAACCCAAGGGTTTATAGTTAAATGGCTTTTACTTTTTGTTGAATGTGAAGAGAATGCATCATGGGTAGATAAATTAGTAATTTGTAATTTAAATATAGAAGGAAAAATAACAAACAGTGGGGGTTTTTATAGGAGAGGCTCCAAAAGCCAAATTATAACTAGAACTTTGTTTTCCAGTCTTTCTTTATCAAAAGGATCACCCTAGCCATTGTTTAAAATACAGATTCTTGGGCTTCACCACAGACTTCTCAATCAGAATTTCAGTTTTAGAAACACATGCTACAGCAGTGACTATCAAAGCGTGGTTCCTTAACTAGCAGTATTACTAGTATTACCATACTTGGCTAATTTTTGTATTTCTTGTAGAGACAGAATTTTGCCATGTTGCACAGGCTGATCTGAAACTCCTGGGCTCAAACAATCCACCCACTTCAGCCTCCCAAAGTGTTGGGATTGCAGGTGAGCCACTGTGCTCAACCAGGGAATTGTTACAAATGCAACTTATCAGACCCTACTTAAATCTACAGGATCATAAACTCCAGGAATCTGTGGTCTGAGAAGATATACAAGTGACTCTGATGCACATAAAATTTGAGAATTGTGTTAGGTCACTCCCTGGCCCCAGCATGAAGGAAAAGCTAGTTTTGATGGTCTATACGGGGCAAATAGAAGAATTAAAATTAAGAAAAAAATGGGAAGAAATTGATATAACTTTCTTGGTCTCTGCATACACCAACTAGTCTGTTAATCCTCTGAAATCCCATGGAAGTTTTCCTATCTGTTTTACACCTTCTATCTCTGCTCTTCACCTTCTCTTTCCCTGTTAACCCCTCCATACCCTTCAAGTTGCAGTGTACATTAGTGGTTCTCAGATTTTATTGTAGGAATCACATTTTGAGAATCACTGGTTAAATGTGACCTCTTACAAGATATTTTCTCTAATCCATAGTCTAGGCTAGGTCCTCTATTGCATCTTATGCTGGCTTCATATTGTTATCTCTAATAGGATATGGCAAATGTAGACCAAATAATTATTTATAATGTTTTTTCATTATCTTTCACCTTCCTGAACTATGAACTCCAGACCAGAGCAGAGAGCAGAGACATTCCAGACAAGGGTGGAGACCATGTCTGTTTTGTTCACACTGGTAGTCCTAAAGTCAAGCACAATGTCTGTCATAAATAAGATAGTTGTTGAATAAATATTTGTTGAATGAGTGAATGAATGTCTTTATTTGCTTATGCTTTGTTTACCACCAGAAGTTCAGGACCAGCCTTTCTCACTGCTGCATCTGTTTCCACTAAAAAAATCTCTCCAATCTGCTCAGTGGTAAAGAAAGAAATGGTTTGAGATAAATACTACTTTTGTGGTCATGTCTAGTTACTTTTGGACAATAAAGCATTTTTTTTCCCATTTATTCTCTTGTGTGTATTTAGATTTTACCCTTGGAGATTCTTTTAACTGTTTTATCTGATTTCCTTTGGGAATATTATTTATCACTTGACATAGTTGGATATTTGTTCACTCCAAATCTCATGTTGAAATGTGATCCCCAATGTTGGAAGTGGGGCCTAATGGGAGGTGTTTGGGTTATGGGAGTGGATCCCTCATGAATGGCTTGGTGCCCTCCCTGTGGTAATAAGTGAGTTCTTGCTCTATTAGTTCATGTGGGAGCTGCTTGTTTAAATAACATGGCACCTCTGCCACTCTCTCTTGTTAACTCTTATCACCATGTGACACAGCTGCTCCTCGCTTGCCTTCTGCCATGACTTTGAAGTTTTCTGAGGCCTCACCAGAATCAGATAGTGTCGCCATGCTTCTTGTATAGCTTGCAGAACCATGAACCAAATAAACCTCCTTCCTTCCTTTCCTTTCCTTTCCTTTCCTTTCCTTTCCTTTCCTTTCCTTTCCTTTCCTTTCCTTTCCTTTCCTTTCCTTTCCTTTCCCTTCCCTTTCCCTTCCCTTTCCCTTCCCTTTCCCTTCCCTTTCCCTCCCTCCCTCCCTCCCTCCCTCCCTTCCTCCCTCCCTCCCTTCCTTCCTTCCTTTCTTCCTTCCTTGATGGAGTTTCAATCTCATTGCCCAGGCTGGAGTGCAATGGTGTGATCTTGGCTAACTGCAACCTCCGCCTCCCGGGTTCAAGTGATTCTCTTGCCTCAGCCTAGCAAGTAGCTGGGATTACAGGTGCCTGCCACCATGCCTGGCTAACTTTTTGTATTTTTAATAGAGACAAGGTTTCACTATGTTGGCCAGGCTGGTCTCGAACTCCTGACCTCAGGTGGTCAACCCATCTTGACCTCCCAAAGTGCTGGGATTACAACTGTGAGCCACCGTGCCCAGCCTAAACCTTTCTTTATAAATTACCCAGCTTCAAGCATTCTCTGATAGCAATACAAAATAGACTAATAGATCTCTGTATTAGTTCATTGTTTCATTATTTAAATCCCATGAACAGGAGACAGTATGGTAGAAAGTATGTGTTCTAAGCAAGGAAGACTTTTAATGGTTTATTCTCCTAACATCTCTTCAGTGACTTTTTTTTTTTTTTGAAATGGAGTTTTGCTCTTGTCACCCAGGTTGGAGTGCAATGGTGTGATCTTGGCTCACTGCAACCTCCGCCTCCCAGGTTCAAGTGATTCTCCTGCCTCAGCCTCCCAAGTAGTGGGGATTACAGGCATGTGCCATCATACACGACTAATTTTGTATTTTTAGTAGAGACGGGGTTTCTCCATGTTGGTCAGGCTGGTCTCGAACTCCTGACCTCAGGTTATCTGCCCACCTTGGCCTCCCAAAGTGCTGGGATTACAGGTGTGAGCCACTGTGTCTGGCCTTTTTTGTATTCTTGATTAGATTTTCTACTCTATAAACATTTGATTTTAAGGTCCCTAAAGCCAGCTCATCATGGGTAAATGGTAAAACCCTTTTGAAAGGCCATTTGTCTATCAATATTAAGTTCCATGAAAATATATGAAATGCCTTGTGTACATCAGGAAACATACATTTATCCCTGTTACCACCCCACAACACACTAAAATGATAGAAAAGAGATTAAAAAAGTAAGTTTCCAAGGACAAAAGAGGAGATAAGAACAAACACCAGGTCACTAACTTAGCATATCAGAAGGTTGAAACATCAGCCTGCAAGGTGTTTTGGAACAGGTAGAAGCCAAGAAACAAGTCCTGGAAAGACTGAGGAATTGGAGGCGCTAGGAAATTTCAAAGGTGGGAATGTGAGTGAGGCTGAAAAATTTTAATGGACAGACATTAAATGAGCTGTTAGCCTCTTGAGATTTTTCTCGACCTATTGTAAACCTTGGAGGGGATGTCTGCCACAATGATTTTAGGCTTTCTATACAATGTGGGGAAACTTACAGTCTCTATGCCTTCAAGTTTGGAGCTGATTACTGAAATGAGGGGAAACCAGGTGGTACTTAAGTTCCCTTGCTAGACATGTACTTGAAAGGGTCTATGTCAAAAATGTTCTTAATAGTAATCTATGGAGAGTTGGGAAGAACAAATAGTTTTAATTTCCCATTCTACCCATACTTTTCATATTTTCTAAAAGGAAAAAAAGAGCTATATTTCTGCTGCCTTAAAGCATCTACTTTCATTTTTCTGATCCTTACCAGTCTTCATCTACATTTGAGTATTATTGGATACTACGTGTTTGGCTGCAGTTACCTGGAAACCTAACTAATGATGGATTAACCACGTTTATTATTTGCTTAAAAGTGCAGAGATTGCCCTTCTCGGTGTGGTGCAGAGGTTCAATAATATGATCAAGGACCCATACTCTTTTTTACTTCTGTTCCATCACCTTTAGCATGTTGTCTTTTGGTTCCTGTGTTTGTTGCCTCATTTTACGATGGTTCCCACAGTTCCAAACCTCACACCATAGCACTGGAATTCCAATTAGGGACCAAAAGACATGGTAACAGAAGGGATTTTTGTTTTATCAGGGAGGAAAGCACTTTCTCAGAAGGATTTCCTGTCTTTGGAAGACTTCCCTTTACATATCACTTCCCATTGACTAGAACTGGGTCACATAGATGGGGAAATACTAGTAGCAAAGGATAAATGGCTCAGTGACCGCTGCTCTGGACCAGTCATGCTTTGTCCTAAGCAGCTGGACACAGTGTTACCCTTAACCAAACTCATATTCTGTTAGATAGGAAATTGGAGGGGTGGGCTCCCATAGAATGTGTTGAAAATATTTGTTAATCTAGAATCTTAGTCTGTTTGTGGTGCTGTAACAAAACACCCAAGACTGGATAATTAATAAATAATGGAAATGTATTTCTTACAATTCTAGAAATTGGGGAGCCCCACATCAAAATATCAGCAGGTTTGGTGTCTGGTGAGGGCCCTGGTCTCTGCTTTTAAGAGGGTGCCTTAAATGCTGTGTCCTCACATGGCAGAAGCGATGGCAGGGTGAAAGGGCAGGGGGGTTAACTCCTTTGCACCTCTTTTATAGCAGTGCTAAACCCAGTCCTGAGGGCTCCACCATCATGACTTAATCGCCTCTTAAAGGTCTCACCTCTAATATTATCACATTAACAATTAAGTTTCAGTATATAAATTTTGGGGTACATATTCAGACCATAGTCTCTAGTATGTTTTATTTTCTACAATTTAACATTAGCATTATTTTATATACATTTGGCACAAAACTTCATTCTTTATTATCTTTTTAATTAACTGTGTCAACTTGCTATAATCTGCTAAGCCAGTCACCTACTGTTGAACATTTATACATTAATTTTTTTTATCCTCTGAGTTCATGTCTTTTGCAGGGACTTGGATAAAGCTGGAAACCATCAGTCTCACCAAACTAACACAAGAACAGAAAACCAAACACCGCATGTTCTTGCTCACAAGTGGGAGTTGAACAATGAGAACACATGGACACAGGGAGGAGAACATCACACACCAGGACCTGTTGGGGGTGGGGAACGTGGGGAAGGATAGCATTAGGAGAAATACCTAATGTAGATGACAGGTTGATGGGTGCAGCAAATCACCATGGCACATGTATACCTATGTAACACAGCTGCATGTTCTGCACATGTACTCCAGAACTTAAAGTATAATAATAATTTTTTTTTATCCTCTAGGTCGAAAACATTACAATATTACACATTTTGGTATGTGTGTGTGTGTGTGTGTGTATATATATATAAATATAATATGTAATATGTAATATATAAATATATGTATATATATAAATATATATACACACACACACACACACACATACACACACATACATACATTTTTCTTTCTTTTATTATATTGGGCTAAATTCCCATATGTGAGATTAAACCCAAGGAGATGCTTTCTGAAAAGTATCAGTTTTAATGTTCCTGAAAATGTATGTGTGTCAATAAATCTTTGCTGTTATTCATTAAAAACAGTTTTTGAACCTAGCATTTATTTAGCACCCACTTGAAGGGTATGCAATGCTAAACATTTGCTAATATAATTAGAATAATTTTCTGTACCATTTAAGCATTCAATTACTAAAAAAGAAAAATACCTTTTATAAAAGTAACAATGGAGAAGTCAACATAATGGATAGAGAGTTTTTTCCCCTCTTCCAGGTGAAACCTCATTATAGTAGGAAATAATATTGTTGCTTGACTTCTATTTAGACAATATTATTTTGTTTGTTTTAATAGTTGAACTCACGAATTAAGAAGCAGATTTAAAGGTATGGCTTTTGGATTAGAACCCACTGGGCAAAACTAGCAGAATGACTGTTTTCTTCCTTACTTACTCTTTTATTTCCCTCTCGGTTAAAAAAACCCCACCCCACTCTGACAGCTGTTTTCCTTTCTTTCTTTAGAGAAAATTATTGCTCAATAGATTGGAGCACAGTGAGAAACTGTTCGTACCTAGCTATTTCCTGAATGGGATGTGGAAACATATTTTCTAGCATAATGCTATGTCATTGAGAATATAAATTATTTTACTTCAAAATTCTAGCTTTTTTGGCTTCATAACTACAGCTGAGACACCAATGAAGAAGTGCTGTTCTGTATTTCTCCACAGCCCCACATTAAATTAATGAGAGCTGTAGCAAAGAGGATTATGCTGTACCTTCTCATCTTGTACTTAAAAGGACAAATATGATTTGGCTGAGACTTCAGAACTGAAAAATTGCTGACCTCTATTGTTTCTAAAGGAAAGGCCAGCTGATAATTCACCACCTTCAATAACATCACAGAATCTGTAGATGCTACACACCAACATGTCAATTTGTTTGTTGGATTACATAGACATTTGGTAGAAGAGCTCAGAATTTTATACAATTTCCTATTATCAGAGTAGTCTAGCCTAACTCAAGGAAAGGATAAAAAGTGAAAATATTTGGATGGATGAATTTGGTCTTAATTTTCCTTAAGTCATTGAGTGAGAATTACATTGTTAAATCTTTTTCAAGAAGGCCGATGAATAAGGTAGAAAAATATGTTGAAATAAAAGTGACCAACTGTGCCTGTTTTTATATAATTAGAAATGTTAAATTGGGTTCCTCTCTATCGTTTCTTAAAAAATGGGATGTAGTTTGTGTTGAGGTGAATTTGAACAAATGTGTCCCTACTTTGAGAAAATAATTATAAAAAGTTCCAGAGATGTATGAAACATTATTTTCTTCCCTAAGAGTTTAAAATTTAGTAGAAATTTAGATAGATAGATAAAAGGTATTTAAGGCAGAAACAGATGCAGATTTTAATGAGTAAAACTTAGTGCTTTATTTAAATAAGACTTTTATGAATGATCAGAAAAAAGATAGCATTCAAATTGTCCATCTCTCCAAATTCCAGTTTTGCATGTCCACACTTGCATATCCAGCTTCCTATCTTCACTTGAATATCCAGCTTCATATCTCCACTCAAATCTCTCATGCACTTTTTAATTTTAACATGTCTACAAATGAAGTCTTTATTCCCCACCTCTCCTAAACTGTCGTCTCTAAATCTTCCCAGTGTCAGTAAATGCCTCAACCAATCTCCCAGCTGCATCTTTAATTTCTCTCATTCCCATATAACCTATGTTTCATCAAGTCCTGTAGGTTCCATCTGCAGAATTTATTCTCACTTCTCTCTCCCATCATTATACTTTAGCCCAAGCCACCACCATCTCATTCTTTGGCTAATTCATAGCCTCCACATGGCTTTATGCTTTCATTTCCCCTCTACAGTTTGCTTTTCACTCTGCAGCCAGAGTGATCTCTTAAAAATGCAAACTGTTAGCTGGGTGTGTTAGTGTCCACCAGTATTCCTGGCTACTCTGGAGGCGGAGGCAGGAGTATTGCTTGAGCTTAGGAACTCGAGGCTGCAGTGAGGTATGATTGTGCTACTGTACTCAAGCCTGGGTGACAGAGTGAGACCCTGTCTCTTAAAAAAAAAATCATATTACATCAGTCACTTCTCAAAACACACTTTAATGGTTTTTTCATTGAATGAAGACTAAAATCTAAACTACTTACTGTACTCTTCAAGGCCTCACCTGCACTACCCTGCCCACCTCTCTACTTCATCTTGAGCGTTCCCTCTTTTCTTTGCTCATCATGCTCCTGCCAATTCAGCTTCCGTTGGTTCCTAGAAAATTCCAAGCCATTTACATTCCGAGCCTTTCCACTTATTCTGCATTGGCCATATTCTGGTCTGTTTTCTTCCAGCCTTAGGCATAGGTGAATCTTAACATTGAGGCTTTTGTCTGTAGTTGGAGAAGATAAAAGAGGATGTATTGTTTTTCTATTGCTGCCAGACAAATTGCCACACACTTTACTGGCTTGAAACAACTCACATTTATTATTTCACAGTACTGGAGGTCAGAATTCTAAGATGGGTTTTACAGGTGAAAATCAAACAGAGCTCTGTTGCTTTCTGGAAACTCTAAGGAAGAAACTGCCTCCTTTCCTTTTCCAGCTTCTAGAAGACCATCTGCATTCCTTGGTTTCTAGCTCATTCCTTCATCTCCAAGTGCATCACATCCACCTCTGCTTCCATTGTCACACTTGTCTCTTCACCTCTGCTCCCCTCTTGTAAGGATGCTTATGATTATCTATGCCCACCAGATAATATAGAATAATCTCCCAATCTCAATATTTTTAAGCTTAATCATATACAAAGACCCTTTTGCCACGTAAGGTAACATTCATAGATTTTTAGGCCTTAGGATGTAAACATTTTTATGGGGCCATTATTACCATACCACAGAGAGTTTGCTGAGTTATCTTCCCTCCTACATGGTTCTGCCAACTATCAGAGAAATGGGCTTGGTTCCGAAGAGTGAAGATGCAGTTTGAATTACTCACACTCTGACACACTAAGCCTGATTAAGTCCGATTAAAATTGAGCGAGCTGGATGAGAAATCCAGTCCCCCATCATTCAACAAATATTTACTGAGTAGCTGCTCTGTATGTGTACTGTCCCTATGTAGAACTTCTCTTTAGATATATTGCACCCCTATTCTTGACTCATGGTGAAATTCAGTTTCATTCAGATGGCTTTTTATCCTGTCTTATCTTCAAAGCAGTTATCAGGAATGCTGGCCCATTATTTTGTTTATCATTTGGCTTTGGCATATGCTTTTAAATATATTAGGGCCTATGCTATTCATTCTTTTAGCATGGGTGTTGCACTGCGAGTGATCAGCCGAACAGGCAAAAGTGAAGACACAAATAATCAAATCATAGGAACAAATCAAATCTACTGGGCCTGACATCTGTGGTGCACAAGATGGTGATAGCTTCTTTTTCAGTTTGTGTCCAGGACAAAAATACAGCTTGACCAGAAAAATGATGAGAAGACTGGGCATTTTTCTCGGAAGTAATTTCTGGATTTCAAAATCCAGGTGCTGCATTTCCTCCAGTCTTTAAAGCCCATTACTTGTGTGATGGTTTACCAGCTTGCCACAGCCAGTGGGGATGAAACTCTGCAGAGACATGAAGTCTGTTATCTTTATTAGAGGAGTCTTCCTGTCAAATATTACCCCCTTTTCCCCATCTTGCCTCCATTCTTCAGTATTCAGTGAAGAACGTAAATACTGGAAAACAGAACTCATTCAGGTTATCTACCTATTCCTTCCTGACCTTTCCTGATCTTTTTGTCAGAAATATAAAGTCACAAGAGTTGAAAATGTCATTAAAGCATACCTTCACTTCTCCCTCTCATTTAATTTTTTAAAAAATATCTCCCCTTTACTATTACCTTCTTTACCTTTTCTTTGGAATAATTTATTGGTACAAAACTATTAAGCAGAAATAATGCCCACACTTCAAAAGTGATTGATATTTTAGTGCATTCCTAGAAAAAAGCACTTAAATGTTTTTCTCACTCTTCTGTCCAATCCCTGCTAATTTACACTAGATTAGTCATCTTTATGGTAGCTAGGGCAAACCTGAGACTATGGTAAGACATTTTTTCTTTTTTTGAGACGGAGTCTTGCTCTGTCACCCAGGCTGGAGTGCAGTAGCCAGACCTCAGCTCACTGCAAGCTCCACCTCCTGGGTTTACGCCATTCTCCTGCCTCAGCCTCCCGAGTAGCTGGGACTACAGGCGCCCGCCACCGTGCACGGCTAGTTTTTTTGTTTTTTTTTTTAAGTAGAGATGGGGTTTCACCATGTTAGCCAGGATGGACTCGATCTCCTGACCTTGTGATCCACCCGTCTTGGCCTCCCAAAGTGCTGTGATTACAGGCTTGAGCCAATGCGCCTGGCCGGTAAGACATTTTTATGCTTAGGGGAGTAAGAGAGAGAGAAAAAGACAATGCAAGATGCACATATAAGAATATTTATTTGCCACTTTTATTTGTTGCTATTTCTTAGTATAGCCAGTGCAGCTTTATACAATATGGCCTAAGCTTGCTAGCATTAATTTCTTGTCAATGATATTTTTGTTAGATATTGAGTATATGTTGGAGTATTTCTCTTTGTATTCCATCTTCTTAAAGTATCCAACCACTTGCATTTAAATAAATACACTTTTTTTTTTTAATGTCTTGCTACTTATGAACTTGCTATTCCCTATGTTTGAAATGGTCTTCTCCATGACCATTCAGGAAATTCCTGTGCATTCTTCAAGACTTAGCATAAATATGATTACAAAATGAGTCTACATCTGTCTTTCTTGTCCATTCTAGCAGTTAGTAATTCTTTCATCTGCTTTTATTTTTCTGCATTTGTTCATGCTTCTTTTACTTCCTTATCATCCTGCAAAGGCAATTGCCCATCTCTCTTCCCTTTGGACTGCCAGGATATTCTTGAGGGAAAGTTTCCGTCATTTTCATAGCAGGTTCTTGATCAGAAAGAGTCGGGCTCAATAAATGGTGAAGAAGGGAGATTGGTAAGTAACTCCCTTTTCTGTATTACTTGGAGCCAGAACCTTTGGAAAAATATAAACCTCATAAAAATCAAATAAAAGCAATTAGAAAACAATTAGACATTTTTAGAAAAGACTGCCAGTCATAGGAGTTAGGCAATAGAATGATTTCCTGTGTAATTACAAAGTAAACTTTCCTGTGTAATTACAAATTAAACTGTAAAATAAATCAGATGGGTTACAGTACTTGCTGTGTCATTAACTAGCTATGTGATTTTGACAAAATACATTAGAGAGCCAAATTAAGGCCTCTTATCTGATAATCCTGTGGAGGACCTTTAGACTAGTTATGTAAAATGACAAGTTCATGAAATCAATGTATTCCTTTTTTTCCCCCAGAAGACACTCTTGTGTAATGACAATGGAAAATAAGTTAACTTATTGTGGGTAAAAGCCAAAAGCCAGCAGGAATAAATTTAATAACGATTGAGACCACAGTGGCAGCCATGAAAATGCATCTTACCAAAAATTTATTGACATCTCCATGCCTTGTGGAAGCAGATGGTGCCAATGAATCTGGAAAGAGGCTTGGGATTGGATGTAAGAATTTTCTTGAAGCCTGGGGATTATGAAAGAATGAGACAAAGAAAGGATTTTTCTTGAACTGATCAGTCACCTTACAGATGGAAAGTTCTGACTTTCTAATTGTGAAAAGCTTGTGTGTAAGAAGTCAAGAGTATCAGGCTATAGAAAAGGACAGGAGATAGCAAATGCAAAAGAACCAAAATCATACCAAACACAACTCTTGACCACAGTGCAATAAAAATAGAAGTCAAGACTAAGAAAATAGCTCAAAACCAGGCAATTGTATGGAGATTAAACAACATGACTTATGTGCAAATAAGTCCCATAATGACTTATGTGCAAATAATTTTATACAAATAAAAATTGTATAAAATTCTTGCCCTGAATGGCTTATGTGCAAATAATGAAATTAAGGTACAGATCAAGAAGTTCTTTGAAACTAATGAGAACCTAGATACAACATACCAATATCTCTGGGACACAGCTAAGGCAGTGTTAAGAGGGAAATTCATAGCACTAAATGTCCCCCATCAAAAAGTTAGAAAGATTTCAAATTAATAACCGAACATCATCACTAAAAGAACTAGAGAAGCAAGAATAAGTCAGCCTCAAAACTAGCAGAAGACAAGAAATAACTAAAATCAGGGGGTGGAGCAAGATGGCCGAATAGGAACAGCTCCAGTCTCCAACTCTCAGCGCGAGCGACACAGAAGACCGGTGATTTCAGCATTTTCAACTGAGGTACTGGGTTCATCTCACTGGGGAGTGCCGGACGATCGGTGCTGGTCAGCTGCTGCAGCCCGACCAGCGAGAGCTGAAGCAGGGCGAGGCATCGCCTCACCTGGGAAGCGCAAGGGGGAAGGGAATCCCTTTTCCTAGCCAGGGGAACTGAGACACACAACACCTGGAAAATCGGGTAACTCCCACCCCAATACTGCGCTTTAAGCAAACAGGCACACCAGGAGATCATATGCCACACCTGGCCGGGAGGGTCCCACGCCCACGGAGCCTCCCTCATTGCTAGCACAGCAGTCTGTGATCTACCGGCAAGGCAGCAGTGAGGCTGGGGGAGGGGCGCCCGCCATTGCTGAGGCTTAAGTAGGTAAACAGAGCTGCTGGGAAGCTCGAACTGGGTGGAGCTCACAGCAGCTCAAGGAGACCTGCCTGTCTCTGTAGACTCCACCTCTGGGGACAGGGCACAGTAAAAATAACAAAAACAGCAGAAACCTCTGCAGACGCAAACGACTCTGTCTGACAACTTTGAAGAGAGCAGTGGATCTCCCAACACGGAGGTTGAGATCTGAGAAGGGACAGACTCCCTGCTCAAGTGGGTCCCTGACCCCTGAGTAGCCTAACTGGGAGACATCCCCCACTAGGGGCAGTCTGACACCCCACACCTCACAGGGTGGAGTACACTCCTGAGAGGAAGCTTCCAAAGCAAGAATCAGACAGGTACACTCGCTGTTCAGCAGTATTCTATCTTCTGCAGCCTCTGCTTCTGATACCCAGGCAAACAGGGTCTGGAGTGGACCTCAAGCAATCTCCAACAGACCTACAGCTGAGGGTCCTGACTGTTAGAAGGAAAACTATCAAACAGGAAGGACACCTACACCAAAACCCCATCAGTACATCACCATCATCAAAGACCAGAGGCAGATAAAACCACAAAGATGGGGAAAAAGCAGGGCAGAAAAGCTGGAAATTCAAAAAATAAGAGCGCATCTCCCCTGGCAAAGGAACGCAGCTCATCGCCAGCAACGGATCAAAGCTGGACGGAGAATGACTTTGATGAGATGAGAGAAGAAGGCTTCAGTCCATCAAACTTCTCAGAGCTAAAGGAGGAATTACATACCCAGCGCAAAGAAACTAAAAATCTTGAAAAAAAAGTGGAAGAATTGATGGCTAGAGTAATTAATGCAGAGAAGGTCCTAAACGAAATGAAAGAGATGAAAACCATGACACGAGGAATACGTGACAAACGCACAAGCTTCAGTAACCGACTCAATCAACTGGAAGAAAGAGTATCAGCGATTGAGGATCAAATGAATGAAATGAAGCGAGAAGAGAAACCAAAAGAAAAAAGAAGAAAAAGAAATGAACAAAGCCTGCAAGAAGTATGGGATTATGTAAAAAGACCAAATCTACGTCTGATTGGGGTGCCTGAAAGTGAGGGGGAACATGGAACCAAGTTGGAAAACACTCTTCAGGATATCATCCAGGAGAACTTCCCCAACCTAGTAGGGCAGGCCAACATTCAAATCCAGGAAATACAGAGAACGCCACAAAGATACTCCTCGAGAAGAGCAACTCCAAGACACATAATTGCCAGATTCACCAAAGTTGAAATGAAGGAAAAAATCTTAAGGGCAGCCAGAGAGAAAGGTCGGGTTACCCACAAAGGGAAGCCCATCAGACTAACAGCAGATCTCTCGGCAGAAACTCTCCAAGCCAGAAGAGAGTGGGGGCCAATATTCAACATTCTTAAAGAAAAGAATTTTAAACCCAGAATTTCATATCCAGCCAAACTAAGTTTCATAAGTGAAGGAGAAATAAAATCCTTTACAGATAAGCAAATGCTTAGAGATTTTGTCACCACTAGGCCTGCCTTACAAGAGACCCTGAAGGAAGCACTAAACATGGAAAGGAACAACCGGTACCAGCCATTGCAAAAACATGCCAAAATGTAAAGACCATCGAGGCTAGGAAGAAACTGCATCAGGTAACGAGCAAAATAACCAGTTAATATCATAATGGCAGGATCAAGTTCACACATAACAATCTTAACCTTAAATGTAAATGGACTAAATGCTCCAATTAAAAGACACAGACTGGCAAACTGGATAAAGAGTCAAGACCCATCAGTCTGCTGTATTCAGGAGACCCATCTCACACGCAGAGACATACATAGGCTCAAAATAAAGGGATGGAGGAAGATTTACCAAGCAAATGGAGAACAAAAAAAAGCAGGGGTTGCAATACTAGTCTCTGATAAAACAGACTTTAAACCATCAAAGATCAAAAGAGACAAAGAAGGCCATTACATAATGGTAAAAGGATCAATTCAACAGGAAGAGCTAACTATCCTAAATATATATGCACCCAATACAGGAGCACCCATATTCATCAAGCAAGTCCTTAGAGACTTACAAAGAGACTTAGACTCCCATACAATAATAATGGGAGACTTCAACACTCCACTGTCAACATTAGACAGATCAACGAGACAGAAAGTTAACAAGGATATCCAGGAATTGAACTCATCTCTGCAGCAAGCAGACCTAATAGACATCTATAGAACTCTCCACCCCAAATCAACAGAATATACATTCTTCTCAGCACCACATCGTACTTACTCCAAAATTGACCACATAATTGGAAGTAAAGCACTCCTCAGCAAATGTACAAGAACAGAAATTATAACAAACTGTCTCTCAGACCACAGTGCAATCAAAGTAGAACTCAGGACTAAGAAACTCAATCAAAACCGCTCAACTACATAGAAACTGAACAACCTGCTCCTGAATGACTACTGGGTACATAACGAAATGAAGGCAGAAATAAAGATGTTCTTTGAAACGAATGAGAACAAAGATACAACATACCAGAATCTCTGGGACACATTTAAAGCAGTGTGTAGAGGGAAATTTATAGCACTAAATACCCACAAGAGAAAGCAGGAAAGATCTAAAATTGACACTCTAACATCGCAATTAAAAGAACTAGAGAGCAAGAGCAAACACATTCGAAAGCTAGCAGAAGGCAAGAAATAACTAAGTTCAGAGCAAACTGAAGGAGATAGAGACACAAAAAACCCTCCAAAAAATCAACGAATCCAGGAGTTGGTTTTTTGAAAAGATCAACAAAATTGATAGACCGCTAGCAATACTAATAAAGAAGAAAAGAGAGAAGAATCAAATTGATGCAATTAAAAATGATAAAGGGGATATCACCACCGACCCCACAGAAATACAAACTACCATCAGAGAATACTATAAACACCTCTACGCAAATAAACTGGAAAATCTAGAAGAAATGGATAATTTCCTGGACACTTACACTCTTCCAAGACTAAACCAGGAAGAAGTTGAATCCCTGAATAGACCAACAGCAGGCTCTGAAATTGAGGCAATAATTAATAGCCTACCAACCAAAAAAAGTCCAGGACCAGATGGATTCACAGCTGAATTCTACCAGAGGTACAAGGAGGAGTTGGTACCATTCCTTCTGAAACTATTCCAATCAATAGAAAAAGAGGGAATCCTCCCTAACTCATTTTATGAGGACAACATCATCCTGATACCAAAGCCTGGCAGAGACACAACAAAAAAAGAGAATTTTAGACCAATATCCCTGATGAACATCGATGCAAAAATCCTCAATAAAATACTGGCAAACCGGAATCAGCAACACATCAAAAAGTTTATCCACCATGATCAAGTGGGCTTCATCCCTGGGATGCAAGGCTGGTTCAACATTCGCAAATCAATAAACATAATCCAGCATATAAACAGAACCAAAGACAAGAACCACATGATTATCTCAATTGATGCAGAAAAGGCTTTTGACAAAATTCAACAGCCCTTCATGCTAAAAACGCTCAATAAATTCGGTATTGATGGAACGTACCTCAAAATAATAAGAGCTATTTATGACAAACCCACAGCCAATATCATACTGAATGGGCAAAAACTGGAAAAATTCCCTTTGAAAACTGGCACAAGACAGGGATGCCCTCTCTCACCACTCCTATTCAACATAGTGTTGGAAGTTCTGGCTAGGGCAATTAGGCAAGAGAAAGAAATCAAGGGTATTCAGTTAGGAAAAGAAGAAGTCAAATTGTCCCTCTTTGGAGATGACATGATTGTATATTTAGAAAACCCCATTGTCTCAGCCCAAAATCTCCTTAAGCTGATAAGCAACTTCAGCAAAGTCTCAGGATACAAAATTAATGTGCAAAAATCACAAGCATTCTTGTACACCAGTAACAGACAAACACAGAGCCAAATCATGAATGAACTTCCGTTCACAATTGCTTCAAAGAGAATCAAATACCTAGGAATCCAACTTACAAGGGATGTAAAGGACCTCTTCAAGGAGAAGTACAAACCACTGCTCAGTGAAATAAAAGAGGACACAAACAAATGGAAGAACATACCATGCTCATGGATAGGAAGAATCAATATCGTGAAAATGGCCATGCTGCCCAAGGTAATTTATAGATTCAATGCCATCCCCATCAAGCTACCAATGAGTTTCTTCACAGAATTGGAAAAAACTGCTTTAAAGTTCATATGGAACCACAAAAGAGCCCGCATCTCCAAGACAATCCTAAGTCAAAAGAACAAAGCTGGAGGCATCACGCTACCTGACTTCAAACTATACTACAAGGCTACAGTAACCAAAACAGCATGGTACTGGTACCAAAACAGAGATATAGACCAATGGAACAGAACAGAGTCCTCAGAAATAATACCACACATCTACAGCCATCTGATCTTTGACAAACCTGAGAGAAACAAGAAATGGGGAAAGGATTCCCTATTTAATAAATGGTGCTGGGAAAATTGGCTAGCCATAAGTAGAAAGCTGAAACTGGATCCTTTCCTTACTCCTTATACAAAAATTAATTCAAGATGGATTAGAGACTTAAATGTTAGACCTAATACCATAAAAATCCTAGAGGAAAACCTAGGTAGTACCATTCAGGACATAGGCATGGGCAAAGACTTCATGTCTAAAACACCAAAAGCAATGGCAGCAAAAGCCAAAATTGACAAATGGGATCTAATTAAACTAAAGAGCTTCTGCAGAGCAAAAGAAACTACCATCAGAGTGAACAGGCAACCTACAGAATGGGAGAAAATTTTTGCAATCTACTCATCTGACAAAGGGCTAATATCCAGAACCTACAAAGAACTCAAACAAATTTACAAGAAAAAAACAACCCCATCAAAAAATGGGCAAAGGATATAAACAGACATTTCTCAAAAGAAGACATTCATACAGCCAACAGACACATGAAAAAATGCTCGTCATCACTGGCCATCAGAGAAATGCAAATCAAAACCACAATGAGATACCGTCTCACACCTGTTAGAATGGCGATCATTAAAAAGTCAGGAAACAACAGGTGCTGGAGAGGATGTGGAGAAATAGGAACACTTTTACACTGTTGGTGGGATTGTAAACTAGTTCAACCATTATGGAAAACAGTATGGCGATTCCTCAAGGATCTAGAACTAGATGTACCATATGACCCAGCCATCCCATTACTGGGTATATACCCAAAGGATTATAAATTATGCTGCTATAAAGACAGATGCACACGTATGTTTATTGCGGCACTATTCACAATAGCAAAGACTTGGAATCAACCCAAATGTCCATCAGTGACAGATTGGATTAAGAAAATGTGGCACATATACACCATGGAATACTATGCAGCCATCAAAAAGGATGAGTTTGTGTCCTTTGTAGGGACATGGATGCAGCTGGAAACCATCATTCTTAGCAAACTATCACAAGAACAGAAAACCAAACAACGCATGTTCTCACTCATAGGTGGGAACTGAACAATGAGATCACTTGGACTCGGGAAGGGGAACATCACACACCGGGGCCTATCATGGGGAGGGGGGAGGGGGGAGGGGGGAGGGATTGCATTGGGGGTTATACCTGATGTAAATGACGAGTTGATGGGTGCTGACGAGTTGATGGGTGCAGCACACCAACATGGCACAAGTATACATATGTAACAAACCTGCACGTTATGCACATGTACCCCAGAACTTAAAGTATAATAATAATAAATAAATTAAAAAAAATAACTAAAATCAGAGCTCAACTGAGGGAAATTGAGACACAAAAAACTATTCAAAAGATCAATGAATTCAGGAGTTGGTTTTTTGAAAGAAATAATTAGATAGGCCACTAGGTAGACAAATAAAGAAGAAAAAAGAGAAGATCCAAATAAACACAATTAGAAATGATGTAAAGAATGTTACCACTGACCTCACAGAAATAAAAAAAAACAACCATCAGAAACTACTACAAATACCTCAATGCATGCAAATTAGAAAACCTGTCAGAGATGTCTAAACTCCTGGACACATACACCCTCAGAAGACTGAATCAGGAAAACATTGGTTTCCTGAACAGACCAATAATGAGCTCCAAAATTGAATCAGTAATAAATAGCCTACCACCCAAAAAAAACCCCAAAAAAACAAAAAAACAAAGAAAAACAAACCAAAACAACAACAAAAAAACAAAAAACCCCCATAAAATCCAGTACCTGATGTATTCACAGCTGAATTCTGCCAGCTGGTACCATTCCTACAGAAATGATTCCAAAAAATTGAGGAGGAGGTACTCCTCCCCAACTCATTCTGTGAGGCCAGCATCATCCTGATACCAAAGTCTGGCAGAGAAACAACAACAAAAAAAGAAAACCTCAGGCCAATATCTTTGATGAACATCAATGCAAAAATCCTCAACAAAATACTTGCAAACCGAATCCAGCAGCACATCAAAAAACTAACCCACCATTATCAAGTAGGCTTCATCTATGAGGTGCAATGTTGATTTACCATATGTAAATCAGTAAGTATGATTCATCAAATAAAACTAAAGACAAAAACCACATGATTATCTCAGTTATTATCTCAATAGATGCAGAAAAGGCTTTTGATAAAATTCAACACGATTTCATATTAAAAACTCTCAGTACACTAGGTATTGAAGGAGAATACCTCTAATAAGAGTCATCCATGAAAACCTCACAGCCACATTATACTGAATGGGCAAAACCTGAAAGAATTCCTCTTGAAAACCAGTACAAGAAAAGGATGCCCTCTGTCACCATTCCTATTCAATATAGTATTGGAAGTCCTAGCCATGGCAATCAGGCAAGAACAAGAAATAAAGGGTGTCCAAATAGGAAGAGAGAAAGTAAAACTATCTCTGTTTGCAGACATGAGTCTATAGTTAGAAAACCCAATAGTCTTGGCCCCAAAGCTCCTTAAGCTGATAAACAACTTCAGCAAAGTTTCAGGGTACACAAATCAATGTAGAAAAATCACTAGCATTCATGTACATCAACAACAGCCAAACTGTGAGCCAAATCAGAAAAGCAATCTTATTCACAATTGCTACAGATGTATAAAATACCTAGGAATACAGCTAAACAATGAGGTGAAAAATCTCTCAAAGAAATGAGAGAAGACACAAATGAATGGAAAAACATTTCATGGTCATGGATAGGAAGAATCAATATTATTAAAATGGCCATACTGCCCAAAGCAATTTACAGATTCAGTGCTATTCCTATCAAACTAACAATGACATTCTTCACAGAACTAGAAAAGACTATTTTAAAATTCATATGGAACTAAAACAAAGCTCAAATAACCAAGGCAATCCCAAGCAAAAAGAACAAAGGTGGAGGCATCATGTTACCTGACTTTAAACTATATTATGGGGTTACAGCAACCAAAACAGTATGATACTGGTACATAAACAGACACGTAGACTGTATTAGTCCATTGTCACACTGCTATAAAGAAACTAATTGAGACTGGGTAGTTTATAAAGAAAAGAAGTTTAATTGACTCACAGTTCTGCATGGCTGGGGAGGCCTCAGGAAACTTACAATCATGGCGGAAGGTGGAAGGTAAGCAAGGCATGTCTTACATGGCAGCAGGAGAGTGAGAGAGAGCAGGGGAAATGCCAGACACTTATCAAACAACCAGAACTTGTGAGAACTCCCTTAGTATCATGAGAACAGCATGGGGAAATTGCCCCCATGATCTAGTCCCTCCCACCAGGTTCCTCCCTCGAAATGTGGGGATTACAATTCAAGATGAGATTTGGGTGGGAACACAGAGCTAAACCATATCATTCTACCCCTGACCCCTCCCAAATCTTATGTTATTTTCACATTTCAAAACCAATCATGCCTTCCCAGTAGTCCCCCACAGTCTTAACTCATTCCAGCATTAACCGAAAAGTCCAAGTTCAAAGCCTCATCTGAGACAAGGCAAGTCCCTTCTGCCTATAAGCCTGTAAAATAAAAAAAAAACAAAACAAGTTAATTAGTTCCAAGATACAATGGGGGTACAGGCTTTGGGTAAATGTTCCCATTCCAAATAAGAGAAATTGGCCAAAAACAAAGGGACCACAGGCTCCATGTAAATTCATAACCTGGCTGGGCGGTCATTAAATCTTTTTTTTTTGAGATGGAATTTTGCTCTTGTTGCTCAGATTGGAGTGCAATGGTGCAATGTCGGCTCACTGCAACCTCTGCTTCCTGGGTTCAAGTGATTCTCCTGCCTCAGCCTCCCAAGTAGCTGAGATTACAGGCATGCACCACCATGCCTGGCTAAATTTTTGTATTTTTAGTAGAGACAGGGTTTCACCAGGTTGATCAGGCTGGTCTTGAACTTCTGACCTCAGGTGATCCACCCGCCTTGGCCTCCCAAAGTGGTGGGATTGCAGGTGTGAGCCACTGCACCCAGCCCAGTCATTAAATTTTAAAGCTCCAAAATTTCCTTTGACTCTGTGTCTCACATCTAGCACACCCATGGCTTTGGATAGCTTTGCCCCTGTGTGTCTGCAGAGTATAGCCCCTGTAGCTGCTTTCATGGGCTGACATTGAGTGCCTGTGGCTTTTCCACATGCATGGTGCAAGCTGTTGGTGGATCTACATTTCTGGGGTCTGGAGGATGGTGGCCCTCTTCTCACAACTCCACTAGGCAGTTCCCTATTGGGGACTCTGTGTGGGGGCTCCAACCCCATATTTCCTTTCTGCACTGTCCTAACAGAGGTTCTCCATGAGGGCTCCATCCCTGCAGCAGATTTCTGTCTAGACATCCAGGCTTTTCCATAAATCCTCTGAAATCCAAGCAGAGATTCTCAAACCTCAACTCTTGTCTTATGCACATCTGTAGGCCCAACACCACAGGGAAGCTGCCAAGGTTTGGGGCTTGCACCTTCTGCAGCAATGGCCTGAGCTGTACCTTGGCCCCTTTTAGCCACAGCTGGAGCTGGAGCGGCTGGGACTCAGGGCATCAAGTCCCAAAGCTGCACAGAACAGCATGGTCCTGGGCCCAGCCCATGAAGCCACTTTTTCCTTCTAGACCTATGAGTCTGTGATGAGAGGGGCTGCTGTGAAGTTCTCTGACATGTCCTAGGGACATTTTCCCCATTTTCTTGGCTATTACCATTCAACTCCTTGTTACTTATGTAAATTTCTACAGCCAGCTTGAATTACTCCTGAGAAAATGGGTTTTTCTTTTCTACCACATAGTCAGGTTGCAAATTTTCCAATCCTTTATGCTCTGCTTCCCTCTTAAACATAAGTTATAATTTCAAACCATCTCTTTGTGAATACATATAACTGGATGTTTTCAAAATAAGCCAGGTCACTTCTTGAATACTTTGTTGCTTAGACATTTCTTCCCCTGGATACCCTAAATCATTTATCTCATGTTCAAAATTCCACATATCTCTAAGGCAGGGACAAAATGCTGCCAGTCTCTTTGCTAAAGTATTACAAGAGTGACCTTTGCTCCAGTTCCCCATAAGTTCCTCATCTCCATCTGATCACCTCGGCCTGGACTTCATTATCCATATCACTATCAGCATTTTGGTCAAAACCATTCAAGAAGTCTCTAGGAAGTTCCAAACTTTCACACATCTTCCTGTCTCCTTCTGAGCCCTCCAAACTGTTCCAACGTCTGCCCATTACTCAGTTCCAAAGTCGCTTCCACATATTCAGGTTATCTTTAAAGCAGTACCTCACTATCTCAGTACCAATTCTCTGTATTAGTCCATTTTCACACTGCTATAAAGAAACTACTTGAGACTGGGTAATTTACAAAGACAAGAGGTTTAACTGACTCACAGTTCTGCCTGGCTGGGGAGGCCTCAGGAAACTTACAAACATGACAGGTTTGTAAAGGGTAAGCAAGGGTGTGTCTTACATGCAAAGGTTTGTAAAGGGTAAGCAAGGTGTATCTTACATGACAGCAGGAGAGAGAGAAAGAGAGCAGGGGAAATGGTAGACACTTGTCAAACAACCAGATCTCGTGAGAACCTCCTCACTATCATGAGAACAGCATGGAGGAGCCTACCCCCATGATCCAATCACCTCCCATCTCATCCCTCCCTTGACACTTGGGGATTACAATTTGATATAAGATTTGGGTGGGGACACAGAGTTAAACCATATCATAGGCCAATGGAACAGAATAGAAAGCTCAGAGATGAGACCACACATTATGACCATCTGATCTTTGACAAAGCTGAGAAAAACAAGCAATGGGGAAAAGACTCCCTATTCAACCAATGGTTCTGGGATAACTGACTAGCCATATGCAGACTGGAGCTGGACCCCTTTCTTACACCCTGTACAAAAAGCAACCAACGTGGATTAAAGACTTAAATATAAAACCCAAAATTATAAAAACCCTGGAAGACAACCTAGACAATACCATCCTGGACATTAGAATGGGCAAATATTTCATAACAAAGACACCAAAAGGAATCACAAGAAAAACAAAAATTGACAAATGAGATCTAATTAAACTTAAGAGCTTCTGCACAACAAAAGAAGCTATCAACAGAGTTAACAGACAACTTACAGAATGGGAGAAAATATTTGCAAACTATGCATCTAATAAAGGTCTAATATCCAGCATATATAAGGAACTTAAATTTACAAGAGAAAAACAACTCCATAAAAAAGTGGGCAAAGGACATAAACAGACACTTTTCAAAAGAAGACATACATAGGGCCAAGAATCATATGAAAAAAAAAGCTCAATATCATTAGAGAAATGCAAATAAAAATCACAATGAGACACTGTCTCACATCAGTCAGAAAGGCTATTAAAAGTCAAAAAATAACAGATGCTAGCAAGGTTGGGGAGAAAACAGTTACACCCTGTTGGTGGGAGTGTAAATTAATTCAACCATTGTGGAAAGCAGTATGGTGATTCCTCAAAGAGCTAAAAGCAGAACTACCATTTGATCCAGCAATCTCATTATTGGGTATATACCTAAAGGAATATAAATCATTCTACCATAAAGACACATGCATGTGAATGTTCATTGCAGCATTATTCACAATAGCAAAGAAATTGAATCAACCTAAATGTCCATAGTGGCAGTTTGGATAAAGAAAATATGGTACATACATACCATGGAGGACTATGCAGCCATAAAAAAGAATGAGATCATGTCTTTTGCAGGAATATAGATGGAGCTGGAGGCCATTATCTTTAGTAAACTAATGCAGGAACAGAAAACAAAATACCACATGTTCTTACTTGTAAGTGGGAACTACGTAATGAGAACTTACAAAAACAAGGAATGAAACAGCAGGCACTGGGGCCTACTTGAGGGTGGAGGGTGGGAGGAGGGAGAAAGCAAAAAAGCTAACTATTGGGTACTGGGCTTAATACCTGGGTGATGTAATAACCCGTACAATACAGCCCCATTGTCGGGATAACTCCACCTCTGATATTCAACGTGCGTTCTTTTCTATTTCCCTAAGCATTGGCTGGTCTGAGAAATAAAGGGAAAGAGTACAAAAGAGAGAGATTTTAAAGCTGGTGTCCAGGGGAGACATCACATGTCGGCAGGTTCCGTGATGCTCCCTGAGCCATAAAACCAGCAAGTTTTTATTAGCAATTTTCAAAAGGGGAGGGAGCGTACAGATAGGGTGTGGGTCACAGAGATCACATGCTTCACAAGCTAATAAAATATCACAAAGCAAATGGAGGCAGGGCAAGATCACAGGACCACAGGACGGGGTGAAATTAAAATTGCTAATGAAGTTTTGGGCATGCATTGTCATTGATAGCATCTTATCAGGAGACAGGGTTTGAGAGCAGACAACTGGTTTGACCAAAATTTATTAGGCAGGAATTTCCTCATCCTAATAAGCCTGGGAGCTCTATGGGAGACCGGGACTTATTTCATCCTTCTGTCTATGGCCGTAAAAGACAGCTGCCCCCAAAGCAGCCATTTTAGAGGCCTACCCTTAGGGGCACATTCTCTTTCTCAGGGATGTTCCTTGCTGAGAAAAATAATTCAGCGACATTTCTCCTATTTGCTTTTGAAAGAAGAAAAATATGGCTGTGTTCTGCTCGGTTCACTGGCAGTCAGAGTTTAAGGTTATCTCCCTTGTTCCCTGAACATTGCTGTTATCCTGTTCTTTTTTCAGGGTGCCCAGATTTCGTATTGTTCAAGCACACATGCTCTACAAACAATCTGTGCAGTTAACACAATCGTCACAGGGTCCTGAGGCGACATACATCCTCCTCAGCTTATAAGGATGACGGGATTAAGAGATTAAAGTAAAGACAGGCATAGGAAATCACAAGGGTATTGATTGGGGAAGTGTCAAGTGTCCATGAAATCTTCACAATTTATATTCAGAGATTGCAGTAAAGACAGGTGTAAGAAATGATAAAAGTATTAATTTGGGGAACTAATAAATGTCCATAAAATCTTCACAATTTCTGTTCTTCTGCCATGGCTTCAGCTGGTCCCTCCATTCAGGGTCCCTGACTTCCCGCAATACCCCATGACATGAGTTTACCTATGTAAGAAACCTTCATGTGTTTCTAAAATAAAAAACCTAAAATAAACTTTTTTAAAAAAAGAAGAAAAGCAAAGGGCAGGAGAGCATGTATTGTTGGGGTTTCTTGAGGTTTCTGGTCACAAATATTACAGGGTGAGAAGCAACTTAGAGAAGAGGCTGATGGTATAAATTTTCTAACACTGTGAAAGGATGCAAATAAAGGTTTTTATAACTTTTAGTCTGTCAGCAATAAATATAGTACCATCTCTTCTGATAAATGAATATGCTCCACTGATAGGCTTTCTTGTTTGAAAATCTTTTGCTCAAGGCAGAAAAGTGGAATTCAGGTATACACATATCACTAATAATGAACTGATAATATGAATGCTTTTAGACCACAGAAAATTACACTTCTAGAGGTCTTGGGACAAATAGAGTACTTCAAAGTGTAGTTTGATAAGATACGAAATATGTATGTAGTTTCTGCCCTGTTTCCTGTCACACAACTCTTAAAACCCTTGGAATCTCTGAAGTGACATGTCATTTTGTATGCTAATCTGACTAATGGCTGGGGTCTGCTGGATAACCTTAGGGGTGGGGGGGCTGGTTGCCAAGGGAGCCAACCTTGTAATTGGAGGATTGGAATTTTTCAGCCTTTCCCTCTATCTCCTTATGAAGGAAGAGGGGCTGGAGGCTGGGCAAATCACCAACGGCCAATAATTTAATAAATCATGCCTGTGTAATGAAGCCTTCATAAGTATCTATCCAGCATGGGGTTGGAGAGCTTCTGGGTTGGTGAACACATGGGGGTGCTGGGAGGATAGTGCACTTGGAGAGGACATGGAAGCTCTGCACCCTTTCCCCATATTTTGCCCTATGCATCTCTTTCATCACCTGTTCTTGAGTTGTATCATTTTATAATATACCAGTGATTTAGTAAGTAAAGTGTTTCCCACGTTCTGTGAGCCATTCTAGCAAATTATCAGACCTGAGGAGGTGGGAACCTCTGATTTATAGCTAGTTGGTCAGAAGCACAAGTGACAACCTGAACTTGGAATTAGCATCTGAAATGAGAGGCCAGACAGTCTTCTGGGACTGAGCTGTCTAACGTGTGGGATCTGAGGCTAACTCCAGGTAAATAGTGTCACAGTTGAATTGAATTGTAAGATACTGAGCTGGTGTCAGATAATTGGTTGGTATGGGAAAAAGCCACCACTCATTTGGTGGTCAAAAGTATTGGTGTGAATATAGAGGAAAACAGTTTGCTTTTCCTATACAGATAGAGAAGCAGTAGTCTAAGAATGATTCGTATGCAAGTAGTTTAAGAAAATCAGTAGAGATAAGAAACAGGGAAGATTACAGATAAGGGTGAAGTAAGTGACAATAAGGGCCCACATTTGCTGTAGACAAACATTGTAAAGGTTAATCTAGCAGGTTAGAATTTAGATGTTCCCTACTAGTACCCTGCACAGCCTTGTATACCTTCCATCATTCATTCAAATCAGGATCAAGTATTTGTAGTAATGAACTTCATTTTAACATTCAGTCATTTTTCCAGTTTTACTCATTTGCTGACTAAACTTCCTTTGACAAGGCACAAAGCCTTAATTGCAGCATAATTTCAGAAAAGGCTATGTACCTCACCACTTAGGAAGAACTTCTTCAACAGAATATTTTTTCCTAAGGTGGTTTGTTTATGTGTCTACAGTTAAATTTGGCATTTTTTCTTGATCATCTCCCTAATTTATCAGTCATATTACTACTGAAATTTCTTTGTTTGGTCAACATATATATTTCAAAGCTTAGGAATTTCTAGGAATCACTCTGGTCAAGGCAATCAGAGAAGTAAATTGGCCTCTGGATCCTTATTTTGTGTGATATATGGGTGTTTATTAATTCTTTCCTAATATAATTTACTATGTTGCTTTTAAATATAGTAATTCAAGCTTGTCAAGTTATGTGACATTACGTAGAATGAAAGTCTTTAAATGTTATTATTTGCAGTAGTTAATTTAGCATGATTTGTTAAGTAGGCATTTAGATGTCTCTTCACTGAGATCGCAAATCTGCTGTTCCATGAGCTCCAGTTCCTGGTGTGATGCAAAGAGGGCCAGGTGTCACTTACATGTAAAGTGGGTTGTGTTACAAAGAGAAACCCTGATCTTAGGGAGTTCAAGTTTTAACAAATAATGGCCAGTGAGCCTGCCTGCCCTTTGCTTTGGAGGAAGATACTATCTCTATTAGTTTTATAACTAGGCTGTTCATTTTACAAACATGTTTGAAAAGGTAGTTTAGCACAAACCTCTGCTAGCAAGCTGTGCAGAAATATGAGAGATTCATGGAGAAGCCCAATATGATTATCTTAAATATTTCTATTCTTAACTCTAATTATAATTCAAGGTTATAATATGCTTATTCAGTAAGGAAACAATGTTTCATCTCAAGCAATTGAAGATATCTTCTCATCTAAGTTTGGATGACAACCTGAGATTTAAATTCACACTTGACTGAGTTCTTGTTGGCAACCAGGACTGCCACAATGGCAAAATTATTGACCCTTACATGGAGTGATCTCACAGCTCATGTCTACTTGTCAGAGGCATATGAACCAGAGCGACTTCATCTTGAGTGAGGGCTAGGAAAATGAGACTGGGACTTGCTGGCCTGCTTTCCCAGAAAGGTAGGTATTCCCGGCTTCTAGATCTTTATGTTAAGGGAACAGATTGATGATTTTACTAAGCAGACCGAAATGTGGGAGTGTCCTGATATCCTGTTATCTTTAGAACAGAAGCATTCCTAATTTTGATTTAAATATAATAATATTGATTCTTGCAAATATAGTAATTAAAAAAATTAATTCTTTATCACAAACCCTTATAGCAGAGCACATCTCTCCATGATCTTTTTTTATCCTATATATAAACAAGTATTTTACCTAGGGTGGACATATTCCTTCTCTTACTTTCAGGAACTCGCTACTCTGTCTATGGACTATCTGCACTTTCACCACTTTCCTTTCTTTTTCTTTTTCTTTGAGATAGAGTCTCACTCTGTCACCCAGGCTGGAGTGCAGTGGCGCGATCTCGGCTCAGTGCAACCTCCGCCTCCTGGGTTCCAGAGATTCTCCTGCCTCAGCCTCCTGGGTAGCTGGGACTACAGGCACGCACCACTATGCCCAGCTAATTTTGTATTTTTAGTAGAGATTGGGTTTCACCATGTTGGTCAGACTGGTCTAGAACTCCTAACCTCAGGTAATCCTCCTGCCTCAGCCTTCCAAAGTGCTGGGATTACAGGCATGAGCCACTGCGCCCAGTCTACTTTCTTAATAAACTTGCTTTTGCTTGCACTGTGGACTCACCTTGAATTCTTTCTTGTGTGAGATCCGAGAACCGTCTTTTGGGATCTGGATCCGGACCCCTTTCCTGTAGCATACTGAGTTCCAATTACATGGATTTGGAGTTTAAATCACTTGAATCTAATTAAAGTACTATGCATCTCCTACCCAGGTGTCTATATCACTGAATTGGACTTTGTATTCTTTTACTTATAAGAAATATAAATAGTTTCCTGTCTACATCTAAAATATCTTTGAACTTGATGGAATCTTACATTTTCTTTCTCATATATATTGTTTCATTGAGTCACATAATTCTGGATAATAAATAATATCTGAAATTTGAAGTTTCATCATAATTATGTTTCACCTACTGTCAGATCTTCTAAGGCTATTTGACTGGCACTAATAAGATAAATTTGTTTCAGATGCCCTAGAATGACAAATTTTGGGAATTAATTTCTTTTTTTAGGAAATGTACATAAAATAATATTCATTGATTTTATTTTCTTTACATGAGTGACAGCTTTTCTCTTCTATCTTCCATGAGAATATAAAGCTAAAGTGTAGTTAATAATTCATTGAATGCTGAGTTTGTATTTTCCCTTTCATCTTTTACTGCTTTTTGGCCAATAGCATGTAAGATTTGTTTAATGTGGTTTCCCAAACTCTTTGGTTTTATTGATGGGTGTCTCTAAATCACTTACTGCTATCTGTAGTTATAATAATCTAAAAGGAACATATTTAAAAAATTCAACTTTTTTTTCAGTAGCAGAGCTGCCATGTTTGCTATAAAATATAGTTTCAGGTTGATAGCATTTATTATCTTAAACAGGGTGAAACATTTAAACAAAACAAAAGGGATATAGTGAAAAGCAACTCTCCCTCCTCCAAAGGGTCCTATGCTTTCTTTTTTATCAGCAACGACTTAGGCAAAAATTAATTCTAGAGAGTGATTTCAGAAAGAGTCTTTAGGAATTTACCTCAACATAGTATAAGCCATATATGATAGGCCACAGCTAGTATCATAGTGAATTGGGGAAAACTTGAAAACTTTTCCTCTAAGATCTGGAACAGACAAGAAAGCCCACAGTTACCACTGTTATTCAATATAATACTGCAAGTCCTAGCTAGAGCAATCAAGCATGAGAAAGAAATAAAAAACATGCAATTTGCAAAGGAAGAAGTGAAATTATCCTTGTTTGCAGATGACATGATCTTTTATATGGAAAAACCTAAAGACTCTACCAAAAATGATTAGAGCTGATAAACAAATTTAGTAAAGTTGCAGGACACAAAATCAACATACAAAGATTAGTAGCATTTCTATATGCTGACAGTGAACAATCTGAAAAGAAATAAGTAATTTTTTTACAACAGCCAGAAATAAAACTATGTATCTAGGGAATAATTTAACCAAATAAGTGAAAGATTTCTACATGAAAACTGTAAAACACTGATAAAAGAAATTAAAGAGGAGACAAAAACAAGGAGAGATATTCTGTGTTCATGAATTGGGAGAATCAATACTGTTAAAATGTGCATAGTGCCCAAAGCAATCTACAGATTCACTGCAATTTCTATCAAAATACAAATGACATTCCTCACAGAAATAGAAATAAACAATACTAAAATTCATATGGAACCACAAAAGACCCACAGTAGGCAATGCTATACTGAGCAAAAAGAATAAAACTGGAGAAATCACATTACCTGACTTCAAATTATACTACACACCTGTAGTAACCAAAGCAGCAAGAAACTGGCATCACACACACACACACACACACACACACACACACACACACCCCCCAGGAGAGTACCCAGGAACAAATCCACCCACCTGTGGTGAACTCATTTTCAACAAAGATACCAAGAACATACCCTGGAGGAAAAACAGTGTCTTCAGTAAATGTTGCTTGGAAAACTGGATATCTAAATGCAGAAGAATGAAAACTACACTCTTATTTGCATTTGCTTTTGGGGTCTTAGTCATGAATTCTTTGCTTATGCCAATGCCCAGAAGAGTTTTTCCAATTTTTTTTTTTTTTTTTTTTTTGAGACGGAGTCTTGCTCTGTCACCCAGGATGGAGTGCAGTGCCCGGATTTCAGCTCACTGCAAGCTCCGCCTCCCGGGTTCACGCCATTCTCCTGCCTCAGCCTCCGGAGTAGCTGGGACTACAGGCGCCCGCCACCTCGCCCGGCTAGTTTTTTGTATTTTTTAGTAGAGACGGGGTTTCACCGGGTTAGCCAGGATGGTCTCGATCTCCTGACCTTGTGATCCGCCCGTCTCGGTCTCCCAAAGTGCTGGGATTACAGGCTTGAGCCACCGCGCCCGGCCTCCAATGTTATATTCTAGAATTTTTATGACTTCAGGACTTAAATGTAAGTCTTTGATCCATCCTGAGTTGATTTTTGTATAAGGTAAGAGATGGGGATTCAGTTTTTTTTTTTTTTTTTTTTTTTTTTTTTTTTTATAAGACAGAGTTTCACTCTTTTACCAGGCTGGAGTGCAGGGGCGTGATATCGGCTCACTGCAACCTCTGCATCCCTGGTTCAAGCGATTCTCCTGCCTCAGCCTCTGGAGTAGCTGGGACTACAGGCGCGTGCCACCGCGCCCAGCTAATTTTTGCGTTTTTAATAAAGACACGGTTTCACCATGTTGGCCAGGATGGTCTTGATCCCTTGACCCCGTGATCTACCTGCCTTGGCCTCCCAAGTGCTGGGATTACAGGTATGAGCCACCGAACCCAGCTGGGGATTCAGTTTTATTCTTCTACGTGTGACTTTCCAGTTTTCCCAGCACCGTTTATTCAATAGGGTGTCCTTTGCCAAATTTGTGTTTTTGCATGCTTTGTTGAAGATCAGTTTGCTGTATTTGGCTTTATTTCTGGGTTCTCTATTCTGTTCTATTGGTCTATGTGCTTATTTTTATACCATGCTGCTTTGGTAACTTTAGCCTTATAGTATAATTTGAAGTTGGGTAATGTGATGCCTCCAGATTTGTTCTTTTTGCTTAGTATTGCTTTGGCTGTGCAGGTTCTTTTTTGGTTCCATATGAATTTTAGGATTGTTTTATCTAGTTCTGTGAAGAATGATAATGGTTTTTTGATGGGAATTGCAATGAATTTCTAGATTGCTGTTGGCAGTATGGTCATTTTTACAATGTCGATTCTTCCCATCCATGAAAATGGTATGTGTTTCCATTTGTTTGGGTCATCTACGATTTCTTTCAGCATTGTTTTGTAGTGTTCCTTGTAGAGATCTTTCATCTCCTTGGTTAAGTATATTGCTAAGTATTTAATTTTTTTTTTCAGTGGTTGTAAAAGGGATTGAATTATTGATTTGATTCTCAGCTTGGTCATTGTTGGTTTATAGCAATGCTAGTGATTTGTGTATGTTGATTTTGTATCCTGAGATTTTACTGAATTTACTTATCTCCATATAAATTTTAGAATAGTTTTTTTTTTTCTAATTCTGTGTAAAATGGCATTGGTAGTTTGATAGGAATAGTGTTGAATCTGTAGATTACTTTAGGCAGTATAGCCATTTAAAAAATATTGATCCTTCCTATCCATGAGCGTGGAATGTTTTTCCATTTCTTTGTGTCATCTACAATTTCTTTAAGTAGTGTTTTGTAGTTTTCCTAGTAGAGACCTGTCACCTCTTTGGTTAGATGTATTCCTAGATATTATATTCTTTATGCGGCTATTGTAAATGGGATTACATTATTGATTTGCCTCTCAGCTTGAACATTATTGGTATATAGAAATGCAACTGATTTTTGTACATTGATTTTATATCCTGAAACTTTACTGAAGTAAAGTTCCAGGATCCTTTTGATGGAGTCTTTAGGGTTCTCTAGGTATAGAATCATATCATCAGCAAAGAGCAGTAGTTTGAATTCTTTTCCTATTTGGATGCCTTTTATTTCTTTCTCTTGCCTGATTACTCTGGCTAGAACTTCCAGCACTATGTTGAATAGGAATGGTGAGAATGAGCATCCTTGTATTATGTTGTTCTAGTTCTTAAGAGGAATGCTTCCAGCTTTTGCCCATTCAGTATGATGTTGGCTGTGGATTTGTCATAGATGGTTTATATTATTTTCAGTTATATTCCTTTGATGCCTCATTTGTTGAGGGTTTTTATGATGAAAGGATGCTGGATTTCATTGAAAGCCTTTTTCATGTCTATTGAGATAATCATGTGGTTTTTGTTTTTAATTTTGTTTATGTAGTGAATCACATTTATTGATTTGCATGTATTGAACCAACCTGGCATCCCAGGAATGAAACCCACTTGATCTAATTTTTTGATGTGCTGCTGGATTTGGTTTGATATATATTTTTTTGAGAATTTTTACATCTATGTTCATCGGGGATATTGGCCTATAGTTTTCTTTTTTTTTTTGTTGTGTCTTTGCCAGGTTTTGGAATCAGGGTGATGCTGGTTTCATAGAGAGTTAGAGAGGAGTCCTTCCTGCTTTATTTTTTTGGAATAATTTCAGTAGAATTGTTACTAGTTCTTCTTTGTATGCCTGGTAGAATTCAGCTGTTAATTCAACCTGTCCAGGGCTTTTTGGTAGGTTTTTCATTATTGATTCAGTTTGTTTGTGAACTTGGTATTGGTCTGTTCAGGGATTCAGTTTCTTCCTGATTCAAACTTTGGAGGTTGGATGTTTCCAGGAATTTATCCATTTCCTTTAAATTTTATAGTTTGTGTGCTTAGAGGTGTTCATAGTAGTCTCTGAAGATCTTTTGTACTTCTGTGGGATCAGTTGTAATGTCATGATTGTCATTTTTTATTGTAATTTTGGATATTCTCTCTTTTTTTTCTTTGTTAATCTAGCTAGTAGTCTATTGATCTTGTTTATCCTTTTAGAAAAGTAACTTTTGGTTTGTTGGTTCTATGTATCAATTTTGGGGTTGGAATTTCATTCAGTTCTGCTTTGATTTTAGTTATTTATTTTCTTCTGCTAGATTTGGGGTTAATTTTTTCCTGTTTTTCTAGTTCTTCTAGGTCATCCTGCTTTTCTTTTCTTTTTTGTTTGTTTTTAAGATGAAGTCTTGCTCTGTCACACAGGCTGGAGTGCAGTGGCATGATCTCAGCTCACTGCAACCTCTGCCTCCAAAGTTCAAGTGATTCTCGTGCCTCAGCCTCCCAAGTAGGTGGGAATACAGGTATGTGCCACCATGCCCTGCTAATTTTCGTATTTTAGTAGAGATCGGGTTTCACTACGTTGGTCAGGCTGGTCTTGAAATCCTGGCCTCAAGTGATCCACCTGTCTTGGCTTCCCAAAGTGCTGGGATTACAGGTGTGAGCCACCACTCCCAGTACCATACTACTTTTCTTAGTGACTATATTAATTTACATTTCCACCAACAGCACTTGCTAACACTTATGTTTTTTTTTTCCACAGTAGTTATCCTAATGGATATGAAGTTATATCTTATTATTGTTATTTTCATTTTTCTAATGATTAATGATGTTAAACATTTTTTCATGTAAGTGTTGACTATATACCTTCTTCAGTGAACTGTCTATTCAAGATCTTTGCCCATTTTTTAATTTTTTTTTTTTTTTTTTTTTTTTGAGACAGAGTCTTGCTCTGTCACCCAGGCTGGAGTACAGTGGCGTGATCTCGGCTCACTGCAAGCTTCGCCTCCCAGGTTCACGCTATTCTCCTGCCTCAGCCTCCTGAGTAGCTGGGACTACAGGCACCTGCCACCATGGCCAGCTAATTTTTTTGTGTTTTTAGTAGAGCCAGAGTTTCGCTGTGTTAGCCAGGATGGTCTTGATCCCCTGACCTCGTGATCTGCCCACCTCGGCCTCCCAAGGTGCTGGAATTACACGCGTGAGCCACCGCGCCCGTCCTTTAATTGGGTTTTTATTTTGTGGCTTATGTTGTTGAATTGTAGGAGCTCTTTATGTATTCTGGATATTAATCTCTTATCAGCTATATGATTTGCAAATATGTTTTCCCATTCTCTAGGTTGTCTTTTTACTCTGTTGATTGTATTCGTTGGTGCATAGAAGCTTTTAAGTTTATTGTCATCCCATTTGTCTATTTTTGCTTTTGTCATTGTCATTGTAATTTTGTCATTGTCAAATCTAATGTCATAAAGACTTTCTTTAAAAATAATTTTTAGAGGGTTTTAGACCATCTTTTTAAGTTTTTAATTCATTTTGAGTTAATTTTTATATAGTATAATGTTTTTCCAACACGATTTGTTCAACAGACTGTCCTTCCCCATCTAGTGGTCTTGGCACTGCCACTGAAGATCATTTGACCATATTTGTGAGACTTCATTTTAGGGATATATCTTAAATTCCATTGGTATATATGTCTGTCTTTATGACAGTATCTTACTGTTTTGATTACTGTTGCTTTATAATAGGTTTTGAAACCAGAAAGTGTGAGACCTCCAACTTTGTTTTCTCTCTCTCTCTATTTTTTTGGCTATTTGGAGTATTTTGTTTTATAACTGTGGCGTTTCTATTTGTAGGGCAGAGTAGGTGGAAGCTGATTTTTAAGAAAAGTAGATGGGTTAACTGAGAGGAAGAGATGCACCTCATGGGTGCCTGTGATGCAATGCAATATGAAGGTACAGAAATACATTGGGAGGGCTGGGCATGGTGGCTCAGTCCTGTAATCCCAGCACTTTGGGAGGCCAAGGCAGGCAGATTGCTTGAGCTCAGTAGCTCAAAATCAGCTTGGGTGACATAGTGAAACCTCATCTCTTAAAAAAATCCACTGGGAGAAAAAGAGAAAAACGACCACCACCATCTCAATAAAAATCTACTTCCAGCACAGACCTTGGAACTCATGTGCAGGAACTTTTCCTCAAATTTGTAATCATGTTCGTCAGTGTGTTGTTCTTTCTTTTACAATTTGGGGATGTTGAAGACACCTTACTGGAATTGTAGGTTGAACCAAAACTGACTAAACTTTGAACTTTGAGGATTTTAATAAGTATTTTGCTCTTTCACTCATGAAATGCATCCCTGACACTATAATATGCTCTGGACTTGCAGTGGTGCCTACAGTGATGGGTAAAGCAGACCTGATCCTTGTCCTCAAAGAAATTGACTTAGCAACTTCTTGTGAATGTGGACAGAGTTGAGCATATGCATTGATGTAAGAGAACTCCAAGTTTTTCTCTTCAGCTACAGAATGTAGTCTTCTGTTTTTTCTTGGGCTTGTTCTTTGATGAGTTTTTAAGATGAAGGGACATGTTGCTAGTTTCCTATATGGGAAATTCAAGTACTCCCTGGCTATGAACTGGAGATAAAACACATGCCATTCTATAACTTTAACAAGAAATTTTAATTTAATTTAATATATTTGAGATTTAAGTAAATAATTTATTTCCTCCTCTAAAGTCATGAAAGAACCTCTCATGCTGTATGCAGTAGTGAGAGCCAAGATATTTGGCAAGAGGGAATAGGAAAATAATTGATGTTACAGTCTGCTGCATGGAGGGAGGGGCCAAATTGTACCAAAACAGGTTTTAAAGAATTATTGACAGGAAAATGTGCTTTCTGGGAACTTCTCTCCCTTGAGGTGAAAACTAACGCATGAAAAAATTAGATTTTATCTGGAGGATATTCATCACCTAGATACATTTTCCTTCAGAGGGGTTAAAAATATTAAGCAGCTACTTAAGGCCTTGTTTTCCGGGCACATAGCCCACATTATATAAGTATTAAACAGCAAATTTAAAATGTACAAAAGTTTTTGTAGTTTCTTTGATTTTATTTGAAAATCTTTGAGGTTTATAGCAAAGACAGAGGAAATTACTTTAATGGAATTGGGGGAATGTATATGTAACACAGAAACTTATTTTGCTAGGAACTTTTATAATATGACACAGCAACATGATAAAGTTATACAGCCCCTTTTATTGTTAATATGTAATGTTTAGCTCTTGATATTAATTTGTGTGTTTTGAAGGCTTTTTGCTAGTTTTGGGTGGTTTGGGATAATGCTATACTGAAATCACGGATCTCTGTATGTTCATGAGCTTCTGAGGAGTTAGAATTAGGTTAACAATTTTGTCATGAGGTGCTCAGTGTTCTAGAAGTCATCTTTTGTCTTTTCTTTTGGTTTGGTTCACAATCTGCAAAATCTCCAGACATTGAAGTAAACATATTTAGAAAAAGAAAGATAGCTTTCAGAACTTACTCTATGAAATGTTATTTCTTTGGATTGTTCTGTATACCAAAGGATGAAGACAATTACTTTTAAAAAATGGAATGTGCATTTGTTTGCTAAATTATTTAATTTTCTTTTCTATGTATGTGAAATTTTAGTTGTAAAACTTATAGTTTGTTAGAACTTCTTAATTAGACCTGTGAAAATATTTTTAAAATATTTGCATTCCAAAAATATGTTCAATTATCTATAAAATGCTTCAGTCTGGGTATCGTAGCTTATGGAAACACTGGCATGTTATGTTGTATTAGCATGACAATAAAGGATCTATGAAATACCCTGATAAAAGATTAGTATGCCAAGGTTTTGTTAGTGTTAATATGAAAAAGATGATATTGGCAAAAAGTAAAACTTTAGACTTTGGGAAATGCTTCCAATACTGAAGCTGCTATGTCTTTGATTTTATTTTCTAGGTCATTGTTTCCCAAACTAGATGCTGAATCCCGGTGAGACTGTGAAGATATTGTGAGCATTCTTGGAGATCAGAGCAGAAAACGTCCATCGGAGGTAGGTAACAGTGAGGGACTACAGGCAGTTGTAGAAATGAACCAGATGCCCTCTTTCCTCTGGTACCTCTCATGATAGCTCCAAGTCCATGTGCTTCCTTTTAGCCTTTTCAGATTTTTGATTCTCTGAAAGAAGCTACTGGTAACCTTTGAATTTTTCTTTTCCTTAATAATAACTACTGCTTATTGATCAATTATTTTGTACCATCAAGACTTGTACTAAGTGAATTAGATAGTTTCATTTAAACCTCAGTATACTTCTATGAGACAGGTACTAGGTTTTTTTTTTTCTCCAGTTTATAAGTGGAGCAGCTGAGGCTTAGGGAGTTTTAGTGATTTCTGTAAGGTCATTCAGCTAAAAAGAGATGTTACTGATTTTGCACACAGGCAACCTGAATGTAGGACTCACAGTCTTTCCCTCCTTCTTCTGTTGTTTTTGTCATTGGATTTTATCAGATGAAATGGTCTGAGAGCTATTCCTCTATCATTATCAACTAGGCTAAGGATGGGGAGTAAGCTATCTTAGTGGGGCATCTTGGACAGAATATTCTGAGCTTTTTCAAATGGCAAAAATGCTTTCTACAAAGATTAAGACAGGCCATTTAGCACCCTCAAGCTCTGCTTAAGGAATACTTTATCTAACAAAAGTGAAATAACTATTTAAAAAATGTAGTAGATATGAAGCTGACATAGAGAGTGACAAAAGTTTAAGAGCCTTGTTATTAGTTCTCAGACTTAGACTATTTTGACACAGTTGCATATTTTGTATGTAAAAGACATTATTATGAAAGAATACTTCAGTCTCTCTTTTAGAGAAAGTTGCTGAAGTGTCTCTCTCTCACCTGCTCTTAGCTTCCTGCTGCTGTCCTCTACCTCTCCTGAAGATACTTGTGTAATACCGGGGTCATTGTTGAGAATTAAGAGACACATTTAACAGCTGAATTCTCCCAAATGAATTCTAAACTCAAATAAAAATGAGACTTCCAGTAATGGTGGCTTGAGAAACTGGGGCAACAGCTTCCACAAACAGTTTAAAAAATCTGGACAATATTATGAAAGGCAGCTTAACTGAAGGCACTGGAACATGCACCAAGACAGACAGAAATTGAGAAAAATACACCCTTGAAAGACTACTGCATTGGGTAAGAACTGCAAGTTTGTGCCTTTCTGGCCTAGGGCTGCTCCCCAAACCCAACTGTAGCACAGGAAAACCTCAGCCTTAATGGTGTTAAAAGGCAGATGTCAAAGGTCAGAGCAGCAGAGATACCAGTAAGTTATAGGAGGATTTTGGAAGTGAGAAAGCCACACTTATCTGACAAGTTGTTTCATTTATACCATCAAATAGGATGTGGATATATGTCTTCTTGCTGACAGAACATTCTCTCAATGTTCTGAGATAGTCTCCAATCTCATATATTTTGTGCTATATTATCTCTTTTTTAAAATTGGAATTTGCTTTAACAACACTGGCTCTATCAGGATATTTAGGGCAGAGCAGACATATTAGGCCTTTATACTTAACTTTGATAATGGGATTAAACCTTCCTTTGGGAACTGAAGGCTGTAAGAGTATGGAGAGAAACAGATGCATTCTCTACAAGGAAAACTTGCCTTCAGCCATTATTACTGTGCTTTTGGTTCCCAGCAATATATCCACTGGTGTCCATTGGGTACCCAAGTGTTCTGTCCCATTAATTTGGATAACCCCAGGAATAAACTGAGGTGGCATATGTGCTTAGAGTAGGTCAATGGCTTGAAAGAAAAATGTTTGTTAGAATCACATCAGTTTGGGGCTTTCTCCAGATTTAGATAAGAGGAATAAGAAGAAAACAAAGATTTAGTCTTGTCTGCGTTCTTCAGTCACCCTCTGTACTCCATAGCCATCAAGTTGACTTGATCTATACAAATATCACTCTTCTGGAGACGAGCTCAGTCTCCCTGGGTGACTATTAGTCAGGATTCTCCAGAGAAACAGAATCATATGGAGGCTGAGAAGTCCTGAGATCTGCAGCTGGCCAACTGGAGATCCAGGAGAGCCAATGGGATAGTTTCAGTCCAAGTCCAAAGATCTGATAGCCAGAAGAGCCAGTGTTGTGAGCTGCAGTCTGAGTCTGAAGACAGGAGAAGACCAGTATCACAGCTCAAAGACAGTCTGGCAGACAAAAGAGAATTCTATCTTACTCAGCCCTTTTATTCTATTCAGGCTTTCAATGGCTTGAATTAAGCCTATCTACACTGGGAGGGCAATCTACTTTACTTAGTCTATCAATTCAAATGTTAATCTCATCCAGAAACATCCTCACAGGCACATTCAAAATAATATTTAATCAACTATCTGGGTATTCCATGGCCTGCTTAAGTTGACACATAAAATTAACTATCACGGTGATGCAAAGTGAACTAGGTGTATTTGGTCACTCTCTATGGCCAAAGAGCTGATCTTGGCTAAAAAAATACATGCTAAAACTTTATATGCTTCTGATGGGTCATATATTGGGCTGGGCCAAATTCTTGTTAACTGAACTTTCAACAACTCTCCTACAGTGAGGATATTACAAAGCCTCAGGCAAAACTAAAAAGTGAGTAAGTGGTTAATATTTGGCCAAAAGAAATACGTCTTAGTGTTAATTGTCCTTGAGCTAATTAAAACTTAGATGGAGAACTACAAAGCTAACTATAACATGGGACAACCCTGATGAGGGCCATATTAGAGAAAGTGAACACTATGAGAGTACAGGGTGAGTGACTGAGGGAGGGCATTTTAGTTGTCTTTTGTCATCATTTATCTTGGCCTTTGTTTTGGGCAGCTTTTGTTTTTATTGAGGTATAATTCACATACTATAAAGTTCACCATTTAAAAATGTACAGTTTGTTGATTTTCAGTATGTTTACAAGGTTGTACAACTACCACCACTAATTCAAGAATATTTTTATTGCCCTCAGGGCAACTTTTTGCAGCAGATAATATTTTCTCACATTCATGATTATATACAAATCTTATAAATTCTATGGCATTAATTTATTGGTGAAATATGTTGATTCACCAACTCGGACAGAGAAGCAGTTTTATTTATTTATTTAATTTATTTCTTTGAGATGGAGGCTCGCTCTGTTGCCCAGGCTGGAGTGCAGTGGCACTATCTTGGCTTGCTGCAACCTCCAGCTTTCGGGTTCAAGCGATTCTTGTGCCTCAGCCTCCTGAGTAGATGAGACCACAGGCACATGCCTCCACACCTGGCTAATTTTTATATTTTTAGTAGAGATAGGGTTTTACCATGTTGGCCAGACTGGTCTCGAATTCCTGGCCTCAAGTGATCTGCTAGCCTCAGCCTCCCAATGTGCTGGGATTATAGGTATGAGCCGCTGCTCCCAACCGAGAAGCATTTTTAAAAAAATTTATTACTCAGAACCTCTTGAGCATCACATTGTATGTCATTAATATGTTGTCGACTTGTACTGTTTGAAAGTAGAACACTTTCACTTTCTCATACTCATTTTGCCCTAATACTGTGCTATAATTTTACATGCTAGTCTTAATGTGTTCTCACCAAGTGCATAACTTTTCCTTTTCTAGGAAATACGTTCTATTACTAAATAGTTTGCTTCCTGGGCCTTTTTACTCAAAGCATTACTCTGTTCTAGGATTCCAATTGCCATTTAAAATAATCAGATGGATACCCCATTTCCCATGGTGATTATTACACATTGCATGCCTGTATCAAAGTATCTCATGCACTCAATAAATATATACACCTACTATGTACCCACAAAAATTAAAAATAAAAAAGATCAGAATCTCTAACTGCTAAATAGCTGTCACTTATGTTCAGTGTTTATTTCAATTTTGCTGGAGCTATCACTGCTGTTTTAAGTTCTTTGCCCCAAACCACCCACAATGGAATAGCAACTTGGATTACCACCAGTCCATGTACAACTAATTAATAAGCAGCTTTTGTTGTAAAGATGGATTTTTTTAAAAAAAATTGGTATCTCTTATTGCACTAGAACAGCAAAATACTTGGAAAATTATAATCATTTATCACTATCTTTATCAGAATTGTCCATAGATCTAGGCCTAGTAACCTCCTTTTCCATCTCAGACCTTGTCTTCAAAATTTGTCACATTGGACTCTCAGGCATATCTACAAAACGCAAACATTAAATAAAGCAGAAGGATATAATAAATATGCAAACAGGAAAATCTCAAAAAATACAACTTCATAGTATAATTTACTTCTAGCTGACCCAATTGACACTTTGCAGTGTTCATAATAGCAAAGTGTCAGGGAAAGAGTTGAAATACATTATGTAAAAATTCCCTTTAGTTTTCTGTTATATCAGTGGAAGCTGTTGGCATGGGGTAAAGGGAGGCTGGGGGAGGTAATAGGAGGGGAGGCTGATGTCATCAGTCTATTGTCCTCCTTTCTGTGTAATACCATTTACCATTAGCTGTCTTTTTCTTTTATCAGTGCCTGAAAATAGGCCCAAGCCAGAGTTCCATCTTACCAATTTCTATTACTGATATAATGTGTATATTTAATATTCAGTGCTGATGTTCTTGAGCCAGTATCAGTAAGAGACACATTTTGAGTTTTTTTTGTTGTTGTTGGTGGTGCTAATAAGTCTCGTCTGAGTTGCTGAGTTGCCTTGTACCCCATGTGGTCAGTGGTGTATGACCTAGATGGAGTCTTTGGGTCTCTGTGGCAAGGGTCAGATGAATAACAGCCTCATTAGGACCTGGCACTAACCTCCTCTTAGCACTCATCAACTCCAATTGTCTCTTTCCTGTCTGCTTTCCCCACTGGACTGGATGTAAATAAGTATTTATTTACTTCACTTCCCAAGTATGTTGCACAACACCTTGCAAAAAACAAATGTTCTATAAAACTTTACGTAATGAGTAAATGCCAGGCTCCCTAAAACATCTTGTGTCCTCCTGCTTCATGCTTGTTGCGGAGACAACTACTACTCTGACAAAATGTTCAGTGTAGTCTTATTTTAAGAGCAGCAGCCCCAGCAGGCACTGAATAAGAGCCTAACTCTTAAAAACCCATTAAAGTTCCAGCCACTCTATTGATGGCAAAATGAATGCAACTTTTCCTGGTCCAACAGAAGCAATTCCATAACACTCAGCATTCCCCCCTCTCCTGCCCCATTACTCTGTCCTGTGGGCTACAAACAAATGGAAAGTAATTTTATCTCAGTTAAACAATCACCTTTGGGGAATCCCTGAGTCTGTGATATCTTGGATTGCTGAAAACATTTTGACTCTGTTGTCTCCTTAAGACATACATCTGTAGATCATGCTCTGCCAATGCGGATTATTTAGTTATTTGCAGTGATACTCCCTATGAAGGGCACAGAAGGTAATGTCCTTCTCTTGAGGCAGACTCTGGGGATATCTGCAGGAAATTAGATACTTTCTTCTGAAAAAATTCATTGGTTCTAGTTATTTGTTTCCCAGTTCAAAGCATTCCTTTGCCCCTGCCATGGGATATTATGGAAATTCCCAGGACGTTTTTTAAAAAATCAGAGCTACCACCTGTTGTCTTTTACCCTCAAGAACAAGTCACGCTATGGGGATGACAGTGAAGAGCTAGGTGAACTCTTCCTTATCCTTACAGTACCCTCTTCAACTGAGGGTGACATGCTGTAAATTGTTGTAGCGTTATTTAATGTAATTTAGCTCATTTGTTTTCCTTAGTGTCTCTGATAGCTTACAGATTAGAAAATTAATAAACTCATTATTGCTTTTTTATAAGTCTCTACTGTCATTTCTTTGCCTGCATTTCTTGTTTGCCTGTTTTGTGCTGATACCTTTGAGGTGCACTATTTCTATTCTGATATAATATTCCCTTTTCTAGGTCCCTTGCTTTTTCTTTCATGCTTTATGGATTTCCCCTTTTCATGATTCATATATTACATAAACTCTCAGGTTAAGTTGACCCACTTCTCACCTGAGCTCGTGTTTAAGATCCACTTGTTTGAGAAACTCTTCCTGGACCACATTGCACCTAGATTATATGAATGTTTAAAGCTCGGAAAACATAAAAATATGTTCTGAGCTTTAAACATTTTTTAAAAAGTTTGTGTATTGCTGTTTCCTGAAGCTGCTCAGCGTTTGCCAATTCGTCTTCTTAACTCTGTGTGATCTTGGCCTTGCTCAGAGTGATGTGCAGGATGAGAGAGAAGGAATAATTCATCTTTTCTCTTACATAAAAAATGATCTATCTGTCAATTTAAAAAAATGAAGTGAATGATCCACAAGCAACATAGCTATTATAAATAACACCATTTTACAGTGGAGGTAACCAAGTCCTAGAATGATTAAATAACTTACCCAGCCAACACAGCTAAAAACAGAAGGAGTCAGAATTCCAAACCAGGCAATAGGGTTTCCCATGCTCTTCCCATTAAATGTGGTCTAGTCTCTAAAGTAGATTTAAAATGAATACATTTTCCAAGTATGTGCTTTTAGAAATAATTGGAAAAGGAGGTGGGGAAAGAAGTCACATAATTATATATGAATTGTTAAACATGGATTGAACCCTACTAAGGACCAGCACTCTTATAGATGCTGGGGATGGGTCAGTGGACCAGCAGACCAGCTTTGTTCTGTTGTAGTTTACATTCTACAGAAGCAGTCCCCAACCTTTTTGGCACAAGGGACCGGTTTTGGAGAAGAAAATTTTTCCACAGATGAAGCGGGGATGGTTTCGGGATGAAGCTGTTCCACCTGAGATCATCAGGCATCAGTTAGATTCTCATGAGGAACATGCAACCTAGATCCCTACATGCACAGTTCCCAGTAGGGTTCACACTCCCATTAGAATCTAACACCTACTGCTGATTTGACAGGAGTCAGAGCTCAGGCGGTAATGCTTACCCGCTGCTCACCTCCTGCCATGCAGCCTGGTTCCTAACAGGTCACAGACTCATACTGGTCTGTAACCTGGGGATTGGGGACCCCTGTATTAGAGGAAAGGGGCACATGTTGACAGATAATAAAACAAGGAATAAACAAGAAAGTGTCAGACAATGGTCAGTGCTATGAGGCAAATAAAGCAAGGTGACTTGATTGTAACTGTTGAGTGATACTACCTCAGTTATCTATCTAAGGCCAGGGAAGGCCCTTTCAGAGGAGGTGACACTGGAGCTGGGAAGTGAATAGTAGATATTTTATTGATTGTTATGAAGAATTTGGATTAAATGTTTTCAACTGTGTGAAAAAGTTTGGAAACCAAATAAATTCTCTTAAAGCCAAAATAAAACAAAACAAAAATAAAACCTAAGTGAGGCATCCTCTTATTTCACCAAATGTAGAAAAACAACTTTCACATCTTTTTATCTCTCTGAAGTTTCACTCTCTTTCTCTGAATAAAGATGCAAAGGCATATATAATATTCTATTTTAATACAACGAATCCTCTTAGTAGACATGTACTTTTTCATTTTACTTTTATCAAGTTACAGATATACAAAGTTTAAAAGGTCAAATAGTTCTAAAGAGGTAAAAGGAAGGGCAACTCTCTTTTGTTGCACTCATTCCCACCTGCAGTTTCTGTTTTTTAGAGACAACCACTTTTAATCTTCTGGTTATTTTTTTAACCTCTAGTACTTCAAAAATAATAGGTTTATACACTATGTCTTGATTTTTTAGTTTTACGCATTGTGTTTTGATTTCATCTATTGAAAATGATATTTTAGCCCTCTTATAATCTCCTCTCTCCCAGTATCTTTTTTTTTTTTTTTTTTTTTTTGAGACAGGGTCCTGCTCTGTTGCCCATGCTGGAGTGCAGTGGTATGATCACTGCTTACTGCAGCCTCATCCTCCCAGGCTCAAGCAATCCCCTTGCCTCAGCCTCCCCAGTAGCTGGGACTACAGGTGCATGCCACTATGCCCATTGAATTTTTGTATTTTTTTTTTAAGAGACAGGATCTCCCTATGTTGCCCAGGTTGGTCTTGAACTCCTGGGCTCTAGTGATCAGCACATCTTGGCTTTCCAAAGTGCTGGGATTGCAGGCATGAACAATCATGCCCAGTATACTCCCACTATCTTTAAAAATAGTTACATCATTAGTTTTAATTAGATCATGGTTCAGAGTTTGTTATGATAACTATATAAGTATTATTTACATCTGAACCATGTAGTTTGTTTTGATTGCATTTCCTTTTTTGCATATCCTTTTGTCTTCTCAGTATTAATGATTTACTTGTTTTAAAATTTCATTTGGTTTTTACCTATCATTTTTTCATACCCAAATTCTCCCTTAGAACTATAAATCTCTTTTCAAATTTTCAAACACATTAAGCAGTCTATTAATTACAACTTTTCATGAAAACATTTCTCCTTGTGGTCCCCATTCTCTTGCTCTAATAGGAATTGGTTGATTTTTCATTATAGCATCATTCTGAGATCCTACCCCCATTTTTTTTCTTTTTTAAATTGGGAGCTCTGTTTCTTGGGTTAAGTGAACTTCTTTTTTTCTTGGGTATAGTAGGCAGAATAATGGCCCTGCAAAACATGTTCATGTCCCAATCCCCAAAATCTGTATATACACACCTTACATAGCAAAAGGGACTTTGAAGATATGATTAAAGATCTCTTTTTAAAATGAATTTATTTTTTCTTAGTTGTAAAATCTATGTAAAATAGAAGAAAATTCAAAATGAAATCAAAAGATAATAGCTGTAATAAGATTAACCTACAGCAGCTGCAGCACCAGTAACAACACTAAAAGAATTACTTCTACTCCAAAATGACTAAGAAATACGTATATGAACCTCTTAAGCAACTCACTTTTAATAATGGCTAAATTAAATGGAATTGTAATATCTTCAAATGGATCTCAATGATTGTACGCTGATTAGTGTCCATAATGGGACAGGTTATACTAGTTACATATTACAATCTGGAGAGAAATGTGTAAGTCAGATCAGAAGACATGATTTCTAGTCTGTGCTTCACCGTTCACTTTTTCAAAAAATTATTTGAAGTTCTGGGATACATGTGCAGAACGTGCAGGTTTGTTACATAGGTATATGTGTGCCACGGTGGTTTGCTGCACCTATTGACCCATCCTTTAAGATCCCTCCCCTCACCCCCCCACCCCCAAACAGGGCCTGGTATGTGTTGTTCCCCTCCGTGTGTCCATGTGTTCTCATTGTTCAACTCCCATTTATGAGTGAGAATATGCAGTGTTTGGTTTTCTGTTCCTGTGTCAGTTTACTGAGGATTATGACTTCCAGCTTCATCCATGTCCCTGCAAAGTACACGATCTCATTCCTGTTTATGGCTGCTTAGTATTCCATGGTGTATATGTACTACATTTTCTTTACCCAATCTGTCATTGATGGGCATTTGGGTTGGTTCCATGACTTTGCTATTGTAAATAGTACTGCAGTAAACATATGTATGCATGTGTCTTTATAGTAGAATGATTTCTATTCCTTTGGGTATATACCCAGTAATGAGATTGCTGAGTCAAATGGTATTTCTGGTTCTAGATCCTTGAGGAATCGCCATACTCTCTTTCACAATGGTTGAACTAATTTACATTCCCACCAACAGTGTAAAAGCATTTCTATTTCTCTACAACCTTACCAGCATCTATTGTTTTTTGATTTTTTAAAAAAATTATACTTTAAGTTCTAGGGTACATGTGCACAACGTGTAGGTTTGTTACATGTGTTGGTGTGCTGCACCCATTAACTTGTCATTTACATTAGGTATATCTCCTAATGCTATCCCTCCCCACTCCCCCCTGCCACAATAGGGCCTGGTGTGTGATGTTCCCCTTCCTGTGTCCAAGTGATCTCATTGTTCAGTTCCCACCTATGAGTTAGAACATGTGGTATTTGGGTTTCTGTTCTTGCGATAGTTTGTTGAGAATGATGGTTTCCAGCTGCATCCATGTCCCTACAAAGGACACGAACTCATCCTTTTTTATGGCTGCATAGTATTCCATGGTGTATATGTGCCACATTTTCTTAATCCAATCTGTCACTGATGGACATTTGGTTGATTCCAAGTCTTTGCTATTGTGAATAGTGCCACAATAAACATATGTGTGCATGTGTCTTTATAACAGCATGACTTATAATCCTTTGGGTATATCCCCAGTAATGGGATGGCTGGGTCAAATGGTATTTCTGGTTCTAGATCCTTGAGGAATCGCCACACTCTTTTCCACAATGGTTGAACTAGTTTACAATCCCACCAACAGTGTAAAAGTGTTCCTATTTCTCCACATCCTCTCCAGAACCTGTTGTTTCCCGATTTTTTAATGATTGCCATTCTAACTGGTGTGAGATGGTATCTCATTGTGGTTTTGATTTGCATTTCTCTGACGGTAAGTGATGATGAGCATTTTTTCATGTGTCTGTTGGGTGTATGAATGTCTTCTTTTGAGAAGTGTCTGTTCATATCCTTTGCCTACTTTTTGATGGGGTTGTTTGTTTTTTCTTGTAAATTTGATTGAGTTCTTTATAGGCTCTGGATATTAGCCCTTTGTCAGATGAGCAGATTGCAAAAATGTTCTCCCATTCTGTAGGTTGCCTGTTCACTCTGATGGTAGTTTCTTTTGCTTTTTAATCGTCACCATTCTGACTGGCATGAGATGATATCTCATTGTGGTTTTGATTTGCATTTTTCTAATGACCAGTGATATTGAGCTGTTTTTCACATATTTGTTGGTTGTGTAAACATCTTCTTTTGAGAAGTGTCTGTTCATATCCTTAGCCCACTTTTGGATGGGATTGTGTGTTTTTTTCTTGTAAATTTGTTTAAGTTCCTTATAAATTCTGGATATTAGACCTTTGTCAGATGGGTAGATTGCAAAAATTTTCTCCCATTCTGTAGGTTGCCTGTTCACTCTGATGACAGTTTATTTTTCTGTGCAGAAGCTCTTTCGTTTAATTAGGCTTTTGTCACAATTTGTCATAAATTTTGGCTTTTGTCACAATTACTTTTGGCATTTTTGTCATGAAGTCTTTGCCCATGCCTCTGTCCTGAATGGTATTGCCTAGGTCTTCTTCTAGGATTTTTATGGTTTTGGGTTTTACATTTAAGTCTTTAATCCACCTTGAGTTAATTTTTGCATAAGGTATAAATAAGGAGGGGGTTCAATTTTAGTTTTCTGCATATGGCTAGCCTGTTTTCCCAGTACCGTTTTTTGAACAGGAAATCCTTTCTCCATTGCCTGTTTTTGTCAGGTTTGTTGAAGATCAGATGGTTGTAAATGTAAGGTGTTATTTCTGAGGTCTCTGTTCTGTTCTATTTGTCTATATGTCTGTTTTGGTACCAGTACCATGCTGTTTTGGTTACTGTAGCTTTGTAGTATAGTTTGAAGTCAGGTAGCATGATGCCTCCTGCTTTGTTCTTTTTGCTTAGGATTGTCTTGGCTATACAAGGTATTCTTTGATTCCATATGAAATTTAAATTAGTTTTTTTTCCCTAATTCTGTGAAGAATGTCAATGGTAGTTTGATGGGAATAGCATTGAATCTATAAATTACCTGGGGCAGTATGGCCATTTTCATGATATTGATTCTTCCTATCCATGAGAATGGAATGTTTTCCCATTTGTTTGTGTCCTCCTTTATTTCCTAGAGCAATGGTTTGTAGTTCTCCTTGAAGAGGTCTTTCACATCCCTTGTTAGCTATTTTCCTAGGTATTTTATTTTCTTTGTAGTAATTGTGAATGGGAGTTCATTCATGATTTGGCTTTCTGCTTGTCTATTGTTGGTATATAGAAATGCTTGTGATTTTTGCACATTGATTTTGTATCCTGAGACTTTGCTGAGGTTGCTTATCAGTTTAAGGAGTTTTTGGGCTGAGATGATGGGGTTTTGAAATTAAAAATCGTGTCATCTGCAAACAGGAACAATTTGACTTCCTCTCTTCCTATTTGAATACCCTTTCTTTCTTTCTCTTGCCTGATTGCCCTGGCCAGAACTTCCAATACTATGTTGAATAGGAGTGGTGAGAGAGAGCATCCTTGTCTTGTGCAAGTTTTCAAAGGGAATGCTTCCATCTTTTCCCCATTCAATATGATATTGGCTGTGGGTTTGTCATAAATAGCTCTTATTATTTTGAGATATATTCCATCAATACCTATTTTATTGAGTTTTTAGCATGAAGGGATGTTGAGTTATACCAAAGGCCTTTACTGCATGTATTGAGATAAACATGTGGTTTTTTGTCTTTGGTTCTGTTTATGTGATGGATTACATTTATTGATTTGCATATGTTGAACCAGCCTTGCATCCCAGGGATAAAACCGACTTAATTATGGTGGATAAGCTTTTTGATGTGCTGATGGATTTGGTTTGCTAGTATTTTGTTGAGAATTTTCATATCTTTGTTCATTAGGGATACTGGCCTGAAGTTTTCTTTTTTTGTTGTGTCTCTTCCCATTTTAGGTATCAGGATGATGCTAGCTTCATAAAATCAGTTAGGGTGGAGTCACTCCTTTTTAATTACTTGGAATAGTTTCAGAAGGAATGGTACCAGCTCCTCTGTACCTCTGTTAGAATTTGGCTGTGTATCTGTCTGTCCCTGGGCTTTTATGGTTGGTAGGCTATTAATCACTGGCTCAAATTCAGAACTTGTTATTGTTCTATTCAGGGATTCGACTTCTTCCTGGTTTAGTCTTGGGAGGGTGTATGTTTCCAGGAACTTATAAATTTCTTCTAGATTTTCTAGTTTATTTGCATAGAGGTGTTTATAGTATTTTCTGATGGTAGTTTGTATGTCTGTGGGATCAGTGGTGGTATCCCCTTTATCATTTTTTGTGTCTATTTGATTCTTCTATGTTTTCTTCTTTATTAGTTTAGTTAGCAGTTTATCTACTTTGTTAATGTTTTCAAAAAATCAGCTCCTGGATTCACTGATTTGTTGAAGGGGTTTTCATGTCTCTATCTCCTTCAGTTCTGCTCTGATCTTAGTTATTTCTTGTCTTCTGGTAGCTTTTGCATTAGTTTCCTCTTGCCTCTGTAGTTCTTTCAATCGTGATGTTAGGGTGTTGATTTGCGATCTTTCTAGCTTTCTGATGTGGGTATTTAGTGCTATAAATTTTCATTTAACATTGCTTTAGCTGTATCCCAGAGTTTCTGGTGCATTGTCTCTTTGTTCTCATTGATTTCAAAGAACTCTTGATTTCTGCCTTAATTTCTTTATTTACCCAGGAGTCATTCAGGAGCAGGTTGTTCAATTTCCACGTAGTTGTGTGGTTTTGAGTGAGTTTCTTAATCTTGAGTTCTAAATTGATTGCACTATGGTCTGATAGATTGTTTGTTATGATTTCAGTTCTTTTGCATTTACTGAGGAGTGTTTTACTTCCAATTATGTGGTTGATTTTAGATTAAGTGCCATGTGTCATTGAGAGGAATGTATATTCAATTGATTTGGGGTGGAGAGTTCTGTAGTTGTCTCTTAGGTCCACTTGATCCAGAGCTGAGTTCAAGTTCTGAATATCCTTGTTAATTTGGGATTAACTGTCTGATTGTCAGTTAATCCTGTCTCGTTGACCTGTCTAATATTGACAGTGGGTTGTTAAAGTCTGCCACTATTATTGTGTGGGAGTCTAAGAACTTGTTTAATGAATCTTGGTGCTCCTGTATCGGGTTCATATACATTTAGAATAGTTAGCTCTTCTTGTTGAATTTTTCCCTTTACCATTATGTATTGCCTTTCTTTGTCTTTTTGATCTTTGTTGGTTTAAAATATGTTTTGTCAAAGAGTAGGATTGCAACCCCTGCCTTTTTTTTTGCTTTCCCTTTGCTTGGCAAATTTTTCTCCATCCCTTTCTTTGGAGCCTATGTGTGTCTTTGAACCTGAGATGGGTCTGCTGAATATAGCACACTGATGGGTCTTGACTCTATCCAATTTGCCAGTCTGTGTCTTTTAATTGGGGCATTTAGCCCATTTACATTTAAGGTTAATATTATGTTTGAATTTGATCCTGTCCTCATGATGCCATCTGGTTATTTTGAACAGTAGTTGATGCAATTTCTACAGCGTGTCACTGGTCTTTATATTTTGGTATGTTTTTGCAGTGGCTGGTACTGATTTTTCCTTTCCATATTTAATGCTTCTCTCAGGAGCTCTTGCAAGGCAGGCCTGGTGGTAACGAAATCCCTCAGAATTTGCTTGTTTGGAAAGGATTTTATTACTTCTTATGAGACATAGTTTGGCTGAATATGAAATTCTGGGTTGAAAATTCTTTTCTTTAAGAATGTTGAATATTGACCCTGCAATCTCTCTGACTTGTAGAGTTTCTGCTGAGAGGTCTGCTATTAGTCTGATGGTCTTCCCTTTGTAGGTAACCTAGCCTTTCTCTCTGGCTGCCCTTAACATTTTTTTCTTCATTTTGACCTTGGAGAATCTGATCATTATGTATATTGGGGTTGATCTTCTCATGGAGTATCTTACTGGTGTTCTCTATATTTCCTGAATTTGCATGTTGACCTGTCTTGTTAGGTTGGGGAAGTTCTTCTGGATAATATCCTGAAGTGCATTTTCCAGCTTGTTTCCATTCTCCCCATCTCCTTCAGGTACTCCAATCAATTGTAAGTTCGGTCTTTTTGTGAAGTCCCATTTTTCTTGAATGCTTTGTTCATTCCTTTTCATTCTTTTTTCTCTAATCTTGTCTGGATGCGTTATTTCAGCAAGGTCGTCTTCAAACTCTGATATCCTTTCCTCTGCTTGGTCGATTTAGCTCTTGATACTTGTGTATGCTTCATGAGGTTCTCGTGCTATGTTTTGCAGCTCCATTAGGTCATTTATGTTCCTCTCTAAACTGGTTATTCTAGTTAGCAGTGCCTCTGACCTTTTATCAAGATTCTTAGCTTCTCTGCATTGGGTTAGAACATTCTCCTTTAGCTCAGCATAGTTTTTTTGTTACCCATTTTCTGAATCCTACTTCTGTCAATTCATCCATCTCATTCTCCATTTGGTTCTGTGCCCTTGCTGGAGAGATGTTGCAATCATTTTGGGGAGAAAAGGCACTCTGGCCTTTTGGGTTTTCAGAGTTTTCTTCGTTGATTGTTTCTCATGAGTTGTCTAGTTTTGATCTTTGAGGCTGCTGACCCTTGGATGTTTTGTGTGGGCTTTTTTTTTGTTCTTGTTGTTTCTGCTTTCTGTTTTTCTTTCAAAGGGTTGGGTCCCTCTTCTGTAGGGCTGCTGTGGTTTGCTGGAGGTTCACTTCAGGCCCTGTTAATCTGGTTCGCTACCGCGCCTGAAGATGCCATTCAAGGAAGCTGGAGAACAGCAAAGATGGGTCCCTTCTTCTTCTTCGGGGATTTCTGACCTCAATGAGCACAAACCTGATACCAGTAGGATCACTCCTGTATGGGGTGTCTGACAACCCCTATTGGAGGGTCTCACCTAGTTGGGTGGCACAGGGAAGAGGACTCTTTTTCTTAATTATTATACTTGAAGTTCTAGGGTACATGCCCACAACATGCAGGTTTGTTACATAGGTATACATGTGCCATGTTGGTTTGCTGCACCCATTAACTCATCATTTACATTAGGTATTTCTCCGAATGCTATCCCTCCCCCTGGCCCCCACCCCCTGAGAGGCCCCAGTGTGTGATGTTCCCTGCCCTGTGTCCATGTGTTCTCATTGTTTAGTTCCCACCTGTGAGTGAGAACATGCAGTGTTTGGTTTTCTGTCCTTGTGATAGTTTGCTCAGAATGATGGTTTCCAGCTTCATCCATGTCCCTAGAAAGGACACGAACTCATCCTTTTTTATGGCTGCATAGTATTCCATGGTGTACATGTGCCAGATTTTCTTAATCCAGTCTATCATTGATGGACATTTGAGTTGGTTCCTAGTCTTTGGTATTGTGAATAGTACCACAATAAACATACATGTGCGTGTGTCTTTATAGTAGCATGATTTATAAATCTTTGGGTGTATACCCAGTAATGGGATCACTGGGTCAAATGGTATTTCTAGTTCTAGATCCTTGAGGAATTGCCACACTGTCTTCCACAATGATTGAACTAATTTACACTCCCGCCAACAGTGTAAAAGCATTTCTATTTCTCTACATCCTCTCCAGCGTCTGTTGCTTCCTGACTTTTTAATGATCGCCATTCTAACTGGTGTGAGATGGTATCTCATTGTGGTTTTGATTTGCATTTCTGTGATGACCAGTGATGATGAGCGTTTTTTCATATGTCTGTTGGTTGCATAAATGTCATTTTTTGAGAAGTGTCTGTTAATATCCTTTGCCCACTTTTTGATGGGGTTGCTTTTTCTTGTAAATTTGTTTAAGTTATTTGTAGATTCTGGATATTAGCCGTTTGTCAGATGGGTAGATTGCAAAAATTTTCTCCCATTCTGTAGGTTGCCTGTTTACTCTGATGGTAGTTTGTTTTGCTGTGCAGAAGCTCTTTAGTTTAATTAAATCCCATTTGTCTATTTTGGATTTTGTTGCCATTGCTTTTGGTGTTTTAGTCATGAAGTCCTTGACCATGCCTATGTCCTAAGTGGTATTGTCTAGGTTTTCTTCTAGGGTTTTTATGGTTTTAGGTCTAACATTTAAGTCTTCAGTCCATCTTGAATTAATTTTTGTATAAGGCGTAAGGAAGGGATCCAGTTTCAGCTTTCTACATATGGCTAGCCAGTTTTCCCAGCAGCATTTATTAAATGGAGAATCCCTTCCCCATTTCTTGTTTTTATCAGGCTTGTCAAAGATCAGATGGTTGTAGATGTGTGGTGTTATTTCTGAGGCCTCTGTTCTGTTTCATTGGTCTATATCTCTGTTTTGGTACCAGTACCATGCTATTTTGTTTACTGTAGCCTTGTAATATAGTTTGAAGTCAGGTAGCATGATACTTCCAGCTTTATTCTTGTTGCTTAGGATTGTCTTGGCAATTTGGGCTCTTTTTTGGTTGCTTATGAACTTTAAAGTAGTTTTTTTCCAATTCTGTGAAGAAAGTCATTGGTAGCTTGATGGGGATGGCCTTGAATCTATAAATTACCTTGGGCAGTATGGCCATTTTCACAATATTGATTCTTCCTATCCATGAGCATAGAATGTTCTTCAGTTTGTTTGTGTCCTGCTTTATTTTGTTGAGCAGTGGTCCTTAAAGAAGTCCTTCACATCCCTTATAAGGTGGAATTCTAGGTATTTTATTCTCTTTTTAGCAATTGTGAATGGGAGTTCACTCCTGATTTGGCTCTCTGTTTGTTATTGGTGTATAGGAATGCTTGTGATTTTTGCACATTGATTTTTGTCTCCTGAGACTTTGCTGAAGTTGCTTATCAGCTTAAGGAGATTTTGGGCTGAGATTATGGGGTTTTCTACATATACAATCATGTCATTTGCAAACAGGAACAATTTGACTTCCTCTTATCCTAATTAAATACCCTTTATTTCTTTCTCTTGCCTGATTGCCCTGGCCAGAACTTCCAACACTATGTTGAATAGGAGTGGTGAGAGATGGCATCCCTGTCTTGTGCCAGTTTTCAAAGGGATTGCTTCCAGTTTTTGCCCATTCAGTATGATATTGGCTGTGGGTTTGTCATAAATAGCTCTTATTATTTTGAGATACGTTTCATCAATACCTAGTTTATTGAGAGTTTCTAGCATGAAGGGCTGTTGAATTTTGTCAAAGGCCTTTTCTGCATCTGTTGAGATAATCATGTGGTTTTTGCCGTTGGTTCAGTTTATGCGATTGATTACGTTTATTGATTTGAGTATGTTGAACCAGCCTTTCATCCCAGGGATGAAGCTGACTTGATAATGGTGGATAAGCTTTTTGATGTGCTGTTGGATTAGGTTTGCTAGTATTTTATTGAGGATTTTCACATGAATGTTCATCAGGGATGTTGGTCTAAAATTCTCTGTTTTTGTTGTGTCTCTTTCAGGCTTTGGTATTAGGATGATGCTTGCCTCATAAAGTGAATTAGGGAGCATTCCCTCTTTTGCTATTGATTGTTGTAGTTTCAGATGGAATGGTACCAACTCCTCTTTGTACCTCTGATAGAATTCAGCTGTGAATCCGTCTTGTCCTGGACATTTTTTGGTTGGTAAGATATTAATTATTGCCTCAATTTCAGAGCCTGTTATTGGTCTATTCAAGGTTCAACTTCTTCCTGGTTTAGTCTTGGGAGGATGTAGATGTCTAGGAATTTATCTATTTCTTCTAGATTTTCTAGTGTATTTGTGTAGAGGTGTTTATAGTATTCTCTGATGGTAGTTTGTATTTCTGTGGGATTGGTGATGACATCCCCTTTATCATTTTTTATTGCATCTATTTGATTCTTCTTTCTTTTCTTCTTTGTTAGTCTTGCTAGTGGTCTGTCAATTTGGTTGATCATTTCAAAAAACCAGATCTTGGATTCATTGATTTTTTGAAGGGATTTTTTGTGTCTCTATCTCCTTCACTTTTGCTTTGATATTGGTATTTCTTGCCTTTTGCTAGCTTTGAATTCTGCTTGCCTTCTCTAGTTCTTTTAATTGTGATGTTAGGGTGTCAATTTTAGATCTTCGTTGCTTTCTTTTGTGGGCATTTAGTGCTATACATTTCCCTCTACACACTGCTTTAAATGTATTTCAGAGATTCTGGTACGTTGTGTCTTTGTTCTCATTGTTTTCTTTCTTTTTTTTTTATTATTATTTTTTAATTTATTTATTATTATTATACTTTAAGTTGTAGGGTACATGTGCATAACCTGCAGGTTTGTTACATATGTATACTTGTGCCATGTTGGTGTGCTGCACCCATCAACTTGTCATTTACATCAGGTATAACTCCCAGTGCAATCCCTCCTCCCTCCCCCCTCCCCATGATAGGCCCCGGTGTGTGATGTTCCCCTTCCTGAGTCCAAGTGATCTCATTGTTCAGTTCCCACCTATGAGTGAGAACATGCGGTGATTGGTTTTCAGTTCTTGTGATAGCTTGCTAAGAATGATGGTTTCCAGCTGCATCCATGTCCCTACAAAGGACACAAACTCATCCTTTTTCATTGCTGCATAGTATTCCATGGTGTATATGTGCCACATTTTCTTAATCCAATCTGTCACTGATGGACATTTGGGTTGATTCCAAGTCTTTGCTATTGTAAATAGTGCTGCAATAAACATACGTGTGCATGTGTCTTTATAGCAGCATGATTTGTAATCCTTTGGGTATATTCCCAGTAATGCGATGGCTGGGTCATATGGTACTTCTAGTTCTAGATCCTTGAGGAATCGCCATACTGTTTTCCATAATGGTTGAACTAGTTTACAATCCCACCAACAGTGTAAAAGTGTTCCTATTTCTCCACATCCTCTCCAGCACCTGTTGTTTCCTGACTTTTTAATGATCGCCATTCTAACTGGTGTGAGATGGTATCTCATTGTGGTTTTGATTTGCATTTCTCTGATGGCCAGTGATGATGAGCATTTTTTCATGTGCCTGTTGGCTGTATGAATGTCTTCTTTTGAGAAATGTCTGTTCATATCCTTTGCCCACTTTTTGATGGGGTTGTTTGTTTTTTTCTTGTAAATTTGTTTGAGTTCTTTGTAGGTTCTGGATATTAGCCCTTTGTCAGATGAGTCGATTGCAAAAATTGTCTCCCATTCTGTAGGTTGCCTGTTCACTCTGATGGTAGTTTCTTTTGCTGTGCAGAAGCTCTTTAGTTTAATGAGATCCCATTTGTCAATTTTGGCTTTTGCTGCCGTTGCTTTTGGTGTTTTAGACATGAAGTCTTTGCCCATGCCTATGTCCTGAATGGTACTACCTAGGTTTTCCTCTAGGATTTTTATGGTATTAGGTCTAACATTTAAGTCTCTCATCCATCTTGAATTAATTTTCATATAAGGAGTAAGGAAAGGATCCAGTTTCAGCTTTCTACTTATGGCTAGCCAATTTTCCCAGCACCATTTATTAAATAGGGAATCCTTTCCCCATTTCTTGTTTCTCTCAGGTTTGTCAAAGATCAGATGGCTGTAGATGTGTGGTATTATTTCTGAGGACTCTGTTCTGTTCCATTGGTCTATATCTCTGTTTTGGTACCAGTACCATGCTGTTTTGGTTACTGTAGCCTTGTAGTATAGTTTGAAGTCAGGTAGCGTGATGCCTCCAGCTTTGTTCTTTTGACTTAGGATTGTCTTGGAGATGCGGGCTCTTTTGTGGTTCCATATGAACTTTAAAGCAGTTTTTTCCAATTCTGTGAAGAAACTCATTGGTAGCTTGATGGGGATGGCATTGAATCTATAAATTACCTTGGGCAGTATGGCCATTTTCACGATATTGATTCTTCCTATCCATGAGCATGGTATGTTCTTCCATTTGTTTGTGTCCTCTTTTATTTCACTGAGCAGTGGTTTGTAGTTCTCATTGAAGAGGTCCTTTATATCCCTTGTAAGTTGGATTCTTAGGTATTTTATTCTCTTTGAAGCAATTGTGAATGGAAGTTCATTCCTGATTTGGCTCTCTGTTTGTCTGTTACTGGTGTATAAGAATGCTTGTGATTTTTGCACATTAATTTTGTACCCTGAGACTTTGCTGAAGTTGCTTATCAGCTTAAGGAGATTTTGGGCTGAGACAATGGGGTTTTCTAAATATACAATCATGTCATCTGCAAACAGGGACAATTTGACTTCTTCTTTTCCTAACTGAATATCCTTGATTTCTTTCTCTTGCCTAATTGCCCTAGCCAGAACTTCCAAGACTATGTTGAATAGGAGTGGTGAGAGAGGGCATCCCTGTCTTGTGCCAGTTTTCAAAGGGAATGCTTCCAGTTTTTGCCCATTCAGTATGATACTGGCTGTGGGTTTGTCATAAATAGCTCTTATTATTTTGAGGTACGTTCCATCAATACTGAATTTATTGAGCGTTTTTAGCATGAAGGGCTGTTGAATTTTGTCAAAAGCCTTTTCTGCATCTATTGAGATAATCATGTGGTTCTTGTCTTTGGTTCTGTTTATATGCTGGATTATGTTTATTGATTTGCGAATGTTGAACCAGCCTTGCATCCCAGGGATGAAGCCCACTTGATCATGGTGGATAAGCTTTTTGATGTGTTGCTGAATCCGGTTTGCCAGTATTTTATTGAGGATTTTTGCATCGATGTTCATCAGGGATATTGGTCTAAAATTCTCTTTTTTTGTTGTGTCTCTGCCAGGCTTTGGTATCAGGATGATGTTGTCCTCATAAAATGAGTTAGGGAGGATTCCCTCTTTTTCTATTGATTGGAATAGTTTCAGAAGGAATGGTACCAACTCCTCCTTGTACCTCTGGTAGAATTCGGCTATGAATCCATCTGGTCCTGGACTTTTTTTTGTTGGTAGGCTATTAATTATTGCCTCAATTTCAGAGCCTGCTATTGGTCTATTCAGGGATTCAACTTCTTCCTGGTTTAGTCTTGGAAGAGTGTAAGTGTCCAGGAAATTATCCATTTCTTCTAGATTTTCCAGTTTATTTGCGTAGAGGTTTCTATAGTATTCTCTGATGGTAGTTTGTATTTCTGTGGGATCGGTGGTGATATCCCCTTTATCATTTTTAATTGCGTCGATTTGATTCTTCTCTCTTTTCTTCTTTATTAGTCTTGCTAGTGGTCTGTCAATTTTGTTGATCTTTTCAAAAAACCAACTCCTGGATTCATTGATTTTTTGGAGGGTTTTTTGTGTCTCTATCTCCTTCAGTTCTGCTCTGATCTTAGTTATTTCTTGCCTTCTGCTAGCTTTCGAATGTGTTTGCTCTTGTTTCTCTAGTTCTTTTAATTGTGATGTTAGAGTGTCAAATTATATCTTTCCTGCTTTCTCTTGTGGGCATTTAGTGCTATAAATTTCCCTCTACACACTGCTTTAAATGTGTCCCAGAGATTCTGGTATGTTGTATCTTTGTTCTCATTGGTTTCAAAGAACATCTTTATTTCTGCCTTCATTTCGTTATGTACCCAGTAGTCATTCAGGAGCAGGTTGTTCAGTTTCCATGTAGTTGAGCGGTTTTGATTGAGTTTCCTAGTCCTGAGTTCTAGTTTGATTGCACTGTGGTCTGAGAGACAGTTTGTTATAATTTCTGTTCTTGTACATTTGCTGAGGAGTGCTTTACTTCCAATTACGTGGTCAATTTTGGAGTAAGTACGATGTGGTACTGAGAAGAATGTATATTCTGTTGATTTGGGGTGGAGAGTTCTATAGATGTCTATTAGGTCTGCTTGCTGCAGAGATGAGTTCAATTCCTGGATATCCTTGCTAACTTTCTGTCTCGTTGATCTGTCTAATGTTGACAGTGGAGTGTTGAAGTCTCCCATTATTATTGTATGGGAGTCTAAGTCTCTTTGTAAGTCTCTAAGGACTTGCTTGATGAATATGGGTGCTCCTGTATTGGGTGCATATATATTTAGGATAGTTAGCGCTTCCTGTTGAATTGATCCCTTTACCATTATGTAATGGCCTTCTTTGTCTCTTTTGATCTTTGATGGTTTAAAGTCTGTTTTATCAGAGACTAGTATTGCAACCCCTGCTTTTTTTTGTTCTCCATTTGCTTGGTAAATCTTCCTCCATCCCTTTATTTTGAGCCTATGTATGTCTCTGCGTGTGAGATGGGTCTCCTGAATACAGCAGACTGATGGGTCTTGACTCTTTATCCAGTTTGCCAGTCTGTGTCTTTTAATTGGAGCATTTAGTCCATTTACATTTAAGGTTAAGATTGTTATGTGTGAACTTGATCCTGCCATTATGATATTAACTGGTTATTTTGCTCGTTACCTGATGCAGTTTCTTCCTAGCCTCGATGGTCTTTACATTTTGGCATGTTTTTGCAATGGCTGGTACCGGTTGTTCCTTTCCATGTTTAGTGCTTCCTTCAGGGTCTCTTGTAAGGCAGGCCTAGTGGTGACAAAATCTCTAAGCATTTGCTTATCTGTAAAGGATTTTATTTCTCCTTCACTTATGAAACTTAGTTTGGCTGGATATGAAATTCTGGGTTTAAAATTCTTTTCTTTAAGAGTGTTGAATATTGGCCCCCACTCTGTTCTGGCTTGTAGAGTTTCTGCCGAGAGATCTGCTGTTAGTCTGATGGGCTTCCCTTTGTGGGTAACCCGACCTTTCTCTCTGGCTGCCCTTAAGATTTTTTCCTTCATTTCAACTTTGGTGAATCTGGCAATTATGTGTCTTGGAGTTGCTCTTCTCGAGGAGTATCTTTGTGGCGTTCTCTGTATTTCCTGGATTTGAATGTTGGCCTGCCCTACTAGGTTGGGGAAGTTCTCCTGGATGATATCCTGAAGAGTGTTTTCCAACTTGGTTCCATCTTCCCCCTCACTTTCAGGCACCCCAATCAGATGTAGATTTGGTCTTTTTACATAATCCCATACTTCTTGCAGGCTTTGTTCATTTCTTTTTCTTCTTTTTTCTTTTGGTTTCTCTTCTCGCTTCATTTCATTCATTTGATCCTCAATCGGTGATACTCTTTCTTCCAGTTGATTGAGTCGGTTACTGAAGCTTGTGCATTTGTCACGTATTCCTCGTGTCATGGTTTTCATCTCTTTCATTTCGTTTAGGACCTTCTCTGCATTAATTACTCTAGCCATCAATTCTTCCACTTTTTTTTCAAGATTTTTAGTTTCTTTGCGCTGGGTATGTAATTCCTCCTTTAGCTCTGAGAAATTTGATGGACTGAAGCCTTCTTCTCTCATCTCGTCAAAGTCATTCTCCGTCCAGCTTTGATCCGTTGCTGGCGATGAGCTGCGCTCCTTTGCCGGGGGAGATGCGCTCTTATTTTTTTGAATTTCCAGCTTTTCTGCCCTGCTTTTTCCCCATCTTTGTGGTTTTATCTGCCTCTGGTCTTTGATGATGGTGATGTATTGATGGGGTTTTGGTGTAGGTGTCCTTCCTGTTTGATAGTTTTCCTTCTAACAGTCAGGACCCTCACCTGTAGGTCTGTTGGAGATTGCTTGAGGTCCACTCCAGACCGTTTGCCTGGGTATCAGCAGCAGAGGCTGCAGAAGATAGAATATTTCTGAACAGCGAGTGTACCTGTCTGATTCTTGCTTTGGAAGCTTCCTCTCAGGGGTGTACTCCTCCCTGTGAGGTGTGGGGTGTCAGACTGCCCCTAGTGGGGGATGTCTCCCAGTTAGGCTACTCAGGGGTCAGGGACCCACTTGAGCAGGCAGTCTGTCCCTTCTCAGATCTCAATCTCCATGCTGGGAGATCCACTGCTCTCTTCAAAGCTGTCAGACAGAGTCATTTGCGTCTGCAGAGGTTTTTGCTGAGTTTGTTATTGTTTACTGTGCCCTGTCCCCAGAGGTGGAGTCTACAGAGACAGGCAGGTTTCCTTGAACTGCTGTGAGCTCCACCCAGTTCGAGCTTCCCAGCAGCTTTGTTTACCTACTTAAGCCTCAGCAATGGCCGGCGCCCCTCCCCCAGCCTCGCTGCTGCCTTGCTGGTAGATCACAGACTGCTGTGCTAGCAATGAGGGAGGCTCCGTGGGTGTGGGACCCTCCCGGCCAGGTGTGGGATATGATCTCCTGGTGTGCCTGTTTGCTTAAAGCGCAGTATTGGGGTGGGAGTTACCCGATTTTCCAGGTGTTGTGTGTCTCAGTTCCCCTGGCTAGGAAAAGGGATTCCCTTCCCCCTTGCGCTTCCCAGGTGAGGCAATGCCTCGCCCTGCTTCAGCTCTCCCTGGTCGGACTGCAGCAGCTGACCAGCACCGATCGTCCGGCACTCCCCAGTGAGATGAACCCAGTACCTCAGTTGAAAATGCAGAAACCACCGGTCTTCTGTGTCGCTCGCGCTGGGAGTTGGAGACTGGAGCTGTTCCTATTTGGCCATCTTGCTCCGCCCCTCCTGTTCTCATTGTTTTCAAGGAACATCTTTATTTCTGCCTTCATTTCATTGTTTACCCAGTAGTCATTCAGGAGCAGGTTGTTCAGTTTCCATGTAGTTGTGTGATTTTGAATGATTTTCTTAATCCTGAGTTCTACTTTGATTGCACTGTGGTCTGAGAGACAGTTTATTGTGATTTCTGTTCTTGTACATTTGCTGAGGAGTGTTTTACTTCCAATTATGTGGTCAATTTTGGAATAAGTGCGATGTGGTGCTGAGAAGATTGTATATTTTGTTGATTTGGGGTGGAGAGTTCTGTAGATGTCTATTAGGTCAGCTTAGGTCAGCTTGGTGCAGAGCCGAGTTCAAGTCCTGGATATCCTTGTTACCTTCTGTCTTGTTGATCTGTCTAATATTGACAATGGGGTGTTAAAATCACCCATTATTGTGTGGGAGTGTAAGTCTCTTTGTCGGTCTCTAAGGACTTGCTTTATGAATCTCGGTGCTCCTGTATTGGGTGCATATATATTTAGGATTGTTGGCTCTTCTTGTTGAATTGATCCCTTTACCATTATGCAATGGCCTTCTTTGTCTCTTTTGATCTTTATTGGTTTAAAGTCTGTTTTATCAGAGACTAGGATTGCAACCCCTGCTATTTTTTGCTTTCCATTTGCTTGGTAGATCTTCCTCAATACCTTATTTTGAGCCTATGTGTGTCTTTGCACATGAGATGGTTCTCCTGAATACAGCCCACTGATGGATCTTGACTCTTCATCCGATTTGCCAGTCTGTGTCTTTTAATTGGGGCATCTAGCCCATTTACATTTAAGGTTAATATTGTTATGTGTCAGTTTATGATGTTACTAGTTATTTTGCCCATTAGTTGATGCAGTTTCTTCCTAGCATCGATAGTCTTTACCATTTGTCATGTTTTTGTAGTGGCTATGCAAAACATGCAGTTGCAAGTTTTTGCAGTGGTACCACTTGTTCCTTTCCATCTTTAGTGCTTCCTTCAGGAGCTCTTGGAAGGCAGGCCTGGTGTTGACAAAATCTCTCAGCATTTGCTTGTCTGTAAAGCTGTTCTCTGTATTTCCTGAATTTGAATGTTGGCCTGCCTTGCTAGGTTGGGGAAGTTCTCCTGGATAATATCCTGAAGGGTGTTTTCCAACTTGATTCCATTCTTTTCGTCACTTTTAGGTACCCCAATCAAACGTAGGTTTGGTCTTTCCACATAGTCCCATATTTCTTGGAGGCTTTGTTCATTTCTTCTTACTCGTTTTTCTCTAAACTTCTCTTCTCACTTTATTTCATTGACTTGATTTTCAATCACTGATACCCTTTCTTCCACTTGATTGAATCAGCTTTTGAAACTTGTGCATGCGTCACGTAGTTCTCATGCCATGGTTTTCAGCTCTATCAGGTCATTTAAGGTCTTTTCTACACTGTTTATTCTAGTTAGCCATTCGTCTAATCTTTTTTCAAGGTTTTTAGCTTTCTTGTGATGGGTTCAAACATCCTCCGTTAGCTTGGAGAAGTTTGTTATTAGCCTTCCGAAGCCTACTTCTGTCGACCTGTCAAAGTCATTCTCTGTCCAGCTTTGTTCCGTTGTTGGTGAGGAGCTGCGATCCTTTGGAGGAGAAGAGGTGCTCTGGCTTTTAGAATTTTCAGCTTTGCTGCTCTGGTTTCTCCCCATCTTTGTGGTTTTATATAACTTTGCTCTTGGATATTGCTGACCTACAGATGGGGTTTTGATATGGATGTCCTTTTTGTTGATGTTGATGCTATTTTTTTCTGTTTGTTAGTTTTCCTTCTAACAGTCAGGTTCCTCAGTTGCAGGTCTGTTGGAGTTGGCTGGAGGTCCACGCCAGACCCTGTTTGCCTGGGTATTACTAGCGGAGGCTCAGTGGAAATGGAGAAATCACCTCTCTTCCCAGTCTGTCACACTGGGAGCTGCAGACTGAAGCTGTTCCTATTTGGCCATCTTGGAACAGGCCCTTTTATTTTTTAGACGGAGTCTCGCTGTGTCGCCCAGGCTGGAGTGCAGTGGCACCATCTCGGCTCACTGCAAGCTCCACCTCTCGTGTTCACACCATTCTCCCGCCTCAGCCTCCTGTGTAGCTGGGACTAAGGGCACCTGCCGCCACACCTGGCTAATTTTTTTGTTTTTGTATTTTTAGTAGAAATGGGGTTTCACTGTGTTAGCCAGAATGGTCTTGATCTCCTGACCTGGTGATCTGCCCGCCTTGGGCTCCCAAAGTGCTGGGATTACAGGCGTGAGCTACCGTGCCTGGCCGGGAACTGGACTCTTTTACCAGAGTACTTTAAGTGTCCCTTGGTGGAGGGGGTGGGCGTCACTAGGGGTAACCCACTTATCTGGGCTGCCTGGATTCCTCAGAACTACCAGGAGGAAAGGCCAAGTCTGCTGGTTCACAGAGACTGTGGCCACCCCTTCCTGTAGGGACTCAGGGCCAGTGAGATCTGGGTTCTGTCCCTGAGCATCTGGCTGGAGTTATTGGAGTTCCTGCAGGGAGGCCCCACCCAGTAAGGAAGGATGAATCAGGATCAGGTCTGAAGAGGCACTCTGGGCACTTGGGCTGTGGAGGACATGTCTTGGGACCAAGCCTTCCAGACTCCCTGGCTCAAGCAGAGGAAAAGCGTGGCCTGGACCTATAGAGATGGATGCCGCCCTTCCCCCGCCCAGGGAGTTTAGTGTGTTAGGCAGTTGTGATTCCCAGTGCTGGCTGCTGCCCCTCCCCCAGTGAGCTCAAATGGCTTAGACAGCAGGCAGCCACAGCTGTAGTACTGGTTGCCCCTTTCCTCAGGAGCTCAGTGGGCTTAAGCAGATTCCAGCTGAGAGGCTGTTGAGAACTGTACAGCTCTGGGGTTGGGAACTAGGCCCTGGTGGTGTGGGTTTCAGAGTGGGATCTTTCGATCTGTGGCTTGCACAGTTCTGTGGAAAAAGCATGGTTTCCCTGGCTGCGTAGCACACTCACTCGCTGCCTCCCTTGGTTGGCGGGTGGGGGCTCCTCTGTCCTGTGTTGCTCTCAGGTGGGCTGCCACACCACGCTGCTCTTCCTTCCTCTCCATGGATTACTCCAGCCACCTAGTCAGTTCTGATGAGAGAACCTGGATACCTTGATTGCCAGTGAAGGATTCACATGTTTATTATGGTTCTTTTCTACCGGAGCCTCTGATCACTGCTGTCTACTGATTAACGATCTTGAGAAGAGGAGATTGTTCTGGATTATCTGTGTGGGGCCAACGTAATTACATGAGTCCTTATAAGTGAAAGAGTGAGGCAGGAGTGTTGGGGTCCGCGTGTTTCCTAAACAAAGGAATGAACACACAAGACAACGCAAGACAAGACAAACATGGCGGCTGCCTCGAATGGCGCGCTCTGCTTTATTTTATAAAGTTGTTTGTGGAATGTTACCAAATCACAAGACACATTGTTGTTTTTCTGACCTTTCCCTGACTTTCTGGATTTTCAAGATGTTTACACAATAACAAGCCGCCAAGGCCCTGCTTCATTTGCAAGAGCAGGACTTATCCAGAACGCCCTGCTTCGTTTGCAAGAGCAAGACTTATCGGGAACATCTCGTTTGTGAGCATGTAGTTCTCTAGAGTCAGTATCAGAGTCAGAGATATTCAAAGATGTTATGCTGTTGGCTTTGAAGATAGAGGAAAGAGCCATGGACCTGGGAGTGAGAGTAGCCTCTAGAAGCTGGAAATGGCAAGAAAAAGGATTTTCTGTAGATCCTCTAGCAGGAATGCAAGGTTGCTGGCTGCTAACACATTGATTTTAGGACTTCTGACTTGTAGAACTGTAAAATAATAAATGTAAGTTGTTTTATACCACTAAGTTTGTGGTAACTTGTTACAGCAGCAATAGAACACTAATACAGTGGGTTAGTCTCTAATTTTGAAAGAGTATCTCCTTCAGGATCTTGAAAAAGAACACATGGAAAATAGATTTTTGATGACATATATCTAAAAGTATCTTTATTTTTATCTTAGAGTCATTTGAGGATGGAAATAATTTTCCCTCAGGATATTGAAGGTATTTCTCTATTGTATACTTTCTTCCAGTGAGAAGTTTAATGTCATTCTGATGCCTTATCCTTTCTTTGTTTCCTGTTTTATTTATCTCTCTGAAAGTTTCTAGTGTATGTATTTTTATCTCATATGTGGAGAAATTTCATGATGGTATACTTTTGTTTCAGCATGAGTCTTTTTCTGTCTATTGTGTTAAGCTCTCCTGATTTAGAAATTTAACTTTATCAATTCTGAAATAGGTTGTGCATTATTTATTTGATAATTTTCTTTATTTCCTTTCCTCTGTTCTCTCTTTCTGGAACTCTTGTTACTTCGATGGTAGACATCCTGGACTTGTTAAATTTTCTTTTTTTCCTCCTTCCCATTTTCTGTTTTTTTATTTGCTCTACTTCTGGAGATTTCTTTAAACACGTCTTCTAATTCTTCTTCACATTTCTTCTATCTTATTTTTAGTTCCCAAGAGTTTTTTCTTGATCTTTGAGTATTTCTTAAAAGTTTGCCACTCTTTTCTTCATATATATAGTACTTTTTTCTTCATCTTTAAAGAAAATAAGTAAAATATCAGGCTCCCTTTAAGACATCTGTTTCTGACACTCCAGTTCATTTTGGTCTTTGTTTCGTGTAGGAGGCTTTTCTGAAATATCTGATGTTGCTTGTCTACCTGTTCACATTGAAGAGTGAGGCACTAGAAAGCTGTTTGGAAGTGTTGTGTGTAAATTTAAGTGTGTGTATGTTTGTGGCAGAGATGTAGGTTGCTGATTGGTGGTCCTCACCGAAGGATTATTTGACTTGGGTCTTTCAGGAATGGAATTTCAATTGTTATTGTAGTTTTATTTTTCCCTAACTTGTGCTGGTCAGTTAATTCAAAGATGATTCTTTTAACCTCTTATCTAGGATATTTAAAGTCTGCCAGTGTTCTTGGAGACAAATAGGAGAGAGGACCCATGCATCTCATTGTTCAGTATATAGACATTCACTTAATCCTTCTGTTTTTCAACTTGCCTGGGTTTTATATAGATACAGTCTCCCTGATTTAATCTCTCTAAGTTATCTGTGGGGGTGGAGGAGGGAATCTGTGTTTTCAACAGTGTCTTATGCAAATTATTTAACAGTCCTCCTGTATCAAATTCAATTGCATGCTATGATGACTCCAATTTCTGAGAATCTCTTGGATTCTAAGGTCCAAAAACAGCTAGCTTCTAGTTTTTTTTGATTTGGGAATTTTCTTGTTCTCTAATCCTCTTCCTAGCTTCCAAAATTCAGTCTCTGTTATTGCTTCTTGGACTCACTTTATTCTTATGAGCTTTAAATCTTTTCATCATCATTTTAATGAATTTCAAGAGAGATAGTAGAAACAAAGTATGTTCAATTCTTCGTATTTAACTGGAAGTTCAAGGATTTGTCTATTTTAAAAAATCCTATATTGATTTTTAATAAACGTTTATGAGCTCTAGTGCTCAGCCTCTCAGTCTGAATGTTACCTTGTTTACTGAGGCACATGGCAAAGTAACTGATGAGTCTATAAAACTGTATAGTCCTCCTACCAGTTTTCTGGCTATGTTGGCAATTGCTGATTTAAGTGTTCATGGCAGGACTAAGGGAGCATTGTACTTTGTCATTGCCATGTCCATATGTCATATAACAATTGTTTGAAAATTAATATGGTTCAAAACTTTTTGAACTTTTCCTAAAGGTGTACTGTGCTCAAACACTATAAAAGGAAATTTGTTTTCATGGTGTTGAAAGCGCCATTCTACTCTTCTCTCCCTATTTTAACTGAATTTTGTTTTTTATCATTATTTCTGAGAATTCTTTCTGAAACTCCAAACCAACAGAGTATTCTTTGGTATGTTAATTTTTATTCGTCATCCTTTTGAATTTATATTTTGTGATTAAATGAGGAGACACTTTCATATTCTTCCCCCCATGTAAAGTATTTATCATAACAGTCCTTTTTTTTTTTTTTTTTTTTTGAGACAGAGTCTCACTATCACTCACGCTGCTGGAGGGCAGTGGTGCAATCACAGCTCACTACCACTTTGACCTCCTGGGCTCAAGCAATTCTCTTATCTCAGCCTCTTGAGTAGCCAGGACTACAGTCATGCCACCATACATGGCTAATTTTTTTCTGAGATAGGATCTCACTATGTTGCCCAGGCTGGTCTTGAACTCCTGAGTTCAAACCGTCTTCCTGCCTTGGCTTTCCAAAGTGTCGGGATTACAGGCATGAGCTACCAGGCCCAGGCTACTTTTTTAAGTTTTAAGAGAGTGCTTGTTCTAATACTTTAGAATACATTGAGGAGATAATAACTGATCCATGTTTTGGGGGATATTTATCTCCATTGCTTTACAGTCTTAATATTTTCATAAGAGAGAACCTTAATTATTTTAGTTTGTGTTCAAATAGATATCTTTTATCATTTTAATTTTGTGTCTTTGGACCTTCTCCAGACTCATTATGTTTGTTTTGAGGTTCATTAACCAGAAGTCACATGGTATTTCTGGTGTGAATTATCTATGAGTTTTTAATAAGGATAGAATTTTGTTCTGTGTTTGGCTCAGTGGATTTCCTGATGATACCCAGAACTTTTCTTGTGGACTGCATTACAAAATCTATACAGATTGACTTCCAGGACAAACTGTGACCTTTAGTTTTGTGGGGGTATTCTCTGTCCCATACTCTTCTTTAATTCCCTAATATTACTTCCATTATTTTAATCATCCCCAATTCCTTACCCATTGCCTGTCTCCACTCTTTTCAATTTCCTCTTACTTCCACCTACTATTCTGACACCTTTCCTTAGTCCTGACTCTTTTATCATATGTGCCTTAAAGCCTTCCCGAGAACAAGAGAACTATGAGAGCTTTGGTCTCCCTGGTTCCATTTTTGTCATGCCTGTACTCCCCACAGCAGCCTGAGTGTTCGTTAGAAATATGTGAATTAAATCATGCTGCTCCTTAGCTTAATAGCCTCCAGAAGCTTTGCATTGTGCTCAGAAGTAAATCCAAGTTTGACAGTGCCCTACATTATCTGACCTCTGCCTACCTCTTTGATCTTATCTCGTTAGATCACAGTACTGTGAGACACACTGGCCTTCTTGCTGTTCTGATAACACTTCAAGCTCATTCCTGCCTTGTCTCTATGTACTCAAGTTCCTTTTCCTTTTCCATGCTGTGCTCAGATCTTTGCATAACTGGCTCCTTCATATCATTCAGGAATAACCTTAGATGCTACCTCTGAAGAAATGTCTTCCAATTCAATCCAAAGCAGCATACCCCTGGTTTCAGTCACTTTCCATCACATAACATCATTTTATTTTATTGTCTTCATATTACTTGTTATAATCTAAAATCATCATTTACACTATTTGTATATTTTAAGATTGTCTTGCTCTCTATTTTTTTGGTCAGTTTTTGCATAGTGTATCTTTTTTCCATTCTTTTACTTAAAAAATTTACATTTTAAAAATTGAGGTAAAATACACCTATAAATTTGTGATCTTTGCCATTCTTTTTTTTGTCTTTAGTTCTGTTTATGTGATGAATTACATTTATTGATTTGCATATGTTGAACCAGCCTTGTATCCTGGGGATGAAGCTGACTTGATCATGTTGGATAAGTTTTTCGATAGGCTGCTGGATTTGGTTTGCCAGTATTTTATTGAGAATTTTTTTATTATACTTTAAGTTCTAGGGTACATGTGCAGAATGTGCAGGTTTGTTACATAGGTATATACATGCATGGTGGTTTGCTGCACCCACCAACCCATCATCCGCATTAGGTATTTCTCCTAATGCTGTCCCTTCCCCAACCCCTACCTCCCGACAGGCCTCAGTGTGTGATGCCCCTACCCCCATGTCCATGTGTTCTCATTGTTCAGCTCCCACTTATGAGTGAGAACATGTGGAGTTTCGTTTTCTGTTCTTGTGTTAGTTTGCTGAGAATGATGGTTTCATTCATGTCCCTGCAAAAGACATGAACTCATCCTTTTTTATGGCTGCATAGTATTCCATGATGTATATGTGCCACATTTTCTTTATTCAGTCTATCATTGATGGGCATTTGAGTTGGTTCCAAGTCTTTGCTATTGTGAATAGTGCCACAGTAAACATACGTGTGCATGTGTCTTTACAGTAGAATGCTTATTCTTAAATGTATGGTTTAATGGTAATAAATACATTTATATATATTTTCCCTCTTCATCCCTCCCTTTCCTCTACCATTCCCAGCCTCTGGTCATCACTAATCTATTCTATCTTCATGAGGCCCACTTTCTGAGCTCCCACATATATCAGTGAGAACATGAAACATTTGTCTCTTTTTGATTGACTTAACATAATGACCTTCAGTTCTATCCATGTTGTTGCAAATAACAGGATTTCATTGTTTTTAATGACTGAATAATACTCCATTGTGTGTATATACTGCATTTTCTTTATTCATTCATCTGTTGATAGTCACTTAGATTTATTCCGTGTCTTGGCTATTGTGAATAGTGTTGCAATAAATAAGGGAGTGCAGATATCCCTTCAATATATTGATTTCCTTTCTTTTGGAAATATACCCAGTAGTGGTTAGTTTTTTAAGGAACCTCCATACTCTTCTCCATAGTTGCTGTACTAATTTACATTCCCACCAACAGCATATGAGGGTTCCCCTTTCTGTACATCCTTGCCAGCATCTGTTATTGCCTGTCTTTTGGATAAAAGCCATTTTAACTGGGGTGAGATTTTACTTCATTATGGTTTTGATTTGCATTTCTCTGATGATTAATAATGTTGAGCATTTTTTCATACAGTTGTTGGCCATTTATGTGTCTTCTTTTGAGAAATATCTAATCTGTTTGTCCACTATTTAATCAGATTAATCACTTTTTTCCTATTGAGTTGTTTGAGCTCCTTATATATCCTGGTTATTAATTTCTTGTCAGATGAATAGTTTACAAATATTTTCTCCCATTCTACAGGTTGTCTTTTCACTTCATTGACTGTTTCCTGTGCAATCAGAAGCTTTTTAGCTTGATGTAAATCCCATTTGTCTATTTTTGCTTTGGTTTCCCGTGCTTTTGAGGTCTTACTCGAAACATGTTTGCCCAGATCAATATCCTGGAGCATTTCCCCAATGTTTTCTTCTAGTAGGCTCATAGTTTCAGGACTTAGATTTAAGTCTTTAATCCATTTTAATTTGATTTTTGTGTATGGAGGGATAGGAGTCTAGTTTCATTCTTGTGCATGTAGTTATTCTGTTTTCCCATCACTGCTTATTGAAAAGATTGCCCTTTCCCCATTGTATGTTCTTGGTGCCTTTGTCAAAGATGTGTTGGCTCTAAATGCATGGATTAATAAATGAGCTCTCTATTCTGTTCTATTAGCTTATATATCTATTTTTATGCCAGTATCATGTTGTTTTGGTTACTACACTTTTGTAGTAAATTTTGAAGTCAGGTAGTGTGATGTCTCCAGCATTTTTCTTTTTGAGCAGGATTGCTTTGGCTATTTGGGGTCTTTTGTGATTCCATATAAATTTTAGACATTTTTTCTATTTTTATGAAGAATGTTGTTGGTATTTTGATAGATATTGCATTGAATCCGTTGATTGCTTTGGGTAGTAGGAACATGTTAACAATGTTAATTCTTCCACTCCATGGGCCTGAAATATCTTTTAATTTTTTTGTGTCCTCTTCAATTTGTTTCATCAGAGTTTTATAGTTTTTTCTTGTCTAGATCTTTCTTTAGATTGATTTCTACATACTTTATATTTTTTGTAGCTATTGTAAATGGGATTACTTTCTTTCTTTTTTTAGATAGTTTACTCTTGGTGCATATATTTAATAAATGCTACTACTTTTTTATGTTGATTTTGTATCCTGCAACTTTACTGAGTTCATTGATCAGTTCTAAGATTTGTCTGGTGTAGTCTTTAGGATTTTCTAGATATAAACTAATATCATTTGTAGAGAGGGACAATTTGACTTCCTCTTTTCCAATTTGGATGCCCTTTATTTCTTTCTCTTGCCTAATTGCTCTGGCGGGAATTTTTAAGACTGTGATGAATTAGAGTGTTGATTGATGGTGGGCATCCTTATCTTGTTCCATTTCTTAGAGGAAAAGACTTTCAGCTTTTGTCCATTCGGCATGATGTTAGCTGTGGGTTTGTCATATTTGGCACTTATTATGTAAAGTATGGTCCTTCCAGGCCTAATTTGTTGAGGATTTTTATCACAAAAGAATGTTGAATTTTATAAAATTGTCATTTTTCTGCATCAGTTGAAATTATCATATAGGTTTTGTCCTTTATTCTATTGATGGGATATATCACATTTAGTGATTTGCATATGTCAAACCATCCTTGCATCTGTGGGATAAATCTCACTTGATCATGGTGTATTATCTTTTTGATGTGTTGTTGGATTAAGTTTCATAGCATTTTGTTGAGAATTTCTGCACAGATGTTTATCAGGGATATTGACCTGTAGTTTTCTTTTTTTTGCTTTTTCCTTATCAAGTTTGTTATACGATAATGCTGGTCTTCTAGAATGAGTTTGGAAGTATTCCCTACTCTTTATTATTATTATTATTTTGGAGTTTAACTAGGACTGGTATTAGTTCTCTAAATATTTAGTAAAATTTGCCAGTGAAGCTGTCAGTTCCTGGGCTTTTCTTTGATGAGAGACTTTTTATTATGGCTTTGATCTTGTTACTCATTATTTGTTTGTTGAGGCTTTCTATTTCTTCATGGTTCAGTCTTGGTAGGTTGTATGTGTCCAGTAATTTATCTCTTTCTTCTAGGTTTCCAATTTGTTGGCATATAGTTGTTCATAATGGTCTGTAGTAATTCTGTGTATTTCTGTGGTATCAGTTGTTATGTCTCCTTTTTCATTTCTGATTTTATTTATTTGCATCCTCTGTCTTTTTTTCCTAGCTAGCTAAAGATTTGTCATTTAAAATTTTTTTTCAAAAATCAACATTTCATTTCATTTATCTTTTGTATTTTTAAAAATCTTAGTTCAGCTATTGTGGAAGATAGTGTAGCAATTCCTCAAAAACCTAAAGATAGAAATATCATTTGACCCAGCAAACCCATTATTGGGTATATACTGAAAGGAATATAAATTATTCTATCATAAAGACACATGCACACGCATGTTCACTGTAGCACTATTCACAATAACAAAGACTAAATGCCCATCAATGATAGACCGAATAAAGGAAACGTGGCACATATACACCATAGACTACTATGCAGCCATAAAACAGAATGAAATTACATCTTTTGCAGGGACATGGATGGAGCTGGAGGCCCTTATCCTTAGCAAACTAATGCAGGAACAGAAAACCAAATACCGCATATTCTCACTTATAAATGGGAGCTAAATGATGAGAACACATGGACACATAGAGAAGAACAACACACACCAGGGCCTTTTCTTGGGCATAAAAACATAAATAATGGGTAGTAGGTTTAATACCTGGATGATGAAATAATCTGTATAACAAACCTCCATGATACAAGTTTATCTGTGTAACAAACCTGCACTTGTACACCTGAACTTAAAATGAAAGTTTTTAAAAATCTTGATTTCATATATTTCTGTTCTAATCTTTATCATTGCTTTCTTTCTGCTAGTTTTGGGTTTGGTTTGTTCTTGCTTTCCTTAGTTCCTTGATTTTCATCATTAGGTTATTTATTTGAAGTCTTTCTACTTTTTTGATACAGATGTTTATTGTTATAAACTTCTCTCCTAGTGTTGCTTTTGCATATCTCATACATTTTGATGTGTTATGTTTCTATTTTTGTTTGCTTCAAGACACTTTAAAACTTCCTTAATTTCTTTATTAACTCATTATTAATTTCTATGTGTTTGTGTAGTTTCCAAAGTTTTTCTTATTGATTTCTAGTTTTATCACATTTTTGTGAGAAGAGAGACGATATAATTTCTATTTTTTGAATTTGTTCAGATTTGTTTTGTGGCCTAACATATGGCCCATTCTGGATAATGTTTCATGTGCTGAGGAAAGAATGTGTATTCTTCAGCAGTTGGATGGAATGCTCTGTAAATGTCAGTTAGGCCTATTAGACCTAGTGTGTAGTTTAACTCTGCTATTTATTTGTTGATTTTGTATCTAGATGATCTGTTCCTGACAGTGGGGTGTTAAAGTCTCCAACTAGGATAGTATTACATACTGTAATATACTGCAATTATTTATATTGTAGTATATCTCTCCTTTTAGATTTATTAATGTTTGCCTTATATATTTGGAAAGTCTAGTGTTGGATGCATATATATTTATATTTTTATATCCTGTTGCTGAATTGACCCCTTTATCATTATATAATGACCTTGTCTCTTTTTACGACCTTACATTGGCAGTCTATTTTATCTGATGTAAATATTGACACTCCTGTTCTTTTTAGTTTGCAGGTACATGTGGAATATCTTTTACCACCTCTTCACTTCCAGTCTATGTGTGTCTTTATAAGTGAAGTGGGTTTTTTGAAGGCAGCATATAGTTGTATGTTGTTTCTTTATCCTTTTAGCCACTCTGCCTTTAAATTGAAGAATTGAGACAATTTATATTCATTGTCATTATTGATAAGTAATGACTTATTACTGCCATTTATTGCTTATTTTCTGCTTGTTTTGAGACTCCTTTTTTCTTACTTTATGTTTAAGTGATTTTCTCTGGTAGTATGTTTTAATTTGTTGCTTTTTATTTTTAGTGTTTGTACTAGAGATTTTTGCCCTATGGTTGCCATGAGGCTTGCAGAAAACACTTATAGATATAACAAGTTATTTTAAAGAGATGACAACTTATCTTAGATCAAAAATATAAAAATAGACATAAACAAAGGTAAAAGACAAAATATTCTACATTTTAACCCATCCCCCCACATTTTGACTTTTAATTGTCTCAATTTTTACATTCTCTACTCTTAGCCAGTTGCTTTAGCTATTGTTGTGTTTGATAGGTTTGTCTTTTGGGCCTCATACTAGAGTTATTTGTGGATTGTATACCATCATTACAGTTGTAGAGTATTCTGGGTTTGTCTGTGTACCTAACTTTACCAGTGGGTTTTATACCTTGAAAATTTTTATTTTTTGCACATTACTGGTTGTTTTCTTTTAGATTGAAAAACTGCCTTTAGCATTTCTTTTAAGATGGGTCTGGTTGTGGTGAATTTCTCTCATCTTTTGTTTGTCTGGGAAAGACTTTATCTCTCTTTCATAGTTGAAGGAGAATTTTGCTGGACACAATATTACTGGATGGCAGCTTTTTTTCTTTAAATATTTTGAATGTGCCATTTTAGTCCTTCCTGGCTTGTATGGTTTTTGTTGAGAAGTCTGTTGCCGGATGTATTGGAGCTTCGTTACATGTTATTAGGATCCTTTCTTTGTCCTTGGCCTCTGAGAGTTTGACTATTATGTTTCTTAGGGTAGTCTTATTTGGGCTGAATCTGTTTGGTGTCCTCAGGCCTTCCTGTACCTAGATATTTACATATTTCCCAAGGTTTGGAAGGTTTTCTGTTATTATCCCTTTGAATAAGCTTTCTACCCCTTGGTCTCACTCAGTTCCCTCTTGGGCATCAATATTTCTTAGATTTGGTGTTTTGAGGTAATTTTGTATATCTTGTAGGCAGTCTTTGTTCCTTTTCATTCTTTTTTCCTCCTCTGACCATGTATTTCTAATAGCTGATCTTCAAGCTCACTGATTCTTTCATCTGCTTGTTCTATTTTGCTGTTCAGTGCCTGTAATGAGTTAAGCATCTGTGTTTTTCAGTTCCAAGATTTCTGTTTGACTTTTTCTATTATTGCAATCTCTTTTAAATTTCTGTGATAAATTTCTGAATTGCTTTTCTCTGTTATCTTGGAGATCACCGAGTTTCCTTAAAATTTCTATTTTCAATTCTTTGTTAGAGAGTTCACAAGTTGCCATCTTTTTAGAGTTAGTCACTTGATTTTTGCTTTGTCCTTTTGGTGAAGTCATAGTTCCCTGTTTTCTGTTGTTTCTTGTGTATATATGCATGTGTCTTTGCATTGAAGGATTATTATTACAGTCTTCTCTGTTTTGTTTTGGTTTTATTGGATACATTTGCTTAGGAAATTTTTACTACTAGGTTGCTGCCTCCTTTTTGGCTCTGGGTGGCCCCTTAAGTTCAGGTTCATCTTGGTTTTTATTAAATAATTGGAACACTGCCTGTCTTGAATTGGGAAGGTCCCAAAGGCATTATCCCACTAGTGTATCAAAGCTGGCTAGATGTTTGTGCCCAGGGGACCTGTGGAATGTATCTCCTACAGTATTGGGCAGGTGAATGGCTATTCTGATTTGGCATCTCCTTAGGCCAACTGGTAGAGCAGTTTCCAGGGCCAGGGATGATAGCCCTCTATTCCCACTTTGTCTCTTCCTGTCCTTAGGGATATTTCTCCCATCAGGCAGTCACAATGCTTCCTATGTGTTAAGGCAAAAAAGGTCTTCTGCCATGGCACCCAAGATGGTAGGGAAGCTGATTTACCACCTCAGTTTCACCTTTTCCAGCATAAAAATGATGAATTGGGAGCAGATTTTCTATGTGCTTGGTGCTGGGCAGAATGGGGGATATATGTTGTGGATATAGAAGTCTGATTCTCTTACCATCTTTTCAGTTTTTTCACTTTTCTGTGGCCCTGAGAACTCTCTTATTCTCATGTTTGTGTTCTGGGATGTTGCTGGTGAAAATCTTGGTGCTGTATGTTTGTTTTTGGTTTTCTTTATGGAGGAGTGAAGCCAGTTTGTTTCTACACTGCCATTTTGCAACCAGAAGTCTTTTACTTCCAACTTACCTGTGTTGTTGAATTGGAAGTATGTTTCTCATAAATAGCATGTAGTTGGGCTGTGTTTTCTTATCCAGTCTGACAATCTCTGCCTTTTAATTGATGTGTTTAGAATATTCATATAGTTGAGTTTTTATAAATGACTTGGAGTGAATTTCTTTGGGTTTATCCTACTTGGGATTCACTTAGCTTTTTGAATTTGTGTTTATATCTTTCACCGCATTTGGAGAGTTTTCAGTCATTATTTCTCTGAATACTCTTTCAATTCCATTCTGTTTCTCCTCTTCTTCTGGAATTCAAATAATGTGAATATTGGATCTTTTGATAGTCTTGTAGGTTCTTGGGACTCATTTCTTTTTCAGTCTATTTTTTCTTTGTTTTTATTGGGTAAATTCTATTGATTTGTTCTTAAGTTTATTGGCCCTATCCTCTGTCACCCCTACTCTACTATTGAGCCCATCTGGTGAATGTTAAAAAAACCTCTATTATTGTATTTTCCAGTTTCATAATTTTTATTTGGTTCTTTAATAATTTTCATTTTTTACTGTTATTTTTATTTTTCATTTATTCTAAGATAATTTGTAATTCCTTATTCAGTCATTTTTATGATGGTTGCTTTAAAATCTTTTTTAGACACTGATTCATCTCAGTGTGGGTATCAGTAGTTTGTCTTTTCTCATACAAATTGAGATTTTCTTGCTTTTTGATGTGACGCATGATTCTTAAATTGTATTCTTGACATTTTGTTTGTCATTTTAGGAGACAATGAGTTCTACTTTAATTTTTTATTTTAGCAGGCAGTGAGTCTGTTTAGATTTAGTACAAAGGTCCTCAGTTACGTTTTTGGGCTGTGATTCAGTGACATAGGTCTTGTGGTGATATTTTTGTCTCCGTGGTTTATCTCATGCTGCTGGATCTCCCACTAGTACCTAGTGGTGCTCCTTGGTGGGGTGAAAGGGGTTTCCTTCAGCCACGTTTCCAGGTGCCTTTGTATGCAGGAAGGGAGTTTCTAACCCATGGGGACAAGAGTACTCCTGGGTTGGATATTTGTGGTAGAATCCCCTCTGCTTATGGGGAATGAAGTGGCTTTCCACTTTTATAAGTTTCTTGAGAGCTAGCATATTTCTTTTATTTTCTAACTGAATGTTTAGAATAGTGTTTAGTGCATGCTGGGTCATCAATATGTATCTTTCAATTAATGAATTAATACTTTATGACCTGCCCTCTCAAGTTATGAGGTGAAAAACATGATCCATGTCAGATATTTAATAATTTTCTGTAGCCGGATGTGTTGGCTCATGCCTGTAATCCCAATACTTTGGGAGGCTGAGGCGGGCAGATCACCTGAGGTCAGGAGTTTGAGACCAGCCTGGCCAACATAGTGAAACCCCATCTCTACTAAAAATACAAAAATTAGCTGGGCATGCTGGCATGCACCTGTAATCCCAGGTACTTGGGAGGCTGAGGTAGGAGAATCACTTGAACCCAGGAGGCGGAGGTTGCAGTGAACCGAGATTACACCACTGTACTCTAGACTGGGTGATGGAGCGAGATTCCATCTCAAAAAAAAATTTTTTTTTTCACCTGAAAAGTTGGCATTAAGAGCATCAGGTCTGCATATGAAAGTGGTTGCAACTTGCAAAGTATATACTAAAGAGGTGTGAAACAGCTATAATCTGCCATGTGTAATGAGTTGCAGAAACGCCATCTGCAGAACAAGAGAAAAGAATGAAACAGCTTTACTGACATAAGTAGGACCTGGTGTTGGAGAGAAAGCCATGGTGGCTCTCCAATTCACCATGGGACTCATGTCTTGGGGTTACACAAAACATCCGTATATCCTTGTAGTAAATTTTCTTTCTATGCCTTTGAAAGCCTTATTTATATTATGCACAACTGAAGTATCTTAGCTAATATGTGTTTAAATAAAATAATGAACTGTTTGAATGTTTATTTTATGTTGAAAAGAATTTTTTCCTTGCATCTGAAACACCATTTGTACTATTGTTTCTATGGGAAAATCTGTGCCCAAATAATGTAGATGATTGTTTACAACAAAATCTAAGTTCTAAACTGGGGATTGCTGCATGTTCGTTTTTACCAATTACACTTTTAAAAGCACATATTTATATCTTTATCTACCCTTCATGTACTTTTTGGAGGTGAGGTGAGGGTGGGAAGATACCATGCTGTGGTCCTAGGAAGATATTATTAGCTGTGTTGAATATTAAAAGAATTTTTCCTTGCCCGTCAGTGTATGCCAACAAACCTATTGACTTTTTCAGTCAGAGTTTTTGGAGGCAGAATTCAATATCAGTTAAAAATTTGTTATGCAAATGTGAGGAAGCATAGGACAATGTTGAAGGAGAAAAGATTTTTGCAGCATTTTTTTCTCTTAAAAGATGAAATCCATTAACCCTATGATCTTTTTACCACAAAAGTTTAAAAATATAAAGTGAAAGAAAGAGAAGATAAAGAATATGGCCTTTAAATCAAATTGGTTTGATAAATAAATAATCTCTGAATGTTCAGCCACACTTTTAGGTAGTTGAGTTTTATGGTGTGTGTGTGTGTGTGTGTGTGTGTGTGCGCACGTGTGTGGGCGTGTGTGTCTGTAGATGGCTTTGAAGTGCAAGTAAAGCATTTTAAGTCAAATAAGCAAGAAAAAAGATACATAATAATGGCCTGTTAATTGCTGAGGCAATATCCAGTGAACATCAATTAAAACAGAAGGCTTTGAAATCAGGGAAAAATAATTTTAAAAAATCATTGTTTTTCTTAATTACAGAGTAAGAATGAGGCTAATTCACTGCCCTCTTCCTCAACCCTCCTCAATCATAGATAAAGAAATCTCAGTGGTATGTTATTTAGTACAAGAACTTTACCATCAGTTTTATTCATCAGCAAAACCAAAGGAACAATTGCAGGATGTTCTCTATTATTTAGCATGGAATGCCTTTGTTACTTTATGTTCTTGCCTGACATTCTTCCTTGTTTGTTGCCATTAAATGCTTGGATTTTAGTGACACAGTGCAGTGCCAAATAAGTCAGTGCCCAGGAGTTTATGTTATACTACTTAGAAAGTTATGGTAATATCACCTCTTGCTTAAAACACTTGGTCAACACTGCCTACCAGGTTGAGTACAGTGGAATACATACAATATAAGGCCATGTTGATTACCATGAGAAGGAAAATAGATAATTAACTGTAAAAAATAATATTGAGAATGAATTGCTTGGCAGACTATTTGATCCCATTAATGATTTCACTTTTATAAGATTAAGTAAGATCCTATCATATTCTGTAGTGTTGATACTAAAAATTCTATCCCCTCCCACATTTTTAGCTCCCTGTCCAAAAGTGAAGGCAAGTGCTTTTTTGGCATACATTTCTTTCTTATATTAATTAGTTGACTTTTCTGTACCAAGAAAAAGGCAACTAACAGGCAACATAATCATCCTGCTGTCATTTTCTAAATTATTCTAATGTAATTTTCAGAGCATGGCTTCCATAGATCATTTATTCATTTAGTTGAAATGCTTTTGGAAGTATAGAAGCCAAATTTTCTTATGTGGTTTTATAACTTATAAGGACAATTTGGAAATAATAAGTTTGGATGCTTCACTAAGACATTTTGGCTATCTGTCCCTAACCATATAAGGAACTTCATTTCAGGCATCTTTCAAATCCCTCCTCTAAATCTTTTACTTTGGGAATGGTTTCTGGATACAGTAAGAACGGTTTGCTTTTGAAGGTGGTAATTGTGGACTGCGTGCTGTTTGGCAGCTGCTAATTCTCTTTCTTTTTCTGTGGGCTCTAAGTGGAATGTCCTTGAAATAGTAATGAGGAATTACTCTCTTTTCTACCATGTCCAGAATATTCCTGGTGATTTTAAATTGTATTATTTTTGGTGCTCATACCAGAGACACCTATGTTAATTAGTTCTGTATATACTTCTTAAGTTCTCATCTCTAAAATTAAAAGAGCCAAATTATAGACATAGTGAAGTTTGACTCTGAATGTGGTTGGGTTTAAATAAGTTCCTCCAAATAATTCTTTGAGTTTAATATGTTTTCATTTGCAATCCTGTGTCACATTTTATGCCTCACGATTGGTTTCCATTTTTTAGAAATAATCAACTGCAGGTTTCTTTGCGGTGTTGATATTTCTGTTTATATTACTTTGTGTATTTAAATATTTACATAAGGCTATCTGGGTATTTCTTACCTTGGATGATTACTTTCGCAGTTTCTGATGTCAAAATTCCTTTTTTATTTAAGAGTTAATTACAGTTGAATAAAGTTTTGGTCCCATCTAATATTATTTTTTTGAGGTTCTCTTTTTAGAACTAAAGCTGTATCTTACTGTTAGATAGGAATTAGTTTTCAGAGGATTGTACCATTATTGAGTCACTAAATATTTCTTAAATCCATCTATACTATATTTCCCTAGTCTCTTCACTCTCCCATACTCTTAGATAATAATTTCATATAAAACCTCCTCCCCCGGCACCACTCCCAACTTTTTATTTCCCTGAGAAAATAGAAGCAATCAGAAGAGAACTTGGACAAGCTAACCACAACATCTACTCACCTCTTTGTATCTGTCCTCATATGTTCTGCTTTCTTTCCTATTTGCTCTAATGAATCATTCACGTTCCCAGCAAATGCCAGCATCTCCGTTCTGCCAAGGTCCCTTCTTTTCTTGTGTAGTTGAAGAAATTTATCTAGCAATTCTTTGCTCTCCCTCCCTCACTAGTAAGTTTTCCCCCTCAAGTGGACTTTTCTTATTGGCCTGCAAACATGTAGATATAACTTTTTCTTTAAAAACTCTCTTTTGACTCCACATCCTCCTCTAGCTACCATCCTGTTTCTAGCCTTTTTCAAAAACACATTTATATTCATATATTGTAAAACTAATCCTGTCAATGTGTTGTCCAGAGTTATTGTATCATTTTGCATTCCCATTAGCAGTATATTAAATTTTGAGTTGCTCTACTTTCTTGCTAATACTTGGTATTGTCAGTTTCTCTTCCTCTTTTTTCTTTCTTCTTTTTCTCCTCCCCTTCTCTAACCCTTCCATCTTTTAAATTTTAAACATTCTATTAGGTTTATAGTGATATTTCATTGAGATTTTAATTTGTATTTCATTAAGGACAATAATGGTGAGCATCTTTCCATGTAGTTATTTGCTATCAATATATCTTCCTTGGTGAGGTGTTTGTTAAAATCTTTTGCCCATTTTATATTGTATTTGTTTTTCTTTGGCTAAGATTTGAGAAATTTTAATATACTTTATATAGAAGCCCCTTGTTGAATATGTTATTTGTGAATATTTTCTCCTAACTTTCAACTTGTCTCTTCATTCTCTTTAATATATTTTTTGTACAGAGAAAAGTTTTAAAATTTGATAAAGCCCAATTTGTCCTTAAAAAAGTCATGCTTTGATGTCAAATCTAAGAACTTTTTAACCCAAGGTCAAGAAAATTTGCTTCTGTATAAAGTTTTATATTTTACATTTGGGCCTATGATCCATTTTGGGTTAACTGTTGAACAAGGTGTGAGGTATGGGTTGAGGTTTAATTCTGCTTTTCCATACAGATGTTCAGTTATCCCAGGACCATTTGCTGAAAGGACTATACTGTCTCCATTGAATTCTTTTGCATATTTGTCAAAAGTCTATTGTGTTCATATTTGTGTAGATCTATTTTTGAATTCTCTATTCTGTTCTTTTAATCTGTGTGTCTATTATTTATCCAGTACCACATTGTGTTGTCTACTAATCTGAATCCTCAAAGTGTTTTTTCAAAATTGTTTGGGCTATTCTAGTTTCCTTGTCTTTACATACAAATTTTATAGTCAGCCTTCTTTCTCCCTGTTTTTTTTTTGTTCTTAGTCTACATGGCTATATCCAGTGACTTTCTTTCTTTTTTTTAATTATACTTTAAGTTCTAGGGTACATGTGTACAATGTGCAGGTTTGTTATATAGGTATACACGTGCCATGTTGGTTTGTTGCACCCATCAGCTCGTCATTTACATTAGGTATTTCTCCTAATGCTATCCCTCCCCCTGCTCCCCACCCCTTGACAGGCCCCCGGTATGTGATGTTCCCTGCCCTGTGTCCATGTGTTCTCATTGATCAATTCCCACCTATGAGTGAAAACATGTGGTGGTTGGTTTTCTGTTCTTGTGATAGTTTGCTCAGAATGATGGTTTCTAACTTCATCAATGTCCCTGCAAAGGACATGAACTCATCCTTTTTTATGGTTGCATAGTATTCTATGGTGTATATGTACCACATTGTCTTAATCCAGTCTATCATTGATGGACATTTGAGTTGGTTCCAAGTCTTTGCTATTGTGAATAGTGCTACAATAAACATACTTGTGCATGTGTCTTTATAGTAGCATGATTTATAATCCTTTGGGTATATACCCAGTAATGGGATGGCTGGGTCAAATGGTATTTCTAGTTCTAGATCCTTGAGGAATCGCCACACTGTCTTCCACAATGGTTGAGCTAGTTTATACTACCACCAACAGTGTAAAAGTGTTCCTATTTCTCCACATCCTCTCCAGCACCTGTTGTTTCCTGACTTTTTAATGATCGCCATTCTAACTGGTGTGAGATGGTATCTCATTGTGGTTTTGATTTGCATTTCTCCGATGGCCAGTGATGATGAGCGTTTTTTCATATGTCTGTTGGCTGCATAAATATGTTCTTTTGAGAAGTGTCTGTTAATATCCTTTGCCCACTTTTTGATGGGGTTGTTTGTTTTTTTCTTGTAAATTTGTTTAAGTTATTTGTAGATTCTGGATATTAGCCCTTTGTCAGATGGGTAGATTGCAAAAATTTTCTCCCATTCTGTAGGTTGCCTGTTCACTCTGCTGGTAGTTTATTTTGTTGTGCAGAAGCTCTTTAGTTTAATTAGATCCCATTTGTCTATCTTGGATTTTGTTGCCATTGCTTTTGGTGTTTTAGTCATGAAGTTCTTCCCCCTGCCTATGTCCTGAATGGTATTGTCTAGGTTTTCTTCCAGGATTTTTATGGTTTTAGGTCTAACATTTAAGTCTTTAATCCATCTTGAATTAATTTTTGCATAAGGTGTAAGGAAGGGATCCAGTTTCAGCTTTTTACATGTGGCTAACCAGTTTTCCCAGCAGCATTTATTAAATAGGGAATCCTTTCCCCATTTCTTGCTTTGTCAGGTTTGTCAAAGATCAGATGGTTGTAGATGTGTGGTGTTATTTCTGAGGCCTCTGCTGTGTTCCATTGGTCTATCTCTCTGTTTTGGTACCAGTACCATGCTGTTTTGGTTATTGTAGCCTTGTAGTACAGTTTGAAGTCAGGTAACATGATGCCTCCAGGTTTGTTCTTTTTGCTTAGGATTATCTTGTCAATGCGGGCTCTTTTTTTGGTTCCATATGACCTTTGAAGTAGTTTTTTCCAATTCTGTGAAGAAAGTCATTGGTAGATTGATGGGGATGGCCTTGAATCTATAAATTACCTGGGGTAGTATGGCCATTTTCATGATATTGATTCTTCCTATCCATGAGCATGGAATGTTCTTCCATTTGTTTGTGTCCTCTTTTATTTCGTTAAGCGGTGGTTTGTAGTTCTCCTTGAAGAGGTCCTTCACATCCCTTGTAAGTTGGATTCCTAGGTATTTTATTCTCTTCGTAGCAATGGTGAATGGGAGTTCACTCATGATTTGGCTCTCTGTTTGTCTGTCATTGGTGTATAGGAATGTTTGTGATTTTTGCACATTGATTTTGTCTCCTGAGACTTTGCTGAAGTTGCTTATCAGCTTGAGGAGACTTTGGGCTGAGACAATGGGGTTTTCTAAATATACAATCATGTCATTTGCAAACAGGGACAGTTTGACATCTTCTTTTCCTATTTGAATACCCTTTATTTCCTTCTCTTGCCTGATTGCCCTAGCCAGAACTTCCAACACTATGTTGAATAAGAGTGGTGAGAGAGGACATCCCTGTCTTGTGCCGGTTTTCAAAGGGAATGCTTCCAGTTTTTGCCCATTCAGTATGATATTGGCTGTGGGTTTGTCATAAACAGCTCTTATTATTTTGAGATGTGTTCCATTAATACCTAGTTTATTGAGAGTTTTCAGCATGAAGGGCTGTTGAATTTTGTTGAAGGCCTTTTTCTGCATCTATTGAGATAATCATATGGTTTTTGTCATTGGTTCTGTTTATGTGAAAGATTATGTTTATTGATTTGGCTATGTTGAACCAGCCTTGCATCCCAAGGATGAAGCTGACTTGATCGTGGTGGATAAGCTTTTTGATATGCTGCTGGATTTGGTTTGCCAGTATTTTATTGCAGATTTTCACATGAATGTTCATCAGGGATATTGGTCTAAAATTCTCTTTTTTTGTTGTGTCTCTTTCAAGCTTTGGTATCAGGATGATGCTTGCCTCATAAAATGAGTTAGGGGGGATTCCCTATTTTTCTATTGATTGGAGTAGTTTCAGATGGAATGGTATCATCTCCTCTTTGTACCTCTGGTAGAATTTGGCTGTGAATTCATCTGGTCCTGGACTTTTTTTGGTTTGTAGGCTATTAATTATTGCCTCAATTTCAGAGCCTGTTTTTGGTCTATTCAGAGATGCAACTTCTTCCTTGTTTAGTCTTGGGAGGGTATATGTGTCCAGGGAATTTATCCATTTCTTCTAGATTTTCTAGTTTATTTGCACAGAGCTGCTTCTAGTATTCTCTGATGGTAGTGTGTATTTCTGTGAGATCAGTGGTGATATCCCCTTTATCATTTTTTTATTGCTTCTATTTGATTCTTCTCTCTTTTCTTCTGTATTAGTCTTGCTAGCAGTCTATCAATTATGCTGATCGTTTCAAAAAACCAGCTCCTGGATTCATCGAGCTTTTGAAGGTTTTTTTTGTGTGTGTGTGTCTCTATCTCCTTCAGTTTTGCTCTGATCCTGGTATTTCTTGCCTTCTGATAGGTTTTGATTTTGTTTGCTCTTGCTTCTCTAGTTCTTTTAATTGTGAGGTTAGGTTGTCAATTTTAGATCTTTGTTGCTTTCTCTTGTGGGCATTTAGCGCTATAAATTTCCCTCTACACACTGTTTTCAATGTGTCCGAGAGATTCTGGTATGTTGTGTCTTTGTTCTCATTGTTTTCAAAGAGCATCTTTATTTCTGCCTTCATTTTGTTATTTACACAGTAGTCATTCAGGAGCAGGTTGTTCAGTTTCCATGTAGTTGTGTAGTTTTGAATGAGTTTCTTAATCCTGAGTTCTAATTTGATTGCACTGTGGTCTGAGAGACAGACAGTATGTTGTGATTTCTGTGTTTTCACATTTGCTGAGGAGTGCTTTACTTCCAACGATATGGTCAATTTTGGAATAAGTGTGATGTGGTGCTGAGAAGAATGTATATTTTGTTGATTTGGGGTGGAGAGTTCTGTAGATGTCTATTAGCTCAGCTTGGTGCAGAGCTGAGTTCAATCCTGGATATCATTATTATCCTCTGTCTCGTTGATCTGTCTAATATTGACAGTGGGGTCTTAAAGTCTCCCATTATTATCGTGTGGGAGTCTAAGTCTCTTTGTAGGTCTCTAAGGACTTGCTTTATGAATCTGGGTGCTCCTGTATTGGGTGCATATATATTTAGGATAGTTAGCTCTTCTTGTTGAATTGATCCCTTTACCATTATGCAATGACCTTCTTTGTCTCTTTTGATCTTTGTTGGTTTGAAGTCTGTTTTATCAGAGACTAGGATTGCAACCCCTGCTATTTTTGCTTTCCATTTGCTTGGTAGATCTTCCTCCATCCCTTTATTTTGAGCCTATGTGTGTCTCTGCATGCGAGATGGGTCTCCTGAATACAGCACACTGATGGGTCTTGACCCTTTATCCAATTTGCAAGTCTGTGTCTTTTAATTGCGGCATTTTTTGCATTTACATATATAGTTAATATTGTTATTTGTGAATTTGATCCTGTCATTATGATGTTAGCTAGTTATTTTGCCTGTTAGTTGATGCAGTTTCTTCCTAGCATCGATAGTCTTTACAATTTGGCATATTTTTGCAGTGGATGGTACAAGTTGTTCCTTTCCATGTGCAGTGCTTCCTTCAGGAGCTCTTGTAAGGCATGCCTGGTGGTGACAAAATCTCTCAGCATTTGCTTGTCTGTAAAGGATTTTATTTCTCCTTCCCTTATGAAGCTTAGTTTGGCTGGATATGAAATTCTGTGTTGAAAAATTCTTTTCTTTAAGAATATTGAATATTGGCCCCTGCTTTCTTCTGATTTGTAGGGTTTCTGCCGAGAGATCCACTGTTAGTCTGATGGGCTTCCCTTTGTGGGTAAGCCAAGTTTTCTCTCTGGCTGCCCTTAACATTTTTTCCTTCATTTCAACCTTGGTGAATCTGACAATTATGTGTTTTGGGGTTGCCCTTCTTGAGGACTATCTTTGTGGTGTTCTCTGTATTTTCTGAATTTGAATGTTGGCCTGCCTTGCTAGGTTGGGGAAGTTCTCCTGGATAATATCCTGAAGAGTGTTTTCCATCTTGGTTTCATTCTCCCTGTCACTTTCAGGTATGTCAATCAAACATAGACTTGGTCTTTTCACATAGTCCCATGTTTCTTGGAGGCTTTGCTCCTTTATTTTTACTCTTTTTTTCTCTAAACTTCTTTTCTCACTTTATTTCATTAATATGATGTTCAATCACCGATACCCTTTCTTCCAGTTGATTGAATTGGCTATTGAAGCTTGTGCATGCATCACGTAGTTCTCATGCCATGGTTTTCAGCTCTATCAGGTCACTTAAGGTCTTCTCTACACTGTTTATTGTAGTTAACCATTCGTCTAGCCTTTTTTCAAGGCATTTAGCTTCATTGTGATGGGTTAGAACATCCTCCTTTAGCTCGGAGAAGTTTGTTATTACTGACCTTCTGAAGCCTACTTCTGTCAGCTCGCAAAAGTCATTCTTTGTCTAGCTTTGTTCCTTTGCTGGCGAGGAGCTGTGATCCTTTGGAGGAGAAGAGGTGCTATGGTTTTTAGAATTTTCAGCTTTGCTGCTCTGGTTTCTCCCCATCTTTGTGGTTTGATCTACCTTTGTTCTTTGATGTTGGTGACTTACAGATGGGGTTTTGGTGTGGATGTCCTTTTTGTTGATGTTGATGCTATTTTTTCTTTTTGTTTTCCTTCTAACAGTCAGATCCCTCAGCTGCAGGTCTGTTGGAGTTTGCTGGAGGTTCATTCCAGACTCTGTTTGCCTGGGTATCACCAGCAGGGGCTGCAAAACAGCAAATATTGCAGAACAGCAAATAATTGCTGCCTGATCCTTCCTCTAGAAGCTTTGTCCCAGAGGGGCACCCGCCTCTATGAGGTGTCAGTTGGCCCCTACTGGGAGGTGTCTCCCAATTATGCTACACAGGGATCAGGAACCCACTTGAGGAGGCAGTCTGTGCATTCTCCGAGCTCAAACACCGTGCTGGTTCTCCAAGTTTTTATCCTATTTACTTTTCTTCTCCTCTTTCCTTTGCTACTTTCTAATATCTAAATATTGGAGATACTTAGGATTGAGTCCTTGTTTCTTTTATTTTTCTTATCTAACATTCATTCCCAATGTCATCTCACTTCATATCATGGATTGAAACAAGAACTATTAATACATACACTAATAGCTCCTCAAATTATATCTCTAAAATGTTGTGCTTCCCTGAAATCTAGACTTGTAACAACTACCTACTTATCATTGCTACATGGATGTCAAACTTAACTGGTCTAATATGGAACTCTTCACCTTCCTCCCCAAACTGACTTTATTTTCGTTTTAGGAAACAGCATCTTTGTTTTGCTTGTTGTTTAGGTCAAAATTCTTAGAAGAAGTCTTAAGCTCTTCTTTTTCTCTCACCTCTTCATCTGATCCAACAACAAGTGATGTTGGCCCTAATTTCAAATTGTAACTGGACTCAAAGCATTCCTCATTTATTCCACTGTCTTGTCCCCAAGCCACTATCATTTGTCTCTTAGATTGTTGTGGCAGCTTCCCAGCTGGTCTTCTTATTTCTCCTATCCAGTTATAGTCTTGTTAACACAGTGGCCGGAAAGCTCCTGCAAAAACATGAGTCAGTCATGTCACTTCTTTCCTTACCAACATTTCCTGGCTTTTATGTCACTCAGAGTCAAAGTTCTTTTTTTTTTTTTTTTCAGACAGTCTGTTGCCTAGTCTGGAGTGCAGTGGCATGATCTTGGCTCACTGCAACCTCCGCATCCGGGGTTCAAGTGATTCTCCTGCCTCAGCCTCCTGAGTAGCTGAAATTACAGGATGCCACCACATCCAGCTAAGTTTGTATTTTTAGTAGAGATGGGGTTTCACCATGTTGGCCAGGCTGGTCTCGAACTCCTGACTTTGAGTGATTCACCTGCCTTGGCCTCCCAAAGTGCTGGGATTACAGGTGTGGGCTACTGTGCCCGGCCAAAAGTCAAAGTTCTAGATGTCCCTCAAGGCTTCCGTGATCTTTTTCTCTTATTTCTGAGAACTTATTGACTATTCTTCCCCCATTCACCCCAATCTAGCTGCCTTGACTTTGCTGTGTCCTTTTCCCGGAATACAGTTTCCTCAGTAAGCTGCCTGATTTGCTTTTCAGACTCCTTCATGTCTTCATGTAAACGTTTCATTCTCAGTGAAGCCTTCCCTTGCTACCCTAACTAAAATTTGCACCCTTTCAACAATCCCTTTCCCATTTCCCTATTTATTTGTTTTAAAATCACTTATCCCATTTAGCATACTACTTAATATGCTACTTATTTTCTTTTGTATTTTTTGGCTGCCATCAGTAGAATATAAGCTTCAAGAAGATTTTTGAATGCTTGATAAATATTTGCTGAATTAAAGAATGAATCTATTTTTTTTATTTTATTCTTAGGTCAAGTTCCCTAGCAATCCATTTCTCTTGTAAGAGTTACAATGATATTTTAGAAACATGAACTCAAACATTTCTCTAACTTGAAATGAAAATAAAATCTTTCACTGGGCCTGCAAAGCACTGCGTGATGTGACTCCTGCTTACTTCAGAGAATTTATCTTGCTTCACTCACACCCTTGCTACAAGCTCCAGACACCTGCTTTTCTTAATGCTCTTGGAGGACACCACATTCCTTTGTGCCCAGGAGCCTTTACATGCCCGGTTCTTTCTGCTTAGAATACCTCCAACCTCTGCCTGGTTCTTTGGGTGACTTTAATTTCAGTCAGAGCTTAGTTTTTAAATATAAGTACTTCATTATTAAAACTGCTTTTGCTGAGGTTAAAAGGGATAAAATATACTTAAAACATCAGAAAATCCAGTGACAGCATGATAGTTCCCAGCTTCACTAAACGAATTTTATTCAGGATGTTTAGTACTCCTTATATTTATTCAAGATTTTAGTGTATTATGTGACTACAATATAGATTTTCACTTGGGTGTACTCACAGATACAAGGGAGTATCTCTATTTTTGGGCAAGAGATTAAGAATAAAAGAGGAAGAAGGAGAGGGGAGACAGAGAAGATGAGAGAGGCAGATGCTGTAATAGCAGTCTTCTCTTGCATCTAACAATATAAAGAGGAAGATGAAACAATCCCTACAAACAAAAAAGAGCATAGTTTATGCGCCAATCTTAAAACCGCCAGGCAGTGTTACTTTATTGATCCTTGCAAAGTCAGCAAAGTAGATGTTAGGAACTGTGTTTCTTTATTGTGCTTCTCAATTCTTTGGTGAAAAGCATGTCCTCTGGGACTTACTGCAAGGAGGCAACAGCAAGGAGGTGTGTGGATGGTAGTGCATAATGAATCCACTATAACATTCCTATCTCTCTGGGCATTTAGATTTTGTTTCTTTATATTCTAAGAAATTTTTGGCATCTCAATCTCACATTAAATACATAATCTTGGCCGGGAGTGGTGGCTCACGCCTATAATCCCAGCACTTTGGGAGGCTGAGGGGGCGGATTGCCTGAGTTCAGGAGTTCAAGACCAGCCTGGCCAACATCGTGAAACCCTGTCTCTACTAAAAATACAAAAATTAGCCGGGTGTGGTGTCACACGCTTGTAATCCCAGCTACTTGGGAGGCCAAGGCAGGAGAATCGCTTGAACCCGGGAGGCAGAGGTGGCAGGGAGGCAGAGGTGGCAGTGAGCCGAGATCGCGCCATTGCACTCCAGCCTGGGCAACAAGAATGAAACTCCATCTCACAACAACAACAACAGCAACAACAAAAACCCCCAAAACAAATATATAATCTCTGGTAAATATATTCATATTAATAAATTAGGTCCCACTTAAAATTATATTCCATCCTCTGATCTAGCACTCTTAACATCCATTCCCACATTTGCAATTATCTTAGAGTAAAAGTGGTCTCCTACCTTCTCAGACATTGCAGTATCCCCTAGAATCACTGGACTTGACTTATATGAGTAGATGTAATAAGGCATCCTATTAATAAGATACCTCTAGCAAAGCATCTGCTTCAGATGGGTTATTACAACGTCTCCAAGCAAGAGATGATGAGTCTTCTCAGAAGAGACTCAGAATGACCCAGGGATCAATATTCTTACTTTTATCTAAGTCTACCCAGATGTCCTCATTTCAAGGATCTGAGTTCTACTCTTTTCACATTAGTGTCCTACCTTTCACAAAGGAGAATGTGAGTCTGTGAATCAATTTCTGTTATAATTCTTCAACTTGCATAATTAAATTTTGTGTCTGATTTTAAGCACTATCGATAATCTTTAAGAAATAAAAGATTCTCTTGGCCTGCCATAGAAGTTCTCATTTTCTTGAACTTAGATTTAAAAAAAATCCTTATTTATTGCTTTTTGTAAGCTTTCCAGGAGGCATAAATAAATAAATAAATGAATGAATAAATTTGTTTCACCCCGCAGTTTTGTAGTCACCACTACTGCCATAAAAGTCAAATACAGGAGCCCCCTTTTTTCCAGGACATTTGCTTTAAGGTACCTCATTTCACTCTATTACAGATTACAACTTAATAAAATATGATACCACTGTATGACAGATGATCAGTATCCCATTTTTAATTGACAGGGAATTCAGCACAACATTCAAGGCTAATGGAATGACAAAAGTCCTGGGATTTTATTTTTGAGGATCTGTTTTCTGATCTCACTCATAGTGGCAAATGCTGTATCAGTTGGGTTCAGTTAGGAAAAAGAATTGCACTAGGAATTTCTACACCATAAGTTTACCACTAAGAATTGAATGCATAAGTATTTGGAGGGTTGACAAATCAAAATCAAAGCATGGAAGTCAGTTAGATAAAACAATTACAGGAATCAGCTGCTACATCTGAGTCCAAGCAACAAAAGGATACTATAACCTAGGATTTTTGAATGAGGGGTCCTGCAGAGTTTGGTCTCAGAACTTTGCATATCTGGATTCTGCCGGTATTTGTGAGGGAGTGTAATGGGTTTAATTTCATCAATGTTGGAAGTTACTGGCAGCTAGAACCAACTGTTGATGCTGAGGTGAATTGCCACTGCTCTGGCAACACAGGCAGCAATGGCAAAAATCCCAAGAAAACAAAACAAAACAAAACAAAAACAGAAGAAAGCCCTTCTCTACTCCTTCTGGCTTCCAATCCCTTCTGTTGCCTCCTATTGACAGACCTAAAGAGCTGGCTGACAAGTGAGTCTGGAAAATGTAATTTGCAGGTTCTCAGTGCAAGTGTTACGTAAGAGAATATAGAAGAGTAGAGCTGGATGACAAAAGGTACATGACATTCAACAAAAGAGTTATAGAGGCAGTGATTTTTTGAAACTGCCACCTAAAAGATGAGTAGGAGTTAGGCCAATAGGTAGAAAAAATATTCAAATCAGAGGGAACCACATATGCAAAGGCCAGGAGAAAGAGAGAAGGGCATGTTTAGGTCACTAAAAATGAAATTCATACCATTTTCTTTATATGACCCAGGAAACTAGTTAATGGACACTCCTAGTTAGAGATTGAGATCTAAGCAATGGTTCTTATGTTACTGCTGATGTGTTCTGGTATTATTACACTAACAGAAATTTATGGATTCATAGACCATTCACATTTTCCAAATTCAGCATCTAAAGAAACTGCAAAAATTTTGGCTAATGTTTGTAATTTTGTCCATCTATTCTTCTCTCTCTTTCTCTCTCTCTACATACACTCACACACACACACACACACACACACACACACACACACACACACACACACAAGGCCCTTTGTATCTATGGATTCTGCATCTGTGGATTCAATCAACCTCAGATAAATAGTATTCTGAAAAAAACCTACTCCAAAACAATAAAAGTGATACAAATAAAAAATTCAGTATAACAACTATTTACATACCATTTTCATTGTATTAGGTATTATAAGTAATCCAGAGATGATTTAAAGTATATAGGAGAATGTGTATAGGTTAATATGTAAATACTACACCATTTTATATAAACAACTTCAGCATCCTTGGATTTTGGTATCTGTAGGAAGTCCTGGAACAATTTCTCCATGGACACTGAGGGACAGCTGTACGTACACACACACACACACACACACACACACACACACACAGTTTAAAAACTTTTTTTGGAATAAGAAACACTAAAGGAAATCAAGAAAAACCAGATTCATGTAATGTTCATGTTTTTCTGTTTTAGAGGTTTATTTTTCATAGAAATTTTCTATGAAAGGTAATGTGCATTATATTTAAAAAGTTTTCATCTATTTCTTTTCAGTCCTGGTGAGAAAAACTATCTTATATAGCTACATGATATAAGGTGATTTCAGCTTGTGTGACTGCAGCCCAGTGATTTCAAAGACCTTTAATGGTATCAAAGACTACATGTGGGGTGAGCCTCTGAGAATAGGGGTGTTTGCTTCATGCACCTGATCTGCTGCACCTGCGGGCTTCAGGAAAGGGAAGAATGCCCAAACTGGTTGTCTAACTTAGGCTACTGTGTTTTACTACTTAGATCTGTGCTTATATAGACATCTGGAATGGATACTTGGGTACCAATATCCTATGGCTAGTAAGGCCTTGCAAAGCATTTCTGAATTTTACTTTCTTTAGAACTCATTGAAGCATCAGATTCCTCAGAACCGGCTTGCTCCATGTACTGAGTACATGATACATGGCACATTAGCTACAGGATGACATACTGATTTATGCATTTATGGTTTTGTTCAATCATCCATCATCACTAATTGTCAGAGATAAAGGTTTAATGTGTTTCTGTGACTTCCCGATGTGTCGTTCTCTTTTGCTTTTAGGATCTAAAAAACTTGAGAATACTTTCTCTTTTTTTGCTCTTTCATATAATTTTTCTTATTGTCACCTTGTACACATTAGCTGTGGTTAATTAAGAAAGGCTTTTCCAAGTCTACTATTTTCTTTCCTTATGCATTATGTAACTAAGGCATCCAGCTTACCTAATTTTATCCTTCATTATAAACAAAAATAAGAAGCTCAATTAGAAAAAGAAAAGAACCTATTATACCTCTTCCCAGGTGTCTGCATTTATTAGAAGAAATTATTTCTAACAGAACGGGGGAGAGAGATGAAAACACACATTTTGGATGATTGGGTGGGGTCCTGGGAAAAAGTACGACCATCTCTTGTTGGAGAGTGTATTAGCAATCACAGCTGTTCATTAGTGGTCAGACTTGAGTAATTAAGAGATTAATTAGAAGAAGAGATAAAAATGTGTTCACATTCTAAGAATAAATCACACTAATGAATAAATAAATACATTCTGATGAATAAATGAACACATTTATGCTTTATATATGTGAATTTCACTGTCAAGTTCTGCAGATAATCTCCAAGCATTTATTAATAATAGATACATCACATAGATTGTATTCAAAGCAAAAAGCTTTGTGTTGTATTCAATCAAAATGAAAAATCTGCTATGTAGTTCCACATTGCAAAGAGTGCTATCAGTCACATCCCCATAGCACTGGGTAAGAAAAGACAGCTTCCGTTTCATTATCACACCTGGCATACCTCTTTACCTGCCTCTTATCCATCTAGATAAAGAAAATCAAAGGATCTTTGAGATAACTGAGTTATCAGTCTGTGAGAGAGTGCTGTAGATTCTCCTTTTATTTTTGGATGTAAAGAGAGTAGATTATTTTGATTTAAGCCAAGTGAAGGAGTGACACTCCAAGAGATCCACTCACAGAGACTGGGTGTGTCTGAAGAAGGTGTGAATGGCGCTGAATTGAAAGTTGGATATTTGCTTATACAGTGGGTTTGAAATCAGGATGTGGAATATGTGAGACTAGGGGAAAGAGAGTCAAGCATTAAGGAAGTCACACCTCCAGTGTTTAGTAGGTAAAGGACGATTCTCTCACGGACTAGATGGGCACTGTGAAAGGGAACCGGGCTTCAGCCATGTTGCTGGAAGCAAGAGGTCATGGACTATATGGCTGAGGGGTGGGAAGTCAGGGTGGATTGGGTGAGGTCTCTCTGAGTAGATTGTCTACATCAAATAACTGAGTGTTCTCTGCGGGGCTTCCTGAAGAGTTTGCACATACTCTTACATGTATGATAGTGGGCCCTTGAACGTCCGTGACACAGAAAGCATCAACCATCAAGGAGCATGAGGAAGTCAGAGATATTCTCCCCTTTCCTCCTATTTTCACCAAGGTTCTAAACCATGGAGAAGGGGCAACCCAAAAAAGGGAGAGGGGGAAGAGGGAGAGAAGCGGAAGAGCTGACACTGTCACTCTCTAAGTGCTGGCCAGTCCTAGCTAGGGAAAGATTAGTGCATTAAACTGCATTTGAGGGTTAAGTTTTAAACTGTGTTTAATGTTACTAGACATTTAATGTTACTAGACTCAGGGTTGTTTTATAACTGAAATTGACTGTGAAGCTTTCCATTCTGTCTGAAATGTCTTTAAATGGAAGGCAAAGGAGACTTGGTATAATTCATTGAAGAATAAAGGTTGGAAAGAAACAAAAATTCTTCTCATGGCTATAGTCCATTGAGTCAGACCATTCAGTATAGCCGTGAAGAACTGTATGGTCTTATTCCTGATCATTTCTCTATTATCATCTTCTAACATAATCTTCTGAATTCAGGTCACTTTAGTTCTACTGGCGCCAAGATCTCTCCCATCTTAGATTGCTGTTCCCTCTGCCTGGAAGGTTCTTCCCTGGATCTTCACAGCACTGGCTCCTGTTTCCCTCAGCTCAAATATCCGTGTCTTAGAGAGGTATTTCCTGACTGCCTGTTTAACTTCGTGAGCCTCCCTGTGCAGTTACTTCATATCATTACCCTGTTTATTTCCATCATGCTATTTGTCACCATCTCTAATTATTTTACTTACTTGTTTACTTGTTTATTGGCGTTGTATCTGTCTGTTTTACAAAACTCTGTATGTCCCAGTGTCTGGGCTATAACCACTCAATGAACATGGATTAATGAATGAGTGAAACAAGCTTCAATAATTCAAGATAACCTAAGGTTATCTGTAAACAAGCAGAAAAAAAAGAACCCAATTGCTGTGTAACCTTCTTCCAAATGTAAACTGGTGGCTAATGATATAATTAATTGGGGCTCTACCTTAAGGCTTTTCACTGTAGGGAAACAGATGTTTTATCAGTTCTGGTTTCCTTGTGACAAAATCATTCCCTTCAGAAAAAAAAATGAAATAATAATTTGTGTTTACGATGTATTAGATGCTTTAAATATTTACTCATTTACGTCTACAAACTCTTTAAGGTCAGCATCGCAGTTTTGTAGATTCAGAATCTAACTATTTCATAGAATTGGAATCTAAGACTTCCAATGAGTATGTGACTAGTAATTTGTTGTGTCAGTACTGCATGCCAGCCTGTTTGGCTCCAAAGTCCGTGGTCTCCCTGTAACATTGTATTACTTTCCATCATAAAAATCTCAGGCCACTAGTGACATCATACATGACATCACTGGTGACTTTATGGACTTGAGATGGCCCTAACTCACTGTTTATGACTTTGGCTACAGAATCAAGGGCTCATTATAACACAGTCTTGGATTGGTTTATCTTGTTTTGCATGTATTGTTTGGACAGAATCTTAAAGCCCTAAAGAATATAAACTGTAGAATCATCTTTCACTAGTTGTCTAAGACAAGGATTGTCTGTGCAAGTGATTTACTGGGAAGTGTTTCCAGGAGAAACTGTTAAGGGTGTGAGGGAGGTAGGACAGAGCAAGTCAGAAGCCAAGCAAGGGGCTAGTTTCAGGCAAAGTCCTGGGGAGGGTGTAGTGAATTCCTGCAGTGGCATTGCTGAGTAGAAGATGCATCTCAGCATTGTCTTGACCTGAGGGGAGGAGATGGGCTTCCATATTTCCCTGCTAGTCCTGGGCTGGAGGATGAAGGTTGGGAGGTACAGAGGTAAACCTCTAGGTGTTTCTATGGCTTCCTGCTATTGCAGCCCAAGCTGTGCCAGGACTCAAGAGCACTTAGTGGAAGACAGTCCTGCATAGAGAACTTTGGAGGTAAAAGCACACGAAAGCCTGAAGAAGGATATGTGGGGATGGCAGAAGCAGTCCTGGGGAATTGGGGAAGCACCAGTCAGTGCCCACTATATTGATCATAGCTGTCTCATTTTAAAGGAAAATTTAAAAAGTCGTCTTGTACAATACAAAAATGGAAAGTTTATATTTGGTCATGATTGGGCTATTTAATTTAAGCTCCAGTGATAATTCTTCTCAGCTGGATATTTTTAAATGAAGGTAGAGAGTGACATGGTGTTTGCCAAGTTGGCCTTCAGTGGAAATGGCATGTGGTTCCAGTTGAGGCCTGGAGCCATAGGGAACAAGGCATGAGAAAATGCATCGGTCACTGATTTACACACATTGGCTGCCCTCTGACTCTGTCTTTATTGTCTCTTCAGCCCTAAACCTCAGCACATTTATTGCTTCAGAGGCCAAATGTGCTCAAGGCAATCTATGGGATGCTTTTCTTTCTGGCTGCTTCTTTGTACTGAGAACTTTTGTAGTTCTTTCATCACTCACAGTTAGACTTCATTTCTGTTCTACAGTTTTCTGATCCTCCCTAGCAATTCCTTCCTTTGACATGCTGGCAGAATTTGGCTCTCTTATTCTTTAGCTCTCCCTGTCTTGTGTCTCTCTGTGTGTTTAAATTACCATTGTGCCCTTATTTTTATGGAAAGAACTTAAAATGACAACTCTGATAGTGCATCAACTTACTTTTATTTCTTTATGTTCCTTCCCAAATTCAATACTTTCATTTTTCTTTTTGTGTATAAATTACTCTTTAATAGCTTCAGTTTAATTTGCTTTCAATTTTTGTTACAGCTCAAATTAATTTAATGACAAGAGGAAAACCTAAAAGAAGTTTAAATACCGTGGAATCCAATTCATGATTATTTGTCAGGGTTGAATTCAATTTACAATTATTTCCCAGAAGTGATTCCTTATCTCAGAATAAAGGTAATAATAACATTCTAAATATTTTCATATGCATTTCGCAAATTATTGACTAAGCAATAAATGCTGAATTTACTCATGATGCTTAATTTTTTGTGTCAACTTGGTTGCCCTGTGGTTCCCAGATATTTGGTCAAATGTTATTCTGGATGTTTCAGAAGGTGTTTTTGAATGAGACTAACATTTAAAGCAATGGCTTTTGAGCACAGTAGATTACCCTGTATAATGTGGGTGGGCCTCATCCAGTCAGCTAAAGACCTTCATAAACCGGACTGACCTCCCTTGAGCAAGAGGGTATTCATCAGACTGCCTCTGAACTCAAACTGCAACTCTTTCCTGAGTCTCCAGCCTGCTGGCCTACTTTTGGACTTGTCAAGCCTCCACAGTCACATGAGCCAATTTCTTAAAATCTATCAATCAATCAATCAATCAATCTATCTATCTATCTATCTGTCTGTCCATCCATCCATCCATCCATCCATCCATCTATCTATGTCTGTTTATCATGTTGGTTCTGTTTCTCTGGAGAACCCTGATTAATACATCTAGCTATGGTTTTTTTTTTTTTTTTTTTTTTTTTTTTTTTTTTTTTTGAGACAGAGTCTCACTCGATTGCCCAGGCTGGAGTGCAGTGGTGTGATCTCAGCTCACTGCAACCTTCACGTGCTGGGTTGAAGTGATTCTTCTGCCTCAGCCTCCTGAGTAGCTGGGACTACAGGTGCATGTCACCACACCTGGCTAATTTTTGTATTTTTAGTAGAGATGGGGCTTTTCCATGTTGGCCAGGCTGGTCTTGAACTCCTGACCTCAGGTGGTCCACCGGCCTTGGTCTCCCAAAGTGCTGGGCTTACAGGTGAGCCACCATGCCCAGCCACATCTGCCTATTTTAAATTACTCTGTTAAAACCCTGTCCTTTCAAAATGGGAAAATGCTTTAGGTGAAAGGGTTTAATCATAATGAGATTATTTCAGACATCATAAATGCTGAGGATGGTCTACTTTTGATCATTACTATGGTCCGAGTGTGTCCTCTGAAACTCATGTGTTGAAAACGTAATCCAATGCAATTGTGTTGGGAAGTGGGGCCTTTTGGCAAGTGTTTAGGAGATGAGGGATCTACCCTCAGGCATAGATTAATGTTGTTATAAAAGGGCTTGACAGAGGCAGTTTGGCCCTCTTGCCCGTTTATCCTCTGCCATGTGAGGACAAAGTATTCCTCCCCTTTAGAGGACACAGTGTTTAATGCACCATCTTGTAAGTAGAGAGCAGCCCTTGCAAGAGGCCAGACCTTGATTTTTTACTTCCCAGCCTTCAGAATCATGACAAATAAATTTTATTTCTTTATAAATTACTTAGTCTGTGGTATTTTGTTATGGCAGCATAAATGGACTAAGACAGTGATTTGCAAATAAATGTACACGTTAAAGGAAAATGGTAGCAAAGGCCAGACTCCACCATCCTTAGCCATTAGTTTTGACTGAGTTTTATGCTTTGTCACTTTTCAGCCCTCTCTGCAGTGAATAGGCTATAGACTGTCTGCCTTCTGAAAAAGGCTTTAGTATTTTTTTTTGGTCAAATTTGAGTAATGTACAGTCTTTTTTTGAAAAAAAATTGTAAATATCCAATGTTAAACTACAATCTGTATTAGAATAGTACTTAAATATAAACAAAATAGAAATAAACAAAACTCTTCTATTTGGTTCACTGATATAACCCAGCATCTAAATTAGTGTTTGGCATATATTAACTGTATCAGTTCATTCACTGGGGAATGAATGAGTGGAGGAATGATTTTAGTTCTTACAGAACTATGAAATTCAAAGCAAATTTCAATATTAAATGTATAAAAATCCAATAAACAGATATTTAATAATATTAATTTTGTGTATGATATTGTTTTATAAAAATTAAATTTCTGCTTTCAGTCTGAATGTGGTACTATTGTTATAGTTCGAAAATGTTTGGCTTTAGCATTTCTGTTAAAATCACATGACTCAATTCTTTTCCAGTTTTATTTTATCCTGAATTACTATAGCAAAATCTATATTCACATGTTGTCTTTTGGTTTTTAGTTTATATCAATGCATTATTTTAATATACATACATCCAGTGGTGTGATAGCAAATGTTTACTAGCTCTTTGACAAAAACCAAAGTTTGATAACATAAAGGATGTGCAGCACACATAATCTTTATTGTAAATTTCATATAGCTAATTGATTCTCACAGAATTTTTTTTTTTTATTTTGGGGGAGTTCTTTTATATAATCGATCAGTGCAATTCATGAACAAATGTAGTTCCTATCTGAATATTGAATGGTATTTTTGTTTACATTAATGTAACATCAAAGTGAAATGATAAATATGTATGTTGGAAGTTCACTTTTAAAAAAATCAATACGGTAAGCAACTTACTTACTGAATCAGCTAATAGTGTTTGAATACTGGAGTAATATTTTTTAATTAAAAAAAATTTAAGACACACTTTGAAATTTAATCTCCATTGTTAACATTTTTCTACCACTTTCTTAGGTCTGGACAATCAAGAAACAGTAAGTCAAATCCTGATTTCCAATGTTTGCTGATTTCAAGCTACCAATGTGTTATCACTGAATAAAGAATGGGAAAAAATGAGCAGTAGCACACCATTCCATGTGTTTCTACCATACAGATACATTAAATGTAAATAATCTCAAGGGTATATATAATAGTAAAATAATTAGGAAGTGATAAGCTTTGAGTGTTTATTACTTTTCCTTTTAATATAATCTATTTAAGTTTATGCAATTTGATTTTTAATAAAGGTTCTGCTTAAAAATGAGATCTACCATAATTATGCACCTCTCTCACTATCTCATGATAATTAAAGTGATATTATCAGATGCTAAAGAGACCATAAATGCAAACAAAGGCAATACTGTGGGGCAATACTTCATAATATGGTGGTCATCCAGAGGCTTTACAATGTGCCTATGTAATTCTTTTTAGAATTTAAAAATTCGTATGGGAACTCTAGAGCCCCAGGGAATACGTGTATGAATCCCAGGGCTCTTTGGCTTCTCACTGGCCCGGTGCTGAATTTTCCTCCAGAAGGCAGAGGAGTGCTGTAAGGGGACTCACATGTGAATGTGATGCAGCAGCGTCTCCCTTTAATGCTGCTGCCAGGGCATCATCTGTGGAATTTAGAAGGGCCCAATAGTATCTTACACTTTGAAGCAGCTAGAAATCCCATTTAACACCCTAATCAATAAGGAAACTCTTGAAAAGTGAGAAGGCTGTGACAAAAGCCAGGTGAAATTTAAAAATTGCTTCCTTCATAAATTATTATCCCAGCATGTCATTTCTAGGACAGATTCAGATATATGAGCTGAGATTTTTCTTACAAATTCTTTGAACTAGGGATCTAGATCTCAAGATTAAAAAAAAGTGATGGGCATTCCTAAAAAAGAAGTGATGGGCATTCTTCTTGCAAAGAAAAGGAAGAAAGTGGAAGTAAGAGGAACTGTTTATAATATGGACAGCTTTTAGGCAACGTCCTTTCTGCCTGGAAACTACCTATTTGCAACTGAATATTTGATTCAGAATAGTGTGATGTGTGATATACTCTGGTGAAGATCTTTTCTTGGAAAGAAGAAGGACAATAGATGGTTGCCTATGATAGAGAAGTAATTGTGAATATGCCTATGCTTAAGTAACTTTATATTGGAGGACTTGGTCACCTAGATATTTAGATTATTTGCTTTAATGAGAATTTTAAAATCACTCATAGATTTTTGAGAGTATACATTTTGTATGCAGTCTTGAAGTTGGTGATTTATATTCCTGCATCAGCACTTCAGAAGATCTCTTAGCATCTTCAGGAATATTACTCAATTTTTGAAATGGTATTTTGTATTAATTTTTATTTTTAAATACATTAATATGTCAAATTTAGAGAAGAAGATTTCAAACTTACTTAATAAAATCAGTGCCCAGTTAGGGTTACAAGAAGGGTGGAACCTGGTTTCTCTGCCTTGAACACGTTTTGCTCAGATGTCTTTCATGTCTAATTTCTTTACCTCCTTTAGGCTTTTGCTCAAATGTAGCTTTCTTATTCAGACTTTTCTGCTACATTAATCTGTTTTCATGCTGCTGATAAAGACATACCCAAGACTGGGCAATTTTACAAAAGAAGGAGGTTTATTGGACTTACAGTTCCACGTGGCAGGGGAGACCTCACAATCATGGTGGAAGGCAAGGAGAAGCAAGTCACATCTTACGTGGATGGCAGCAGGTAAAAAGAGAGCTTGTGCAGGAAAACTCCGTTTATAAAGCCATCAGATCTTGTGATGCTTATTCACTGTAATGAGAACAGCATGGGAAAGACCTGCTCCCATGATTTAATTACCTCCCACTGGGTCCTTCCCACAACATGTGAGAATTCAAGATGAAATTTGGGTGGAGACACAGCCAAACCATATCATCTGCCTATTAAAAAAGCATATACCCCCAGAAAATCCTGTTCCCTTCCATGATTGATTTTTCATCTTAGCATTTATTACCACGCAATGTACTATACCTTCTCTGTCACTCTTTCTTATGGTCCAGACATAGGAACATAAAAATACATATTTAAACAAAATTGTATTTAAATAATAAATATCAGTTTGTATTTTTTTTACTGAATGATGTAACTCTGGGTATTTGTCGATGTTTGCACCTCACTATTCCTAATTGCTGTTTATTAGTATTCCCAATAAAGATATACCATAGTGGTTTATTTATTCTCTTGCTGATGAACATTTCTCCCCAGTATTTTTGCCATTGCAAAAAATGTTGCAATAAAGATCGCTTTACAACCTTCCTTTTACATAGTCACAGGTTTTTTAAAGAATATTTAAAAGGGAGTAGAATTTTGGGGTCATGGGATATTGTTTGATTTGATCTATTATCCATAAAGAAAAATCACTTCAAAACATCCATTTATTATTACAGTTATATTAAAACAAATTTATTATCTCTTATAGTTCTCTTGGTTGCTTGGGCTTGGTTGAGTGATTCCCATCTGAGTCTTCTTGTGGTTATAGTCAGATGGCTATTGGGCCTGGAGTCAGTCATCTGAAGGCTTGAGTGGGCTGATAGGCAAGAAGGCTTCTTTATTTACATGTGTGGAGCCTCATTTGGGATGACTGGAACTGATGGGCGCTAGTCAGACATCTTTCTCTTTCTATGTGTCCTCTCTACATGGCTAGCTTGTCCTTCCTTATAGCATGGTGATCTGAGGATAGTCAGACTTCTTACATGAGAGCTAGCTTCACCCAGAGCAAGTGTTCCAAGGAGTAATGTGCAACGATTCTTATATCCTGGACCTGGAAGTCCCTCAACACCATTTCAGTTGCATTATATGGTTAAACAGAGAGAGAGGGGAGGGGACTACGTAAAGATGTGAACAGTGCAAGATAGGGCTCATTTAGGGGCCATATTTGGAGATTAGCTACCAAGGACATGGGTTTCTCATTATATTTTAGCAGGTTGGGATTAGAACTAATGTCAAATTAAAATGGAGATTTAGTGAAAAACAAGCTGCAAATTAATAGAATAGGTGTATTTAACCTCGTAATGCTACTTATTACTTATAGTGACTTCCTATAGTCCCTGAAATGATTTTGTGTTCCCAGTTGGTCCACGCAAGGTATTTCCAGGGAATTAAGCAATCTAGATCCAAGAGTCTAGATATGTCAGACCTGGAAATGACCCATATGTGTTTTTAGTTTCCTTTTAACACTTTATAGATGGGGGAAATAGGGTTCAGAGAAGTTAGGGTAACAGTTCAAGGTAATTAGTATAAGCAGTTTGTAGCAGGACCAAAAAATAGTACTCAGGACTCTTTCTGTGTTCTTTCCCTTATGTTTTATTTTATTATAAATCAGCTTCAGTGAGTAATAGTGAGTGCATCTCCTCTAGGAAGATGTTTGTATTCATGTAAGTTTAGTAATACTGGAAGTGGTGTAGGTGGTAACTTTTATTACTTAGTAAGTAGGGTGCAAGTTTAATCCTTTTTTATAAACTATTTGCAATGTTTTTAAAATGACCTATCCCTTAGAAATACTACATGCATTGCTTCATTTCACTTGGTAATATGTTCCAGGGAATAAAATAAAAGTTTTAACATATGTTTTGTGGTTGAAAACCCAGGGATCAACTTGTTTCGCAAAACTGAGTCTAGAAGCTGGCTGGGAATGATTTTTGGGTCCCAGTTCATGGTCCACCACTGGGTGGTGAGTGTTGGAACTGCCAAAGAAACAGGGATGCTTGGTACCTGGGATGAGAAATAATTGGAATATACCTGGCATGATACTTCTAAGAAATCTATTTTGGTTTTTGGAATACAAATATATTAATTTCTTCTAAAACTTTCCTAGCAGATATGATGCAGATGTTATGGAGGGTGGGTGGGCACTAAATGAGTTCCATGGTTCTCTTGGAGTTCAGATGCTGTTCATTGGCATATCCCAGATTCAGAGCTTGAAGTGGAACTGAGCTATTGAGCTCAACTACTCATCAGAAATTCTGTTGGACTGGCAGGAGATAAACCTGGATGATTACCAGAAGCAGCTGTGGGCCAGATGGGACTGGCAATGCTTGCTGCAGCCTAATTCCCAGGACCTTCTGTGCTCAAGAAGAAAGGCATATGCTTTGTCTCCCTGCTGCCCCCACCCAAGACCAAGCTAATTCCACCCTTCGTTCCCTTCTCTGTTCTCTGTCTTCTCCTCCCACTCAAACTTCATTCAGCATCAGTGCCAACTTAAGAGTTCCTTTGTAGCTTTCTCTGGCAACTCCGTCACTCTCAAATCTATTTCACCTGTTAATTTTTTTTTCAAAACAGCATAAAAAAGTGAGTGTATTTAATCATACCAGCTCATAATAGAGCAAATTGATGAATAGATTAATAATTCATGCTCCAGCATTAACTGGCAACAGAGAAAGTTGGTCACAGGAAGGCAGAAGAACCTCATTTTCTAAGAGTTAGAAACTCTTAGAAACTTAGAAAAGGGGCTCCATAATCATTTGGCATCTACTTGATGTTATATCTATGTTTAGAAATCTTCTAGATTCCTTGTTTAAGGTCTTGGTCAACTGTGGCCACAATGTAACACAGTCGTTTGGGGTTACTCTCTGTACTAAGCTGTCATCTGCATAGGTTCCTTTGTGTGTGTGTGCAAGGTAATCTTGAATCCTTGATGATCCTTAGAGCCACCCAATACTCCTGCCCCATTTCCCAATTTTAGCCATTACACAGTCAGTTATACAACGGATACACTTGGTATAGACAATTCATCATTAACTGTGCTAAATCTAGTTTGGCATTAATGGAAAAGTTGATAAAGTTGGTATCAATTAGGATGTGTTATGGTGGGCCCAGCTGTGTATTATATTGTAAGAATAAGCAAGAAGAGGGTTGGGAACTTCTCTTTTCTTCAGCGTGCTGGTATCTTTCTTTCCTTTCTTTTTAGGTTTTAATCTATCCTTTTTTAAAGCCTCTGATCTCTGAGACTAAGCATTCACTTTATGGTTGCATAATTCCTTGCTTTTTGTTGCTTCTCTATGTTCATCCCATACTCTTCTTCCAGAATCCTTACCTGTTAGATTATTTATAAAAATGTTTGGAATAACTTTTCCCCTTGGGTTAATAGTTGCTCTACATCAATGGTTCAACTCAGTGGATGTGTGTTAGACTCATCTGGGGAGCTTGCAAAAATGCCTATTTCCAGACTATGGTCCAAATCAATCAAATCGTAGTCTCTGAAGGTAAGACTCACCCACTTGCATATTAAAAAAAAAAAAAAATCCCTAGGCACTTTGGGAGGCTGAGGTGGGTGGATCATGAAGTCAGGAGATCAAGACCATCCTGGCTAACATGGTGAAACCCCATGTCTACTAAAAGTACAAAAACTTAGCCAAGTATGGTGGCGGGCGCCTGTAGTCCCAGCTACTCGGGAGGCTGAGGCAGGAGAATGGCATGAACCCGGGAGGTGGAGCTTGCAGTGAGCCAAGATCATGCCACTGCACTCCAGCCTGTGCGATAGAGTGAGACTCCATCTCAAAACAAAGAAACAAACCAAAACCTCCCCAGGTGATTTCAATGTTTAGCTAATTTGTATACTACTATGTATACACTGTAAGTCCGAAGGGGGAAGGGATGGGAGTTAAACTCTTTTTTGTATGCCTCATGGTCCTTAGCACAGGCTTGGTCACAGAGTGGTGATTCACAAGCCTTAGTGCTTGGTTCATTGCTGGGAGAGCTCAGTGCTCACAGGTGTGATGAATCAGGTACTTGGTTGCCACAATTCTTTAGCAGTCCAGAGAGGCAATGACCAAGGTATTAAGATGTAGGCTCTGGATTGAAATCTGGGTTAAAATCCTGGGTACCACTAAGTAGCTATATGACCTTGGGCAACTGAATTGCACTCTTTCTGCTTTACCTTAACCATCTGCAAAGTGGGAAAAATTATACTGTTTACCTCATAAAATTCTTTTGTGGATGAATTTTTTAAAATTGCAGTAAAAAACATAAAATCTCAATTGACAAATTTTCAGTTGTATATAGTACAATACGTTTAACTGTATGGATATTGTACAGCAGATCTCTAGAATGTTTTTCATTTTTGCATGCTGAAACTCATACTCATAGTATGGCAATTCCCTATTTGCTCTTCCCCTCAGCCTCTGGCAATCACCATTCTAATTTTTGCTTCTATGAGTTTCACTGTTTTAAATACCTCATGTGAGTAGAATCATTTGTATTTGTCCTTCTGTGATTGGCTTATTTCACTTAGCATAACATCCTCAAAGTTTATCCATACTGTACCATATGACAGTATTTTCTTCTTTCTAAAAGGCTAAATACTATTCCATTATATATTTATACCATCTTTTCTTTATCCACGCATCAATTGTCACTGGACAATTAGATTGTTTCCATCTCTTGCTTACTGTGAATAATGCCACAATGAACATGGGAGCTCAAGTATCTCTTGCTGCCTTCAAAATTTTCTCTTTGTCTTTGGCTTTTGACAGTTTGATTATAATGTGTCTCAGTGTGACCTTTGGGTTCATCCATGACGGACACTGTTGGGCTTTGTGAATCTCTATATCCATTTTCTTTCTCACATTTGGGAAGTTTTGGGCCATTATTTCTTGTACTTCTTTCTTTCTCTGTTTTCCTTGTGAGACTCCATAATGTATATATATTGATGTGCTTGCTAGTGTGCCATAGTCCTTGGCTTTCTTCCCTCTTCATTTTTCTTTTTGTTCCTCTGTTAGGATAATTTTAAATGACTTGTCTTTGAGTTCACTGATTCTTTCTTCTGCTTCAAATCACTCTAGTGAATTTTTAAAGTCAGTTATTTTATTCTTCAGCTCCAAATTTTTATGTTTGGTACTTTGTAGTATTTTCTATCTCTTTGCTGTTTTCCTGAGCTCATGCGGCATCCTTATGAAGATCATTTTGAATTCTTTGATAATTCATACACCTGTGTTTCATTAAAGTTGGTTTCTAGAGATTTATTTTATTCCTTTGGTTAGGCCGTGTTTTCCTATGTCTTTGGATGCCTTATTACTTTGTGTTTGGATGCACACATTTGAAAAAACAGCTACCTCCCCTAGTATTTACTGGCTTCATACGGGGACCTTCACAAATCAGACTGGCTAGTGATTCTGGTGACCTCTCAAAGATTTTTTGGTGATGTGCCTTCTCTGGACTTGTGCGTGTAAATTCTTAATTACCAGTTTTCTTTTTTCTGAAGCTCATTATCTCTTCCTCCCTCTGGTGTTCATCTGGAGTACTGCAGGTTCTCTGGAGCTGTCGTTGGTCACCCAGGTTTTATTCTCAGTGGCACCCTGTCAGGGTCCCAATAGCATTCTGAGTCAGGTTAGGCAGAAATTCATTTCTCAGGCAGATACTGGAGAAACTGGAACATTGGACACATGTTCCACTCCCTCCTTTCCCCCTGAGGGAGAAACTACCAAGTTGCATCAGCCTCTGTCTTCTGCACCACAGGTCCTTGGAGTAGCACTAAGCTACTCAGCTGTTTTTTGTTCTTAGTGATTTCCAAACATCGAAAATATCCTGCATCCCACAAGTACCCAAAATAGATGGAACAGAAGCCAGGCCCGCAGGCAGCCCTTTGAAAAGCTGGAAATGTCGGATAGAGACGGCAACTCTTTTCCTCCCCAGCAGGAAGTCAGGATTAGGAGTTTTCTCCCACTTGTGCTGTGCTGAACTGGGGGTAGGGGAGAATGGCAAGTGAGTTTGTTATAATTCTTACCATCACCTTTGTGCTTAGTGGCTCCCAACTTGGTGCTGTTTCTTGTCCATGCTCATATTCTTGAAAGACAGAAACCAGTCCCTTGGGTAGCCCCACAAAATGTCTGAATATTAGGCCTATGTTCCAGTCTTCTCTTTCCTTCCCCAGGAAGATGCTCGGAGTTGAGAATTACCTCATGATCACTCTGGGCTATGCTGGGGATATGGGCTCTGTTGAGTGATTGCCACAGATTTTCCTGTTGGTCAGTGTGACTGGTTTCATGTTCCCCAGGGTGCAGGAGCCTCTGATCTAGTTTCTGGATTTCTCACAAAGGGATCTGGTCCATGTGTTGTTGTTGAATCATTGTCTGTAGGGGAGAAGAATGGTTTGGAGCTTCCTATTGTGCCATATTGCTGATGTCATCCCCCAAGGAAGAGTGTTAACACATAAATGACTTAGAACAGTTGCTAGGATTTAATCAGCACCCAATAAATCTTAGCCACTTTTATTCTTCTGCCTTAAGAAGGCTGAATTTTTTCTTATATGCCCTATTACTTATGTTACTTTGAAAATTGATAAAATAATGTAATGAGAATTATAGTGTTAATAAAAAAGTACTGGTATGTTGACTACAACTTCAAAAGAGAAAACAGAAGAACTAAAATGAAGCCATATTTGTTTCTTTTGAATCACTAACACACTAGTCAGTATAATTACTGGCTCTTTTAAGATTGACAGGAGAAGTATTGATGGGCAGTAAGTAAACATCAATGCTGCTTTATGACAGTTTCTGAACAGCAGAAATTTCTGTGGTCTGCAAGTACTGTGATCCAGAAGGAAGCAGACTAACAAAACTCATAAGACAAATAAATAATACCATCAAACCAGAACCTCTTGGCAAACTATAACAGTGTCAGTTCTTTTTTTTTTTTTTTTTTTTTGAGATAGAGTCTCGCTCTGCCACCCAGGCTGGAGTGCAGTGGCACAGTCTCAGCTTACTGCAACCTCCACCTCACGAGTTCAAGCAATTTTCATGCCTCAGCCTCCTGAGTAGCTGGGACTACAGGTGCATGCCACCATGCCTGACTAGTTTTTTTTTTTTTTTTTTTTTTTTAGTAGAGATGGAGTTTCACCATGTTGGCCAGATTGGTCTTGAACTCCTGACCTCAGGTGATCCACCTGCCTCGACCTCCCCAAATGCTGAGATTACAGGCATGAGTCACTGTGCCCAGCCTAGAGTCAGTTCTTATTGAAGTTACTTAAAATTCCACTGGACTTCTGTGGTAAGACAGGCACTACTTGGTTTCAAATCTTTGTTTAGAAAGGGTTTGTAGATGGCAATAGTGGGCATATGTATTTATATTCCTCTGTAGATATAATATATGTCATTATAGAAATTTCTAAAGCTTCGCTATGGTTAAGACACTATATCTGAACTGAAGTACTTTTGAGAGTAATAGGGTGCCAGGATAACAGGTCTAGAGCACCCCAGAACTTATAGTCACCCTATGATCACCAAGAAACATCAAATCCTTTCCTGGTAGAAGGAAGATGTTAAAGCCTGTGAGATTGCCCCTCTCTTGGCTCTCATCTGAAGACTTCTCCATTTTGGCCCTGTTTTCCTATGTGTCTGGACATTTATACACGTCTGGCAGTGGCTGGTTGCCATAGATAAGTACAGTTCTTGATTTTGGGCATGGGTTAAAAAACGATTGTAGCAGCTCTATGGAGTTGAAAATTAAATATACATTTAATTTTGGACATGAAGGATGTCCTTTCCTTCAACTGTAATGAAGAATATATTAGATATATTTGTGTCTATATTTCTATTTATATATGTATCTGATCATCTATTTTTTATCTTGGCCTGATATGCTTTGGTTCTGTCTCCACCCAAATCTCAACTTGAATTGTGTCTCCCAGAATTCTCACCTTTTGTGGGAGCGACCCAGGGGGAGGTAATTGAATCATGGGGGCTGGTCTTTCCTGTGCTGTTCTCGTGATAGTGAATAAGTCTAATGAGATCTGATGGGTTTATCAGGGGTTTCCACTTGCTTCTTCCTCATTCTTCTCTTGCTGCCACCACGTAAGAGGTGCCTTTTGCCTCCCACCATGGTTCTGAGGCCTCCCCAGCCATGCGGAACCGTAAGTCCAATTAAACCTCTTTTTGTTCCCAGTTTCGGGTGTCTTTATCAGCAGTGTGAAAACGAACTAATACATGATCCAAACATGTTAGAATTTCTTCCTGAGCCCTGCACTCTCTCACTAATTAGAAAGAACTATTCTTTGGTGATAATCTAGAGAGAAATCAAAAGTGAACAACACAGTCGGGGGAAGACCACGTTAGAGGCTTTTTTCCCCCAAATTTTTCTGTGATGTGACATTAATAGCACTTAATCACTTAAAAAATTGTTCCAAAATCTCCCTGGAGCCTCTTAGGATGCTTTTATTTAAAACTAGTAGCTTCTGGAACATTTTCCACGGTTCAGCTCCCATGGGTTCCTATGTGTAGTGCAGAGCTTGAGAAATATGTCAATACTTCCCTTAAGTCAGAAATTAGTTTAGCTTCTTGAGGTCACAGACCAGATGTACTGTTGCAGTTTTATGAGATTGTACTTCTCTGCATGGTTTATGCTCCTGTTTTTAATTTTTGGAAAAAAGATTCTCTGGTTGCTGCTATTCCACACCCGACATGCTGAGTCCTGCTTTTCCTTCTTCACTGTTTAAAACAGGGTGATGTTTTTCTGCATTACACAAGTGACCTTGAAATGGAGACACTGATCTCAGGGGTTTAGGTTCTATGTATTTTCTCCTGTTAAAACCAAGAAATCTAGTCATGGAATGCATTGGCTTACTGAAAGTTCCCTGGGGCTTTTGACTATGCTGCTTTGAATTTCCTGCATTCTTTGTTTTTAAACTGTGTGTGTGTGTGTGTGTGTGTGTGTGTGTGTGTGTGTGTGTGTGTGTGTGTGCTCGCGCGCGCGCGTGCACGTGCATGTTCATGTGTGTGTTTTGTGCACCTTGAATATAGCATCAAGGCAAAATTTCTGGAGAGAACAATGCAAAGAATGTACTTCTCTAGAAAAAGGAAGTCTAGATAAAATAGTCTTTCTGGGTTTCCAAATGCATTGTGTTTTATATCTTTTGTTTCTTGAAAATTTTTGCTTCCTAATAGATTACCTCTAAAATCTTTTTATATAAAAATAGCTGCAGCAAGGGCATTAAAAAATCTCACATCTGTGTGGAGTTATTTTGGGGGAAGTCAATTGAAAAGCAGAATAATAATTAAATAACCTTTGAATAACTCTTACATTCTGGGTTAATCTGAATCTGCTTTCCCCTGTGTCCAGCAGTTTGAATGTTTTGAGTCAAGTAAAGGCAGTGTGAAAGAGTGATTAGCATGGGTGAACTTTTGGACATGCAAGGCTCTTTTAGGTCCAGATAAGCAGTATGACAAAGTGGTGAAGAGTCCTGGCCACAGCTGGACATTTCCAAGTTTGAATTCCTAGACCTGTTCTTACTGGGGCTATCTTGGACATGTTACATAGATTTCCTGGGTCACAGTTTTCTCATCTGTACAGATAATTATACCTAATTCACATGGTTGTTGTGATGGTTAAATGAAATAAAAGCATAAAGCCAATTAACTGACACATTAAAGTATTCAATCAGCAAAAGACATGTTTTCTCATTTATGATGCCAATGAGTACAGGGGTGCAGTCTGACCTTGCAGAACTACTCAGCTCATTTTTATTCTGCTGCTTTTACTTTCCCAGTATTAGGAAAAGCAAACCTTCACGCCATGATTCAAATGAAATCTCTTGAAAATGTGAGGATCATTTAAATCACTAACCTATGTTGCTCTTTTCCAATACTTGCTCATAATGCTTATACCTTTCAAATAGTGGGGATACAGTTATAGGGCCTTTGTTAAATAAAGTACTTTGTTCCAAAAAAACCCCCACTAAAACTGCAGACAAATAGAATTGCATAAATCAACATAATACCTATTTTTATTACCAAAGGAGCTTGCACATTTCTTTTCAGTATCTTTAAAACTCGTATTAAAAGTTTTACAACATTGATTTATTAAAAGTGATATTTAATATAATTTTGTTCAACTCTTTAATGATAATGGCTAGCATAGGATGCTATGTGTTGGGCATTGTACTACGTGCTCCATGAGGCCTGGGGTCTCACAACTATATTCCTTGTTATATCGCCCAATTAATGAGTAAGAAAATGGAATCTAAAAGAGGTCTAGCAAAACTGCCAGCAAAAGGCAGAACTGGCATCTGGAAACTTGACCTTGAAATGTTCATGGTGCTAATAAGGCCTCTTTACCAGTTTGCCTAGATAATAAGATTGAAGATGACCACCTACCTGCTTTCGATCTGGTAGTCTAGAATTTTAGTAGTTGTGGCTATGCAGAGAGTGCCTATGTGACAAGTCCCCTATAAAAACCTTGAGATCAGAGTCCTACAATGGCTTTATTGGCAGAAACATTATACATATGTTGCTGTATTTCACTGTTGGAGGGGCAGTGAGCTCTCTGTGGCCCTTTCTGGGAGAACACAGGAAGCCTGCATGTGAATGCAACCAGACTCTGCTGTATTCTATGCCTTGTCGATTTGGCTCTGTAGTCTTAACTGTGTTGTAAAAAATCTTTGCCATGAGTACAAATCTATACTAAGATCCATCAGTTCTTCTAGGGAGGTGCCAAATGTGTGGGTGGTTATAGAATTGCTGAAACAAGTGGTAGTCAAAGTCTGACACAGGTGTGGATGTGACTCTTGAGAGGACAAATTATCCATCAGTTAGGAACTTTATTTACATCACCTTCCTAAAAATTGCAAATGGTATTAGTTAGTAGAGCTGAAGTTACAGCCCTTTTAGGAGCCTCAGCTCCAACACCTCATGTTGGGTCATTGTATGGAGTATAATATGCACTTTGTACACTATATGCATACAGACATACAATGGTTAAAAATTGGCCAGTATGTCCAATGTCTGTCTTCTTTTTGTGTGTATCCTGTGTTTTTATTGTTTTGCAGCTGAATGCCAAACATAGAAGATAATTACAAATATTCAGCTGTGTGAAAGTGAAGATAGGGCTTTAGTACAAATGGGAAACATGAATTTTTAAAATAAATGCTTAAATATGACTTGTGTTCTACAAACATCTGGAAGCTAGGCCTGCATAGCGGAGCTGTCTCATCTCTGGGCCCATCATGATGATCATGATCCTTCCTCCCACACAGTAATCAATGCATGGGATCAGAATGCCAATGGCTAAAGATGATCACAATGAACCCCCTTTCTAGAGCTTTTCCTATTCCTCTCCAATTGTTTATCTTCTTAAATAAGATTTTAGATGGTTTTATTTTTTTCTTTTGATTTCCCCCTTGCTTTTAAGCCATATACAATGTGTCTGTTATTCTTACAACAAAGAAACCTGACATTTATAATCAGTATTATAACATTTTGAATATACCAGTGACATGGTTTGGCTTTGTGTCCTCACCCAAATCTCACCTTGAATCGTAATCCCCACATGTCAAGGGAGAAACCTGGGGAGAGGTGATTGGATCATGGGGGCATATTTCCTCCTTGCTGTTCTCATGGTAAAGAGTGAGTTCTCATGAGATGGTTTTATAAGTATTTGACAGTTCCTCCTTCACATGTTTTCTCTTGTCTGCTGCCATGTAATATATTCCTCCTTCCCATTCTGCCTTGATTATAAGTTTCCTGAGGCCTCCCCAGCCATGTGGAGCTGTGAGTCAATTAAACCTCCTTTGTTTATAAATTACACAGTCTCAGGTAGTATCTTTATAGCATTGTGGAAATGGACTAATACAGTAAATTGGTACCACAGAGATTGGGGTACTGCTATAAAGATAACCTGAAAATGTGGAAGCAACTTTGGAACTGGGTAACAGGCAGAGGTTGAAACAGTCTGGAGGGTTCAGAAGAAGACAGGAAGATGTGGCAAAGTTTGGAACTTCCCAGAGACTTGTTAATGGTTTTGACCAAAATGCTGATAGTGATATGGACAATGAAGTCCAGGTTGAGGTGGGTCTCAGATGAAGATAAGAAACTTCTTGGGAACTGGAGCAAAGGTCACTCTTGCTATGTTTTAGCAAAGAGACTGGTGGCATTTTGCCCCTGCTCTAGAAATCTATGAAACTTTGAACTTCAGAGAGAGATGATCTGGAATTGAAACTTATGTTTAAAAGGGAAGCAGAACATAAATGTTTGGAAAATTTGCAGTCTGACTATGCAGTAGAAAAGCAAACCTCATTTTCTCAGGAGAAATCCAAGCCAGCTATAGAAATTTGAATAAATAATGAGGAATTGAATGTTAATCACCAAAACAATGGGGAAAATGTTTCCAGGGCATGTCAGAGACCTTCATACCAGCCCCTCTCATCACAGACTTGGAGGTCTAGGAGGAAAAAATGGTTTCATGGGCCAGGGCCTTGGGTGCATGTGCTGTGTGCAGCCTCGGGACTTGGTGCCCTGTGTCCCAGCCACTCCAACTTTAGCCATGACTAATAGTAGCCAGGGTATAGCTTGGACTATTGCTTCAGAGGGTGCAAACCCCAAGACTTGGTGGCTTCCATGTGGTGTTTGGCCTGTGGATGCAGAGTTTAAGAATTGAGTTTTGGGAACCTCCACCTAGATTTCGGAGGATGTATGGAAATGCCTAGATGTCCAAGCAGAAGTCTGCTGCAGGGGCAGAGTCCTCACGGAGAATCTCTGCTAGTGCAGTGCAGAAGGGAAATGTGGGGTTGAAGCCCCCACACAGAATTCTTGCTGGGGCACTGCCTAGAAGAGCTGTGAGAGGAGTGCCACCATCCTCCAGACCCCAGAATAGCAGATCCACTGACAGCTTGAACTGTGTGCCTAGAAAAGCCACAGTTACTTAATGCCAGCTCATGAAAGCAGCTGCAGGGGCTGAACCCTGCCAAGTCACAGAGGCAGAGCTGCCCAAGGCCATGGGAGCCTACCCTTTGCATCAGTGTGCCCTAGATGTGAGACATGGTGTCAAAAGAGATTATTTTGGAGCTTTAAGATTTAATGACTGCCCTGCTGGATTTTGGACTTGGATGGCCCCTTTGTTTTGGCTAATTTCTCCCGTTTGGAATGGGAGCATTTATTCAATGCCTTTACCTCCATTGTATCTTGGAAGTAACTGACTTGATTTTGATTTTACAAGCTCCTAGGTGGAAGGGACTTGCCTTGTCTGAGATGAGACATTGGACTTGAACTTTTGGATTAATGCTGGAATGAGTTAAAACTTTGGGAGACTGTTGGGAAGGTATGATTGTGTTTTGAAATGTGAGGACATGAGATTTGGGAGGGGCCATGGGTGGAATGCTATGGTTTTGCTCTGTGACCACACCCAAATCTCATCTTGAATTGCAATCCGCATGTGTCAAGGGAGGGACTTGGTGGGAGGTTATTGGATCATGGGGGTGGTTTCCCCCATGCTGTTCTCATGATAGGGAGTGAGTTCTCATGAGATTTGATGGTTTTTAAAAGTGCTGTTCCCCCTTCACTTTCTCTTCTCTCCCCTGCTGCCTTGTGAAGAAGGTGTCTGCTTTGCCTTCTGCCATGATTATAAGTGTCCTGAGTCCTCCCCAGTTATGCAGAACTGTGAGTCAATTAAAACTCTTTCCTTTATAAATTACCTAGTCTTGGGTAGTATCTTTATGGCAATGTGAAAACAAACTAATACAACCAGAAATCACAACTAATTTGTACATATCCACAAGATTGTGAGGGGGTAAACAATAGCAAATAGGATCTTTGAGTTATAAAATTGTGAAAAAACCGTTCTCACTTGCTAGTTTTTTGTTTTTCTCAATTTCTCAGAGCAAACATTACTTTCATAATGAGGTAATGTATTTATGTTTATTATTTATTTTGAAATTTTGAAATATGCTGGGATCTTGGGAAGGTCAAGCCCATTCATCAAAATATTTCTTTTTGGGAAGAAGTTTACAAGACCCTATGTTCAAGAACATTTAGGTGTTAGAGTCATGAAAAAGGTTGGGGTGAACCCCTGAGTCCCACTGAGGAGGTGGCAAAGAATGTCCACACTACAACATGTGAATATCCAAGTGCTCTTTTTAGTGTAAGGTAGTAGGATTAATTTTATTGATGAGGTATCAAAATCACACTATTTGATAAACACACAAGCACTTCTAGTCATCAATAAATTACTTTTATTTTGTAGAATTTTATAGTAGAAGCAACTTTAAGAAATACTTGTTTTAGTAAATATTTCTTCCCAAGATGAGGAGGCTTAAGCCTAAATAAGTAAAGTGATTTTTTCCTGAGTAGTAATGAAGGAGTGGAAAAATCAGGGTAGAAGTCCGTTTGCCTAGGTTCTGGGTCAGTACTCCATGGCTGTGTTTAATTTTCCTTAAAGTGACATTTTTCACTAAGTAAATGTCAGGTTTTGGCTTAGCTATCTTTTCTAGGCATTACAAACTCAGCACAGTAAAGTAATTCTGTTTACTTCTAGTTGCTCAAGGAAATTAGATTAAACATTCTGGATTAACTTTACTCTTTTTGTAAGAGACTACCCAAGAGACATTGTAAGAAACATTTCAAGTGTGAAAATGCTAAAGCTGGACATCTAGAGAAAGTAGGAGTGGAAAGTGAGTCTGAGGAATAATTAATAGATTTTAGAGAAGTAGATCAAATAATCAATTGGGCAACTGTTTTATGAGTTGTTGGAGTCGAACTTAGTGAGCATATTTCCTGTGAACCCCCAGTTATTTCCAATAGCTCTGGGACTGGCTTTACGGGTACTCCATTTCCAAGACTACTTTTTTTCTTTTCTTTTCCTTTCTGTTTTTGCACAGTGAGAGCTGCCAATGCCAAAGCAATTGACAATGTTTCATGGAAAAAATAAAAGCTCTCTGTAGTGGATATTAATGGTAAATTATTTTTAATGATTTTTCACATTACAATTGAATCAGAAAAGTTATTATTTGACTTGTCCTGTTGAGTAAATATTAAAAGAGTTACACTACATCTGTTTCCACCACACTTTTTGAACCTTGACAGTCAATTTCAAATGCATTTTCTATTTTGTCCTTATTCCGGGTGTAGGAAACTTACATGGCAGAGTCCCTGGAACTGGTCTCTCTCTTTCATTTCACCTCTCTCCACACCGATTTGTTAGCTATTTCAGTATTTAATAGGATATAGAGTTTTTCATTTCTACCTGCCAAAGAGAAACTTGAGTGGCTAAAAAAATCCAAAAAACCAGAAATAATTAAATGTAGCTTTTGAGAGCTGATAAGTTAAATTACAATTTCAATATAAAAGGAGAAAGGAAAGGCCTTGAATGAAGTGACTATGTTTTCCTCAAATATGTAAGCTAAATCACATATACATCTTTGATACCTAGAATAAAATCATTTCCTTGTAAGTTCACAAAAAAGCAATTTATAAAATAATTTTAGGTTTATGTTAGAGGACATCTGACCAAATATAATACTAAGTGTACACTGCCGTGAGGCCTGAAAATTAACTTGGTTTTCATTGTGAATATTAAGTCTTTGTAGACACTATCTTGTGTGTTGTATGCCTGACCTTCCACAGGCTGGAGAGGTCCATTTTTTGTCCTACTTAGGAATGAGTTCAATTCCTGTGCATCAGTTCAACTCCTACTTTTGTGAAGATAGGTTTGGAAGCTAAGCAACTACCTGTTCTTCCGATGTGCAAGATTCAGCTTAATGATGGCTGGTGGGATGTCATGAGACTACTTTTGTTCATCTGTTTTGAGTTTAAAAGAAACATATTGAAATTTATACTTTCAGTTGAATCATGGAATCATGAATGTTAGTGCTAGAAAGAAATATATTGAGGTCCAATCTTCGCTGCTATCCAGTCTCCCTCATTCATACCTAAAAGAATGGACAATGGTGACATCCAATGAAGACTTTTTGTTTATAATTTGGGATACCTCTTTTATTCATAGAAGCATTAGAAACTAAAAAAAATGTCAGATTTCTTAGGACTTAAACAATTTTGAAAAATAACCCAAACTTTCCCCCTTCCATGTGTAACTAATATAAATTACCTCTTAGAAATGGAATGGCCATATTTTGAGACATCATTTTCTCATATTAAATCCATCCATTTCCAGATGAAGACGGTATTGTCTTGTAGAAAATAGCCAAGATTTCTCCTAGGCTGGTGAGACAAGATTTTCCAAGTATCCTTTTAAATATATTCCATAAGTGTTGGCTTTTTTCTTTATAAATTATAAGAATGATGCATTAATACACAGAGAGGGAGGGGAGGAAAGGAGATAGAAGGAGGGAGGGAGGGAGAGAGAGAGAGCAGGAGAGAGGGGTGGAGAGAGAGAGAGACACTAATTTTAAATTTTAATCTGCTGTTTACTGAATAGTAAACTATTCAAATGTGATTTAAAATTTCTCTTGACATTTATTGCATTTTGCCTTTCTATTATATTTGGTTTAACAGAAATACATAGTTTGGGGTCACGTCACCTAATCTCAACCTTGATCTGAACCTTTTAAGTCACTTTCACAAGTTTCATAAAAATATACTATGAGAGTTCAAATAGACAATAAGAATTTTCTAATAGAGGATATTCTTGTATTTAAAATTCTAAGTCAGGGATGGGTGCTAACATTCCTCTTTCTAAGGTTATGTACAGATTTTAGATAAAATGGCCAATACCTGTTTTGGCAGACCAGAGAAGCATCCTCTTTATGTGAAGAATGTGATCCTACTTTCACAATCCAGGGATGACCATGAGAATCTGGATGATCTTGTCCAGAGACCAGGCACCATTCATAAATTTCTCTCTGTTTTCCTTGCTTATGATTTCCTTCCTCATGGTAAATGACAGAGCTCCAGGTTTTATACCATCAGTCAAGCAGTAGTAGGAGGAGAGAGGAATGAAGTGGCATGGCTTCTCCTGTAAGAACAAGTTCAGAGGGGGTAGGCATCACTCCTTATTACAGTCTGTTGTATAAAATTTAGTCACATGGTGATGTGCAACAAAATACAGGGCTGAGAAATTTAGTTCTTATTCTGGGTAGCCATGTATGCACCAGAAATCAAGGATTCTATTCCTATAAGTGCAAAGGAGAGAATGGATCTGAGGGGAGCCACTAACAGTCTCACCGATACTCTGGTAGTTAGAGTCATCTTGGAAACTCTAAAAATACGTAATACTGGGCTTCAACCCTGGAGATTCTGAATCAGTAGGTCTGGTTTAGGCTCACTGGCTAAAATGTTCCCAGGATGTATCTCAGAGATGAGGTAAATCACCAGAAAGTTGTATTCCAGTGGAATTGCCTTTTCAGAAAAACTATTATGCTCTCAAAGCTTTCAAAGGGAGAGATATGATAAATAGCTATATGTGAAGCGTCTCTGCACTTTTTTGCAAGTAGAACTTTTGTCAAGGATATTATGCATTATGTTGTTTTGTCCTTCTTATGTAAAGGAGGACTTATGACTAATTTCTTTCAGCACTCAGACCCAGGTAAATACATTTATTTTCCTACACACTAATTTTGTTGTATTAGACAATTAAACCTGTGTGATCCACTTATTTTTTCTCTTTGTTTCAGCTATGGAAAGCAAAGAGCTTCGATGTTCAGGTGTTGTAGCTTTTCTTAGAATTTGTGCAGATAATTTCTTCTGTCTTCTGACAAAAATAATAAAAATAGGAGTTTCTAAGTTTTGTAAATTTAGAATACATTGTGAATAATGACAATAACATTTAATTTTCCAGTGCTTATTTTGTGAGAAGCACTATGCTAATCATCTTATAACATCAACCCGGGTGTATCACCAACTTGTATAATCCAACATGGTTCGGTTTCTACATAGTGTAACTTTCAAATAAACATTATCCAGCCCCATTTATTAAATAGAGAATCCTTTCCCCATTTCTTGTTTTTCTCAGGTTTGTCAAAGATCAGATGGCTGTAGAGGTGCGGTATTATTTCTGAGGCCTCTGTTCTGTTTCATTGGTCTATATCTCTGTTTTGGTACCAGTACCATGCTGTTTTGGTTACTGTAGCCTTGTAGTACAGTTTGAAGTCAGGTAGCGTGATGCCTCCATCTTTGTTCTTTTGACTTAGGATTGTCTTGGCAATGCGGGGTCTTTTTTGGTTCCATATGAATTTTAAAGCATTTTTTTCCAATTCTGTGAAGAAAGTCATTGGTAGCTTAATGGGGATGGCATTGAATCTATAGATTACCTTGGGTAGTATGGCCATTTTCACGATATTGATTCTTCCTATCCATGAGCATGGTATGTTCTTCCATTTGTTTGTGTCCTCTTTTATTTCACTGAGCAGTGGTTTGTAGTTCTCCTTGAAGAGGTCCTTTACATCCCTTGTAAGTTGGATTCCTAGGTATTTTATTCTCTTTGAAGCAATTGTGAATGGAAGTTCATTCCTGATTTGGCTCTCTGTTTGTTTGCTACTGGTGTATAAGAATGCTTGTGATTTTTGCACGTTGATTTTGTCTCCTGAGACTTTGCAGAAGTTGCTTATCAGCTTAAGGAGATTTTGGGCTGAGATGATGGGGTTTTCTAAATATACAATCATGTAAATGGTGCTGGGAAAATTGGCTAGCCATAAATAGAAAGCTGAAACTGGATCCTTTCCTTACTCCTTATATGAAAATTAATTCAAGATGGATTAGAGACTTAAATGTTAGACCTAAAACCATAAAAACCCTAGAAGAAAACCTAGTTAATAACATTCAGGACATAGGCATGGGCAAGGACTTCATGTCTAAAACACCAAAAGCAATGGCAACAAAAGCCATAATTGACAAATGGTATCTAATTAAACTAAAGAGCTTCTCCACAGCAAAAGAAACTACCATCAGAGTGAACAGGCAGCCTACAGAATGGGAGAAAACTTTTGCAATCTACTCATCTGACAAAGGGCTAATATCCAGAACCTACAAAGAATTCAAACAAATTTACAAGAAAAAAACAAACAACCCCATCAAAAAGTGGGCAACGTATATGAATAGACATTTCTGAAAAGAAGACATGCATACAGCCAACAGGCACATGAAAAAATGCTCATCATCACTGGCCATCAGAGAAATGCAAATCAAAACCACAATGAGATACCATCTCACACCAGTTAGAATGGCAATCATTAAAATGTCAGGAAACAACAGGAGCTGGAGAGGATGTGGAGAAATAGGAACACTTTTACACTGTTGGTGGGATTGTAAACTGGTTCATCCATTGTGGAAAACAGTATGGGGATTCCTCAAGGATCTAGAGCTAGAAGTACCATATGACCCAGCCATCTCATTACTGGGTATATACCCAAAGGATTATAAATCATGCTACTATAAAGACACGTGCACACGTATGTTTATTGCGGCACTATTCACAATAGCAAAGACTTGGAATCAACCCAAATGTCGATCAGTGACAGATTGGATTAAGAAAATGTGGCACATATACACCATGGAATACTATGCAGCCATCAAAAAGGATGAGTTTGTGTCCTTTGTAGGGACATGGATGCAGCTGGAAACCATCATTCTCAGCAAACTATCGCAAGAACAGAAAACCAAACACCGCATGTTCTCACTCATAGGTGGGAATTGAACAATGAGATCACTTGGACTCTGGAAGGGGAACATCACACACCGGGGCCTATTATGGGGAGGGGAGAGGGGAGAGAGATGACATTGGGAGTTATATCTGATGTAAATGACGAGTTGATGGGTGCTGACGAGTTGATGGGTGCAGCACACCAACATGGCACAAGTATACATATGTAACAAACCTGCATGTTGTGCACATGTACCCTAGAACTTAAAGTTTAAAAAAAAAAAGCTATAATTGCCAACATCAGGAATTAAGAATGGAACATCACTTTAGATCCTATTGGTATTAAATTATGTATGAGGATACTATAAAAATTTATTCCAATGAATTTTAAAAATGGCACAACTTAATTACTAGTAAAGAATGATTTGCCAAACTGACGCCTATTTCTGACATGAGTAGAAATAGAATATATGAGCCATCATTTTGTAACTCACCTATTCATATTCTCAGTCTATATTCAAATGGGATGTTTCTTTTTTAAAAAATTGATTCATGGGGTGGGGGGGGAAACAAACGTTGTCCAGCCAAGAAATGTAACTAAACACAACACCCAACTTTTACTTAGAGCTCTCAGAGATGAACATTAACAGGAATACAGCTAATTAAACACAATAGAAGGTCCTTAAGTGTCTTTCTTCTTAATCTCCTGAATCTTTTATGACTCAGCAGTTGCCAAGTTTCCCCAACTCTCTCTGACATTCAGTGAGTCTTTTTCCCTTTTCTTTTTGTCATTCCTTTGTAGTAACACTTTGCATTATCTTTCTGTGACAGAGGACAGAACTTCCACTCTCAACTTCTGTTGACTGAGCAACTACATTCTAGGATGGCTGGAGGACCAGGCAACCCCAGGCTTGCTGGTTCTTCCCCACTTCCCACAGATGAATTTTGTGGATCTTTTTAAATGCATTGATCTCCTCTCAATGCATTTTCTACGTGGCTATGTGTTTGAGGTATCCCCATGAGAAGACATGGAGGTTTTGTAAAATTAAGTGACTTCTCCAAAGTCACCCAGCTAAGAATCAGGATATTGAAGTTCAAGGAGTGCGGCTTCAATGTCTATATGACTAGACACTGTTCTCTTCTTATACTTTGTATGGCTGGGATGACAGCAAAGTTATTCTTTTCATAGTTTGAAACCATTTCCAATATTATCTTCTAGAAACAGTATTACCTCTTCAGATTACTTATCAGAATTTATTTAATTACTTATTTTTCTTCCAGTCTGCCATTGCACTCATCATAAGCTCAGTGAGATAGTTTTGTCTTTTTCACTACTAAATTCTCACCATTATATGCAATATTGTGTTCAGAGTAAGCAAAAAATAAATACCCATTGAAATAATGACTAGATCACTAGATGAAAAGAGTGAGTTACCTTTCCCTACAACTGTGGAAATTTTTTGTCACTAATAGTATACCTATCTTTATAATGTGAAGTTTTCTTGGAAATGAAAAATAGTTACTTGTCACAAAAACTTGAGACCTTTGGTATATAGTAATGAGATAGCCTTCTTTCATGGCTCATAACTTGATTATGAAGGAAATTACAAAAGGATAGTTAAAAACAAAGTTTTTGTCTGTGGCAACACTATATGTGACATAGTGAAGAAAACAGAATTTTAGAGCCAGTAAAGAAAGGTATAAATCCCAGCTGTCTTATCCAAGACTGTGGCCAGTCTTGGGTAAGAACATTAAATAATTTAAACTTTAAATTCCTCATTTTAAATTGGAAATACTACTTATTCAATGTCATTGTTTATTTTTTAGTATCCAATATGAGATGTATGCAAAAGGTCTTTGAAAAATCTGAATATGTTTATTATGTAAATTATTAAAATTTTAACTTGTTAAATGTCGTGAGTAATGACTGCATCATCTTTGGGTTAAAAAGTACACAATAGTGTCCCAACTGTGTTCTCTGCTTTTTTCCATTAAAATATCAGAAGAAAGGAGTGTGTGGGGCTTTTTTTTTAACTTTCTTCATTAATTTTGAACAATAACTATGCCTGTTATCAAATGCATTTCCATTGATGAGTTCATAAACTGAACAATATGCCTATCACATCCCACATTTCACAGACTGTTATAACATTTTTGGTTTTATAAATATGGTTTGGTAATGTTGTTCTATAGTATTATACAAGGTTTTCTGAAAAAATGAAATTTATTTCACTAAACAATTAGCAAGATAAAAGTTATTTTCTAATCATCTTGTCAAAAAATAAAATTTGAGCAATAAACAAAACATAATATCTCCATTTGGTTGAATTAAACAGTTACAAATCTAATCTTATCAAGGTTATTAAAAATCATTATGTACATTATGTATTAAAGCTTTATCATAATGAAACATTTTTAACTAAGAGTCTCCAAAATGAACAATAACTGCACTTTAGCAATGTCAATAATTCAAAATATGAGTTAAACAAAATTAGGATCCAAGACAATTAATTCTAAATATATTACAGATTATAAACCATAGGGAAGTGGCAAGCCTCTATGGTTATATTGCATATATATTAGCAATTATATTGAAAAGTTCATTTGAAAACAAATATATAAAAGCTCTTACAAAAAACCCTAGACATTTCTTAAATACAAATTTTGATGAGTCCCAGTTGCACAGTGCTGATACTATTTTTCCAATGGATTCCAGGAGTCTGTTCCCACTTTTATTCTGTGTATTGCAATGAAATAGTCAGCTTTACCATAACACTTATGGAAAGCACAATTGCAAAGAATGGTTGATATCCTTGTAACTTACCTTTAAAACTTAAGGTAAGGTTTGAAAATATATTTTGCCAGCATAATATACATTGAACTGGTGCACATGTCTAAGAAAACTGTCTCGCAAATATATATTCATTAGATCATTGCCTTCTTGGGGTCCACATATCACTTGTGTTAAAGATAAGCACCATCTGTTCAGAATGTTTTAAAATAAATGCACAATCTCATTTCATTGTGTGTTCTCCCCCATGATCTTCATCATTAGACTCACCTAATTTATTTTATATCTGTATTATCTGCATGACTATAGACACTCCAAATAGCAATGTCTCTTTTAGGCATCATTTTGATCTGGACTCTCTAAGCGTTGGAGGATAAATTTGATTAATTCTTTGAGAAGAACTAGACCCAAACTCCATTATAAAGTACATAAAATTTGTAAATAATTAACTTAAGCACAAACACAAAAAGACCACATATAAATATACCTTCTATGTGCCTTTTGGTCCATTAACAACTATCTCTTAATGAGGAGTGAACAAGACTAATGTATGTTTCCTACTTCTATTTGGGACTTTGCAGTTGGAGTGGGGCATTTCATTTAGCATCATTTGCTCAGTCGTTTCTGTGGCTCACACCCAATCATATCTCACATCATTCCATGACATTGATACTGTACAGATATATTGGGCGAGGCTTGCTTTATTGCAACCAATAGAAAAAAAGTGACTCTGGGTAATTCAAGCAGAAAATGGAGGTAGCTACACAAACCAAAAAAACAAACAAACAAACAAACAAAAAAACATGCCCCAAACCAAGCAATTATGGTTTTGGGAAGCAGGGACAAAGGCTGGGTCTGGCACCATAGTAACTGAAGTGCATGGAGCCAATGTTAGGGTGCTACTCTTTTTGTGAGTCAGCCCATGTCCCCATGGGACCCTGTGTCTTTCTGTTTGAACTCCAGATTCTCAGGAGAAAGGCATGGACTCATCCGACTTTTTTTCTAGTGTTTTTAACCCCTATTTTCACCAGTCATGGGCAGCAGGGTAGTGGAACAGCACAAATATGGTGGTGTTGGCATTGCTGTGAGCCAAGATGTACCCTAATTTTGTGTTTGTCACAGTTGGTCACTCTCATCAGGGCTGATATGATCACTGGAAAAATTTTTTCTCTTTATACTAGTAATTCCCTAAAGTTCAGCATTCAAGCACAGAATCTTTATCATGTTTACATCTACAGCTCTGCTTATTTCTATTTCCATTAGTTCTTGCTCAGATTGTGCAATGCTACAGTTATGACTGCTGACGCCCAACTATGACAAAATGCTCCCTTCTGTACTTCTGGAGCAGGATGGACTCACCCACCTTTTTACAAAGAAGAATAAACTTTTGAGCTGAATGAATCTTTGAAAGATTCTCCTCCAGTACGCACAAGTAATTTACTCTGCAGTTAAGTCCTGTCTCCACTACCAAATATTTTCCTCCCCATTTCTACAGATCTGTTAATAATGGCCTATGGGCCTCCTGGAGTTTTGCTATTTAATTATTTTATGTTGGTTAATGCAGAAAATGAATCTGGACAGTACTTTATTTCAATCTGTCTTCAAGGTCCTGGAGAGATTTACTGAATATGGCAAGCTTTGTTTAATGTTCATTCAGTTCTTTCATGTCCACTTACTGTGGAAAAGAATGACTGAGATGAATGGTGACTCTGTGGCATATTTACTTGCCCAGCTGGAAAATTGTTGCTGCTGCTTTCTGAAAAACTTTCCAACCTAAATTAAGGCCATGTTCCTTGAAGTTAAAATGGGAAAAGACAAATCTATACTATAAAATATATATTGTCTTTTTTTGAAATCATACTCTTTGATATATTTTTTTCAATTTTATAGCAGTAAAGTTTCAATGAACTCAAAATGATATTTTTGTTTCTTCATTTAAGGAGTAGCGCCAGCAGACATAGTATCTATTTCTAGTTTTGACTCATTGCCTGACCTTAAGTAGGTCATTTGAGCTTTTAGGTCCTTCATTAATGAAATGGGAATATTAGTATTTATATTCTTAATGGAAACCAACAGAATTTTTATATGAAGAATAATTGGCATGGTTGAGAAGGTGTTGGTTGCTCCCACCACCCAAAGGATTCACATTTTTACCATGTTTTCAAATTACTTGAAGATTTTGACTATCTTCCAATCTTTTCTTGTGTTTAAAAGACAATTCTGATGACGACACTTCATGTTCTGATCATTGCGGTACTCAAGGATTGTACATTAAGGCTAGCGCAGTGGCTCATCCCTATAATCCTAGCATTTGGGAGGCTGAGGTGGGCAGATCACTTGAGGTCAGGAGTTCGAGACTGGCCAACATGGTGAAACCCTGTCTCTACTAAAAATACAAAAATTAGCTGAGTGTGGTGATGTGCATCTGTAATTCCAGCTGCTAAGGAGGCTGAAGCACAAAAATTGCTTGAACTGGGGAGGCAGAGGTTGCAGTGAGCCAAGATTGCCCCACTGCACTCCAGCCTAGGTGACAGAACGAGACTCCATCTCAAAAAAAAAAAAAAAAAAAAAAAAAAAGGATTGTACATTAAGCATTGGCCACCTGATGCCTCAGATGCCTTCATTATGGAATCACGATTGCCTAAGTGGACTAGAGACTATAGGCTTATTTTGATTTATGCAAATCTAGGAAGTTATTTGGGTTACTAAAATAGTTTCTTAGTATTATGAAAACCCTTTCCTTATTCCAGAGTCCATTGAACCTGATCATATTGATTATATTTAAAATGCTTCCATAATTCTCTCTGTTATAAATGGAGGTTAAAACAAAGATTATGGGACACAATCTGATACCAGAACTATATTTTTCTGGAACTTTCTTCAGCTGCGTTCTTTCCCCCTTACGAATTTACAGTTGAAAGACATTTATATCTTTTTACTATCCAATCACACAGAATCTAATTATATATTGTTTTGCTTCTGCTCTTCTTTGCTGTAGATGTTGTAGAAACTTGAGAACACTCCAAAACTAAGTATGATTCAAGAAAGGCTAATGCTTTTCACCTTTAGTTTTCTTTTATAGTTTTTGTTTTTAAGAACGGCATATGCCATGCTTACTTTGCTTATGTTTTAAAGTGACTTTATTTATAATGATCGCAGCTACTATATCCCAATTGCCAAGAATTTGATAGGAATCATGCTAATGACTAAATACATATTATCTAACATGTAGCATCAATATCTCAGTTGTCATAAGACAAGGTTGTTATTCCATAGGTATTAGATATGTGCTGATCATTACATAAAAATATTGCTTTGTGATTGTAACATCATTGTAAGTGGATAATCTGCTTAATATTGGAAGTGGAATAATTTTCTTCATTATTAATTTGTTCTATTATCTATGTCTCATAATAATTTGGGTAATACATAAAGTTCTATGACATTTAAAATTGTAGTCATGCAGAAATTGCTTGGTTGTTCCTATAAAGCTAAGTAGGTAAACAGACATGTTTTGAATAAAAACTTCAGGGACATCTAAAATACTAATCTAGACTCAGAAATGTTTAATTTCATTCCGTTTGGAAGTCATGTTAGTAGTGGTTAAGTACATAGGTTCTGGACTCCAACTGCTAATGTCTAAATACATGCTCTGCCACCTTCTTACTATATGACTTTGGGCAAGTTACATAACTTCCCGTACCTTAGCTTTCTCATCTGTAGAACAGAAACAACAGCTGCTTATTAATTGGGCTCCCTTATTCTGCTGCTCTTTTTAATACGTACTCCAGTGTCATTGGCTCCTTATGTCTCTCATGATAGAGTCTAATATACATTGTACAACTGGATTATCCCAGGAAGTACACCCTAATTAAAACTATTGTGTCAGTTTGAGTTCAATGAAGTGGAACTGCTATGAATGATGCAGAATAAGAGATTATTCTAATACTAATTTAAGATTGTGTTTGAAACAAATGGGCTTTGAATTTTAGCCAATGTTTTCCTGCTTGTTTTGAGATGTTGTTTTCTTTTTAGAAATGTAATGGATTAGGGTGATAGGATAAAACAGCAGAAATGTCCCAGGCATATTTGTATGGCAAAGTTGGCATTTCATATCAGTGGAGAAAGTATAAAGTATTCAATAAGTAGTTTTGAGGAAATTGGTTATTCATTAGGAAAGAAGTCAGGTTATATGTCTAGTACATGCTGTTCACAAAAATTCTATGTGTGATAAGAATTTTTATATCAAAATCCTGAACTATAAAAGTAATGATAGAAAACATATGACTATGATTATGACTTAGATTAGCATAAACCATATTAATCAAGGCACAAAATAGTGATTAAGATTGATAAATATAAATTTGATGTCAAAATTAGAAGCTTCTTCATAATAAGCAACACAATAGGAGAAAATGTTTTCAATGTATATAAACTAAAATTGGATTCATATCAAGAGTATATAAAATTTCTGTAAGTTGAGAAGTGGTATAGCCTGAATGTTTGTGTCCTCTCCAAATCCCCAAGGTGATGGCATTAGAAGGTGGAGCCTTTGGAAGGTGATTGGGTCATGAGGGCAGAGGAGTCCTTGTGAGTGTAATTAGTGGCCTTATTAAAGGAATTGCAGATAGATAGCTTGCCTTTTTCACCATGAGAAGTTACAATGAGAAGACAGTCTAGGAAGTGGGCCCTTGGCAGACATCAAATCTGCCTTGATCTTGGACTTCCCAACTTTCAGAACTGTAAGAAATACATTTGTGTTGTTTATAAGGCACTTAGTCTATGATGTTGTGTTATAGCAGCTCAAACAGACAACCAGAAAAGAGAAAGAAAGAAAACCCATAGAAAAGTGGAAAAAAGGCTACAAATGTGGTAATAGTGGTTTGCCTCTTCAGAGAGACCTGGCATTTGGAGTGGTAATAAAAGAGGGATTTAGTTTTATATATAGGATTATGATTTTTTCAAAGATAATCTACTAATGAATTATTTTATCTTCATATATTCTAGGTATTTTTTTTTTCTTCAAATGTGGAACAAATTATTTATTTAACTATGTTTTTCAATTAATGGGAAATTTATTCATTTCCATAGTTTTGCTATCCAAAGACTACTGTAATGAGTATCCATTATGTATCTCCCTAAGAACATGAGGGAGATTTTTCTTCAAGATAGATTCCATGAATGGAACTTCTGGCTCATGCCTGACACTCAGGTTTAAGTTTAGAAAGTATAGATAAATTGCTTTCCAAAGCACATGGGACAGTTTATACTTTCACAATCAGTGTATATCTGTTCTAGTTTTTCTGTGTCCTTGCTAACAATCAATACACTCATTCAAAGTGAGAAATATGACAGCTCAATAGAAATATGGGCAAAGGCTATGGATACTCATTTACTGAAAAATAAACATAACAGCCAGGAAAAATGAAATTATGCTTGTTCTCACTCATAATCATGAAAATACAAAATATAACAACCGTGGGCAAAAGTTAAAAAAAGTTGTGTGAATTTTAGGAAATGCATGTCAATATTTTCACCATCCAGCAAAGTAAGATAAAAGACTTCTAGGTAGGTTTTTGAAATTAGAAAAAAAAAAGTTCTATTTAACGTAGTAGACAAATGACCCAGGGAACTTGTGCAGAGAAGTGAATAAGGATGGATCCAATGTTGAAAGTCAAATATAGCCAAGCTCTGTCAGCAAACTGATGGCAGCAGAGCCTTCCACAATCTTCCTGTTATTACAGTTAGATTGGGTAGAACCAGAAAAGGCCAAGGCTCCTAAAAACTGGCAAAAATCCAGAATCGAATAGAAGAGGTGGGGCCCCTTGACAAAACTCAAGGCCTAGTGGTCAATGTCGAAGATATGTGCAGTCAAGTTGAAATATGAGTATCCCGTGGAAAAAACTGGAGAGTGAGAACTCCTGAATTTTTTAAGGGGTTAGGAGAGAAATGTCCCTAAGCAAGTTCAGAGTGCTTTCTTCAGCAGTAAGGGCTTGTTTCTGTAACCATTATAAGAAGAATATACATTTAATGGAGCACTGCATGTGCCTGGAGAATCATAGTTTAATGTTGAAAAGGTTGCAGAAAAATTAGGGGCATTTGGAAAGTGAGCTTGGTCCTAAGGCCAGTATCTTCCGGGCACTGTACTGTTAGATTAAGCCTTGTAAAAACTATCTGGGACCTTTCGCTTGGAATTATGATCCAGAATTATCAGGATATTTCCCAAGAGACCTGTGGAGCCATAGGCTACACTAAGTAGGGTTGTGCTAAGCAATGTTGGAAGTGAATTCTAATATACTCTATTTTTCTAAGTCAGAGATCACTCTGTATCTTGGGAATATCGTGAACTGGAATTTCCGAAGGGAATTGAGGGAGTGAGTTAATTAGGCACACATCTGAGATAGTGTACTCAAATTTCTACAGACCAGATAGGAATAGGTGTGCTCATTGTGAACAATGTGAGCCTCTCCTAGGTAGTCAGCCAATTTTGCTACAGGCAGACTGAGGAGCAGTGTGTGTCTACTCCCCTGATATATTACCCAAGTACTAGCATGAAGCTACAAATAGAAGGAGGAAAAGGAAACAGCTTCTTATTTGCCCAACCCAGAAGTGGGGAATGAAGATGTGGTTAGAACTCAGTTTAAACAAGAGGAGAAAGACCTCCTCTGTCCATAAATGGAACATAGGTTGTAGAAAAGATGTGAAGTACTGAATAGAATTATAATGTTATAAAAATTTCAGATCATTATTTAGAGGATGAGTTTTCATTAATCTGTGAATTAAGAAAACATATATTGGTATTTCAAAATCTTTTTGTGTATCTGATACATGTGGGTTATTCTGAACTAAATGAAAGGAATAAGATTGGGGACACTATGACTTGAGCTCAGGATACCCATTGCCAAGGAGTGAGAAGTGGTAGCTTTTAGCATTGTGTTTAATTTTAGGGAGTGGGTATCATCAGTTACATTTGGCTAAGGAAGGTAAGGCAGCTTTCCTCAGGTTCATCCCACTGGAATATATTACATAAGATTTTTCTAAAGTGAGGTTATGTTTCATTGGTTGATGAAGAGGAACATTGGGATCTAAACAGTTTTGGAAGTACTGGTGTAATTAGATAAAATATTTGTACAGTACTTGGAAGACTATGAAGAAACCCTGAGAGAAACAACTCCTAAAGATGCCAAGGTGCTTCCAGGAGAGGGTCATTCCTGCTACCTATCTGCGAGGTATGCATGGAACATAGAGTTCTCTAGTAGGAAAAAAGCCAGTTCCTGAAGATCCTTTGGCTTCATCCACAGCCTCATCCAAGTAGCATTAGATAACTAAAGCTGTTTATGAAACTCAGTACACATCATAGTACTGATCAAAGAAGATCAGTACTATGTACTGGATGAAAGAAGACCCTAGATAAACAAAAGCATATTGCTGAGTTAATTCAAGGATACCATCAGTGTAGGGGCATCTGGCAAGTCTGCATCCAAGACATTGAAGATAAGATCCATTTGATGGGTATAGAATAATTTACATACGTGAGTCACATGATAAAGATTAACAATTTTTTTATACACTAAAGAAGCTATTTGTTTTGACTCTCTTGGTTTTTCCCCCTCAGAAATTTTCTATCCCATCCCTCCTTTTCCCACAAATAATCCATATTAACTACATACAATCTCTTCCTTCAAATTAGTAGAATTATATAAAGATATAGGTATATGTGTGCAAGTATACAAACATACATATATAAATATACATATATGTAGATATGAAACCTATCTTTTGTTACTGTTTTGTAAAATACTTTTTCATATGGAAAATGCTGTGAATTTGGTACAACTTTCTGTCAGGACCAGAGAGGAGTGAGAGAGAGAATCCCCTTTTGGGGAGTGCTTGTTTCACCAGACACTAGAGAAGGTGGTGGTCATGTGCAAGGCTTAGAGTCTAGAGCGAGGAACTTGTACCAATTAAGGGCCTGAGTTTTGAATGAATGGCAAGAATGATCCACTCCATAGCATGTATATCCATGTACATTTTTAAGAAGTTGGAAGATGGGCTGGAATCTGAATTAGATAATTGTTTTATAAATTCTTCTGGATTTAGTGTGAATCATGATCAGCCAGTAGTAAGGTTGTTTATTAATGGATAACCCTTTGTGTCTTCTAAACCAAGTGCAAGTGCAGTAGTTCATTATGCTCACTGGGGTAGACCCCTGCAACTTCAAATGGTGGCTGGAAGGGCCTTGGCATCCCAGTAGAGTGCCCAGGTGCACCAGAGTTGTGGTAGAACCCCACAACAGTATTCTCTTTGTTCGGTGGCATTGAATTTCTGAGCATAATATTAGTGTCTCAGGAAATCCTTCCCAAGAAGTTATTTCCAGCTGGCAGCTAGTAATTTATTCCAAATGTCTGAATGAGCTGAAGAGAGTTTCCTCTGGTCTGAAGTTGCTTGTCCTGGCAGACAGATGTCTGTACTGCTTCTTACTTTTTAAAAAATTTGTCTCTGCTACACAAGGCTTAAAGATCTCTCACCTTTGTGTCGTTTGCCTGGAGACAGCAAAATAATGAATCTGAATAGGAAACAGATCCTATCACAACTGCTCTGTATAACTCTCGTATTTATTTTTCCTGACACAATGATTTTATCTTCATTTGTATCCCTCATTATGGATTTTTCTTTTATTTTACACTCAGTAAGTTTGGCCTTGGCAGCATCAACTCTACTGTTTGGAAAGCTCTTTGAATTTGAATTTGAGGCTTAAGCCACAGTTGAAGTTGCCTTTGGCAACTTCTCTTTCAGACAGACAGATTTCTTCAGTTTCCCTAAAGGATGTCTAGGGCACCGAGATGAGACCATGTCCTGGACAACACAAAGACCTCTCAACAGATGTGAGGTATGCTCAAAGGCAGTCTAAACTCCAAAGTTTTTAAATGGAAGGAAGTGAGTGATCTAAAGTGATTTTCTAAAAACAATCATTGCCTTACAGCTCTAGGGATTCAGCAAGCAAAGTATTTAATGCTTGTCATTAATAGGATATACCTAGGTAATTTCTGATGCTTTTGATATATAGTAATAGAATTATTTAATTAGGAAAGTTTCTAGGGTTTTATTGAGATGTTGTAGAGTGGGAGTTTTGAACAAGTATTATTGCATAGAGATGGTCTTTGACTTATGATGGTTTGACTTGGGAATTTTCAACTTAATGATGGTGCAAAAGCAATACTCGTTCAATAGAAACTGTGTTTTGAATACCCCCACAACCATTTTGTTTTTCATTTTTTAGCACAGTATTCAATAAATTACATGAGATACTCAAAATTATATTATAAAATATCCTTTGTTTCAGATGATTTTGCCCAACCATAGGCTAATGCAAGTGTTCTGAGAATGTTTAAGGAAGGCTAGGCTAAGATATGATGTTTGGTAGGTTAGCTGTGTTAAATACATTTTCAACTTTTTTGGTTTATTTTCAACTTATAATGGGTTTTTTTTTGTGATGTAACCCAATTGTAAGTCGAGGATCATCTGCATACTGATTTGTTAATTAACATTTTAAATTTCCTCTAATTAAATATTAAAAAGTGTGTATCTGATTTATTTTTGTCTTTTCAGCCCTAACAGTACAGAAAAGTCTAACCAATTCATTTAAAAAGATCTTGTCACCTGTAGGATCCTGTTGAGTCCCTGCAGAATGCTTCTGATGGATGCCACTGCTCAGGTCTTGCTCAATAATTACCATTTCCCATGCTTAATTTTTTCCTTGAAAACCTTTCCAGGGGCCCTCTGAGGCTTTTGTCCATAGTAAACAAGGCTTACCACTATGCGTCCTACTTTCTGGAATGCTTTGTCCCATTATTGCTTTAACTTAAACTTAGTTCTTGAGGACCTTTCCTCTTGCATCTTTCTCAAGTGAATCCGGCTCATTTTCCTGGTGAAGTTCACACATTTTAGCTTCCAATGTCTTTTCTGAATCCTTATTTTTCCACCTGCATGAAAAAAAAACTACCTCTTTGATGTTCGTACTCTTCCACACGATAATTGCTTATTATATGGCTACTCTCTGTTGGCTAAAACACTTTGGTCATCCTGCTTGCAAAATTCCTCTCTGCCCCAAATTATGCCATTGTGCCGAATGACTTCAGAGTTTACAGGGCCCCATTTACTATGGTTTGAATATGCACTCCAAAGTACATGTTCTGGAACCTTAATTCCCAATGCAGCAATGTTGGGAGGCGGAAACTTTAAGAGGTGATTATGATATGAGGGCCCTACCATCACAAATGAATCAATGCCATTACTGTGGGAGTGGGCTCATGATAGAAGGATGAATTTGACCTTATTTCCTCTCTCTGTCTCTCACACTTGCTGTATGATGCCTTCCTCTATGGGATGATCCTCACGAGATGCTAATGGCATGCTTTTGGATTTCTTAGCCTCAAGAGCTATGAGCCCAATAAACTTCTGTTCTTTATAAATTATTCAGTATGTGGTATCCTGTTATAGCAGCAGAAAACAGAGTAATACAGAAAATTGGAGCCAGACGTGGTGACTCATGTCTGTAATCCCAGTACTTTGGGAGGCCAAGGCAGGTGGATCACTTGAGGTCAGGAGTTCAATACCAGCCTGGCCAACATGGTGAAACCCCATTTCTACCAAAAATACAAAAATTAGCTGGGCATGCTGGCATGCGCCTATAGTCCCAGCTAGTCGGGAGGCTGAGGTGGGGTAATTACTTGAACCTAGGAGGTGGAGATTGCAGTGAGCTGAGATTACCCCACAGTACTCTAGCCTGGATGACAGAGTGAGAGGCCCTGTCTGAAAAAAAAAAAAAAAAAAAAAAAAAAAACTGGTACAGAAAAGTGAGGCTGTGGCTATAACAAATACCTGAAAATGTGGAAGTGGTTTTGGAGCTGGGTAATGGGTAGAGGCTGGAAGACTTTGGAGGAGCAGGTTAAAGAAAACCTGTACTGCAGTGAATAGAGCAATAAGAGTGATTCTAGTGAGGGCTCAGAAGAAGAAGAGACCTTCACTTCTGGAAGAGGAGAAGTGGAGAAAGTTGGAATCTTCTTAGAGATTCCTTAAGTAGTCACGGCCAGAATGTTGGTAGAAATATGGACAATAAAGGTCATTCTGATAAGATCTCAGATGGAAATGAAGCACAATGTATTAGAAAGGGAATAAATGTCATCTTTCCTATACCGTTGTAAAGAACTTGGTGGAATTGTGTCCATGTCCTAGGACTTTATGGAACGTAGAACTTATGTGCAATGAACTAGGGTATCTGGTGAAAGAAATAGCTAAGCAGCAAAGCATTCAGGCTGCTGCATGGCCACTTTTAACTGCATACAGTGAGATGTCACTTCTTTAATTTTAAAGGCTTAAACTGTCTTTCCACATCAGCCATACACTTCCTTATTCACATTGTAGATCCTGTGTCACCCTGAATCCCATAACAGTAATTGTTTTACCACCATAATACCTAACACAGATTAAGCACTTACTATGCACTAGGGCACTGAGCTGTAATTTTTAGATTTATTGTTTTATTTAATTTTGAAATCAACTCTGTGAAGTAGGTACTATTTCGGTCCCCATTTTACTGAGAGAGAAAATGAGGCTCTGAGTGGTTAAGTAAAGTATTCAAGACCATACAGTAAGAAAATGGTAGAGCTTGGATTAAAAACAATTATATCTTTGCAAAGTTCAAGGTTTTAACTCCCACAATATAAACATTATGCTCTTTAACGCTACCACCCACTCTCAGTACCTGTCATTCAGTGCCATTACTCCTGATCCTTAGTCTTATGGTGAATTCTAAGAGCTCCTTGGGTTGCCTGATTCTTCTATACATCTTAGCTTCTCTCCATTTTCATTTTCTTTATTACTAAGTATAGATCCTGTGGACTATCATTGAACTATGCTCTCTTGATAGGTTCTCCCACTTTCTTTCCTGTTGTCCTTCACTCACACCTGCCTAGAGAATCTCTAACCCACTCTACAAATGGGTGGCCAAGCATTTGGGAGAAAAATCACCCAAAAGTGTAAAAATGCAAATCTTACTTCCTTTATTTAGTATGTACTAAAAGTAACTCTTTATTCTGCCATAACAAATTAGTTTCTCATTTAAACAACTACTGATTGACAGAAACTATATCTTAGTCAGTTTAGGTATTTTCCCTCTTTTTCTGAAATTGTATCTAATTTTCAGGGAATTTACATATCTTAAAGTGAAAGTTGGGAGGTGAGGGTGGGAGGAGAAAGACCTTTCCTTGTAGTTGTCAAAAAACCTCACTGTAATTCATTGAGATGTCTGCATTTAGGTTGGTTTTTGGCACAGGAGGGAGGTGACTGCTTCATTCTGCCTCATTGCTTACTTTTAAAAAAATTCAGTAGCTTTAGGGGTACAAGTGGTTTTCGGTTGCAAGGTGAAGTCTAGAATTTTGGTGTCCCCATTACCTGACTAGTGGACATTGTACCCAATAGGTAGTTTTTCATCCTTCCCTCCCTTCCCACCCTCCCTTCTTCTGAGTCTCCAATGTCTCTTATAGCATTCTGTATGTCTTTGCATGCCCAAAGCTTAGCTCCCACTTATAAGTGGTATTTGGTTTTTGATTTCTGCATTACTTCACTTAGAATAATGGCCACCACAGGGCAATCAGGCAAGAGAAAGAAATAACGCATATTCAAATAGGAAGAGAGGAAGTCAAATTGTCTCTGTTTGCAGATGACATGATTTTATATTTAGAAAACCCTATTGTCTCAGCCCCACAACTCCTTAAGCTGATAAGCAACTTCAGCAAAGTCTCAGGAGACAAAATCAATGTGCAAAAATCACAAGCATTCCTATACACCAAGAACAGACAAACAGAGAGCCAAATCATGAATGACTGCCCATTCACAATTACTACAAAGAGAATAAAATACCTAGGAATCCAACTTACAAGGGATGTAAAGGACCTCTTCAAGGAGAAGTACAAATCACTGCTCAATGAAATAAAAGAGGATACAAACAAATGGAAAAACATTCCATGCTCATGGATATGAAGAATCAATAACGTGAAAATGGCCATATTGCCCAAAGTAATTTATAAATTCAATGCTATCCCCGTCAAGCTACCATTGAGTTTCATCACGATTTGAAAAAACTACCTTAAATTTCATATGGAACCAAAAGAGTCCATATAGCTGAGACAATCCTAAGCAAAAAGAACAAAGCTGGAGGTATCATGCTACCTGACTTCAAACTATACTACAAGGCTACACTAACCAAAACATCATGGTACTCTTACCAAAACAGATATATAGTCCAATGGAACAAAACAGAAACCTCAGAAATAACACCACACATCTACAACCATCTGATCTTTAACAAACCTGACAAAAACAAGAAATAGGGAAAGGATTCCCTATTTAATAAATGGTGTTAGGAAAACTGGCTAGCCATACGCAGAAAACAGAAACTGGATCCCTTCCATATACTTTATACAAAAATTAACTCAAGATGGATCAAAGACTTAAATGTAAAATACCAAACCATCAAAACCCTAGAAGAAAACCTAGGCAATAACATTCAGGACATAGACATAGGCAAAGACTTCATGACTAAAACACCAAAAACAGTTGCAACAAAAGCAAAAATTGACAAATGGGATCTAATTAAACTAAAGAGCTCCTGCACAGCAAAAGAAACTATCATCAGAGGGAACAGGCAACCTACAGAATGGAAGAAAATTTTTGCAATCTACTTGTCTGACAAAGGTCTAATATCCAGAATCTACAAGGAACTTAAACAAATTTACAACAAGAGACAACCCCTGCAAAAAGTGGGCAAAGGATATGAATAGACACTTATCAAGTGAAGACATTTACACGGCCAACAAACATATGAATAAAAACTCATCATCACTGATCATTAGAAAAATGCAATTCAAAACAATGAGATACCATCTCATGCCAGTTAGAATGGCAATTATTAAAAAGTCAGGAAACAATAGATGCTGGCAACGTTGTAGAGAAATAGGAACGCTTTTACATTGTTGGTGGAAGTGTAAATTAGTTCAACCATTATGGAAGACAATGTGGCAGTTCCTCAAGGATCTAGAGCCAAGGAAATACCATTTGACCCAGCAATCCCATTACTGTGTATATACCCAAAGGATTGTAAATCATTCTACTATAAAGACATATGCACACGTATGTTTGTTGCAACACTATTTACAATAGCAAAGACTTGGAACCAACCCAAATGCCCATCAATGATAGACTGGAGGGAGAAAATGTGGCATTATGTACACCATGGAATAGTATGCAGCCATAGAAAAGAATGAGATTATGTCCTTTGCAAGGACATGGGTGAAGCTGGAAGCCATCATCCTCAGCAAACTATACAGAAACAGAAGACCAAATACCACATGTTCTCACTCATAAGTGGGAGTTGAAAAATTCAACACATGGACACAGGGAGGGGAACAACACACACTGGAGCTTGTCGGGAAGTGGGGGGCAAGGAGAGGGAGAGCATTAGAACAAATACCTAATGCATGTGGGGCTTAGAAATTAGATGATGGGTTGATAGGTGCAACAAACCACATGGCACATGTATACCTATGTAACAAACCTGCACATTCTGCACATGTATCCCGGAACTTAAAGTAAAGGAAAAAACAAACAAACAAACAAACAAAATAATGGCCTCCAGTTCCATTCAGGTTGCTGCAAAACACATTATTTTATTCTTTTTTTGTGGCCGAAGAGTATTCCATGGCATATTTACCACATTTTCTTTATCCACTCATTGGTTTATGGGCACTTAGGTTGATTTCATATTTTGCAATTATGAATTGTGCTGTGATAAACATATGTCATCACCTACTTAAAGGCACCTACAGTTCTGTCAGTCACTGGGCCATTTTTTTATGCTAGGCTGTGGCACTGAGGGATTTAGCAACATCCAGCATGATGTGGTTTCAGAAACAATGGATAAGTTATGTGCCTGTGTCCATGAGCCTAAGCAACCTCACAGAGTCTCTCCCACTGTGCATGCCAAACCTGCGTGCCAGTTTTCTAAAACTTTTGACCTCAGCTGCACTTGAGATATCTCCACATTCCATCTTATTTATTTCATTTATGTTAATGTCTCAGGGAATTATGGTGATGATGGTGAGGGAAGAGGGGATGACAGGCTGCCATCTTTTTGAAATCCCCTGTGGGTATTCTTGGCTTCTTATTCTTTCTTCACGTTCCATCAAATTTAGACTCTATCATTAAGTTCTGTTGATTTTTATCTTGAAGTCATCCCTTAATCTTGGACCTACTCCCTAAGATCCCATTCATACTGCCACTCTGCTAATAGATACCCCTAAATGACCCTATCGTGTCTCTCCCACATTGTTGCAGCAGCCTCCGAATTTGCACCCCCACTTCTGGGTCTGTCTGCTTCCCACAGCAATGTATTCTACATATTGCAGCTAGAAAACTCTTTGTAAATTGCAAATACAATCACATAACTTCTTTTCAAGAAATCTTTTTGTAGCACCCAAAATAATAAAGTTCATATTCTTTATGTTGCTTACAGAGGCCCCAGTAACCCAGAACCCAGCCCCTGGCAAACTCTCTAGTCTCATCTTCAGATACTTCTTCCTGTCATCCACTTTGGGCTTTAGCCATGCACTTAGACCTTTTTATAAGCTGTTCCCTTTGTCCTTAATTACCGATCCTCACTTGTGCACCCATCTGGAGCTTACTTTTTCTTTATGTCTAAACTTAGACTCAATTTCCAGACCTCCTGAGACAGATCACTGCCACCCTATATGCTTCCATAAGTGCTTACCAGGCTGCCTTGTTAATGCCTGTTCATTGACTGCATCTCTTTCCTGACTGTGAGAACCTGGGGATCCAGCATCATGTGGGTGTTCATTATCATTAAGTTCTTACAGAGAATAGTAGATAAAAATCCAGTAATTTAGACTCTCCTGTTTTTCAACGACACAAAATATAAGATAAAACTGTCTTATTTTTTACATAAGCATCCATGTATTTAATAAAAAACTTTTGCCCATGAGGGTTGTTAGAAATAGAAATTTTTTTTTGGAGAACTGGTATGTTAACTTCTGTCATATGTCTTTTATATTACATATTATTAAAACAGCAATTAGATGCCACTATACCTCAGAATAGCTAAAAATAAGAAGATTGATAATACTACATACTGGTGAAGTTGCGGAACTGCTGTAACTTTCATACATTGTCGATGGCATGTAAATTGGTACAACTGCTTTAGAAAACTGTTTAACTTATCCACTAAAATTGAATATTTGCATACTTATCAGTTAGTCATTCTCATGTACTGCAAAAGATATGATGATAATGTTCACAGAAACATTATTTGTAATGGCCCCCAAATGGAATCAGTCCAATTGTCCATCCACAATAACACAGACGATATGTTCATTTAAAAGTAAAATGTTGTATATTTATCCTATGAAGTACCATATAGCACCAGTAATGACTAGACTGTAGCTACACACATAAACATTGCTGAATCTTATGGCTGTTTTTATTTATATAAAGTTCACTATAGACAAAACTAACTTACAGGATTAGCAGTCAAGAGAGTAGTAGGCTTTGAGGAAGAATAGTGATTGGAAAGGTGCATGAAGGGGAATTTTGGGGTGTTAGAATGTTCTGTTTCTTAACTTGGATGGTAGTTACATGGCATATTTATTTTGTGATAATTTGTATTTTATGATTTGTGTACATAAATGTATAATTTGTGCACATTTCTGTATGTGTGTTATACTTCAACAAAAATGTAGGCACCTCCCCAAACCAAGCTGATAATTGTTTATCTGCATGAAAGCAGAAATATGATCAAATATAAATTAGAAGAGGCCACCTTTACTATGTTCTTTACCTAAGTATACAAGTTTTACCAGCATAAGGCCAATACTGTCCTTCTGGAAGCTCCATAAAGGCTCCTTTAAGCATTATAATTTCAAAGTAACCTATCAGGAGAGCGTTACTCCAAAGCAGAGATTCTTAACTTTGTAGTTCCATTGGCAATTTGGCATGAGACCTATAAATTTCTTCCCGGAAGGAAGAAATGTTTCTAAGTGTATAAAATAAAAAGAATGCATGCAAAATTACAAAGGAAATTCATTATAGTGTAATTATAAAAATATAAAAAATGAATTTTAGTTAACACATTAAATAATATGACAGCACATTTATGCTGTGGTTTGAGTTTGTGTCTCCTCCAAATTCATTTAATCTTCAATGTTATAGTATTAGAAGGTGGGGCATTTGGGAGGTAATTAGGTCATTAGGGCTCCACTTTCATGAACGGGATTCATGCCTTTATAACAGAGAGGCCAGAGAGATAGCTAGCCCCTTCCACCATTTGAGAATGCAGTGAGATGTATCCTATGAATGAGAAAGTAAACCCTCATTAGACATTGATTCTGGCGGTGTTTTGATCTTGAATTTTCCAGCCTTCAGAACTATGAGCAACAAATTTCTGTTGTGTATAAGCTACCTAATTTTTGGCATTTTTATTACAGCAGCTGAATATATCAAGACAATTTAAATATAGGCAAATTACAGTTAAAAATTTTTTTTAAGAGGTAGGTCAGGGTGAAGGTTATTGACACATTGCTATGTCACTTTACAAAAGGGTGCATCTTACAGGAATTTAAACAATCTCATTGGAATTGTCCAGTTTTGGGAAACTTGAAACAGTGATGAAGATGACTTACGTCTGTCCATGTCTTGATGAATAAACAATTGTAGATAGAAAATATCAGAAAGCAGAGTAGATGCCTGGACCACCAACATAAGATTGCCACCATTTTGGTGATGAAATGACTTCTAGGTGCCAAGTAGTTGGCTAGCCATGTATCCTGAGTGGCTATAAGTAGAAAGATCACAATTGCATATCATCTGGTGGTAGTTCTAATAGCCACTGTAATTTTTAAGAATTGGTGAAAAAAATACTTGAAGTATATGTAATAGCTCTGCTGTGATATGAAAATATCTTTGGTTTCTATTGATGATAAAGTCATAAACACTGATAATGCTTCCATGGTTTGTTGCCCATTTTCATGATGAAGGAAATGTTACATTTATTGAGAGGTTAGAGGTTAGCGAAGTAAAGATGAAAGTAAAGATGCAATTTTTTTCCCATCCAAGTATGAGTTCCCTGAACGATAACCTAGGTTAAGAACTGCTGCTCAAAAGTGAAGGTAGAAGTTATAGGAAAGCGGTGAAACAAAGATTGTCAGTAATCACAAGCAACACTTTAGGCTTTTTTTAAAGACCAGGTAAAGAGCTGAGGGTAATATTAAAGGTAAACAAAATGTTTCACATATTCAGTGCTCCCAGGAGAGCAAAACCTCTGAATAAGAAGCCAGCTGTTGACCCCATTCCTTTATTGTTTATGCTAAGTCATCTCGGTGGGATTGGACACTTGGAAGCATAAACTGACAGATAGAAACATTTTAATTTTTTCTTATATAAGTTATCTCCGCATACATGTAGATTACAGAATAAAATGGTTTAATAACTCCTGCTCATTATTACAGTCTTAGATCAGCCTAAATGTCACCTTCTTTAAGAAGCCCTTCCATGGTCCCTGCTCCCTCTTCCCAAAGCACCTGAAATTATGCTATATTGTGCACTCACCACCCTGATAGTTTTGTTTTAGGATTTGTTCTTTTATTTCACTACCTTCTAAGCTCCATACATAGGGACATATCTGTCTTATTCTTGCTTTATCCCTAGCAAATAGCAGTGTCTCAAATATGGTATACACTCAACAAATATCTATGGGACAAACAAGTGAATAAGTAAGTTACTGAATGCTTTCTCAATCCATCTCTCTCCTGTTTGTTAAAGTTAGTCATGATGGAGTGATGGGGAAGGGAAGAAAGAGTAGAACGGTAGGAGTTCTGATTTCATGGAGAACACTGACTTAATGCAGAATAATCACTGCATAATAGGGCTTTCAAAAATTTAGAGGTTGGGATATCAACATAACAAACAGATAAAACGTCCCTGACTAATAGAAGCATTGACAAAAGCAAAAGTGAAAATGCCTCTTCTTTTGTATGGGCAAGCCTCTTAAATCCTGTGTGTGTTCTCCTCAATTTTACCTAAGAGCTCATAATTTTTATTAACCTTTTAAAGTTAGGTAACTAACCTAGTAAAATACAGAAGTGCAGTTCGATGAAAATAACAGTTTCCCAAGGCTTTCTGAGAATTACACTGCTGAGTAAATTAAATTCACTGTAGAGGAGATCAGCTGTGACTAATCTAGATTTTTTTTTCCATATTATTCTTGATTTATTTTTCCCAAGTCCACCAGACAAAACCAGCTTTCCTTCTGAGTGACTGCAATCTATGTTTTAATGCAAAATGATGTTTGTATTCCTAATGAGTAGCTCGTGTAACAGGAATAGGGTAGTTTTTTTTTTTTTTTTCACCCAGTTTGGCACTGCTGAAAAGGCAAGATTTGTGGCCTTGATATATATTCTTGATTAATGTTGCACATTGTAAAATGTGTGTTTTTATAACGCCACAAGGACTAGGGCAAAGAAGAATGACCATCAGCACTACCCTTGTCCTTTAATTTTATTTTATAGCTTTATTGTTTGATAGTGTTCTTAGACGAACTGAACTTAGGTCCCCAATCCTTACAGAACGGGAGATGTATGCTCCTATATACTGGCAATATTGTTCACGATCATGAGACAGTAATAAAATCAAAAGATAATTGGCCTTGCCATTCAACTACTGCCATAAAGAATTCTACAACATAATTTTTTTAAAAATAGAAAACCAAACAAATAATATTTCCTATGGCATGTGTTCTTCAATAAATGAAAATTCAGTAATGGATAACTCTACCTTGCAAGGAAATTAGTTTTCTGATCAGAGAGTACATTTTGTAGCTAATTAATTCTGGCTTGCAGGTGCTAAAAGAGGAACAACCAGAGTTTGCCCCAGTCTATGGGTTCATAAGAGGAAGCATCCTATATCAAAACATTTCTTGGTTAAATAAACTCCCATGTGATCCATGAGGCTGGTCTTTGGGAGTTCATTCAGAAACTTTGTTGATCAAGTGCTGAATCAAGGCCAAGAATTTTTCCAAAGGAAAATCTTATTCATGTGTGGAGTTACTCCTGAGCTGCGCCTTCATATAAATGTTCCATGAGATAACATTAGCTATTTTTTTTTTGAATTAGCAAAATGTAAACTCTACCACCTGTTCTCTTGGTTTCCAGAATATACAGATCTCTTCTCAGGCATCAGTAAGCAACTCCACTGTACTCATCAGATTATCGAAACATATAGATGACTGCACCACCTACTCTTCATCTGCTGAGATAAATTTCATTTGGGGAAGGATTTTGAAGGAGAGATACCATTCGTCTCCTCCGGGTGCTTTTGGTCCTATTCTAGGCTCTATTTAGAAATGAAATAACTGTATATGAGTACCATACTCATTTAGGCCTTTATAGAATCACCACAATTTGCTAACTTGTACATTCTTATATTGCTCAACTTATTATTCAAAATTGTTTTAAGAAACAACTGAATGGTACCTATGTCTACTTCTGTTGCTATATTAGAAAATGTATGTTAACAGTTAACTTTTGCAACAGAATTACCTATATAATGCTTCTGGAAAGAAATTTATTTTAGGATTTACTAACAAAGAAATCACCTCAAAATAAAATAAAACCCAAACTTTGTTTTCTCAGAAAAAAATGTTTTGCTTTTTTCTTTTAATGTACTTTGTAACACTATATTTGTTTTTTTTTTCCAGCTGCATTCTAGGAGACTCAGAATGAAATCTGAGGCATAATTATAGCAATTATATTAATCCTTGTTTAACACATTTGGGTACATTTTTTCTTAGTTTCCATTTTTTCATTTTCTATTTTATTACCCAGGCATAAATCTTTTATGACAATTTTTATCAAACAATTTTAGAAAGAAATTAGGTTCATTATATTCAAACAGCCAACCTCCACAACAGAAAGGAGACATATTTACTTAGTGCACAGAAGAGGGACTGACCATGTAGGCACTAACTGGATAAATACAGATCAAATGGACAAAGTCTATAATCAATACACAAGTATATATGTCCATAGAAGATTGCTTTCCCGGGTGGGAGAAATGAATTATAGTTTGCCATTATCCTCAGCAAACTAATGCAGGAACAGAAAACCACATACCACGTCTTCTCACTTATAAGTGGAAATTAAGTGATGGGAACACATGGACACATGGAAGGGGGCGACACACACCGGGGCCTAAAGGAAAATGAAGGGTGGGAGGAAGGAGAGAATCAGGAAAAATAACTAATGGGTGCTGGTCTTAATACCTGAGTGATGAAATAATCTGTACAACAACCCCCCATGACATGAGTTTACCTATGTAACAAACCTGCACATGTGCCTTTGAAGTTAAAAGTTATAAAAAGACCTTTGATTGGTAAATTTTGTCTGGTCTGATGGGAAGTCATAATTCTGGCCCTCCATGATTGTGATGATTCCTGTAGTTGGACATGTCTCTGTGGGACCTATGGAACTATTACTAGAAATACAGGCTCCTGTGGGGCAGGAAGCATTTTAGCTGGTGTGTTTCATGCCTCCTTGCACCTGCACTGTTACCTGGGGGTGACTGCGACAGCCTTAACATTCCCCTCAGTGTGACTGAACTTTTCATGTTTCTTCCTGATTATAGGCTCCTGATTATATGATTATTTGCATTTCTCTAATGATCTCCTTCTTCTTAGAGCATTAACTTCAGAAAGCTTGCACTCTGTCCCTTTGAAATGTACATCTTCTACAACCTAAAAATGAATATCCTAAGGGTTTAGGAGCCATCCCTTTGAAATGTAGTGCTCAAGAAAGATAGGACTCCTCTCTCCCAGTGCTTGTGGAGAGGTAGGAGACTGACTCTGATAAGGGGCCATTAGTAAACAGAGATAGCCTAATAACATTGACCAACCTCCCCACTAAAGTCCTCCAGTACTTTTCCATTAGCTCATCACAACATTTAAAAATCCGCCTGCCTTTTATTCCAGAGGAGTTTAGTTCAGTCTCTGTCCATATTGCAGTAGTCTCGAATGAAGTCTTGCTCACCATTTTTAACAGGTTTCCAGTGCAATTTTTTCTTTTAGAGGGGAGGTGAGGGAGCAATGAGAACAGCTGCTGGATGTCTGTGTAGACCATTGCATAAACTGCTGCAAGGACTTCACTTGAAGAATCCTGATGCTACACTTCCATGCTGGCAAACTGTGGTTCCTGTCCTATGTCTTTCAGAGTCAGCTAAGGCCAAGTTGGGCCTGTGATAGTTTTGTGAGTCTGATTGTTTAGTTGAACATGAGAAGATCCCTCTTACTGGATGTCCTCTTATAATGACCTCATTCTGCTTTCTTGATACTAGTTTTCATTTTGCTTTCTGGTAGAATTTGTTTTCAATCAAAAGGCCAAGTAGAACCAGAAAGTGAAATAATGAGTCCTTATTAACTTGCTCCATAGTTTTCAGGAGTCCATTCTGTTTATTTCTGCCATTAATTATGCGACTCTAAATTATTATTTTATGGTTTTTGAGAAAATCCTCTTAGACTTACTCTTACAATGGGGCTACTTACTTGTGTTGGGACTGTTGAAGAACAGCTGAGGCATTTTAGTCAGTTACATGCAAGGAAAATAGCTTATTCACATTTAAAGGAGATAACTGGTATACAGTCAGCCCCCTGTAACTGTGGGTTCTGTGCCTGTGGATTTCACTGACTATAGGATCAAAAATATTTGGAAAAAGATTATTTGTTCAGAATATATACAGATATTTTCCTTGTTATTATTCCCTAAATAATATAGTATAACAACTATTTCATAGCACTTTAATCATGTTAGGTATCATAAGTAATCTAGAGATAAGATTTAAGGAAGATGTGTAGGAAGATGTGTGTAAGTTATCTGCAAATACTATACCATTTTATGTAAGGAACTTGAGCCTCTGTGAATTTTGGTATCCATGGGGGGGTCCTAGAACAAATCTCCCATGGCAGGGATCACTGTACTGTCATCAAGGAACAGGAATTATAGGAACGTGGGTAAAGAAAAACAAAACAAAACAAACCATAGGAAGTCTGGGATCAGTGGAGTTAGTATCTGCATTTTTTTGAGTGAAAGTGGGGTAAACTGATTACCTGGCAGTCAATAAGAAGTCACTGTGGATAACATGCCCTTGAGCAGGCTGGCTGGGGTTATCTTATAAAAAACCCCAAACCCATTTTAGCTGTATATGGATTCTTTGAAAAACTGTGAGAATTTATTGTGGAGTACATGCAATAGGCTGTCTCACTGTATTGTCTAGCAGGGTCTTTCATTAGTAACTTTCCCTTAATTATTAGTCCAGGTCTGCAGCATTTCCTCATCAGAATTTCTCAGCACATTCAGGTAGCCTCAGCTTGGGCAGGATGATGGTAGACGCTCCTTCCTGAGGACTAAATGTATTTTTCAAAACAATTACATAGGTTCAATTGATCAAGCCAGAGACACTGTTCAGAGACTTATAGATAGAACAGAGAAGAACCAAATAAGGAAAGGAGGAAATTTGGGACTCATTTTAATCTTTTAAATGACCCTTTAAATGCATGTCACATATTTGAAGGAAAGTACAGTTAGTACTTGGAAAAATTATTCCAAATATATTATATCTCAAATTAAAGCACATTCAGTCAGATAATGGATTGCTGCAAAATTATTATACATACTTTATCTAAAGAGCTGTCACAAATTTACAAATGAATATCACATTTTTGAAGTACTTAGAGAACACAGACTGCTTCCTTGGACTAATGCTAGCTGTCAGCTGTTAATGCATAATAATTATGTCTTCACTAATAGTTCTTCCAAGAAGTTGTTTTCTGTATCTCCTTATTGTGATTCTCACCATCTTATTCTACCTCCTCCTGTTTTTAATCTTACCTCTTTGATTGTTAATGTTAGGCTATGCAAAGATGAATTTTCTAGAATACGAAAGAATTTAACAAATGATAGAATTTGCAGAGTCATGGATAGCACATGAAAACTACAAACATGGCAGAAGCTGAAACAAGAAAAGTAGGAAAAACATCTCTGAAACTGTTCCAGACATCTTTATAAACTAAACAGGACTATGAAGGATTATATGGTATTGTAGAATAAATTTGAACTTGAGTTATAGGGAAATACAACACTGGAAGAAATTCAGTTAAATTCAGCAACATTGCATTAAATATAAGCTCAGTTCAGGTGCCGTAGGAGTTACAAAGGTAAGACCTCTTGTGTCCTCATGAAATTTATGATCAGGCAGAGCTCCTTATTACTTAGAAATCCTGTCCTTGAGAGAAGGGTGACTTCTAGTTATTTAAAATCCCCAGAACCTAGTATAGGGCCAGTAAATGCCCAGGAAATAGTTATTGAACTGAAGCACACAAAGGCACCTTACGGGAATAAAAATGCGAATTACCTAATGCAATGGATGATTCATAAGAAAATGGTCATATTAATTAATCAAGAAATCTTTCTCTGCAGCACCAATAGCCCTTTAAAAGTACCTCTCAACTCTTTTCCTTTGAGTTATAAGAAAGCATCATCTCTATCTGGCAGAGAAGCACAAACTAAAATGAAATAATAACCTCTTACTGAGCTATTGAGCCCTTGCAGCGCCCTGAGTGTTCCACAGGCTGCTTTACATGTTTTATCTCACTTTATTCTCACACAATTCTATGAAGACAATAGAGTAAAACAACTGAAGCTTTGAAAGGTGATTTTTTTTTTTTTGCAGTTATATGGCAAGTATGTAGAGAAAACAGGACCAAGGCTCTGTTTTGTTTAACTCCAAAGCCCATGTTATTTCCCTTGGTTTTCACTGTTTCTGAAGCACGAGAAAATTACCTGCAGCCACTAGATACATGCCTTCAAAGAGCCAGAAACTTTGACAATTGTTCTTAGTTGAAGGTTAATGCATTCAAGGCTGACTGGGAATTGCTCACAGATAAAAGGTAAGGTAAAGTTTAATTTTCCTAAGTGAGTAATATTTAAGACATCTTTTCCTCTAATTTCCAAATCCCATTTGCAGTACATGTTATGGAAAAAATATATGTGAGTTTTTATTGTGACTTCCAAATATATGTGAATTTTTATTGATATTTTTCTAGGTTTATATATCAACAAAAAAAGGAACAGAAAGAAAATTGGAAATTAATATTTTAGATGTTGATATGGTTTGGCCCTGTCCCCACCCAAATCTCATCTTGAATTGTAGTTCTCATAATCCCCACATGTCACGGGAGGGACCCCGTGGGAGGTAATTACATCACGGGGGTGGTTACCCCCATGCTGCTGTTCTCAGATAGTGATTGAGTTCTCAAGAGAAGTCATGGTTTTATAAGAGACTTTTCCCTCTTTTGCTCAGTACTTCTCCTTGCTACCATCATGTAAAGAAGAATGTGTTTGCTTCCCCTTCCACCATGATTGTAAATTCCCTGAGGCTTCCCCAACCCTGAGTCAATTAAACTTCTTTCCTTTATAAATTACCCAGTCTCAAGTATGTCCTTATGGCAGAGTGAGAATGGACTAATTCAGTGAATGGTACCAGTAGAGTAGGTGCTGCTGTAAGGATACCCAAAAGTGTGGAAGTGACTTTGGAACTGGGTAACAGGCAGAGGTTGAAACAGTTTGGAGGGCTCAGAAGAAGAAAATGTGGGAAAACTTGGAACTTCCTAGAGACTTGTTGAGTGGCTTTGACCAAAATGCTGATAGTGATATGGACAATGAAATCCATGCAGAAGTGGTCTCAGAGATGAAGAACTTGTTGAGAACTGCAGTAAAGGTGACTCTTGCTATGCAAAGATACAGGCAGTATTTTGCCCCTGCCCTAGAGATCTATGGAGCTTTGAACTTGAGAGAGATGATTTAGGGTATCTGGCAGAAGAAATTTCTAAGCAGCAAAGCATTCAAGAGGAAGAAGAGTATAAAAGTTTGAAAAATTTGCAGCCTGACAATGTGATAGAAAAAAAAACACCCATTTTCTGGGGAGAAATTCAAGCCAGCTGCAGAAATTTGCATAAGTAATGAGGAGCCAAATGTTAATCACCAAGACAATGGGGAAAATGTCTACAGGGCATGTCAGAGACCTTCATGGCAGTCCCTCCTATCACAGGCCTGGAGGCCTATGAGGAAAAAATGGTTTCATAGGCCATGCCCAGAGACCCCTTGTTCTATGCAACCTCAGGATGTGGTGCTCTGCATCCCAGCTGCTCCAGCTCCAGCCATGGCTAAAAGGAGCCAATTTACAGCTCATACCATTGCTTTAGAGGGTGCAAGCCCCAAGCCTTGGCAGCTTCCATGTGGTGGTGGGCCTGTGTGTGCACAGGAGTCAAGAATTGAGGTTTGGGAACCTCTGCATACATTTCAGAGGATTTATGGAAATGCCTGAATGTCCAGGCAAAAGTTTGCTGCAGGAGTGGAGTCCACATGGAGAACCTCTGCTAGGGCAGTGCAGGAGGGAATTGTGGGATCAGAGCTCTCACTCAGTCCCCACTGGGGCATTGCCTAGAGGAGGTGTGAGAAGAGGGCCACTGCCTTCAAGACCTCAGAATGGCAGACCCACTGACAGCTTGCACCATGCACCTGGAAAAACTACAGACACTCAAGGCCAGCCTATGAAAGCAGACAGGAGGGGGGCTGTACCCTTCAAAGCCACAGGGGCAGAGATGCCCAAGGCCATGAGAGCTCACCTCTTGCATCAGTGTGACCTGGATGTGAGACATGGAGTCAAGGGAAATCATTTTGAAACTTCAAAGTTTAATGACTGCTCTATTGGATTTTGGACCTGCATAAGCCTGTAGCCTCTTTGTTTTGGTCAATTTCTCCCATTTGGAATAAGTATATTTACCCAATTCCTGTACCTCTATTGTATCTAGAAAATAACTAAGTTGCTTTTAATTTTACTGGCTCATAGGTGGAAGGGACTTGCCTTTTCTCAGATGATACTTGGACTTTTGGGTAAATGGCAAAATAAGCTAAGACTTTGGAGGACTGTTGGGAAGGCATGATTGTGTTTTGAAATGTGAAGACATGAGACTTGGGAGGGGTGAGGGGTGGAATGATATGGTTTGGCTGTGTCCCCACTGAAATCTCATCTTGGATTGTAGTTCCCATAATCCCTACATGTCATGGGAGAGACCTGGTGGGAAGTTATAGAATCACAGGGTGGTTACTTCCATGCTTCTGTTCTCATGATAGTGAGTGACTCCTCATGAGACCCAGTGGTTTTATGAGGGGCTTTTCCACATTATACTCAGCACTTGTCCTTGCTGCCACCATGTGAAGAAGGATGTGTTTGCTTCCCCTTCCATCATGCTTGTAAGTTTCCTGAGGCCTCCCAAGTCCAGTGGAACTGTGAGTCAATTAAACCTCTTTCCTTTATGAATTACCCAGTCTTGGGTATGTCCTTTTAGCTGTGTGTGGATGGACTTAGAGAGATGTTTGCTAAGTACTAGATATTTAGTAATATCAGCAGAATTTAATATTTACAAGCCATTTTTTTCTGACCCTGAATTCCATTTATTTTCTCTCTACTGTGCTAATTTCCCCAAAATTATCAGTAGATTTGACAATTAATAGATTGTATTAGCTTCATTATAATCTAGCAGCAAATTTTGGGCAAATTTCACCAAGCATCAGTTTGCTAATCTATGAAACAGGGATGATGATAATGATTATCTCACAGAGCTTGAGGATTAAATAATTTAATTTTCTTTTATGTCTAACAAATATAAATTTTGTCCATCTTTTCATGACACTAATAGTGTAAGATGTCATATTTTACATTTGTCTAAATGAAACTAAATCTTAATATACTCACATGCCAAGTTTGGCTATGTCTTTAATATCAGTAAAATCTGAGGCACCACTCCTCCATTATATAGAAAGAAGTTCCAGAGTATACTCAGTTTAATAAAAAAGGCTAAGGGGCATGGTCTTCTGTTTCAGTTGGCCATGATGCCTGGCTTCTTGTGTTATTCAATGCGTGGTCCATCACCACGTGCTGTCATAGCTGTGGCTGCAGGGAGACCATGTTCTCAGCTTCAGCTATAGGAATGTCACTGGAGTGCACAAGACCATGATTTACAGTTTGCAGCCCATGCACACATTCATGCATCTGTCACCATCAGAGTTCCTGCCATGACCCAGGGGGATGCAAGTTGCTAACTTCATCTCTCCACTTCCCCGACAAAACAGCTCCTTCTCTTAAAAAGGGACTTTGTGGCCCGGCACGGTGGCTCACGCCTGTAATCCCAGCACTTTGGGAGGCCGAGGTGGGCAGATCGTGAGGGCATGAGGTCGAGACCATCCTGGCTAACACGGTGAAACCCCGTCTCTGCTAACATAAAAAAAAAAAAATTAGCCAGGTGTGGTGTTGGGCGCCTGTAGTCCCCGCGACTGGAGAGGCTGAGGCAGGAGAATGGTGTGAACCTGGGAGGCGGAGCTTGCAGTGAGCCGAGATCGCGCCACTGCACTCCAATCTGGGCGACAGAGCAGGGCTCTGTCTCAAAAAAAAAAAAAAAAAAAAAAAAAAAAAAAAAAAAGGCGGCAGGAATACTTTGTGCGATTTTTTTCTGCAGGGTCGCTCAATGTCAGTTTTCTATTTCAGGCTTGAAACCTGGAGAGGCTGTTAACAAATACTTCCTTTCCCATCTCCCACACAACAACAACAACAACAACAACACAGACATACAGATGCGCTCGCGCACGCACACACACACACACACACAGTAAAAGTCTAGAAGTCAAGAATTCAAAGTTATAGTCTCATTTCTGGGTAGTTTGGTGTGGGAGTGAATAATAGGAAGATGGAAACAAGCGCTATTTACCAGGTTCTTATAAATATTAATAGGGATATTTTATATTTGTAAATATTAGTGTGTATCTTGTATTTTTGTAGACAATTAGGTATCAGTACTTCTCAAGCTATCTGTAGTGAATGACCAGTTAAAAAATTCCAATCAGATGGAGACCAATAATTTTGTAAAATATAGTAAAAAGGTTGTGGCAATGCCAGTAAAGCCTTCTAAGTTTTATTTTTATTTATTTAAGCTTTCTGAGTGTTTACTCTCAATTCTCTGACCTCACGATCAACTATTAGCACTGGTCTACAATTGCATTTTGAGTGTAGTACTGTTATGCAATAGCTTCTTATTATAATATACATATTTTTTCATAGTTTGTTTTTTTTGTCTATTTAATATTATATCTCAAAGATCTTTCAATGAAAGGACAATTTAGAGCAATCTGTAGATAACATGAAACTGAGTAAGAAAAAAACTTGTTTTTGTAAGGTACCCAGATGTTTGGAGTGGTTTGTGGCACAACATTACCTGGCAAAAGCTGACTTATACTTCTACTTATATTTTGCTGTCTCATTTAGAATTAATCAATGTCAATTATCATTCCGGATAACTTTTCGACCTATCACTTCTTTGTCTTGGATTCAGCATTGCCAGTGAGGAATCTGATGTCAGTCTTATTCTCATGAATTTCCTATTTTTGGTAACATATGTCTATTGCTGTTATACTTGAAGGGTAACTTGGTTGGGTTAAATGATTGGGTGACTTTATTTTTTTATAATCTTGCTTACATGTCTTCTTGACTCCTGGCATGGAGAGTAGCTACAGAGAAATCTAAAGTAACCTGACTTTTTCCTCTCTATGTGGCTTCCTTTTTTGGGGGGTGGCCATACTTTTTCCTTCAACAAAGCTTTTTCTTCATTTAAGTTCACCCAGTTATATCTTGGTGCCTATCATTAAAAAAATATTTTTTTTTCTGGCCAGGTGAGGTGGCTTATGCCTGTAATCCCAGCATTTTGGGAGGCTGAGGAGGGTGGATCGACTGAAGTCAGGAGTTCGAGACCAGCCTGGCCAAAATGGCAAAGCCCCATCTCTACTAAAAAAAATGCAAAAATTAGCCAGGCATAGTAGTAGGCGCCTATAATCCCAGCTACTCAGGAGGCTGAGGCAGGAGAATTGCTTGAATCAGGGAGAAGGAGGTTGCAGTGAGTGGAGATTGTGCCACTGCACGCCAGCCTGGATGACAGAATGAGACTCTGTCTCAAAAAAAAAAAAAAAAAAAAAAAAAAAAAAAAAATAAATAAATAAATAAAATTTCTGAGACACTTGGGAAATAGAGTGTTCTTTAGACATTCAGATTAAATTTTTTCTGTATTTTGAAATAAAAACTTTTTGGTGTCTTTGCATGGTATGTTCAGTTCCATTCATTATAAATTCTGCTTCATGAGTATTAATTATATGTATGCTGGATCTCTGTGTGTGGCATTTGATCTACCATCTTTCCTATACCTATTCCTGTATATTTATTTTTTCAATGATTTATATTCATAATTTTTCTAGGCTGTCAACATGTACTTAAATGTGATTTAAGTCATTCTATTTTTAGTTTGTTTTGTGGTGAGGACACTTAAGATCTGCTCTCTTACCAAATTTGAAGTATACAGTCCAGTACTGTTAACTATAGTCACATTGCTATACATATTTCTAGTTATCTTTAATATATATATATTTTTCTTTGTGTATTTATTTTTCATTTTATTTCTGCACTCAACTAGCTCACCTTTCCACTTCTGCTGTCTTATCAACTCTTTCTCGAGCTATTTGTCTCTTTTGTGAGCTCTTCTTTTAAGTGCAAGTAATATTATCTGAAATTCATTTGAGACAATGAAGAATTATTTGTTTGAACTGCTAACCTATTGGTGAATTATTCTTGCAATGTATTCTCTTCATCTGCCTGATTTTAATTTTCTCTCCTGCTGTGGTCTGAGTGTTTATGTTCATATGTTGAAGACTAATGCAAGGTAGGGCCTATAGGAGGTGATTAGATCATAAGGATAGAGTCCTCATGAATAAGATTGGTGCCCTTGTGAAAGAGGCCAGAGGAAGCTTGTTTGCCCCTTCTACCATGTGAGGACAGAGCAAGAAGGTGCCAACTATGAGAAATGAACTCTCATTAGACACTGAACCTGCTGGTGCCTTGACCTTGGACTTCCCAGACTCCAGACCTGTGAGCAATCTATTTCTGTTGTTTATAAATTACCAGTCAAAGGTATTTTGTTATAGCAGCCTAAATGAACTAAGACAACTTCCTACATTTTTGTGTGTCTATTCATATTTTAAATGTTTTTGTTCTGCTTTTAATGGGTCTAATTATTTGAAGGATATAGTTGGATAACTGGGCAGAGGTATATGTGATGTGCGTTGGGACACTGTAGGTTTGATTTATGTTTCTCATCTTAAAAACCCTATTAGAAAGCTTATTATTTCCTCTGCCTCAGGACTCTTGGGATCTCAGCTTTCAGTGTCTTAGCACTTTATGACATATTGAAGTCCTTTATGTCACAGCTCTGCTGCTGAGATCTGGTGGTCTCTCCTCCATTTTACCCATCCATGAATAGTCTAGGTTGTAGACCAGAGAAATGGCATATCATCATGAGTATCCATTCTCTTTCCTGTGGTTCTGTTTATAGTCCCTATTACTTTTCTGACCCACCCATCCTCCTAGATCTTATTGCTAATTTAGGACAGAATTATTTTCTTTTACACAAGTGTTTCTTTGTTCAAGACTTAAGCCTGTATGTGCCTTTTCTCAACGTCCCACCTTGTTTTGGTCTAGATTTTACAGTATTGCAAATATACTTCAGTTTTATAATTTAATTGATGATGATTTCCCCCCTTGCATTCTTTTGGTTGTTTTTAGTGGGTTTCACAGGATTGGTAATACAATAAAAAGAGTCATTTTCCCATCATTTTCAATTGAAAAGCCAAACAGCTTTAAGATTGAATTGACACAGTGAAAGCTCTCTCCTAATAATTTTCATTGATATGAAGTACAGAGATATTTAAGAGATAGAATCAACAGAACTTGCTGATTTGTGGGAAATAGGAGCCAAGGGAAGGGGAGCAATTAAGGGCAGTCATTACATTTTCTTGGCTTGAGATATTTGGATGATGATGGTGCCAATTATTTGATGGAGAAGGTAGGAAGACCGGGTTGCCATGGGAGGATATGTTAAGGGTTACATTTTGGATTTGTTAAAATTGAGAAATATCTGAAATATTCAACTAGGGATTTCACATATACTCTTGGATATGAGTCTGGAACTCTGAGCAGAGGTCTGGGCTTAATATGAATTTGGGATGTGTTAGCTTAATTAATGTAAGATAATTTCAGCCTTGGGGATGGGTAAAGGAATCTTGGATGTAGGTTGTATAGATAAAAAAGAGTAGAACGTAGCTCTGAGATTCCCTTACCCTTAGAGGTCAGTTATTAGAGAATGTGCAAAGGAAGCTGAGGTAGAAGAAAAACAAAAACACAGTATCTGTGAAGGGAAGAGGTGATACTATTTCAAGACAGAGGGAATAGCTGATCATATTAAATGAGTCTGAAAGGTGGAGTAGATGAGTGAAGGAAGTGCCCACTGGATTTGGCAACATGAAACTGGGCAGTGACCTTGACAATGGCAGCATCAGTATATTAGTGGAGTGAGACACCAGACTGCACTGGCTCAAATTAGTAAAGTGGAAGTGAAGAAGCAAAAGGAAAGCAGATGACATGTAAAAATATTTTATTTTAAATCGACAATTTATAATTGTATATATTTATGAAGTACAAAGTGATGTTATGATTTAAGAATAAAATGTGAAATACTGATAATTACATTAAGCTAATTAATATATCCATGGCTTCAAATTCTTATTTTTTTGTGAGGAAAACATTTTAAATTTACTCTCAGTAATTTTAAAATATGCAATTCACTATTATTAACCATATTAACCATGTTGCACAAAAGAATTAAAAAAATACCTTATTACTCGTGTCTGATTTTGTACCCTTTGGCCATGATATTCCCATTTCCCCCACCCCAGCTTTCATTACCACAACTCTCTGCTTCTGAGTTCAACTGTTTTAGATGTCACATGTAAGTAAAAATATTAGGTATTTGTCTTTCTGTTCCTGGCTTATTTCATTTAGCAGCCTGTTCTTCAGTTTCATCCATGTTGTTACAAATGACAGAATTTCCCTCTTTTTTTTTTTTTTTAAGGCTGAATAGTATTCCATTGGAAAGCAGGTGACATTTTTGAGAGGTTTAGCTATGAATGGTGGCACAGAAATAGGGTAGTAAGCCAGCCTTAAGAACAGAGCATTGCCATCACTTTTGAAGCCCTTCATCCCCTCCAGATGCAGCAACTACACTTAATTCTTGTTAATCATTACTTGTCTTTTTAGCTTTACCATAAACTCTTAAAATGCAAAAAAAAAAAAAAAAAAAGAGAAAAGAATAAAGTTAAAAAGTAACATCAGTGTTTTCTGTTTATTTTAGTTTAATATAAAAGGTACTAAAGCATGTTTGTGTCCTGATTGAAATGATATATAGAAGAGATTAATCATACAGGAGAGAGATGGATGACTGACATTGTATGGGCATTAAAGAAAGTATGAGGGAATTTAATTCAGAGCAGAAGTGGAGTGACTGGCCTTGGACAGATGTATGGTCATATCTTTTGTTGAACAGAATAGAAGATGGGAATATGGGTATTAATGCAGGAAGGTTTTTAAATTTGGGGGTGGAAAAATGATGAAATTTATTTCTGATGGCTTCTGTTTCCTCTGTGAGATTTGAGGGAAAGTAATCCAGTTGCTTCTTTTGTGAGGCTTGAGATAATAAAGGTATTAGAAACCTTTTCATTGTTGTTAAGGATTCAAAACATCTGCCCTGTTGTACTTGATGTACTTAAATTATTATATTATATTCCAGGATTCTTTTTCTAGAAAATAATTAATGAAACTATAAATCAAGGCTAAATGCCTACTGATACATTACTGTTTGAGTTAATGCCTACTAGTATATCTATTTTACAGATTAAAAATCCTGAACCCTACAGACATTAAATAATTTGCTCAAAGTGACATAGGTGGGAAGTGAGGGAATTGGATTGCAGTCTAACCTGACTGATTTTAGAATCTGTACTATTAATCACTACACCATATTGCCTCTGCTCATTATAACATTTAAATTACACACATACATACATAATGAAAGGATAATAACATGGACTTTTTTCTCATTACTGTCCTTGTTTTTGTTTCAAAAGTTCCTCTACCACACCCACCATTTTAAAAAAGATTCTTGGTAAAATAAATACCTCATTTCTACATTACTGAAGTCAAGAGGAGTGGAAATAAAACTATACATTCTCACCTTAGCATTTTCTATACTATCAAGAATTTTTATTTTAAATCTTTAACAATCAAACAGTGATGACAGAGCTTGAAACTTGACAGCATTGTCTTCCTCCCAATCTAATGTTAACATTTGCTTTTATGAGCATGTTATTTTCTACATGACATTTCCCTTTAACATTTTTAATAAGATAGAAAAAGAATTCAGAGAAATTGACAGAGTATCTATATAAAGCAGGGAAGAACAAAAATATGCTGTGTAGGCACTGAGTTAATGAAGAATTATATTTAAAATAATCGTAAAAGATGTTGTAATAATGTAGGTATGCTTTTCCTCAGTGCAGTTTAGTTCTCTTATGTTTCTTTGTGTAGGAGTACTGTCTGCAATTTGAGTGCAAAAGTTTAACACTTCATTTATTAAAGAAAACTTAATACTTCCAATGGTATCTTTGTACCCATTATTAGTGTTCAATAAATCAATAAAGTGACCATAGTTAACATTAAGCTATTGAGCATTTCAAAATAGCTAGAAGAGAATAATGCAAATGTTTCCAGCATAAAGAAAAATTAAATTTTTAAGGTGATAGGTATCCCAATACCCTGATTTGATCTTTTCACATTATATGATGGTATCAAATTATTACATGTACCCCCAAAATATGTACATTTATTATATATCAATAAAAAGTAAATAAAAATAATTACAAGAGTGGAAAGCAGATCCTTAGCTAGAGAGGAGAAATGTAATAAAATGGAAGAAAAGATTGACATGGAGGGATACAAAAGAAAACATTAACGTGGGAGGGCTACAATATTTTCTGTGGTTCCTGAATTTTATAACATATTGATCATTTATTACAAAATTCTGTGAAGGAACTATTTCATTGAGAAGAAAATGAAATATCAAAAATATGTATAATTTGTTTTGGGATAAACAGTATATCAATAATGTATAGCATCTAAAATTCATGTCTCTTTTTTTCTGACATTCTTCTTGCTTACCTCAATTCAAGAAGTGTTGGCTGTGTAGAGTTACTGTTGAATAAAATTAATGCCTAAAATTCATAGCTATATTTGGAAAAAATTTAAAGATAATTAAAATGCAAATGCAACCAGAAGAATTTAACTATGAATTAAGTTCATTCTGAGACTTCAATGATACCCTGACATATTACCTGACTGTAGGATCAGCTTTTATTGAGGAGAGGAGAAAGTGAATATCCACACACAATTGGAGGAAACGACACAAGATGGAATGTTTGGCTACAGGCCAGAATGACAACTTTGCTTACTTGATTTTTCCTCTTTACAGAATGGCCCTGTGTGAGAGATATGTTACCCTAAACACCAAGACTCAATATATATGACTTAAGAAAAAAAAGATCCTTAAGCCCTATCTGAAGGCAGTGCTTCCTGATTTTTGCAACAAGTAATTCTTTTTCTTTCAATGGAGAGAACCAGACTTTGATCACATAATTTCACTTTATAATATGGATAGTTTTAGGACAAACTAATTAAAGCTATATTACTTGTATTTTCAAAAAGCCCTCATGTAGTGCAGTATGTGATTAATTAGCTCTTGTAATTTGGTAAAATGAGAGTTGTATTGGCTCTCCAATAAGAATGAAAAAAGAGAGAGGGATGAATTATTGTAGCATATCTAGAACAATATACGAATCTTTATTTTATTGCTTTTGGCCTCCCTGAGGTGTCAGGTGTGGCAGACATGTGCATGCTTTCCTTTAAGATCATGACCATGGAAATTCCTTCTTCAAAGAAATGTTGAAAAATGCTTCATTTTTGCCTTCTAGAGAATGGATGTCAGAAAAATTGGTGGACTACATTTTTAGCTACTTCACTTCTATCCCTTACCAATATTCTTGATCCTACAACTTGCTGCTTGAAGTTGGATGCCTCTTTTGAGAGTTAACATTTTATGCAAGGTCCTAGTTAACAGAAAGAAGGAGTTCCTTCTCAATGGAAGTGAAGTAATTTTCCTGAATCAATAATACATATTTCAACTGATGGTCATTTAGATTGTGAAAGTTGATAACCCAGAAACTAGGAAATGCTTCAAAAATGTGACATAGCCTAAGAGAATTATAAATATTATCTAGTAACTTTTGCATGTTCTAGAAGTATGGTTTGACTCCTGCATCTTGCAGACAAATACTAGTATTAGAAAAAAAGGATTTTTTTTTATTTTTGCCTGATGCTGTTTAATATTACAAAATTATTTCAATTTAAACATTTCAGCTATTTTTTCATAGCAGTCCAGTGAGATAAACATAAATTGGCATTATCACAGATCAAATTCTTTTGAAATTCACTGCTTTGAGGTAAATCACCTGAGGAGCTGGTAAGAATTAGATGGCAGTTCCAGAGCATCACATGTTTGATATACTCCCCATGGCCTCAGTTCATATACTTTCTCCTCTATGATTTATTGAGGAATAAGTTATGAGTAAGCTGAAGAGCAAACTAGCAGTACTGGAAGTGAAAGGGCCAAGGAAAAAATGATACATTTTAGAACGTGAGCCTTGGGAGGAAATGGGTTGATTAAATTTCATCTTCTACCCCAGGACCCTGCCTCTGCTTCTTTGATAATTGAAATTGTGTGGGGAGAGAGAGAGAGAGAGAGAGAGAGAGAGAGAGAGACAGATATTGAGAGAGATTGAGAGAGAGAGGGAGATTGGGAGATTGAGAGATTGAGAGAGAGAGAGAGAGAGAGAGAGAGAGACCCACATGGTAAAAGTTCAGACTAGCATCTGTGATTTTAAGTATTAATTTAAAACAGCTGTAAAAATATTCAGATATTCACTTTAGGTAATATATTGGCTTTTTCCAGAAAAGAATGCTTTGTCTTCCTGTGCCTGGGGAGATGATATTCAAGCTGGCACACTGACAATCAATGTAAATTCATTAAACAAAACAGGAAGTAAACAGGTATCTTTAAGTTTGTATCTCCCATTCATAAGTACTTTCAATCATACCTGGTTATCAAATAGTTTTGATGTTGCAAATCAATAAAACAAAAAACAAATAAATGAAACCCAAGGCAAAAAAAAAAAAAAAAAAAAAAAAAAAAAAAAAAAAAAAAGAATGGAAAAATCCTCAAAGAAATAATCAGATTTCCCACCAGAGTATTTTGTTCTCTGAAATTATTCTGACTGCCTGCCTTTCCAAGATATCTACAACTTCACTTAGCTAGTGCCATGTTTTATACATATTCATTTGCTGCTTTTATCTTGATTACCAAAATAAACATGTATCGTGTAGAAAAAAGGAAGAAATACACAAAAACACAGGGAAAAATTAAAAACAATTCATGCTCTTTTCACTCAGATATGATCAACTTTTGATATTTTACAGAGTATTCTTTTATTTTTTTTCCTGTGGTTATTTTTTTCCAAATCGCAATGCAATGCAAGTACCTTTGTGTTTTCATTTTCATGACTACATACACAGAAACTCACCTAAAATAAAAATACAGTTTGATTTTTTTTTCATTTTACATAGAATGATATTATGTGTATATTTCTGTGACAGTGGTATATCATATTATTTCAAATAACTTATCATTCTTTTTATAGTCTGTAGTGACTGTTAGAAGCCTACTTAATATCCAGTAATCTCTTCTTTCTAAGAGAATCCCAATTTTATTGAAAGCAGTAATGTGCCCAGATGAAACAAACAAAATAAACAAGTTTATGTGTCCTTTGCATAAAAGCCATTTTGTTGACAGCTGTTGGGATACCTTGGTTCTTGTCTTCTTTGGTTTAAGAGAATTTAAACAAGAGACACACAGCAAAGGAGATACAGCATAGAGTAATTTATTGCAAAATAAAAAGAATATTTGGAAGTTAGGTGCAGAATAGACACTACACCCTGAGAGAGAGAGAGGATTCAGGGCGTGCTGTTCGTAAGGATGAGACAGCAAAGACTGGCACCTGGGCGACTCCTTTTGTGGGAGTCTTACATGATTATTCATAAGGAAGTGGAAAGAAGTGTTACTAGTAAGCATGTTTTGGGTGGTCTTCTGGGTGCACATGTGCAGTAGCTGTACATGTTCGTTCATACGTTGCATGTCTCATTAGCATCTTAAATATCCACCCAGGGGTGTGTTTTTTACTATTAAAATGAGTAAAGGGTCAGTTTGAGGACAGATAAAATCAAAGTGCGCATGCTCTCTATGGGGAAAATCTCCTACTGAAGATAGCTTTGCTTGAATATGCAATTACAATGCACATGTTGAAGCTTGTTGTTGACTGTATGGTCATGATGGTTGCTGCATCCCGAGAATATGATCACTTACTTGACTACCTATCCTGTCTCAATTTGACGTAATTCTAGCCATTTGTTTAAGCCCCTGCTTACTTAAAATTGTTACAATGGAATGCAACTGTTGTTATGTATGTAATAGTTAATAAATATGGATGCACCATATTTTAATGTTATATTGTAATAGATAATAAATATGAATGCACTATAAATTAAGAATTCAATAAGTAAATAAAATTTATAATATTTTCAATTTTTCACTATTAAAACAATGACACAATAGGCATATTTGTATGTATCTATGCCAGTCAACTTTTGTACATATTTTTCATTTCTTTGCTATTTTGCACTTCTTTTTTGATAATAATTTTGTTTAATCTTCCATCTCACTAATTCATATTTTATCTGGGTCTCTTCTTATTTCCAGCTTGTGATTTTGTGTGTGTTTTAAAATTTCAGCATTTATTATGAACATATATGTATGTGTGTGCATCTACATACATTAAATATTTTAGATATATAAATAAACTCTATGAATATATATTTAAAATTATGTATTATATATACATATATATTATGTTTAATCTCTAAGCCCCAAAATAATTTATTTCAGAGAAGCATATTTCTTATATAATGGATAAGAAAGTCTCTCTCTGAGGATGTTAATTATACTTATTTAAAGTGTTTTTCTGTTTTTCTCTACTATGTCTATTTAAGGGATTATGATACTATTTTTATTGTAATTTAGGTTTAGCAGTTCTCACCCCTGCAACCCCCACTAGGCTTTTGAGTTTTGTTCTGAATATCTGGAAATTCTTGGGAAATTTTAGATTGTAATTTGATAGGCAGAGAGTATTTGTTTGGTTTATATGGGGATCTCTAAAGGCTTTGCAGTGAATGTAGGTTCTGACTACTGTAGTCTCATCACGACTACAGATATATAGTTGGAGTACCTGGGGAAAACATCCCTTATGGGTTGCATATCTTCAGGATATTGGCTCCTTGAAGCTTCTTTGCAGGGTGGACCTGAAAGAGCAGCAAAGTATGTCAGGTACAGTCAGGCATTGATCTTTTCATTTATTTTTAGATTCAATTTTTATGTTTTGCCTGGTGCAGTGGCTCATGCCTCTAATCCAAGCACTTCAGGAGGCTGAGGCAGGAGGATTACTTGAGCCCAGGAGTTTGAGACCAGCTTGAGCAACATGGTGAGACTCCATCTCTACCAAAAACAAAAAATAAAATAATAAAAAAATTAGCCAGGCATGGTGGTGTGTGCCTAGTGCCAGCTACTTGGGAGGTTGAGGTGGGAGGACTGCTTCAGCCTAGGAGGTCAAGGCTGCAATGAGCCATGTTCGTGCCACTGCACTCCAGCCTGGGTGACAGTGTGAGACTCTGTCTCAAAAAGAAAAAAGTTGTATATATTTTGCATTTACATTTAGAAATGAACTTGGCCTTAGGATTTCCTTTCTTATAATTTCCTTTATGGTGGCCTTGTAAAATAAGTTGGGATTTTTTTTTTTTTGTATTTTTCTATTACCTCAAAAATTGTTTTAAAAATCGGCATTATTTGTACCTTAAACATTTTTTAGAACTGGTTGGTAGGGTCATCTGATCTTGGTTATATATTAGTTCATTCTTACGCTGCTATGAAGAAATACCCAAGACTGGGTAATTTATAGAGAAAAGGGGTTTAATTGACTCATAGTTTTGCATGACTGGGGGGCCTCAGGAAACATACAATCATGGTGGAAGGTACCTATACACAGGGCAGCAGAAGAGAGAATGAGAGCCAACAGGGGAAATGCCAGACCCTTATAAAATCATCAGACTTCATGAGACTTACTCATTATCATGAGAACAGCATGAGGGAAACTGCCCCCAAGGTCCAATCACCTCAACCTGGTCCTGCCCTTGACACATGGAAATCATTACAATTAAAGGTGAGATTTGGTTGGGGACACAGAACCAAACCATATCATTCCATCCTTGGCCCCTCCCAAATCTCATGTCCTCACATTTCAAAACACAATCATGCCCTTCCAACAATCCCCAAAGTCTTAATTCATTTCAGCATTAACCAAAAAGTCCACGTCCGAAGTCTCATCTGAGACAAAACAAGTACCTTTCATGTATGAGCCTGTAAAATCAAAAGCAAGTTAGTTACTTCCTAGATACAATGGGTGTATAGGCATTAGGTAAATATGCCCGTTCCAAATGGGAGAAAGTAGCCCAAACAAAGGGGCTACAAGCCCCATGCAAGTCTGAAATCCAATAGGCCAGTCAGTAAAACTTAAAGTTGCAAAATGATCTCCTTTGATTCCATGTCTCACATCCAGGTCACACTGATGCAAGAGGTAGGCTCCCACGACCTTGGGCAGCTCTGTCGCTGTGGCTTTGTAGGGTACAGCCCCACTCCTGGCTGTTTTCACAGGTTGGTGTTGAGTGCCTGTGGCTTTTCCAGGTGCATGGTGCAAGCTGTTGATGGATGTACCATTCTGGGGTCTGGAGGATGGTGACCCTCTTCTCACAGCCCCTCTAGGTAGTGCCCCAGTGGGGACTCTTTGTGGGAGCTCCAACCTCACATTTCCCTTCTGCACTGCTGTAGCAGAGGTTCTCCATGAGGGTTCCACTGCTGTGGCAAACATCTGCCTGGACATCCAGGAATTTCCATACATCCTCTGAAATCTAGGCAGAGGTTCCCAAGCCTCAATTCTTGACTCCTATGCACCCATAGAAGACCACATGAAAGCTGCCAAGGCTTGGGGCTTGCGTTCTCTGAAGCAATGGTCCAAGCTGTACCTTGGCCCCTTTTAGCCATGGCTGGAGTTGAAGCACATGGAACACAGGGCACTAGGTCCTGAGGCTGCATAGAGCAGGGGGCCCTGGATCTGGCCCACAAAACCATCTTCCCTCCTGGGCCTCCTGGCTTGTGATGGGAGGGGCTGCTGTGAAGGTCTCTGACATGCCTGGAGACATATATTTTCCTTATTGTCTTGGTGATGAACATTTTGCTCCTTGTTAGTTATACAAATTTCTGCAGCCAGCTTGAATTTCTCCCTAGAAAATGGGTTTTTCTTTTCTATTGCATCATCAGGCTGCAAATTTTCAAATGTTTATACCCTGCTTCCTCTTGAATGCTTTGTGCTTTGTCACTTAGAAATTTCTTCTGTCAGATTACCCTAAATCTTCTTTCTTGAGTTCAAAGTTCCACAGTTCTCTAGGGCAGGGACAAAATGCCACCAGTCTCTTTGCTAAAGCCTAGCAAGAGACCTTTGCTCCAATTCCCAACAAGTTCCTCATCTGCATCTGAGACCACCTCAGCCTGGACTTCATTGTCCCTATCACTGAGAATGTAATGAATTAAATCAATACTGGGCAAAGTGTGTCTATGGTAGTAACAGAAGCAGGTAAGGCTACTGTGTACCTAATAGTCAGATGATATCTTTATGATAATGGTGAACTTTTGAAAGTTATTTGAAAATGTCCTTTCTAAAGAAATTTCCATGAATCTAAAAATAGTAAGGCTAAGAAATGCTTTTGTTTATATACACAAGAGCAGAATTAGATGTGATCATAATAAGTAAATGTGGTGTTAAAATGGCAGTCTTGTTCCTTTATAGGAAAAGGTATTGGAACAGCCATTTTAAATGTGTCTTTTACTGAAATGTTGCCAAAAATTCTTCTATCCAAGTACACGTCCTTTTGCAAATGATAAAGCAATTAATTACTTTTCCCTACCATATCTGCTAAGTTAAATGTCACATTGATTGAGAGATTTTGAATTGTTTTATGCAGCTTTCTCAATCAGATCATATGTGGTTTTTATAAAATGGCATATTCCTTTTGACATTATACTTACCTATTAGAAAAGTCATAAAAGTGGAAAAAACTGATGAGGTTTGAGGCTTTTGGTTCATTGTATCTTTGTGGAGTCTTGACCCATATTCTCATGGAGCTAGAGGATAATTAATGTTTCCTGTGATTTATGATATCCACCGCTAGGAAGCTACAAGAAATTATTCTTCCCTGCTACCACTCTCTGTTCTCTGTCTGCAGATATGTTGAAAGAAATGTAGCTTTTGCTCATAAATTTCATCATTTGAGATTGTTATTTCAGTTGAGTATTATCAGAAAGCATTTCTAACAATTAACTCTTGTTGCATACCTGTAATCAGAAAGGGATCTTCTTCACTGCACTGCTGTGCTGCGGGATATTAAGCTGGCAAGCATGAAAATAGCTTTGTGAACAGCTGGGCTCATCACAGTGAATCTGGAGATCAAAGCTGCCAAAAATGGAGGGCACTTATATTCACCAACCCAAAAGAGAAGGTTTTGGCCTTGAGAGAACACTGCTGAGCATAGGAACAACAGATTAATGGGAAAACTGTTGATAAAGCAGTAACTATCATCCTCGAACTATTTAATCCACTGGAACAATTTTATGATGTCTTAGTACTTAATCATTTTAAATGATTCAGACCTGTTGAATAGAGGTAAGATTATCTGCCTCTTATAAACTCATGTAAAATATTTTACACAAAGTGAACCAAATTATATGCAACATAGGACTATGTGATTAAAATGCACTTCAGTGCTCACCCTTACATACCATTCAGAGACATTCTAGGAGAGCAAAGTGTAATATTCAGGTGCCCTTGAAAGAATGAACAATGAACACGTTGTCATTAGGAAAATTTAGCCACCCATGAGATAACTTTCAAAATATTATCAATAATGGATATTGCTGTCAGAACTATCTTCCTAAAATATATTAGACTATTTTTACTATCCTATATTCTGTGTTCAGTTGCTTAAAAAATTAAATTCAAAAGTGTTTGGCATTCAAAGCTGTTTATGCTAGCACCTCAGGTTACCTCTTCAGCATATTCTCCCACTACTCCACTGTGTGTATTCTGACCTAGTATTCTGTTATATTTTCTATTTCCTAATAATGTTAGATAATTCTAAATTTCCTTATATGGCTATGCTGATCTCTTAGCCTAAAATGCTTTCTCTATTTTTTTTACAGTTAAAAAAAAAAAAAAATTGAAGGCATTGCTCAAATGCAACATTCTCTTTTAAACTTTCCTGGATTCTCACAATTAGAATATATATATTTTTTGTTCCAGGCTTTTATAATGCTTATATTTCCATTTTTAATGCTTGTATTTCCATTTTGACTTGCATTGTGGGTAGTTTTTACTGTTTCTCCCAAATATTTGAGTCTCTGTGGGTAGGGCCTATGAGTAATTCAACTTGTGTTCCCCAGACTTTAGCAATTATCAGAATTTATTTAATGGTCATTGATATGGTTTGGCTGTGTCCCCAACCAAATCTCATTTTGAGTTGTAACTCCCACAATTCCCATATGTCATGGGAGGAACCCAGTGGGAAGTGATTGAATTATGGGGGCAGATTTTCCTGTGCTGTTCTCATGATAGTGAATGAGTCTCATGAGATCTGATGGTTTTAAAAATGGGAGTTTCTATGCACAAGCTCTTTTTGCCTGCTGCCATCCATGTAAGATGTGACTTGCTCCTTCTTGCCTTCTGCCATGATTGTGAGGCTTCTCCAGTGATGTGTAGCTGTGAGTTCTCCATTAAGCCTAATTCCTTTGTAAATTGCCTAGTCTCAGGTAGGTCTTTATCAGCAGCATGAGAACAGACTAATACAGTAATTCTTTGCAAGATGCTATTTGCTTTGGATACAAATATGAAAAGACATGGTCCCTTGCATGTGTTATATGCTTATGAAATACATATTGAATTGACTGATTAACAAGAGAAAGATCTCAGTTCTCCACCTCTGATAATGAGTTGCTATTGTTTTAAACAGTGTATAGTTCTAGAAAATCTAATAAACAGAATGAAGGAAGATATTTTAAAATACTGACAGTTCTTGTGAAGAAAATCAGTGAGGTTGAGATATGTCAAGATAGAAGAACATTAACTCCCTAATTTTGAACTTTACTATAGCTACTTTGTGTCATGATTTAACAAAGAGAATTATCTTATTTTGTCTGAGTCTTAAAGGACACAGCTTTGAAGCCTTTTCTATGGATGGTTGGATACTATCAGTTTCACATGTAATATGTAGGCACATTTATAGAGCTTTGAATTTGTGGAGTCTTTTAAAAAACTGATTATGATCAATATTCACATTCTTCCAAAAGCTCAAGAGCCCTTCATTGAAAAGCTTCCTAATATATAAAAGATATAAATTTGAATACTGAATATAGCTGAGAAGCTAGTTTGGGAATATGATATAGAAAGCCTTGATTCCCTAACTAAAAATTTTGAATTTTTAATTAGCAGTAACAAAACACTCAAAGTTCTAAGTAGTTGAATGACTTAATGTCCATTGTGTACGAGGCATGTTAAATGTGCTGAAGTAAGGTGGATAGGTTGTCTGCACAATAAGTGATTGAGGATTAGAGACCAGATATGAATATAGCTTCATTATTGGTGATAGATGATGAGAACAATGGCGAAAGTTACTTTGGAAATAAAAAAGACAGCACAGTGTTGTTAGAACCATTTCGGAAGATTTATCTAGAATCTAGTGATTGGTGAGAGACATGGGGAGGAGAGAAAAATGTAATAAACATGATAGGCCTGCATGCCTGGAAGTACCTTTTATGAAGGAACATAGGAGGAGAAAGATAATTGGAGAATGAGAGATTTTGCAACCGGCATGACCTACGTTATGTTTCGATAATGTTAACTTTCAAATCTCAGTGGATTAAAATGGAATAACAAATATTCATTTCATGTTGTTACTGCGTGTTTATTTTGGCCTGGCTGGCATTTCTGCTCCACATTTTCCTCACTCTGGGGCCCAGGTTGACAGATCAACCATTATCTGGAAAGTTACCAGTTGCTTTGGCCCAGGTAGAGGGAGAATCTGAGGGTCTAGAGTCAGAAATTACTACAGCCTGGAAGTGAGAGTGGCAACTTTAAATCATTGTCAGGTGACACTCTCTTCTTCTAATGCCAGTAAAGTGGGATATTTCCTGTTCATTACTTATGGCCTCACCCCTGATTTACTTCCCCCAGCATTATTGAGGCATAATTGACAAATAATAATTGTATATTTTTAAGATGCAAAACATGGTGTTTTGATGTGTGTACACATTGGGAAATGGTTACCACAATCAAGCTAATGAACTTATTTATCATCTTATGTAATTAACTTTTTTTGTGGTGAGAACACTTAAGATCTACTCTCTTAGCTCATTGTAAGTATACAATGCAGTATTATTAACTATAGTAACCATGCTATACGTTAGATCTCCAGACGTATTCATTTTGTATAATGGAAATTTTATCTCCTTTGACCAACATCTCCCCAGTTCCCCCAACACACCAGCCTCTGGCAACCACTATTCTACTCTCTGCTTTTAGACTCCATATATAAGGGAGATCATGCAGTATCTATCACATGTAGATATCTAGTTTTCCAACACCATTTATTGAAGACACTATCCTTTCTCCACTGTATGTTCTTGGCAGTTTTGTCAAAGATCAGTTGACCATATATATATATATAGATTTACTTTAGTTCTCTCTATTCTGTTTTATTGGTGTATATGTCTATTTTTATGCTAGTATCCTACTGTTTTGTTTACTATAGCTTTGTAATATATTTAAAAATCAGGAAGTGTGATACCTCTAGCTTTATTCTTTTTGCTCACTATTGCTTTTGCTCTTGGGGACTTTTGTGGTCTCATATAAATTTTAGGATTTTTTTTTTCTATTGATAGGGATTACATTGAATCAGCATAGCACATTGGGTAGTAGGGTCATTTTAACAACGTTTATTCTTCCAACCTGGGAACACAGGAAACTTTCCATTTATTTGTGTCTTCTTAAATTTGTTTCATTAATGTTTTGTAGTTTTCAGTGAACTGAAAGTGGACCCCTGGTTCAGTTTACTCCTAATATTTTATTCTTTTTGAAGCTATTGTAAATGGAATAGTCATCTTAATTTCTTTTTCAGATAGTTCATTGTTAGTATATATTAATGCAAATTGTTCAAGAGTGTGATTTAAAATTTTTATATTTTTGTGAATTTTAATTTTCCCTCCCATTATTGATTTCATGCCACTGGGGTCCAAAAAAATACTTGATATGATTGCAGTCTTCTTAAGTTTGTTAAGACGTGTTTTGTGGCTTGTGATTATATAAATATGATCTATCCTGGAAAATTTTCCATGTGTGCTTGAGAAAAATGTTTATTCTGTTGCTGTTGGATGAAATGTTCTATATGTCTATTAGATCCACTTGGTTATAGGTTATTCAAATCCAATGTTTCCATATTAATTTTCTGTCTGGATGATCTATCCATTGTTGAAAGTGAGTATTGAAGTCTCCTGCTAGCAGTATATTGCTATAAATTTCTCCCTTCAGTTCCATTAATATTTGCTTTATATATTTATATTTCTAATGCTTTATATATTTATATGCTCCAATGTTAATGTTTGCTTCATATATTTATATGTTCCAATTTATACCCAATGTATCTGGTCCAACATTAGAATATATATATTATATATATATATAAAATCATTTTTCATCTCTTTATTCTTAGCCTATGTGTGTCCTTAAAGCTAAAGTGAATCTAGTGTAGACAGTGTATATTTGGTCTTTTTTTTTTTTTTTTAATCCATTCAGCCAGTCTGTCTTTTGAGTGAAAAATTTAATCCATTTACATTTAAAGTAATTATTGGTAGGTAAGAACTTCTTACTGCAATTTTGTTTATTTTTTTTATCACTGGTTTCTACTTCTTCTGTTCCTCTTCTTCCATTTTTGTTGTCTTCCTTTGTCATTTGATGAGTTTTGTAGTGGTATGCTTTGATTTCATTTTCTTTATCCTTTGTGGATCTACTAGAAGTTTTGTCTTTCTGGTTACCATGAGGCTTACATAATCTTATAGAAGTCTATTTCATGCTGATAACAACTTAACTTTAACTGTGTACAAAAACACTACACTTTTAATTCTCCTCTTCCCACATTTTATGTCATTGCCATCACAATTTACATCATTTTATACTGTGCATCCATTAACAAATTATTGTAGCTATGATTATTGTTAATACTTTGTCTTTCAACTTTTACACTAGATTTTAAAAATCTTTTGTGCATCACCATTACAGCATTAGAGTACTCTGAATTTGACTATTTATATTTATTAGTGAGTTTTATACTTTTATATGTTTTCATGTTATTAATTAGTATTCTTTCATTTCAACTTGAAGAGAACCCCTTTTTGCATTCCTTGCAAGGCAGGCCTTAGTGGTGATGAGCTCTTTCAGCCTTTGTTTGTCTGTGAAAATCTCTATCTATTCTTCATTTCTCAAGGACAGCTTTGTCAGTTATAATATGCTCAGCTGGCACTTTTTCCTTTCAGTACTTTGAATATATCATCCTACTCTTTCTTGAAATGTCAAGGTTCTGCTGAGAAATCCACTAATAACCTTATGGAGGTTCTCTTGTATTAGTCACTTTTCTTTATTTTATTTTATTATTATACTTTAAGTTCTAGGGTACATGTGCACAACGTGCAGGTTTGTTACATATGTATACATGTGCCATGTTGGTAGTCACTTTTCTCTTGTTTCAAAATGTTCTCTTTGTATATGAGTTTTGATAATTTGATTTCAAAAAGATTCCTATTTAAATTTGGGACATCTCAACTTATTGTATTATAACCAAAATATCTTTATGATGCCTTTTTATTTTACTGGCAAACAGTGATAAGCTATGTTGGACAAGACTGAAAAATAATTTGGCCTAAGAAATAGAATAGAGAATAAATTTTTAGTATTAATTCCTAAGTGGTTTTGGGATTAATTTAGTTAATATGTGGTTTTGGCATATTTTAGTGTCTTCTGGGAGAAAACTTTATACTGCTGAAATTGTCGTCCTGGGATAAAAAACAAATGGTCTTACAAAGGTGAGAGCAGATAATTTTGATAGACTGCTGATCTCTCTGGAGGGTGATGTCTCCATACCTGGTTATTCCTAAAATATTGGTTAAGCCTAAAAGGTAGAGATGAAAGAAAAACTGAGAAGTGGTGGGGTAAATACTTATTCCGTTCTTCTGATGTCTCTTGCAGGTAGAAGGACATCTTTCCCCTCTGTGCTCCTTGCTTTTCCTCATGAGAAAAGAATGGACTAACCTCATTGGTGAGTTTGGGACAAGGAACAGAGCATGTTTGGCATATTATTTCCCTTTCGTCTTTGTGATTCTTCTCTCTGTAGAGAGATCTGATATGCTCTTGGTTATATGGGGAAAGGACTTCCATTGTTCAGTGCTGATAGTGACTGAAGTGTAAGTATCTAATTCTGGATAAGGGAGTTTTAGGAACATCTTTTTTTCTCCAAAGCCATCTATTCCAATCCAGTTTAATCTATAATAAACTTGATATTTTTATCTGATCTTCCTCACATTTTTGCTTTCAATTGGCTTGTATCTGACAGGGAAGAGAGTATCATATAAGCTGTCTTCAAACCTCAGCAGTCTTTATGTTATTTTGAATAGGGATGCAATTTGTAAACATATAGGCTGGTCAATGCTTAGGTGAAATTGATTGGTCAATGTTTCATTTTTGGAACATTTTCAGATCCAGAAATATTTGCTATTTACAAATATTTCCAAAGGATTCTAAATTATTTGGTTGAACAAATAAAAGCTGATGCATAAACAAAGTTTAAAAACCAGAATACCATTCTGACTTTGGATAATGGGTTACTAGAAGGTTTGTGGGGTAGATAAATGAATGTGATAAGTAGCCAAATATTTTGAGATGTGTTAAAGTGAGATGTATCTCAGACATGAGGATGGTCTTGGAAAAACCAGAAAACATGTTCAATCAGGAAACATGGTCAATGAAGAGTTTGGTGTGTGATTGTGCAGTGTTAGTAAGAGAAGGCATCAGTGATTGGAGAAAGAATTTGTGTACGGCTATATAAGTGTGCATTTCTGTGTGTGTGTAGGGTGTGTGTGTATATGTTTATGGTTGTGTGGATGAGCATATGTGTGGGTGGGTGGGTGACTGAGTGTGGGTATGTATGGGTGTGGGTATGTGTGGTGTGTTTTTGGGTGCATGTGGTTGTTTGTATGTATGATTGTGTATGGTTGGGTGAACGTGTATAGTTGTATGGGTGTGTGTTTGCCTGGTTGTGTGTGTATGTGTGTGTCTGTGTATATAGGTATGGGTGTGGCTGGTGAGGGACATGGGTGTGTCTAGGTCTGTGTGTATGCGTGTGTGTATTGGTATGATGGGTACGAAGTGCACAGCAGAGGGCAGATGAAAGAAAAATGCTTATATAGTGACAGAAGACAACAATTTCCTCAGTGAATTTCAAAATACATCTTGGGGAAATATCAAACAAGTGTTGACTTTTCAGATATTTGTACTAAAATTTAACCTGAAAGATTAGAATTTTCTTTTAATTAAGACAATTTGAAGAAGCACAATCAGAGCCTGTGAACAATCTTTTACAAACTGAGACAGTAGTCCTAGAGAACCTCACATATGGTTGGGCAGTTTCTGTGCATAGTGCACATTGCTCCTAGTAAGGATGGGGGTAGGGGTTGAAATTCAGCTGTTTCTTTTTTTGCTGAGTCGTGAGCCCTACATCCAGAATGGGTGCCTTTTTCTAATTGTACAATAATGTCCTGAGGTCCTAGATAGCATAGTGGGATGGGGTTTTTATGGTTTATTTTTCCATGTGTGTCTTAAATGTATACTTACCTCTCTCTGGAACAGTTCCTATTAATGGGTACAATTTCTCCTGGCCTAAAGGAACAAGTTTCTTTTCAAAAAAAAAAAAAAAAAAAAAAAAAAAAAAAAAAAAAAAGAAAGGCTGATCTGGAACCTGAGAAATTTGGACAAATTTACTGACAAGCACTTTAGAGGCTTACGGACGACATTTGTTGTTAGTCTAGGAAAATGTGTAGGTACCTTTTTTCCTTCCTGAACTCCTACTATGGTTTTGCTCTTTTTCTTAGCTCTTCCCAGATACATTTTATTTAATAATAATTTTAGATATTTGTGTTTTGAAAAAAGATCTCTTGAAGAATAAAATCTCAAAGACATCTAGGAATGAATTTCTAGTGCCGCAAAGAAGCCTCACAGGAGCATGGTGTTGGAGAGTGGGGTGGGCTCATAAATCCCATTGTGACAGCATTGATTTGTTCCTTCTAAGAGATACACATTTCTCAAATATTTGAAGAAATCAGAAGTCCTGAGAAAGACACCTGACGAGTCCTTCTCTCAGGAGAGCAGACTTTAGATAAGAGATTAGTGGAAGGTTTGTGGGCTAGATAAATGAATGCGATAGCCAAGTATTTTGAGATGGGTCAGAGTAAGACCAAGTATTTTGAAGTTGTGCATATAGAGAATTAATAACTCTAAGAAATCTAAGGGAAAGATTGCATATGAAAAACTGAGAAGGAGTTGCAATGGATCATCCTAAGGAGGGGTTTACCTTTGCCAGCCTTTCCAATGTGCTGAGTCTAGGGCAAACAAAGTTTCTCAAGCCTCATTTATCCTTTTATAGCACATTAATAAAGTGATTCACTTGTTTGTCAGCACTTTTTACTCTATAAAGCCTCAAATTGACATCAATCACATATGCCAAGGTGTACAGAATAATAAATGCATCTTTCTCCAAATCTAACTGCAGTGGATTCATACAGCCCCTTTTAATTTACTTTACCTAAGCTATATATTTTAACTCCTTACAGGGATCAGCTTTCTGCATGCCTAGGCAGTTATTTGAAGGACACAGGATTGTTTCTTCCATCACCCTCTATATTTCAGCCTTCCTTTCACTAATATGTCACTGATGTATTAATTTCTAACATGAATCATGTGTATGTCTTTGCTGAGGAACTATAGGGAGTTACATAATATAGTTTAAAAAGGTGAAGATATTGTATGCAAACAGACCTTGAGTTCAAGTCCTCAGTCTGCTAATTGCCAGATGTTTGACCTTGAGAGACTAATTTAAATCCACTGAACCTCAGTTTCTGTATCTTTAAGACTATTATAATGATTCCTAATTTTCAGCCTTTGGGAGAATTAACTTATATATGAGAATTACATTAAATATCTAGCTTAATATCTGACACTATGGTAGGAAAATTTATGTAATTATATTTGTAGAAATTTTACCTCTTTTTTTTGCAAATCTGAAAATTATAAAAGCATATTATAAGAAACTTTCAATGGTGATGAGTATAATAGTAGAGATGACCCATTCTTGTAATCATATATTTTTTTCCTCTAAAATCTTACTTGAAGTTTAGAGTGCTAGTTAAGGTCCTGTGTTCTGCTGGTTTAGGAATTGTCATTTTAACTGAAATACATTAGTCTCCTTTTATCTAGAGTTCTGCTTTCCATGGTTTCAGTTACCTATGGTCCACTGTGATCTAGATATATTAAATGGAAAGTCCCAGAAATAAACAATTCATAAGTTTGACGTTGCATATCATTCTGAGTAGTGTGATGAAGTTTCATGTTGTCCCACCCTGTTCTGTTCTGGGTGTGAATCATCCCTTTGTCCAGGGTGTGCATGCTGTATATGCTACCGCACTCATTCATTAGTCACTTAGTAGTTCTGTTGATAGTGAAAGAAACAGCACTTTTCCCCATGATTATCTTATTCCCAAAGATCATGACATATCCTCAGATATCAGCATGCAAAAGTGAGGGATAAAGTTTAAATTTTTTCCTAGATTGATTTAAATGTAATTGACAAGTAAAATTGAATTATGAAGTACAATGTGATGTATTGATATATGTATGAGGATGTAGTTGTTTTTGCTAGGGAGGAAAGAATATGGGAGAAATATTCAAAGTTGCATTGACTTGGGGCACAAGAGGAGATATGGTGACCCTGGTCATGTTGTAGTGTAAGTTTGTTTAGTAATCTTTTGATATAATGTTATTGATTTGATGTTCAACTTTAGCAAATATAACATGCAATCTTGAGTTAGTATAATATTGGTTGGTAATATAACCTTTAAAATCAAAAGACTTAAGAATCCCTTAGAATCAATTTCCTCCTTCCCAATACTGTAGTTTTAAATTATCTCCTTGTGTTTTTATGTAGACTATTTATTGAAGGATAAAATAATGAAAATGTGCAAAATTCATGAATGTACATTTTAATAAATCTTCACAAGTTTTATTTTATACAGATGGAACTAGCGTCTAGATTAAAAATCAAAGCATTGCCCGAAACCCAGAAGTGCCCTTATGCCCCTTTAAGTTACTATCCAATCCTCTTTCCCTGCCATCAAGGATAATTTTATTCTGACTTTTAATACCATAGATTAGTTTCACCTCCTTTTGCCTCTTTGTAAATAGATTTATATGATATGTACTCTTTAGTGCCTTACTTATTTTATTCATGCTATGTTTTGAGATTCATTTTATTTTGGGTAGGTATAACTAATTCATTCTCATTGTTGTATGATATATCATTATATGTAATACTATAATTAATATATCTGTTCTTTTAATGGTGGACATTTTGGTATTATGAACATTTCCAGATTGATGGTATTACAAATAGTGCCATTATGCACATTCTGGTTTGTATCTTTTGTTGACCATACATATATATGTCTAGAGTGTGTATACCACAGAATGAAGTTGCAGGGTGCAGGCTGTACATACATAGATTACCTTTGGTAGATGCATCTGAACAGTAGTTGTACCAACTTATACTCTCATCAGTCCATGTATGAGAATACCAGTTCCTCCTTACCAAAGCCAACATTCGGTATTTTCTATCATTTTAATTTTTACCCTTCTGATGCATTTAATTTGAATTTCTCTGATGACCATTTGTATATCCTCTTTTATGAATTGCCTGTGCAAGTCTTCTGGTCATGTTTTTCTATTGAATTGTCTTCCTTTTTCATGTTGATTTGAAGGTGTTCTTTATATACTTTGGAATCATACAGTATATTCTCAGTTGAGTATGTCTTATTTTTGCTCAAAATATGATTGTAAGATGCTTCAATACTTCCTGTTTCTCAGTTGTTTTATTTAGGATAATGGCCACCAGCTCCATCTGTGTTGCTGTGAAGGACATGGTTTTATTCTGTTTTATGGTTACATGGTATTCCATGGGATATTTTCTTTATCCAATCAACCATTTGTGGAGACTTAAGTTGATTCATGACTTTGCTATTGTAAATAGTGCTGCAATAAACATATGAGCACAGGTGTCTTCTTGACAAAACAATTTCTTTTCCTTTGGATAAAAATCCAGTAGTGGGATTGGTGGGCTGAATGGCAGTTCTATTTTGTTCTTTGAGAAATCTCTATACTGTTTTCTGTAGGGGTTAAACTGCTTTATACCCCCCTCCAATGGTGTGTAAGTGTTCTCTTTTCTCTGCATCCTTGCCAACATCTGTTATTTTTTGACTTTTTAGTAATAGCCATGCTGACTAGTGTGAGATGGTACCTCATTGTGGTTTCGATTTGCATGTCTCTGATGATTAGTGGTGCTGAATCCTTTTTTAAAAAATATGTTTGTTGGCTGCTTGGATGTCTTCTTTTGAGAAATGTCTATTCATGTCTTTTGCCCAGTTTTCAATGTGGTTATTTGGTTTTTGCCTGTTGAGTTGTTTAAGTTCCTTATAGATTCTGGATATTAGACCTTTGTTGGATGTATAGTTTGCTAATGTTTTCTCCCATTCTGAAGGCTGTCCATTTATGCTGTTGATAGTTTCTTTGGCTGTGAAGAAGCCCCTTAGTTTAATTAAGTCTCACTTGTAAACTTTCATTTTCGCTGCAATTACTTTTGAAGACTTAGTCATAAATTCTTTCCCAAGACTGATGTTCAGAATGGTGTTTCCTAGGTTTTCTTCAAGGATTCTTTGAAATTTTTTTAATTTTTAATTTTTGTGGGTACATAGTACATGTGTGTATTTATGGGGTACATGAGATGTTTTGATAGAGGTATGCAATGTGAAATAATCATATCATGGAGAATGGAGTATCTATCCCCTCAAGCATTTATCCTTTATGTTACAAACAATTCAGTTATAATCTTTTAGTTATTAAATATGTAAAATTTTTGTTGACTATAGTCATGGTTGTGCTATTAAATAGTAGGTCTTATTTTTGAACTATTTTTCTGTACCCGTTAACCATACCCACTCCACCCACCCAGCCCCTTACTATCCTTTTGGGCCTCTGGTAGCCATCCTTCTACTCTCTATCTCCATGAATTCAATTGTTTTGATTTTTAGATCTCACAAACAAATGAGAACATATGATGTTTATCTTTCTGTGCCTGGCTTATTTCACTTAACGTAATGATCTCCACTACCATCCATGTTGTTGCTAATGGCTGGATCTCATTCTTTTATGACTGAATAGTACTCCATTGTGTATAAGCACCACCTTTTCTTGGTGAACACTTAGGTTGCTTCCAAATCTTGACTATTGTGAACAGTGCTGCAACAAACATGGGAGTGCAGATACCACTTTGATATACTGATTTCCTTTCTTTTCAGTATATACCCAGCAGTGGGATTACTGGATCATATAGTAACTCAATTTTTAGTTTTTCTGAGGAACCTTCAAACTGTACTCCATAGTGATTGTACTAATTTACATTTCCAAAAACAGTGTGTGAGGATTCCCTTTTATCCACAGCCAAGATGTTGGCTTATATCTCTTGGATATAAGCCATTTTAACCAGCATGAGACGATATCTCATTGTAGTTTTGGTTTGCATTTCTCTGATGATCAATGATGTTGAGTGCCTTTTCATATGCCTGTTTCCTATTAGTATGTCTTCTTTTGAGAAATACCTATTCAAATCTTTTGCCCGTTTTCTGATTGGGTTATTAGATTTTTTCCTGTAGAATTGTTTGAGTTTCTTATACAGTCTGGTTTTTAATCCCTTGTCAGATGAGTAGTTTGCAAATATTTTCTCCTATTTGTGCGTTGTTTGTTCACTTTGTTGATTATTTCCCTCACTGTGCAGAAGCTTTTGCACTCGTTGCGCTCTCATTTGTCCGTTTTTGGCTTGGTTGCCTGTGCTTGTAGGGTATTACTCAAGAAATATTTGTCTACAACAATGTCCTGGTGAGTTTTCCTAATGTTTTCTTGTAGTCATTTCATAGTTTGAGGTCTTAGATTTAAGTCTTTAATCTATTTTTATTTGATTTTTATATGATGAGAGATAGGGGTCTAGTTTCATTCTCCTGCCTAAGGATATTCAGTTTCCCCATCATCATTTATTGAAGAGAATGCCTTTTCCCTACTGTATATTCTTTGCCTCTTTGTTAACAACGAGTTCACTATAGGTGTGTGGATTTATTTGTGGATCCTCTATTCTGTTCCATTGGTCTGTGTGTCTGATTTTATGCCAGTACTGTGCTGTTTTGGTTACTATGGTTCTGTAGAATAATTTGAAGTCAGGTAATGTGATTTCTCCAGTTTTGTTCTTTTTGCTTGTGATATCTCAGGCCATTCTGGGTCTTTTGCAGTTCCATATAAATTTTAGGATTGTTTTTTCTATTTCTGTGAAGAATGTAATTGGTATTTTGATAGAAGGTGAATTGAATCTGTAGATTGATTGCTTTGGATAGTATAGACATTTAAGCAATATTTATTCCTCTAATCCATGAATATGGAATATTTTTCTTTCCCTCTTCTGTTTGTTTCAACAGTGGTTTATAGTTTTCATTGTAGAGATCTTTTATTTCTTTGGTTAAATTAATTCCTAGCTATTTAATTTTATTTGTGACTATTACAAATGGGATTACTTTCTAAAATTTCTTTTTCATATTGTTCACTGTTGGCATATAAAAATGCTACTGATTTTTGTATGTTGATTTTGTATTCTGCAACTTTACTGAATTGGTTTATCAGTTCTCATTGTTTTTTGATGGAGTATTTAGGCTTCTCTATGTATAATATATCATCTGCAAACAAGAATAATTTTACTTCTTCTTTTCCAATTTGGATGCCCTTTATTCCTTTCTTTTGTCTGATGGCTTTAGCTAGGACTTCTAGTACTATGTTGAGTAACAGTGGTGATAGTGGGCATCCTTGCCATGTTCCAGATCTTAGAGAAAAGGCTTTCAGTTTTGTCCACTCAATATGATACTAGCTGTGGGTGTGTCATATATGGCTTTTGTTATGTTAAGGTATGTTCCTTCTATACCCAGTTTTTTATCATAAAGGGATGTTAAATTTTATCAAATGTATTTTCACCATCATTAGAAATAATCATATGGTTTTTATCCTTCATCCTGTTGATATGATGTGTCACACTGATTGATCTGCATATGGTGAATCATTCTTGCATCCCAGGAATAAATCCCACTTGATCGTGATGAATGATCTTTCTAATGTATTGTTGAGTTCAGTCTGCTAGTATTTTGCTGAGGATTTTTGCATCAGTATTCATCAGAGATGTTGGCCTGTAGTTTGTTTTTATTTTTTTAATGTGTCTTTGTCTGGTTTTGATATTGGAGTAATGCTGGCCTCATAGAATGAGCTTGGATATATTCTCTCCTCCTGAATATTTCAGAATATTTTGAGTAGGATTGGTATTAATTCTTCTTTAAAGTTTTGGTAGAGTTCAGTAGTGAAACCATGAGGTGCAGGGGTTTTCTTGACTGGGAGACTTTTGGGAGACATTTTTTTTTTGAGTCAGGGTCTCACTCTGTCACCCAGGCTGGAGTGCAGTGGTGTGATCTCAGCTCACTGCAACCTCTGCCTCCCGGGTTCAAGCAATTCTCGTGCCTCAGCCTCCCCAATAGCTGGGATTACGGGTGCCCACCTCCCAAAGTGTTGGCATTACAGACATGACCCACTGCACCTGGCCACTGGGAGACTTTTTTTTTCTTTTTTTGAGACAGAGTCTTATTCCATCACCTGGCCTGGAGTGCAGTGATGTGATCTCAGCTCACTGCAACCTCCGCCTCCTGGGTTCAAGCAATTCGCCTGCCTCAGCCTCTGGAGTAGCTGGGACAACAGGCACATGCCACCACGGCTGGCTACTTTTGTATTTTTAGTAAAGATAGGGTTTCGCCATGTTGGCCAGGCTGGTCTCGAACTCCTGACCTTAAGTTACGCACTCACCTCAGCCTCCCAAAGTGCTGGGATTACAGGCATGAGCCACCATTACCGGCCCACTGGAAGACTTTTATTACAGCTTTGATCTTGTTACTTGTTATTATTCTGTTCAGATTTTGGATTTCTTCCTGGTTCAGTCTTGATAGATTGTATGTCTGGGAATTTGTCCATTGTTTCCTAGATTTTCTAATTTATTGGCATATAGTTGCTCATACTAGCCACTAATGATCCTTTGAATTTCTGTAGTATCAGTTGTAATGTCTCTTTTTTCATTTCTGATTTTATTTATTTATATCTTCTCTCTTTTTTTGTGTTAGTCTGGCTAATGGTTGGTCAATTTTGTTTAACTTTTCAAAAAACTAACTTTTTGTTTTACTAATATTTTGTATTGTTTTCTTCATTTCAATTTCGTTTATTTCTGCTATAATCTTTATTATTTCTTTTCTTCTACTAGTTTTTGTGTTTGGTTTGCTCTTGCTTTTCTGGTTCTTTAAAATGCATTATTGGCTGGGCGTGGTGGCTCAAGCCTGCAATCCTGGCACTTTGGGAGGCTGAGACGGGCAGATCACGAGGTCAGGAGTTCGAGACCATCCTGGCTAACACGGTGAAACCCTGTCTCTACTAAAAATACAAAAAACTAGCCAGGCGAGGTGGCGGGCGCCTGTAGTCCCAGCTACTCGGGAGGCTGAGGCAGGAGAATGGTGTAAACCCGGGAGGCGGAGCTTGCAGTGAGCTGAGATCTGGCCACTGTACTCCAGCCTGGGCGGCAGAGCGAGACTCCGTCTCAAAAAAAAAAAAAAAAAATGCATTATTAGATTGTTTATTTGAAGTTTTTTCTCCTTTTTGATGTAGGCACTTATTGCTATAAACTTCCCACTTAGTATTGCTTTTATTGTGTCCTATAGGTTTCGATATGTTGTGTTTCATTATCATTTGTTTCAAGAAATTTTTCAATTTCCTTCTTCATTTCTTCATAGAGCCACTGGTCATTTAGGATCATATGGCTTAATTTCTATGTATTTGTATAGTTTCCAAAATTCTTCCTGTTTTTAATTTCTAGTTTTATTCCATTTTGCTTAGAGAAGATCCTTGATATTATTTCAGTGTTTTTGGTCTATCTTTGAGAATGATTCATGTGCTGAGGAAAAGAATACATATTCTGCAGCTGTTGGATGAAATGTTCTGTAAATATTTATTAGATCCACTTGGTCTATAGTGCAGATTAAGTCTAATGTTTTCTTTGTTGATTTTCTGTCCGGAAGATCTGTCCAGTGCTGCAAGTGGGTGTTGAAGTCTTCAGCTATGATTGCACTGGGGCCTTTCTTCAGCTATGATTGCACTGGGGCCTATCTATCTTTCTAGTGATATTTACTTTGTATATCTGTGTGCTCCAGTGTTGGGTGCATATATATTTAAAATTTTATGTCTTCTTGCTGAATTGACCTCTTAATCATTATATAGTGTCCTTCTTTGTCTTTTCTTATAGTTTTTGTCTTGAAATCTATTTTTTCTCATATAATTATTCCTGCTGTGTTTTAGTTTCCATTGGCATAGAATATCTTGTTTCATTTCTTTATTTTCGGTCCATGTGTGTCTTTATGGGTGAAGTGTATTTCTTGTAGGTCATGGGTCTTGTTTTTTCACTCATTCAGCCAGTCTATGTCTTTTGATTGAAGAGTTTAGTCCATTTACATTCAACATTGCTATTAATAAGAACTTACTTTTGCATTTTGTTATTTATTTTCAGGTTGTTTTGTGGTCTTCCTTCTTTTTTTCCTTCCTGTCTTTGTTTATTGAAGGTAATTTTCTCTAGTGACATGGTTTAGTTTCATTCTATTTTTGTGTGTCCATGATATGTTTTTTGATTTGAGATGACCACGAGTCATGCAAAAACTATTTTATAACCCATTATTTTAACCTAATAATTACTTAGCACTGTTTGCATAAACAAACAAACAGGCAAAAAGAAAAGTAATAGAAACACTGTCTTAAGTTCATCTTCCCACATTTTAACTTTTTTATTGTTTCTATTTATATTTTATTGTACTGCCTATGTCTTGAAAAATTGTAGTTATTCTTTTTGATTGGTTCATCATCTAGTCTTTCTACTTAGGAGAAGAGTAGTTTACATATGACAGTTACAGTGTTATAATATTCCATGCTTTTCTGTTTGTTTATGTTATGGCTAGCCAGCTGTCCCAGCACCATTTATTAAATAGGGAATTGATATCATTTGGCTGTGTCCGTACCCATATCTCATCTTTAATTGTAATCCCCATAATCCCCATGTGTCATGGGAGGGACCTGGGGAAGGTAATTGAATCACGGGGATGGTTTCCCCCATGCTGTTCTCATGATAGTGAGAGTTCTCACAGACCTTCTGGTTTTATAAGCAACTGGCATTTCCCTTGCTAGTTTTAGTTACTGCAGACTTGTGGTACAGTTTGAAATCAGGTAGTGTGATGCCTCCAGCTTTGTTCTTTTTGCTTAGGATTCTGTTGGCTATACGGGCTCTTGTTTGGTTCCATATGAAATTGAAAGTAGTTTTTTTTCTAATTCTGTGAAGAAAGTCAATGGTAGCTTGGTGGTGATAGCATTGAGTATATAAATTACTTTGGGCAGTATGGCCATTTTCACAATATTGATTCTTCCTATCCATGAGCATGGAATGTTTTTCCATTTGTTTGTGTCCTCTCTTATTTCTTTGATCAGTGGTTTGTAGTTCTCCTTGAAGAGGTCCTTCACATCCCTTGTAAGTTGTATTCCTAGGTATTTTATTTTCTTGGTAACAATTGTGAATGGGAGTTCACTCATGATTTGGCTCTGTGTTTGTCTGTCATTGGTGTATAAGAATGCTTGTGATTTTTGCTCATTGATCTTGTATGCTGAGACTTTGCTGAAGTTGCTTATCAACTTAAGGAGATTTTGGGCTGAAATGATGGGGTTTTCTAAATATACAGTCATGACATCTGCAAACAGGGACAATTTGACTTCCTCTTTTCCTAATTGAATCCCCTTTATTTCTTTCTCCTGCCTGATTGCCCTGGCCAGAACTTCCAACACTATGTTGAATATGAGTGGTGAGAGAGGGCATCCCTGTCTTGTGCCTGTTTTCAAAAGGAATGCTTCCAGTTTTTGCCCATTCAGTATGATATTGGTTGTGGGTTTGTTGTAAATCGCTATTTTTCTTTCAGCTGAACTCACCACTTTTTTATTTTATTTTATTTTTTTATTTTTTATTTTTTTAATTAATTAATTAATTTATTTTATTATTATACTTTAAGTTCTAGGGTACATGTGCATAACGTGCAGGTTTGTTACATATGTATACTTGTGCCATGTTGGTGTGCTGCACCCATCAACTCGTCAGCACCCATCAACTCGTCATTTATATCAGGTATAACTCCCAATGCAATCCCTCCCCCCTCCCCCCTCTCCATGATAGGCCCCGGTGTGTGATGTTCCCTTTCCCGAGTCCAAGTGATCTCATTGTTCAGTTCCCACCTATGAGTGAGAACATGCGGTGTTTGGTTTTCTGTTCTTGCGATAGTTTGCTGAGAATGATGGTTTCCAGCTGCATCCATGTCCCTACAAAGGACACAAACTCATCCTTTTTCATGGCTGCATAGTATTCCATGGTGTATATGTGCCACATTTTCTTAATCCAATCTGTCACTGATCGACATTTGGGTTGATTCCAAGTCTTTGCTATTGTGAATAGTGCCGCAATAAACATACGTGTGCATGTGTCTTTATAGCAGCATGATTTATAATCCTTTGGGTATATACCCAGTAATGGGATGGCTGGGTCATATGGTACTTCTAATTCTAGATCCTTGAGGAATCGCCATACTGTTTTCCATAATGGTTGAACTAGTTTACAATCCCACCAACAGTGTAAAAGTGTTCCTATTTCTCCACATCCTCTCCAGCACCTGTTGTTTCCTGATTTTTTAATGATTGCCATTCTAACTGGTGTGACATGGCATCTCATTGTGGTTTTGATTTGCATTTCTCTGATGGCCAGTGATGATGAGCATTTTTTCATGTGTCTGTTGGCTGTATGAATGTCTTCTTTTGAGAAATGTCTGTTTATATCCTTTGCCCACTTTTTGATGGGGTTGCTTGTTTTTTTTCTTGTAAATTTGTTTGAGTTCTTTGTAGGTTGTGGATATTAGCCCTTTGTCAGATGAGTAGATTGCAAAAATTTTCTCCCATTCTGTAGGTTGCCTGTTCACTCTGATGGTAGTTTCTTTTGCTGTGGAGAAGCTCTTTAGTTTAATTAGATCCCATTTGTCAATTTTGGCTTTTGTTGCCATTGCTTTTGGTGTTTTAGGCATGAAGTCCTTGCCCATGGCTATGTCCTGAATGGTATTACCTAGGTTTTCTTCTAGGGTTTTTATGGTATTAGGTCTAACATTTAAGTCTCTAATCCATCTTGAATTAATTTTCGTATAAGGAGTAAGGAAAGGATCCAGTTTCAGCTTTCTACTTATGGCTAGCCAATTTTCCCAGCACCATTTATTAAATAGGGAATCCTTTCCCCATTTCTTGTTTTTGTCATGTTTGTCAAAGATCAGATGGCTGTAGATGTGTGGTATTATTTCTGAGGACTCTGTTCTGTTCCATTGGTCTATATCTCTGTTTTGGTACCAGTACCATGCTGTTTTGGTTACTGTAGCCTTGTAGTATAGTTTGAAGTCAGGTAGCATGATGCCTCCAGCTTTGTTCTTTTGACTTAGGATTGTCTTGGCAATGCGGGCTCTTTTGTGGTTCCATATGAACTTTAAAGCAGTTTTTTCCAATTCTGTGAAGAAACTCATTGGTAGCTTGATGGGGGTGGCATTGAATCTATAAATTACCTTGGGCAGTATGGCCATTTTCACGATATTGATTCTTCCTATCCATGAGCATGGTATGTTCTTCCATTTGTTTGTGTCCTCTTTTATTTCACTGAGCAGTGGTTTGTAGTTCTCCTTGAAGAGGTCCTTTACATCCCTTGTAAGTTGGATTCCTAGGTATTTCATTCTCTTTGAAGCAATTGTGAATGGGAGTTCATTCATGATTTGGCTCTGTGTTTGTCTGTTACTGGTGTATAAGAATGCTTGTGATTTTTGCACATTAATTTTGTATCCTGAGACTTTGCTGAAGTTTCTTATCAGCTTAAGGAGATTTTGGGCTGAGACAATGGGGTTTTCTTAATATACAATCATGTCATCTGCAAAGAGGGACAATTTGACTTCTTCTTTTCCTAACTGAATACCCTTGATTTCTTTCTCTTGCCTGATTGCCCTAGCCAGAACTTCCAACACTATGTTGAATAGGAGTGGTGAGAGAGGGCATCCCTGTCTTGTGCCAGTTTTCAAAGGGAATTTTTCCAGTTTTTGCCCATTCAGTATGATATTGGCTGTGGGTTTGTCATACATAGCTCTTATGATTTTGAGATACGTTCCATCAATACCGAATTTATTGAGAGTTTTTAGCATGAAGGGATGTTGAATTTTGTCAAAGGCCTTTTCTGCATCTATTGAGATAATCATGTGGTTTTTGTCTTTGGTTCTGTTTATATGCTGGATTACATTTATTGATTTGCATATGTTGAACCAGCCTTGCATCCCAGGGATGAAGCCCACTTGATCATGGTGGATAAACTTTTTGATGTGCTGCTGGATCTGGTTTGCCAGTATTTTATTGAGGATTTTTGCATCGATGTTCATCAGGGATATTGGTCTAAAATTCTCTTTTTTTGTTGTGTCTCTGCCAGGCTTTGGTATCAGGATGATGTTGGCCTCCTAAAATGTGTTAGGGAGGATTCCCTCTTTTTCTATTGATTGGAATAGTTTCAGAAGGAATGGTACCAGCTTCCCCTCGTACCTCTGGTAGAATTCAGCTGTGAATTCATTTGGTCCTGGACTTTTTTTGGTTGGTAGGCTATTAATTATTGCCTCAATTTCAGAGCCTGCTATTGGTCTATTCAGGGAGTCAGCTTCTTCCTGGTTTAGTCTTGGAAGAGTGTAAGTGTCCAGGAAATTATCCATTTCTTCTAGATTTTCTCGTTTATTTGCGTAGAGGTGTTTATAGTATTCTCTGATGGTAGTTTGTATTTCTGTGGGGTCGGTGGTGATATCCCTTTTATCATTTTTTATTGCGTCTATTTGATTCTTCTCTCTTTTCTTCTTTGTTAGTCTTGCTAGTGGTCTATCAATTTTGTTGATCTCTTCAAAAAACCAACTCCTGGATTCATTGATTTTTTGGAGGGTTTTTTGTGTCTCTATCTCCTTCAGTTCTGCTCTGATCTTACTTATTTCTTGCCTTCTGCTGGCTTTTGAATGTGTTTGCTCTGGCTTCTCTAGTTCTTTTAATTGCGATGTTAGAGTGTCAATTTTAGATCTTTCCTGCTTTCTCTTGTGGGCATTTAGTGCTATAAATTTCCCTCTACACACTGCTTTAAATGTGTCCCAGAGATTCTGGTATGTTGTATCTTTGTTCTCATTGGTTTCAAAGAACATCTTTATTTCTGCCTTCATTTCGTTATGTACCCAGTAGTCATTCAGGAGGAGGTTATTCAGTTTCCATGTAGTTGAGCAGTTTTGATTGAGTTTCTTAGTCCTGAGTTCTAGTTTGATTGCACTGTGGTCTGAGAGACAGTTTGTTATAATTTCTGTTCTTGTACATTTGCTGAGGAGTGTTTTACTTCCAATTTCGTGGTCAATTTTGGAATATGTGTGATGTGGTGCTGAGTAGAATGTATATTCTGTTGATTTGGGGTCGAGAGGTCTGTAGATGTCTATTAGGTCTGCTTGCTGCAGGGATGAGTTCAATTCCTGGATATCCTTGTTAACTTTCTGTCTCGTTGATCTGTCTAATGTTGACAGTGGGATGTTGAAGTCTCCCATTATTATTGTATAATTGTTTTTTAAAAACAAGCTTCTGGTTTTGTTGGTTTTTCTCTACTGTAAGTTTGACTTTCTCTTTTGTTGATTTCAGCTCTCCTTTGCTATTCTTTCCATTTTTAAGGTTTGATATACTGTTATTTTTTAAACTTAATGAAGTGGAAGCTTAGATAATCGATTTTTCATCTTTCTTCATTTCTAAAATATGCATTTAAGGCTTCCCATTTCCCCCTAAACACTGCTTTAGGTGAATCACACAAGTTTTTGTTTTTGTTTTTTTTTTTCTTTTTTTGAGACATAGTCTCGCTCTGTTGCCCATCTAGAGTGCAGTGGCACGATCTTGGCTCACTTCAGCCTCTGCTTTGTGAGTTCAAGTCATTCTCCTGCCTCAGCCTCCTGAGTAGCTGGGACAACAGACGCATGCCACCATGCCTAGCTAATTGTTTTTGTTTGTTTGTTTAAACGGAGTCTTGCTTTTGTCACTGAGGCTGGAGTGCAGTGGTGTGATCTCATCTCACTGCAACCTCTGCGTCCCAGGTTCAAGTGAGTTTCCTGCCTCAGCCTCCCAAGTAGCTGAGGTTACAGGCAACTGCCACCATGCTAGGCTAATTTTTGTATTTTTAGTAGAGACAGGGTTTCTCCATGTTGGCTAGGCTGGTCTCAAACTCTTGACCTAAGGTATTCCGCCCACCTCAGCCTCCCAAAGTGCTGGGATTATAGGCATGAGCCACCACTTTCAGCCATTTTTGTATTTTTAATAGAGTTGGGCTTTTGTCATGTTGGCCAGGCTGGTCTTGAACTCCTTACTTCAAAGAATCACACAAGTTTTGATTTGTGGTCTCTTTTTAATAATTCAGTTTAAATATTTTAAAATTTTAGCTTCAAGTTATTCTTTGACCAATGCATTATTTACAGTGTATTTTAAAATTTTCGGTCAGTTAGGAATTTCCTAGTTGTCTTTTCTGATTTCTTGCTTAATTCTACTGGGTTCAGGGAACATACTCTGAACTATTTTGATCATAAAATTTGTTGCTTTATATTCAAGTTCATGACTAATTTTGGTAATGGGTCAAGAGGACAAGGTCTGGAATCAGACTGGCTGGCTTCACAGTTAGTCTCTGCTACTTTTAAGCTTTGTAATCTTTGTAAATTATTTAATAATTTAGTGTCTTGGTTTTATTATGTACATAACAAATATATTTAATACTACCTACTTCATTGGCTTGTAATGATAACTGCATGAAATAATATATGCTACATGCTTTTGTTAGTTGCCTGGCTCATGATAAGCATGAAAAAATACAGGCAATTTTTATTTCTCATGTTTACAGATAATTGAGGTTCTGTGAATAACCTTTTCTGAAAATGCTGAATTTTATAGTCAAATATATTTGTATGATATATATGTTGATTCTTAGCTTTATTATATTTTACATTGTAATTTCTGATACAAATTTTTATGTTTTACTATCTGGTTGTGTTTTGGTAGCTCTTGTGTATTTTTATTTTCATTTTTATTATTTCAAAGTGTAATAATTATTTCCTTTTATTTAAAAAAATTTGTAACAAGTATTGATAACAAGTATTGAATGCAAGTATTGATAACAGTGCTATAAAAGAACTGCTGAAAAGAACTTTCTAAGGTGATCAAAATGCTTTATACCTGTGCTATTCAATGCAATAGCCACTGACCACATGTTGCTATTGAGCACTTAGAATGTGGCTAATGTGACCGAGGAACTGAATTAAAACTTATTTCATTTTAATTAATTTAAATTTAAATACATGTGACTAATGGCTACTTGATTGGACAGCATACACCTATGGTATACTCAGTTCTCTGTTTCATTAAACAATATTCACCAACTCCCCTCTATAAATATACTTCACCTTCCCTTCATCTCCCTGATTTTCTTCCTCTCTTCCCCCTTCCCAATTTTACCTCATTATTTTTTTCTTGGTCATTTTGGTGTTACTTGTAATTTACTTAAATATAGTTATATCTTGATATGATAACAACTAGTGGCTGTTTGCCATATATTTCAGTTCTCTCATTCTGGACACACAATAAGACGTCCTTTCCTGATAGCCTTGTGTTTCAGTGAGACCCTGTGTTGAATTCTAGCCATTGAGTTGTGAAGAGAAGTGACAATACTGATATGAGGTCCTTTTCCTCTGCCACTAAGTCTGTTGTGTTTCAGATTGTGGTTCTCTGTCAGTCCGTGTTTGAGGGAAGATAATGTGGAGAAAAGCCACAGCTCGCCCATGATGGGCATTTAACTTGAGTGTGAAACAAAACTGTTGTGTTAAGCCACTGAGATTTGGAGACTGATTTTGCAACTTAACCTAGTTAGTCTGTCTTTACTGGTAGATTTAGTTACTTGATTGATCAGCATAAAATCAGTTGGCATTTCTATAAAAGGTGTTAACTCATTTGCCATGTGTCAATCTTCTCTTCCTTCTCTTTTTCAAACATTTGTTACAGTATTTGTAAATAATAATAATGGTAAAAAGTTGTTTTGTTCTATAGCAATCTCCACAATTGTTTTATTTATAGTCGTACAGTTAAATAAATGTATTTTGCCACAGTTTCTATATTTATATTTTAGTTAATAGAGACATGAAAGGATTCTCAGTCAGAAAGCAGTAAGAGTGACTTCACTCTTTGCAATTGAGTGGTAATAAGATAATAAAATAATAAAAGGTGGTTAGAGCAGAACAACAAAATTGAGAAGACATAAAGACAAAACATGGCAGTCTTCATCTAGTACTCTTCACAGGGGAGGATAACCTGCTAATAGTTTCAGGAAAGTTTCATAGAATTATATTTCTTGAATTCTTGAATGTTGCACTTATACATAAAAGACAGTTTGGCTTCATATAAAATTCTTGGCCCCTGCTTTTTTTTCTTTAGGGACTTGGAGATGTTTCTCCATGTCATCTAGTTTTTTTGTTTGTTTGTTTAAATTTTTTTTTTTAATTTCCATAGGTTATTGGGGAACAGGTAGTATTTGGTTACATGATTAAGTTCTTTAGTGGTGATTTTGAGATTTTGGTGCACCCACCACCTGAGCAGTATACACTGCACATTATTTGTAGTCTTTTATCCCTCACTCCCTTCCCACCCTTTCCTCCTGAATTTCCAAAGCCCATTGTGCCATTCTTATGCCTTTGCATCCTCATAGCTTAGCTCCCACTTATGATGAGAACATATGATGTTTGGTTTTCCATTCCTGAGTTACTTCACTTAGAATAATAGTCTCCAATCTCATCCAGGTCACTGTGAATGCCATTTTATGGCTGAGTAGTATTACATCATACACACACATACACACACACACACACACACACACACACACACACACACACCACAGTTTCTTTATTCACTCATTGACTGATGGGCATTTGGGTTGGTTCCATGTTTTTGCAATTGTAAATTGTGCTGCTACGAACATGCGTGTGCAAGTATCTTTTTTGTGTAATAACTTCTTTTCCTCTAGATAGATACCATGTCATCTGGTTTTGAATGTTACCATAGATCAGTCTAAAACTTCTGCTTGATTTTTTTTTGCTCTGAATAATTTGGTTTTGTGATTTGTTTCCTGAACATCCAAAAAGTGCTTTCTTCATTTTTGAAGTCCAATAATTTTGCTCATATACATTGATTGTTTTGTGTTGATTTTTCTGGGATAAAATAAAACTTTTAACCTGTAGAGCCAATTATTATGTTATTTCTTGGAAGTTTCATTGATTTATATCTTTGATTTTTAAGTTTTTGGATTCTATTAATTCAGTTACTCTCTTGGGATATTCCAGTTATACTCTACTGACTCTTCCATATCTATCACACTCTCTCTAATAACTGTGAACTCTTAATTTGAATTTTATTTTGTTAACTTTTCTCCGTAAATTCTTCATGAATTTCACTGTATTTTCAAAGTTACTCATTCCAATGAAACCTTCAATTCATCTTACTCCTCCACTCCTTTCTTCAGCTCTGTCAGTTCCTGTTTTATTTCCTTTTGTATTTAAAATGATTTGTCAGACTTCTTGTTTCATTAATTTCTTTAAGTTCATGGTAATACAATTGGTCATGATTTTCATTTGCTTTTTTGTTAATTTTGAATTTTTTGCATTTTTTTCTGTTCTTTCCTTCTTTGTTCTTTGAGTAGTAGCTTTCTTTTTAATGTTCAAGTTTTAGCTCAGATACAACTTTGTAATATCTATCACATCATCCCTCATAATATTGTCATATCATGTATAATTGTGTTCTTGTTTTGTTTACTTGTTCATTATATGTCTTCATAATATAATTAAAGATTATTGCAGACAGGGACACTTCTTTTCACATTTAACACTTCATTATAAAAGCTTGATTTAGACAAATATACATCAGCAATGAATGAATATATATCTTCTCAGTACATTTCTTATGTTGAGACTGATTTTTATGGAGAACATTCATAGTATCTTCCAAATCATTGTTACAGATCTGAAGGATATCAAATAATCCACAAAACTGAGAAGGATTATTAACTGGTCATTTTTAAAGGTGGAAATTTTGCAAATAAGTATAAATACAAAAATTTTAGTCAGAGACAAAAACATTGCACTAAGAGGAAATAATTAAGCATTTGTGTGGAGTTCTAGTTCACATAAGTTTGCTGTGGTAATTCTAGATATAATAGTTTTACCCAAGGCATCCCAGAGGTTAGAACCTTGAAGACTAGTGGATTTCCCTTACCTACTCAGAGGTTAGAACCTTGAATACTAGTGGATTTCCCTTACCTACTCAAAGTTGAAAAAAGATAACAGCAGCTGTATTCCACAAAAAATGGAATTCAATATTGCATTTTATGTTTTTCCATATGTTACTCTTTATTATCATACAAATGTGAACAAGACTTGCTTATGTAAAGGTAACACTTTTGGATTTTTACCACTGTAAAATACTGTGCTAACCACATTCTTCCTCCCCTACTCCATTCCGTCCTCTTCTTCCTTCTCCTCTTTCTCCTTCCTCTTCTTTCTTTTTTAAAAATACATAATGGTTTAGTCTAATGGTATAGAAATTTTTTACCAAAAAACTAAAAATTAGAATAAATGGGCTGTTGTCACTTGACAATTAGTTAATTAGTAAACCGTAGCATGCAATTTAGGTGTACTTTTGAATTAAAAGTTGATAAATGGCGTTTTTACTAGCTTAGAAGTTGCTAGGAGTTTTTACTCAAATTTCTTCTGAATAAATATTGATTTTCATGTATAGTTTGGCATCATTTGATTTTAATAATTAATCATGGCTAGTAAACTGTTTTCTTTTTAAGTAGGCTAAATAACTTACTAGTTTAAGCATTGATTCTTTTACTGTAAAAATAATTCCTATGAATTTTAAATGTTTTTATTTTAAATAGACAATAACATTTTGATATGTTTGTTACTTGAGGGCAGTAGCAGCAGTCATGGTTATGCTTTCTGTACCATAAAGTTCCCTTACAGGCTTCTTTCAATGAGAAAATCTTTCTGGCCTCTTTCCAATGATCTGCATACTAATTTCCTTAGGGCTTATGCATTGTTTTATATGCTGCTAAATTCCCTGTATTGAAGAGGTACAGCAATATTCAAGGCAGTTTTAGAAATGTACTTACTCGTTTATTTTATAAAATTATTTTTCTAAACAATGCAGGTTTATAAAACATACTCAAACATTTAAAAAGTATCTGTATTTAAAGATGTATGTAATGTTTTCAGATATTTATTAATCTAAGTTTTTGAACTGATTATCATAAGGGGACATTAATGCCACATATATGAGTAAGGAACTTGATGCAGACTTTTATCTAAATTTTCCTCTTCTAGTAAGTGCTATTTTTCCATGCAAGAAATCATGCATGTAATTTTAGGAGAGTGGCTAGAACTCGTCTATTTCCTAAGGGCTTAATAATGCTTAGTCTCTCTGTATTGGTTGCCAGTGTCTCCTAAGTATCTGGGTCAGTCTACTGAGAAGAGCATGAGGGCATGTTCCTTGGATGTCTCTCAGATTTTGTCTGCTACTCTTTTCACTGACATCATCAAAAATATTTCCTTTTGCAAATTCTACAACTTACTTTTACTCTAAGTTTGAAATACCTTAAGCACACCTATTTTGACCCCAGATATAATGGAGATAATGTCATAACCAGAGGTAAGTGCTAAAACTAGTTTTTCTTTTGGGTAAACAAAGAAACAAACAAACAAAAAAACAAAGAATCACACACATGCTCTTTTCCCTATCAAGACTTTCCCAAGAACTTCTCATTGCAAATAGATTGCCCGTGGAGATAAATTAAGAAGCCTATAAAATTGATGCTTAATCAAAGTTGTATATTTAATTTAAATAATTCAAAGGCAGAGGTATGTTTTTTAAATCATTAATCGCAATTTGAACTTTAGTTCTAAAGACATGCAATTCATTGTTGCCCAACTATCACTATAAATCTCAAGCACCTGTGAGTTTTAACATTTGCTGTCTTCTGATTTCTTAAATATAACTGGGCTACCTTGAACCTCATCTTTGTAGGCATATGCAGAGAAGAATTTTAGCTTTCACAGTGCACTTTGGATTCCAGCAGTCAATTTTTAAAAATTGGATCTACTTAGTTGAATGGAATGTCAAACAATAATTAATCAAGATGGTAGTGCAAATCTACAAGCTACACACATTTTCACTGATAAGGTCATATAATTACAAGATTACATTTTGTATAGACTTTACCAGAACGATAGTGACTTCAAGGGTTAATTTTCATTCAGTACCACAGACATTTTTTGCTGCTTCTAAAAATGCCTGATTCATTCTTTTCTACTTTTAAGTTTCCCAAATGCCAAATTAACATTGTTGGCTGTCTTGTCCCTGTGCCGACTGATGGCTTTCTACTGCATGTGTTTTTTGCTGTGCTTTAATGCTTTCCTTGGTATGCTTGGTACCTGCGTGGGACACACCAGAACTCCTGGGGAGTTGATGCTCACAGCAGTGGCCCTCAGCTCATGAAGCATGGTAGTTGGAGAATAAATACTGGCTTCCTCATCCTTTTGGTGATCAAGGGCTGAAGAGGGATCTTTTCACTCAGAGGTTCCCAGTGGAATTGAGACTCAGTCACCCACAGGGATCTCCTGCATATTATCTTACTCTGTATTAATTTCCTTCCATTTCCTGTCTCTCTTTACCACTCTATTGCTGGTTATTGGGATCAACTCCCTAATAAACCACTTACACTCACTCAAATCCTTATCTTATGGTCTATTTCCAGGATAACTAAATTTAAATCACTGTTTTTGATTGGTTACTTTTGAGAATGCTCAATACATTATAGTCAAGATCTACTGAATTAAATCTTCATTTTCAATTAATAGCATTGATTCAAAATAGCTAGATATAAGTTATGATTTGCCAGATTCATCTCTTCAAAGGGTTCTTTTTTTGGAGCTCTTTTATTGTACGATATAAATTAATCCTAATGTAGCTTGTTACTTTGCAGCTCCAGATGTTAGGCTGATTAGGAGCTCTGCATATTCATGCCTTTACTCTCTTTTGGACAAAATAAATGATGAATTTGATTCACTCCTCTGCTATTGAAGCCCTTAAACATAAGAGCTGCAACACAAACACATACGCGCGCGTGCACACGCACACACACATGCATGTACACACACATAACGGATCTAGAGGAACACTCGATAGCCTTTTATAGAGTTAATTGAAGACTCTGTTCTATTTTTGAAAATGTGTATACATCAACTTGTAAATGAGTGGACAAATGGTGTTTCTAATGTCTAATTCACACTATTTAAGCCATAAGCTTCAGGCAGACCAGATTCTCTTGATTGGTCCTCTAAAGGTTAGCAAAGGGTATAACTCAGATGTGCATAAATTAATTTATATGACTTATCAACAACTCCCATTTCCACTCAGTAGCAAATACCAAACAGCACTCAACACAAAATAGCCCATTTAAGATTACTCAGTCTTCTTCAGTGTAAAATAGTTTAGTGGGGAGTGGGGAGGTGCCTAGTCCTTCCCTTCATTCTATTTCTTCCCTTCTCCTTGAGTGCCTTTTGATACAAGGCAAAGTTCAGGTAATATTGTGATGGCAAGAGAAGTGTCTGGACCTCATGTCGGTTCTCACTGACTTTGGATTGGAGTGTGGCAGGTTGGTGTCTGCTTGAATGGCTCACCTCTGAGACTCAGTGTTTTTCCATCTGCTTTCTAACTGCTTTCCACTCCATTTCTTCTCCCCTCAACCCTCTGAAAAAAAGTTTGCTTCTTATTTCTTAGCTACCTGGTAAATGTCCCCAACTCCCAACTCCCGATAACTCTTTAGGTCTGAATCTCTGCTGTGCCGCTTGGAGGCAAGGGTGTGGGTGCCACATGGAGGCAGGGATGTGAGTACCACCCCTGCCTTAACATGCCACATTATTGTGGCTGCTCTCCTTTGGTCAGCCCAATGGCTCTGAGACATTCTTCAGCTGTAGTTCTGGGAAGAAGTATATTCTCCTACTGCGTGTCATTTCTTCCGTCTTTGCTCCAGGGTAGTGAGAACACCTAACTCCATATCAGGGACCCAAGTAGTGCTACCCTAATTTGATCTTCCCCAGAGTTCTGAAAGTCCTCCCCATATAGCAGGTTTCCTTTCTATTTCTGTGTGTCTGAGCCTTCCTTGATAGCCTTCCTTCTCTGTGTACCAACGCTGAGAGTAAAAATTTAAGCTCTGACATCCACATTTTACTTCTGCAATATAAAAAGAGTTTGGAATTTTGAAAACATATTTCTCCAAGCAAAACTTGGTTCTTAAGACTGTCATCTAGCATGAAGCAGGAATAATTTAATTTTGAAGCTTAAAGTTGAATAATGACTTATTTGTTGTAGGAAATATTCAGCAAACCCTGAAGTAATGAATATTACTTAATGGGTGAAGAGTCATGAGCAAGTAGATTTATGATGAATGAAAAATACATTGGTTTAATATTTTCAGAAGTATTATCTCATTAAAAATGTTATTACGAACAGTGTGTCTTAAAATAGACTCTTATTCACATATCCACTGATGAATAACACAAATAAAGCAGAATATGTGAGGCTGGTGATGCTTAACTTTATAGGGTTACATAGATTTTGTGAATAAGAGATGTAAATTTATTTTTGTTTCTGCTAATCTTAGCTTTATTACTGTTGAGCGCATAACACACAAATTCACTCAAGTTTGGCCTTGAAAAATTAAAAAAATGTTATTTTTAAATGAGTCCTACCTGTACCGACAACTATAATCATCACTTTCTAGTTTTGGTCAAAACAAGAGATTGAATCAACAAACAAGGGGGTATAATTTCTAAAATTGCATCTTCCTTAATACGTGTATCTTAACTGGTACACATTCATGTTCATCTAACCTGAAGTGGGTGCTGTTTAAACCAATTTGGCTGTTGCACTCCACAATTATCTCAGCCTGACTCACCGCTCCTGGAGTGACGAATGAGGAAGTCAGAATTGGTCTGCCTCACAGACCAAAGTCTATGGATGGAATCAGGTAATAGATGAGAGGGGTTATGCCACCGTGAATGCCTGCAGTCTGGTTAGGCACATGGAGGTTTGACAAGGAGCTCACGTTTATCGAGCACCTCTTATCTGTCAAATACTTTCAGATGAGTAAGAAGAACAAAATCATATCCTTAAAGACCAAGTATCCTTTTTAACTGAAGGCTGAAAATGTAACTAGAATGGAAGGAGAAGAGAGAGCTATTATTACTTGAGGATTTACTACACAGGTGCCAGGCATACTTTACCTTATTTAATCCTCAGAGCAATCCTATACCAACCTTATTTTATAGATGAGAAAACTGAGACTCATAGAGTTAGTAGACTTTCTCTGTACCACATTGGGTGGTAAGTGGCAGATACTGGGAGTGGAACCCACATCCATTTGGGTCTAAATCTCAGGTCTTTTACACTACACCAAAATGAGTATAAAAAATACATTTACCTTTTTTCACCTGGCTAGTCTGGTGTTCTTTCGTAAGAAGTGAGCTAGTTAAGATGGTTCCTTAGTTCAAAGAAACAGACACCAAGATTATTTGTTGACAGAACATGTAGAGGCCACTGAGACTGGGACCTTAATATCCCAGAATAAAGCTGAGAAGTTGCTGCTAACAACTAATAGAGAAATCTAGAGCCTTTAGCATAAGTGTAAGAATTTGCTTTTTTTTGCATTATTGTGCCATATCTGACAGTTTTTTATATTTCACATGGTACGTTATCTATTTTGTACTCACTAATAGCCATAATCAGAGCTTATTATGCCTAAATAATTGCCCAGAGCAAACCGTCTTCCTTCCTTCCTTCCTTCCCTCATTTCTCTCTCTCTCTCTCTCTCTCTTTCTCTCTTTCTTTTCCCTGAGATGAAGTCTTGCTCTGTTGCCCAGGCTGGAGTGCAATGGTGTGATCTCAGTTTACTGCAACATCCATCTCCCTGGTTCAGGTGATTCTCCTGCCTCAGCCACCCGAGTAGCTGGGATTACAGGTGTGTGCCACCATGCCTGGCTAATTTTTTTATTTTTAGTAGAGATGGAGTTTCACCATGTTGGCCAGGCTGGTCTCAAATGGGCTGGTCTCGAACTCCTGACCTCATGATCCGCCGTCCTCGGCCTTGAAAGTGCTGGGATTACAGGCGTGAGCCACTGCGCCTGGCTGCAAACCTGTTTTTTTATATTCCTTGGCAGTGCAGTAACTACGGGTATATTTTTAAGAGTACTAACAGAGATGATTTCCATATTTCAGTATTATTTTCAATTTCTAATATATTATAAATCACATTTCAAATCATTAATCCAATAAGCAATTAATGAATCATTAATTCATAAATGGTACATTACCTGATTAAAGCAGAGAAAAGCTGTATACCTTCAGAAATGAATAAAATTTGAATACTTAATTCTTTTGTGGATTAATTTAGACATGTAAACTTAAGAGAATTTTAAAAAGATTTTCCCTCATATTTTCTATTTAGTTTGAAAATTATATATTTAGGCAGATAGGCTTTATGTTAGAAGATTATGGAGCAAGAATAGTAGGTCAAGAAAATGAGAAGAGTAATATAAGAGAAAATAAACTTCACAATTGATCCTACCTCAGACTAAGGAAAAACACCTTATATGCAGGCCACATTATCAGACTTACCTTTACCTCCCCTTTGCCCCCTAAAAACAAGAGAGAAAAATTCAGACAAAATTATAATGCACTCAACTTTTCTTTGACATTCAGAAAGACTATTTTATTTAATTTTTAATTTTTTAAGTTTAGTTTTTGTGGGTACATAGTAGTTGTAAACATTTATGGGGCACATGAGATGTTTTGATACAGGCATATGATGTGTAATAATTACCTCATGGAAAACGGGGTATCCATCCTCTCAAGCCGTTATCCTTTGTGTTGCAAACAATCCAATTATACTCTTAGTTATTTTAAAATATGCAATTAAATTACTATTGACTATAGTCACCCTGTTGTGCCATCAAATCCCTCACCTCCCCCCACACTCTCCTACTACCTTTCCCATACCCTGGTCAGAAAGAGTATTTTAGAATAGTTAATTACACACGTAGTTTGGTAATTTCTCCTCAGCTGATCCCTTTGGCAGACTCTAAAAGGTATGTTTCTTTGTGTAACTTCTATGTCTAGGGTGGCATCTGGAAAAGGAGAATTAAACTTCTGGTTTATAACCTTACTTTGTTGCTTTGCTGTAAAGTATCTTAGCTTTATTTACACCTACCTGCCAAAAAATAAACACTCAGTCCTGATGGCAATAAACCAGAAGGAATCACATATCCAAAGGAGTCTGTCAAGATGGCAAAGTGGAAGAAATGATTGACTATTTTATAGTGATTACCTTATTTTATCATGTATGAGACATCCATACTTTGAATTTAGCTCATTCTGTATTTGCTTTCGATTGTGTATTACTCACGACTGGCACAGTGTCTCTTAAAAAAAAAAAAGAAAGAAAATGAAAACAGAAAGAAAACTTAATAGAGTGAAAGAAATTTGCTCATCCTGAGTCCTTTCTTTGCTAGGAAATTTTCCAATCCCTGTGACATACTTGTTTTCAACTATTCACTATAAACAGGCCAGATAAAATAACACAACTTCCCACCCCATAAGAATACAAATATGGCCATTTAACTTTTCCATGGTGTTCTCTAAATAATAGATTTCATTCATAAGCATGCCTGCAATTGAGTTATTCCAAAAAGTAGCTATAGATGTGTTATGATCAGTGTTGGAAAACTAACCTCCGCTTTGCAGAAATACAGACCCCCTGTATTTCTCCTTCAGCAGACTCATAGTACATGCTGCTTTTCTTCATTTCCTATGCTTCATCAGCTTCGCTGTCACACCCTTAAGTGATGTTTTCCCAACCACAAATCTACTCACCTCTGCAGAAACAAGAACCATGTCGCCAACCACCACTCTCTTTTTCATATTGAAATTCTGTGTTTCTACCATTGTGCCTCCAGGTATAACTCACAGGCAGTCATTCTTCAGGTTTGATTCTACTCTCAATTTAATCCCAAGATTTAGGCTATATTTTTACCACTATCAAGAAACAGAACACCGTTATCTGTATCTAGTTATTTTATTTAAAATTTATTTCCATTTCCACTCTTTTTTAACTTGAAAAAATTAACACATAGTATTTGTACATATTTATGGGGTACATGTGGTATTTTGATACATGGATACAATGTGTAATGATCATGTCAGGGTATTTAGGATATTCATCACCCCAAACAGTTATAATTTCTTTATGTTAGAAAGATTTCAAATATCTTCCATTAGTTATTAATAGTTATTTTAGAAATATTCTATAAATACACAATATATTGTTTTTAACTATAGTCACCTTACTCTGCTATCAAACACTAGAACTTATTCCTTCCATATAAGTATACGTTTGTCCATTAACCAACGTTTCTTCACCTCCTGACCCTCACCTTCCCAGTCTCTGGTATCTGTCATTCAACTTCCTCTACCTCCACAAGATATACATTTTTTTAAGTTCCCACATGATAATGATACTCTGCAATATTTGTATTTCTGTGCCTGGTTTATTTCCTCCTGTTCCATCTACATTGCTGCAAATGACAGGATTTTATTCTTTTTATGGCTGAATAGTATTTCATTGTTCATATGTACCACATTTCCTTTATTCATTCATCTATGGATGGACTCTTAGGTTGATTCCATATCTTGGCCGTTGTAAATAGTGCTGCAATAAATATGGAGGTACGGGTGTCTCTTTGATAACACTGATTTCCTTTCCCTTAAGTAAACACCCAGCAGTGGGGTTGCTAGATGGTATGATAGCTCTATTTTTAGTTTTTTGAGAAAACTCCATACTGGTTTCCATAATGGCTGTATTAATTTACATTCCCAACAACAGTGTATGAGTTCCTTTTTGCATCTTCAACAGCATTTGTTATTTTTGTCTTTTTTGATAATAGCCATTATAACTGCATCTCACCCACTCTTAATGAAATTTGTCATATCAATGGAGAATATACTTGAGACATATTAAATTATTTGTTTCCTTTTCTTGCTTAAACTTTTTTTTTTAAAGGGAAGGAACTTAGGGCTAGTTGTTAAATTTAAGAGAAAATATATAGGTTAATTAAAATTTATACAGAGAGTGAAGGAGGCAGAGAGAGAGAGAGAGAGAGAGAGAGAGGAAGGGAGAACAAGAAATTAATGAATATAGTCAGGATGATAGAATTCTTTGTTTTCTTGCAATCATGAAATTAAGGTCTTCCAAGATCACAGTAGGGGTTTAGTCAAGAATAATTCAGACATGTCAATAAAGATGGAAACTTAGAATATACTACTCCTGTTGGGATATATATTATAGTAATGAGATTAAAATGAGAAATTATTTACAAATAATATAAATAGTAGTGAAAGGAAGAATTAGTTCCATCAGTTCCTATTGAAAAGATATAGGGAGAAGTTTGAGAGAGGTTTGTGCCAAAAACGATGGGGTGAGCCCATGAATGGAAGAACTTGTGTTTCATAAAGAAGAGTTGACAGTACCTTAAAGCCAATTAAGGTAAATTTTTAAGAGTTCTAACCTTCTCTTGACCCACTGATTTTGGCTGAAGTCTATGTAAGTAATATATCATGTAGTTGTTTCCTTTCTGCATTGTTTTCTCTGTGCCACACAGTGGCATCTTCTAAGAGCCTTGGACGGCAGAATGGCTGAAGCTCACTCTGCTGGGGCCCCTGGCTAGCTTCGCAGGGAACTGGAACAACTCTAGCTGTTCGCTGTTTCGTTTGCTGTTCTTTCCTTATTATCGTGGAGGACCAGTATTGCCTAGAACAAGAATAGAACAAAAATCTCTTCTTCCTTGGCTCTTAGTCGTTTTTATTTTCAGAGGATTACTGGGAAAATTCACCAATCTTCAGGATATTACAAATGGTGTATCTGTAGAAGAGTTTGATCCAATCTGTCCTAATTTAAGAAGCAGCTTTATTTTTCACATTTGAAAGCTACTCAACTCTCATGGTGAATGAATTATTGTTTGTTTTTTGACTACGTACATTTATTTTGATTGTTGGGTCTTTGTGGTTTAATATTGCTATGTGGCATTGGCTGGAAATAATTTAGTGAATACAACAGGTCGGGAATAAATCAGAATTTTTTTTCTTTCTAATGGGACATAAATGGTTTTGGTTAATAGATGAAAGGTGAAAAGAAAATATTGCAAAACACAAGGTGACATGACAATATGCAAAATCCTGTTTATATGACACATTTTAGGCATCCTTGAATCTAAATCTTCAGAGCAATTTAACTTAAATGATTTGACTTTTATCTAAGGGAATCACCCTATATTAATTCTTTTAGATAGAGAAAGCAGGCACAATACTCCCCAATCATAGAGTACTAGTATTTATATGGAACAAGGTAGATATTCAGAAATATTACTTGAATAAGTGTTGTAGCATACACTGTGGTTAACTGTAGCCAAAAATCAAAAACAATAAAAATTAAATTTGGTAAACTAATGAGTGCACTGAAAGAGAAATTAACTTATTTACAAAATAATTTTTCAATGGAAAGGCTACAATATTCCAGTGTAGACACATCTAATTAACATTACTATCTGTGTTTCTAATCATAAATCAATGACTTTATCTGATCTATGTTAAATTTGCTGAAGAGAGTTGTGACTTCTCTGTAAAACAAGGCCATCACATTGTTTTTCAGTGTTTGCATACTGTTTCATGAAATTTAAGCAGGGAGGTCACTGCAACTGTTGACAAAATGCCTGGTATCATTAGGTTTGTGATTATTCCCTACCTTCTCACTGTACCCGTAAGATAGTACAACATGGTGGTGATTGCCACTGGGATGCTCCATAGAGGGGATATTCCAGAAATTCTTACTCCTTCACTCCCAACTTGCAGCATCTTGAGAGTTCAGGGAAGGCAGAAACAAGAGAGTTGTCTACATAGGAGGAACAAGATTGCTCCCGCTTAGCAGTAAGCTGAAGGCTCCAGAGTTCTGCCATATTAACTTTCCAGATTTAATCTGGCTGGATGCACTGTGGATTTCTTGAATATTGTTTCAGGCCTTCAGAATAAAGCTACAGATCTTTTCAGTTACCTGACCAGTAAGCTTTCTAGTTCAACACATAGCATAGTAGGCTTGGTTCTTCTATTCTCTTGCCTGAAAAGCTTAACATTGTAAGTCAGAGGGGATATCATCATACATTGAAATCTTTGACTTACAGCAGTGGCAATGTGGTCTGTGCAATAAAAATCTACAAAGAGTATGCATCTTGAGAGGTTTCTATGCCCCGCCCAGCTAATCAATGCCCTGGATCTGCCATGTATAATCTATGTGACTTCATACCAATTGCTTTTCCTTTCAAATGCTTAATTTTCTAGTTGTATTAGGTAAACAATACTACTACTATACTTCGTTCTTCTCTTTCAATATAGAGTACCTTCAACGTTCTAAGCTCACAATAGTGTACAAAACAGCAGTCTTTCAAGGATCCTATAAACTAGTGAAAGAAAGCAGTAAAGAAAATAGATATGACACAGTGAAAAGTAGTAATTAATGAGTGTTATCAGCTCTTTTCCCTGACTGCTAAAGAGTATTCTGGCTTTGATGCTCAATTCTTAGTTGCCTCCTCTGAATCCTCCAACCCACCCTTAGAAGAAGGCTTTAATATTGCAAGAGTCATTATTTTGACTTTGAAATAAAGAATCAGGAGAATAGAGCAGAATGTGGCAATAAAGGAGTTCACAGAGCAGGGCTAGAGCAGGGGATTTGGGGGATACTGCCAGTGAGAAAGTAAGGTAAGAGGATAGGAGAAGAGAGTGTTCTTTTTTTTTTTTTTTTTTTTTTTTAACAGAATTAAGGTAGAAATTGTGGAATGATGATAAGCATGCCTCTGTCTTACCTGAGGTCCCACTAAAAGAGAGTTAGAAGTGAAAGAAAGAGTAGGCTCATAGCATAGTAAGGAGAAATGGAGGGGTATGTACCAGGAACTGAGAGATTTCAACAAATTTCTTGAGGGTAGAAAATGAATGAATGAGAGATTCCTGGTGCCTGAAGAAAAATTGTGATGGAATCACAGTCCATAGTACACTGTGAAGAGTTGGAGAAAACATGTGCCAGTCTACAAGGTGGAATACTGAAGAGATTCTGGGGTCAGAAGCAGTAGAAGTGAGATGTGAAGCTGACACCGTGGTGTGTGTATATGTTTGAGTAGGAGTAGACCTGAAGATCCATAGGGGAACAATTTTGTCCTTGGTCCATCTGCCTCCCCAATCTCATGTGCAGAATGATTGGAGCAGTGTTAAGCCTCAGGCAACGGAGAATGAATTCTACTCTAAAGAATTAAAATTGGCCGGGTGTGGTGGCTCACACCTGTAATCCAGCACTTTGGGAGGCCGAGGTGGGTGGATAACAAGGTTAGGAGATCAATACCATCCTGGCTAACACGGTGAAACCCCGTCTCTACTAAAAATACCAAAAATTAACTGGGCATGGTGGCACGTGCCTGTAATCCCAGCTACTCGGGAGACTGAGGCAGGAGAATAGCTTGAACCTGGGAAGCAGAGGTTGCATGCAGTGAGCTGAGATTACGCCACTGTACTCCAGCCTGGGTGACAGAATGAGACTCTGTCTCAAAAAAAATAAATAAATAAAATAAATAAATAGAATTACATAACTATGTGTGTAGAGCTCAGACTGCTAAGACTTAGTGCTCCAGAATAAAGCTGTATTCCTTTAGGCTTTCAAAGGGCCTGCCTGATGACAGCTAAAACTCTGAATCTAGTGTTCCAGTGGACACTCAAATTGTTAGAGCTTGTTATAATTCTACTGTGGGTAAAGAGTAAGGGTGAGTAAAAAATATCTTATTAAGCAATAGGAGAAACCCATACTAACTAGTCTCATCCTTGTAGTTCCTCTTTCTTAAATAAAAATGTCTGGCTGGGCCTGGTAGCTCATGCCTGTAATCCCAGCACTTTGAGAGGCCAAGGCAGGCAGATCACGATGTCAAGAGATCGAGACCATCCTGGCCAACATGGTGAAACCCCGTCTCTACTAAAAATACAAAAATTAGCTGGGCGTGGTGGCATGCGCCTGTAGTCGCAGCTACTCAGGCAGGAGAATTGCTTGAACCTGGGAGGCAGAGGTTGCAGTGATCCGAGAATACGCCACTGCACTCCAGCCTGGCAACAGAGTGAGACTCTATCTCAAAACAAACAAACAAGCAAGCAAAAACAAACAAACAAAAAGTATACTTGGAGTCATGAGGATAAGGAAGAACTAATTCTTTAAGTTAAAAGAAAAATAACCACAAGAAAAGGGAACCCTTGTACACTGCTAGTGGGAATGTAATTTAGCACAACCACTATGGAGAACAGTTTGAAGGTTCCTCAAAAAACTAAAAATAGAGGTACCATACAATCCAGCAATCCCACTGCTGCGTATATACTGGAAAGAAAGGAAATCAGTCTATCAAAGAGATACACGCACTCCTATGTTTGCTGCAGCACTGTTCACAATAGCCAGGATTTGGAAGCAACCTAAGTGTCCAGCAGCAGGTGAATGGATAAAGGAAATGCGCTACTTATACAAAATGGAGTACTATTCAGCCATGAAAAAGAATGAGATTCTGTTATTGGCAACAACTGACATGGAGGTCATTATGGATGAAACTGGAGGTCGTTATGTTAAGTGAAATAAGCCAGGAACAGAAAGACAGACATCACATGTTTTCACTTATTTGTGTGATTTAAAAATAAAAAAAATTGAACTCACCGAGACAGAGAATAGAATAGTTACTAGAGGCTGCAAGGTAGTGGATGTGGGGCAGGAGAGAGGAGGAGATGGCTAATGGGTACCAAAAAACTAGAAAGACTGAATAAGACCTAGTACTTGATAGTATAACAGGGGAAGTTACAGTCAATAATAATTTAATTGTTCATTTAAAAATAACTCAAAGAGTATAGATTGCTTTTTAACACAAAGGATAAATGCTTGAGGGGATGAATACCCAATTTTCCATGATGTGATTATTATGCATTGCATGCCTGTACCAAAATATCTAACGTACCCCATGAATTTATACACCCACTATGTACTCATACACACACAAAAAGAGAAGCTAACCATAGGGAAACAAGAACACTTTAGGGAACAAAGAGAAGATAATTTTAAGGAAATGTTCTCTAAAAGAGATTTGGGAAGAATCAAGGAAAATAAAAATGGAAAAAATAAAGAAAAATAAATGAAGGGAAGAGTTAAAGAAAAAGAAAGATATTTTTGAGATTGTAATAAAATTGTTTAAAAAAATGTACAGCCAAAGAGCCAGAAAACAAAATTTAGATAACTTCTAAGAATATAGAGTAAAACAAACCTAACCTATACATAAAGTGATGTGGTAGTTTACCATGTTAAAAAGTTGGCAAACTCTGATTGGGCAATGGTAAAATGAAAATTAGTTTTTAACTAGTAATTAATGAATACCTACATTCTTTTAATATAGAGTCATTTTTGGATGCCAGGATGAGGCTCATACTACACTTTTTCTGATTAGTGGAAAGGTGTTGCCCAGGGCATATTACCTGGGAATGTGGCTATTGCTTTTGGACTTAAATGGAAGTTGGCTTTGAAATAGTGAGAATATGTTATGCTGCCAGAGACATGTTAGACTACATATAGCTGGAAACATAACCAATGATGTCTTGACCAAATAGAGGTTTGTCGTTATTTCCACAAACAAGAATCTTGAACGTGGGTGATTGAGGGTATCAGTTCAGTTGCTCAAAGATGCTACCAAGATTCCCAGGCTATACTCTCCTTCCATTTTTCTATCCTAAGCTATTGCCTTTTTATTCTTGCCCTTGTCATCTCATGGCGATATCCTTATACAAGTATCCCAACAAAAAAGACAGCTCTTGTTTTCCCAGAAGGAACCTCTTAAACTCTCTCTTATATCTCCTTATTCAGAATTGGTCTTGTGCCAATTCCAGACTACTAACTGGCAAAATCAAGTAAAAATTCCATGGCTACCATAGAGTTATTATTATTCATCCTCATGAATTATGGGTGGGACCTCTCTCTCCTGAGACCACTAGTTAATTGTATTCTCTTTGTAGGGAAGAAGGGTCACCTATTGAGTAGGCAACAAGTCAGGTCTGCCACAGGCATATCCTACAAAATGCTTAATTCTTGGACTAGATGTGGAGGGTTTTAGTAAAAAGATAAGTGTTTTAAAAAAGGGGAAGCCAGGAAGGACAACAAAATAAGAACTTTAAGAATTTCTAAATAGGAGATGTTGTAATAAAATATGTGTTTAAGTTTAGCTTGCTTATATGTATTTGGAGAACAAAATTCTCATATAGACTAGTTTAATGTGTTCATTTCTCTCTGGCCATGAGTTCCACATGGCTGATAAATTCATGTCAAGGAAGAAGACTATAAAGAAAAGGCAATGTTTGCAATTTCAGGGTCTTCACCTCACCACAGACTTCTGAAATCCTGGGTGGAAGTGATGAGGTTCCATGGAGGCATCTCCTGTTTAGTTTATCTCTAGCATTCCCTCCACTTTTTCCTCAAAGGAATCACAGAAGAATTTGTCTTGTTTGTTTCACCAACATGACTGTGACTTGGAAATCAGCAATTGTACAGAGGTTTTATCTTGCTTCTTGCCTCTCTCCTCTAAGAGAGACAGACATTTATGCCCGACAGACACACGAAGTTGGCCTAATGACAATAGGTTCATTCATTTCCTAAATCACCCTAAAACACTTCAAAAACTAAACAGAATTCTTATTAGTTTGCACAGAGGGCCAATTTTCTTCTTTAAAGTAGTCTGAGTAACCAGAGATGCTGCTGCTGCTACTGCTACTGATTAGGATGACATCACAGAATAGTCCTTACTTTGGAGGAAAAAAAGTCTTAAATTTAGTCAACACTACTCTCTCTGTCTGCCTCTTCTTCACGTTGACATTTATCAAGCTGTGTTTTGCACAATGGTCATAATTTTTAGACTAAAATTAGGTTTGTAAGCAAGAATATGCATGAGATTTCTGAGGATTTTAAAGCCACTTTCTGTTCCATTTTAACTTAATATCAAGCACTTTGGCTGGAATTACAGAAGGTGAAAAAAAGAAAACAAAGGCTGCCACTGGAACTTTACCAGGACCATAAATTGGTGGAAAAAATATATATGTTTAAGTGAACAAAAATTGTTAAATTTTGGATTCCTGTTTAATATACATAATTATTTCATGACTTTATTAATTTACATAAAAGAATGAGCAGGGAAACACAATTTTAGTTACAGTTGTAGCATTGGTGCCTGAACAAGAGAGGACAAGGAATGTACTGGAGTTGGCCTAGATTGTGGTGCTTGAACTTTAGGTTGCATTAGTATCATCTAGAGGACTCGTTAAAACCCAGATTGCTGGGGCCACTGCCTCAAGTTTATATTCCAATGAGTCTGGGCTGGGACCTAAGAATCTGCATTTTGACAAGTTTTCAGGTGTTGCTGATGCTGCTTGTCCAGGATCTGTACGTTGGGAACCACTGGCTGAAAGTAAAGAGTGGTATGATTGCATGACAGCAGAGCAAAACATGACCCCAATTTTAAGTTTGTTCTTTCCCTGCTCATTCACATGTCATTCACTCTGAGCTCCTTGAGGCCAGAACCAATGTGTCACTGTCCATTTTTCACCAGTGTTTACTAGAGTACCTGGCACATAGTAGACAGTATATATTTACTGGAATATTGACACCGTTTGTTGACACCCTCTGTTGGCTCCATGGATGCCTGATTAGTATTCTCCAAACATTTCTGTTCAAGACACTTTGTCAATACAAAAATTCTTCAAGATCCAAATCAAAAAGATGTCTCAGGGGACCATGTCTTGTTGCAAGGATCATGTTATGCTTTCTCTGGTTTTGGGACAAATGATCATTGTTGTGGTTGAAGAGAAACAAAATACAACTAATAAGAAATTGCTTGAGTTTAGATAAAAATAATATTTGTAACTCCCAAAAACAATGGCACATGAATATCCCAATTATTTTCATAAGTTATAATGAGCAGTAATCATTTAAACTTCTAAATTTCAAGCAACTTCATTCTAGTGTATTTATTCATTTGTTCAATTGGCATTTATTAAACTGTTTCCAGATGGGTTATTCCTCCCTTATTCTTCCTTGGGACCAGATAACATCTCTATCATAGCCCTTCACACACATTTTTGAAAAAGAATGCTTTTCCATGTCTATTTCTCATAGTTGTCATGTAGGCGCCTTAGGTCTACATCTAAGGAATATCTGTCTAGATTGGGCTTGGCATTGAAAATACAAAAAATATGTATCGCAGGGTCATTTCCATAGAAAACTTTTCAGTTGAGAAGATGAGACAAGAGTGTACATCAATGTACTCATTTAGAACCACAAACACTTGTAATAGTCTATCGAGTTTATTACTACTTCATTAGAAATTTCAAACTATTTGGAAAAAATATGTTAATCATACTGCAGGCAAGGACTGAGTGTCTCATGCAATCTTGTAAAATGCCCCATTCATAGTAAATGCTCAGTGAGTCACTGCTGAATGTAATGATACAATTGAACAATCATACAGAAGGCTTCTGAGGGCAGGGACCATATTATACTCATACGTACATCCTTTGCAACTTGCACTCCGCCTTGCATCTAGTTAGGCAGTCGGTATACCTGCGAGTTCTCAGGAGTGTTAACTTACTCAACTCCAAGGTGTTTTAGCTTTATAAATAATTCATTACTTTAAGAAAAATTCCTGGATTATAATCCTAAAATCAAAAGCTCTGCTCTGAGGTCTGGAAACTGTAGTACTGAATTTAAAACAGTAACAGAAAAACTAAATAGGGAGGTTATAGTCTAAGCTGATATTAAAATAAGATGTGTTAAAATAAAATTATTGCTGAATAAGGGTACCAAGAATTCTAGCAGGTCAAATACTGTTCCCGTGAATTATAGATGCTCTTGCCTGTAAAATGATCCCATGAATCTGCTGGGCCACTGTGCTAAACGCGGTCTTTCACTGAAAAAAATGGGCCTTCTTATGCAGGAAAAAAATAGAAGGATTATATGGAAATAAGCATAAAGGCAGGGACTTATTTTTCTCTCCTAACAACCAGAGGATTTGTGGGTGCTTAACATAAACTACTGAAATGTTCAGTGGGTAATGTCTCTTGAAGAATTATTCTCTACAGCCATGGTTCATTAGTTTTGGCAGCATTCTATTCTCTGTTTAAGTTCAAGACAGGCTGGTGTGCAAGGAATGGTGATATTGAGGAATGTTTAAAAAAATTCTCCCTCAAACTGCAAAATTACGGGAAAAATGTATTTCATAGATACATGCAAGTAATTGAAAATGTACTGATGTGCTAACACAAAAAACTCCTAAAATAAAATAAATGTGTTATATTCTTCATCTCACCATGGAGCCAAGATCATATAAAATTTGGTATTTATAAATCATGACCTTGAAAGAAGAATCAACTGTCCTTGCTGATTTAATTTGCTTTATTTTCTGGCACTTACTGGTGGAGACACAGATGGGCTGGTAACACAGTGTTGTAGGACTTTCTCCTTTGTTCAGCTAAAAGCCGGGTTCTTGTCACACGGCCATGAGAGATTAGGCTTGCAGACACTTTGAAGGGTGAGAAAAATGGAATTTATTGGGCAAAAAGGAAAAAAGGGAAACAGGGTCCTCTCAGCAGGGAGAGTCCTGCTAGTATAGGCTTCCTGCCTCACAAATTGAATTCCAGGTTCCATCCCAGAACAGGAGGGGCCAGGCTCCTCCCCTCTGCAAATGGTGCGAACTTCCCTAGGCTCCACCCCAGTGCGCGTTCTCTCAGTGTACCGGCAGGTTGGAGGTTCTCTGGTGACCGTTTTATACTTGGCTGTCTCAACAGCCTGATTCTATAGGCTGGCATTTGGGACCTCTTTTGATTCGTGCCACTGATTTTGTATGATTTTATATAGTTTGCCCCATTAAATTTCTGAAAGTGTGGTCTCTCAGTGTTAATACTTTCAGGGTGTGAATACTCTGGGATAAATGCAAAGGAGCCATTTATGTTTGGTGAAAAGAAAGAAAGTAGGAACTTTGGATACTTGGACTACGCAATCAATTATAAGTTCCTAATGATATTAATTCTGACCTCATTCTTTCCTTCCTTCCTTTTTTCTTCCTTTCTTTTTGATAGCGCCTCACTCTGTCATCCAGGCTGGAGTGCAGCAATGTGATCATAGTTCACTGCAAGCTCCAAGTCATGGGCTCAAGTGATCCTCTTGCCTCAAGCCTCTGGAGTAGCTAGGACTACAGGTGTTCACCATGTAGTTTCGCTCTGTTGCCCAGGCTGGTCTCAAATTCCTGTACTGGAGTGGTTTGGCCTCCCAAAGTGCTGGGATTACCTGTATCAGCCACTGTGCCCAACTATTTTGTGCATTTTCCATCACATGATACTCTCTCCTTCATTCTGAAGCAAACCTAATGATGATATTGTTTAATGAATAAGCTTTGTATACATATATCCTGTATAATAACTATTATATAGAGTAATGCCATGGACTCTTTTCTATAATCATCTCAATATACATATATATTTTATTATACTTTAAGTTCTGGGGTACATGTGCAGAACATGCAGTTTTGTTACATAGGTATACACATACCATGGTTTGCTGTACCCATCAACCTGTCACCTACATTAGGTATTTCTCCTAATGTTATCTCTCCCCTATTCCTCCACCCCCTGACAGGCCCCAGTGTGTGATGTTCCCCTCCCTATGTCCATGTGTTCTCATTGTTCAACTCCCACTTATGAGTAAGTACATACGGTGTTTGGTTTTCTGTTCTTGTGATAGTTTGCTGAGAATGATGGTTTCCAGCTTAATCCATGTCCCTGCAAAGGACATGAACTCATCCTTTTTTATGGCTGCATAGTATTCTATGGTATGTGTGTGCCACATTTTCTTTATCAAGTCTATCATTGATGGGCATTTGGGTTGGTTCCAAGTCTTTGCTATTGTGAATAGTGCTGCAATAAGCATATGTGTGCATGTGTCTTTGCAGTGGAATAATTTATAATCTTTGAGTATATACCCAGTAGTGAGTAATCTTTTGGGTATACTACCCAGTAGTAGTGGTTCTTTGAAACCAATGAGAATGAAGACACAACGTACCAGAATCTCTGGGACACATTTAAAGCAGTGTGTAGAGGGAAATATATAGCACTAAATGCCCACAAGAGAAAGCAGGAAAAATCTAAAATTGACACCCTAACATCAAAATTAAAAGAACTAGAGAAGCAATGGCAACAATTCATCTCAATATTTTTGTCCATTTAAAAATCCACAGCTTGTCTTAATTTAAAAATATATTGCATGGAGGAATTTTTACAACATAAGGGGTATAGACACTCATAAGGTATAACCGTTATTGCAGGTGACTTTAAATCCATATGAGTAACAAAAATTGATAGCAGTTTGAATAAATAGTATACCATAAAATAGAAAATATGAAGTATTATCCAAATGCATGTGAATTTATTTTAATAAAATACAAATAATTTTAAACATAACTTCTGGTCATCATATATTTTGTTATTTATGCACATTAAAAGTATAACTTTTCTATTATGTGGAAGCTTGAAGAACATTTTTTATGTTAAGAGGATTTAATCATACTCTGAAATGCTATATACCATGGGGTAGGGTAGGTTTGTCAGAAATAAATATGCATTCTTGCTACCATTCCCACCTCCCACACCCATAGCAGATGTTGCTTCTTTTTCTGGTAAGCTCAGACTCAGCTTCAGAATCCTTTTCTATACGTGCTCCAGGTGGCCATTATCAACTGATTGATGATGGCATTAAAATCCAAACTTTGTGCCTGTTGGTTCAAGGTTTTATAACTTCTTAAGGCTCAAGCCCAGCACCTGAGATCTTAAAGATGTACCTATAAACTCAGACCCCAAAGCAAAATAGATAAATTTTTAAAGCACACAGATTTCTCTTTCCTTAAAAATTTAAAAACCACGTGGAATAATTTACAATAAAGGGAAGCAAATTTGGCATAGTTTTACTTTTTCTGTCCAACTTGGAACTATTAGTTCACTTGCCACTCAACCTGGACTCAACTCACTGATATTTTCTTGATAATTTTCAACAACTACAAAGTCAGTACATTGACCTGAAGTAGGAAGAAATGAAAGTAACATTGAGTGTTTTCTATTTGTCAGAGAGCTATGTTTTAAAACGTTTTATCTTTTTTCCTCACAACAACTTTTCTAGGGAGGAATAATACATCTCAATTTTACTGTTGAGGAAATTGAGACCCTCGAAGATTAACTTACTTCCTCAAGTCGTGCAGTCTTTAGCTGGCACAGCCAAAATCCAAACAAATTTATAACTGCCTGGAAGGACCATGGTTGTTTTATGAAACTTTAAAGGTTTTATTTGTCCATTTGCTTGTACTTTGTATGTTTCCTAAATTGAGTTAGCAGATTCTGACTAAAGTAGATCTCTAGATTAGAACATCTGAATTGGTCCTACCAGTTCCTTCAGATCTTATCAGAAAGCAAGAAGTTAAACTCTCCATTGTTGTAAAATAAATAAATAAATAAAATAAACATAATGCCAGGTAAAATAAAAATAATGCTCAACATAGGGTACTTTGTTTTCAAAGATTGTTTGACTAGTTTTGCTTTATATAATTCTATTTAAAGCTTAGAACTATCATGTATGCAAAATTACCACCTAGGAGAATTGACACATTTACCATGTTGAGGTTTCTGATACATGGTCATTCACAGTCTTCTTTCTACTTAGGTCTTTACTGATTTCTCTTAGTAATATTTTATGGTTTTTTATGCAAAGGGTTTGTATATTTGTTGTTAAATTTATTTCTAGATACTTAAATCTTTAAATGCTATTATAGTATATCTTTTACATTTTTATTTTCTAATTGTTTTTAATTGTTCAAAAATTAATGTTTTTATATCAGCTCTGTATCCAGCATGCTTGCTGAGTTCACTTATTAATTTCAGATTGTAAATTCTATTTAGATTCTCTACATAGAGAATCCTATAATTTGTGAATTATGACATGGTTACTTCTTTTCAAACCCTTCTGTTTCTTTTTTTTCTGGTACATGTCATAACTTAGGACCTCTAGTACTGAAAAAATTTTATTACAACTTGACAATTTATAATTATATATTTATAGGATACAAAGTGATATGATTTATGAACACAATGTGGAATAATTAAGATAACATATCAATTTCCTCAAATACTTATCTTTTTTTTGTGATGAGAACATTTGAAATGTACTGTCCTAGCAATTTTGAAATATACAATAAAACATGCTGTGCAATAGATCTCAGAAAAACTCATTTCTTTCTCCACCAAGACCTTATACCCATTGACTAACATCTCCCCATCATCCTCAACCCTGTAACTAACATTCTACATTGCTTGTAATATCCAATATTTTATATTCCACGTGTAAGTGAAAACATGTAGCATTTGTCTTTTTGTGCTTGGCTTATTTCATCTGGAAAAATCTTCCTTAGTTCCATCCATGTTGTCACAAGTGAAAGAGAATTTTCCATCTTTTTAAGAGTTTCAGGCTTTATCCATTTATCTGATGATGGGCACTTAGGTGGCTATTGTGAATAATGCTGTGATGAGCATGAGAGTGCGGACATCTCTTTGACATACTGATTTTAAATCTTTTCGTAGATACCCAGAAGTGGGATTGCTGGATCATATGATAATTCTATTTTTAACTTTTTGCAGAACCTCCATACAGTTTTCCACAATGGCTGTCCTAATTTACATTCTCACCAATAGTGTACAGGGTTCTCATTTCTCCACATCCTCACCAACACTTATTGTTCATATTTTTGATAACAGCCATTCTGACAGGTGTGAAGTGATATCTTATTATGGTTTTAATTTGCATTCCCTAATGATTAGTGACATTGATAATTTTTTTCATGTATCTATTGGTCATTTATATGTTTTCTTTTGAAAAATGTCTACTCAGGTCTTATACCCGTTTTTTAAATTGGGTTGTCTTATTCCTATTGAGTTGAGTTCCTTATACATTTTGGATCTTAACACATTACCAGATGTATATGTATGGCTTGTAAATATTTTCTCCCAACCCATATGTTGTCTCTTCACACAGTTAATTGTTTCCTTTGCTGTGAAGAACCTTTTTAGTTTGATGTAATCCCATTTGTCTATTTTTGCTATTATTGTCTGAGCTTTTGGGGTCAAATTAAAAAAAAAAAATCATTGCCAAGACTAATGTTGTATAGTTTTCCCCCCTGTTTTATTATGTTTCAAGACTTATGTTTAAGTCTTCAATCCATTTTGAGTTGATTTATTTTTGTAAATGGTATGAAATGTGTCCAATTTCGTTCTTTTGCTTGTGGATATCCAGTTTTCCCACTACCATCTCTTGAAGAGAGTGTCTTTTTCCATTGTATATTATTGGCAGCTTTGTTGAAAATCAATTTACTGTACATGCGTGGATTTTTTCTGGGCTTTCTGTTCTGTTCCATTGGGGGATATGTCTATTTTTATGCAAGAATCATGCTGTTTTAATTATTATAGTTTTGTGGCATAGTTTGAAATCAGGTAGTGTGATGATGCCAAGCTTTGTTCTTTTTGCTCGTGATTGCCTTGGTGTTTTTGTGGTTTCATTTAAATTTTAGAATTTTGTTTTATTTCTGTGAAATATGACATTGAGATTTTGATAGATTTTGCATTAAGTCTGTAGGTCATTTTGGGTAGTATGAACATTTTAAGGATATTAATTCATCCAATCCATGAACACAAAGTATCTTTCCATTAATTTGTGTCTTCAGATTTTTTCATAAATATTTAATAGCTTTCAGTGTACAAGTCTTTCATCTCCTTGGTTAAATTTATTCCTAAGTATCTTGTGGTTTTTGTTGTTAGTATTCAGAAAAACTACATCTTGATCTTATTTCCATGTTTAGAGAGAAAACTTTCTAATATTTCACCATTATTGTTCCCTGTAGACTTTATGTTGATACCCTTTGTTAGCTTAACAAAATTCACATTTTACTGTTTGTGAAGAGGTTTAAAATCCTTTTGGTCATAAATGGGTGTTAAATTTTATAAATGCCTTTCTAATATCTGTTAAATTGATCATATGGGTTTCTTTGTTGTTACCTTAATGTGATAAATTGCATTGGCTGATTTTTTTTTTCATATCAAACCAAACCATTTGTAGAATAAACCATGCTTAGTTGTGATATACTATTATTTTTATTTGTTGTTAAGTTTGATGTCCTTTTTTTTCTTTTAAATTTTCACACTTGTGTTCTCAAAATACGTGAACTTTGCCTTTCCTTTATTATAGTGTTCTTGCCAGGTTTTTGTACAAGATTACCCTCATCTCATGCAATTAGTCAGGAAGCAGTCTTTTCTTTTTTGTTCCCTGAAGAGCTTCTGTAAGATTGGTGTTATTATTTTTAAACATTTGGAAAATGTTACCAGTGAATTTTAGCCACCATTAGTAGAGGTTTCATTGTAAAAAGTCTTTTTTTAAAATTGCATATTAAACTTTCTAAATATATACAAGACAGTTTGGGTTTTCTGTATCTTCTTGTGTAGGGTTTGCTAAATTGTAATAGTTAAACAATTTGCCCATTTTCGTGTGAATTTCTATACTTGGTAGATAAAGTTGTTCAGAATATTTTATAGCCTTTTTAATATTTACAGCATTTCTAGTAATGTCTTCTTTCTTATTCCTGATACTGGTAATCTGTATGTTCTCTTGCTTTCTTTTAAACAATAATACCGTACTAGTAATTTATCAATTATTAGTCTTTTTCAAAACACAACTTGTGGCTTTGCTGATTTTTTTCTGTTTACATTTATTTTCCATTTTATTAATTTCTGCCCTTATCATTATTTCCTTTCTTTTAATTTCTTTGAGTAATAGTCACATTTCATTTCAAACTCCTTGTGATGGCTACTTAAATCAATATTTTAAAGGCTTTTTCTCCTTGTACATTTGGTGCTATTTTTTTTCTTGTAAGCAGAAGACCAACAAAGTAATATGACATGTTTTTCTCAACATTCAGTTCATAGTATTTTCTAATTTTTATTATGGTTTCTCCTTTGACTTAATGATAATTTAGGAGTGTGTTCCAGAAGTATTTTGAAGTATGTTTGCAGACGTATTTAGAAGATTTTTAGGGTTCTTTTGTTATTAATTATAGTTTAATTTCATGGTGGTCAGAAAAATACTTTAAATTATTTCAACTATTTAAAATTATTATGACCTTTTCCCTGTGGTCCAGCACATTGTCAATAATGGTAAGCTTTTAAAATGCAGTTGAAAAGAATGTGTATTCTGTTACTGTCAATGTAGTGTTTCCTATATGTTAATTAGGTCGTTTGTTAATCCCATTATTCAGACTGATTTTATCTTCACTGATTTTTTTTGTTCTATTGCTTTGTGAGAAAATTGTGTTAAAATTTTCTATTAAGTGTGTGTATTTGTCCATTTTTGCTTTTAGTTCTATGAAATTTTAATATAGTACAATTCACTTCACATATTTTGCAATTTAGAATTGTTATATCTTTCTGGTATTTTGACCCTTTTGTCATTTTGACATGTCTTTTTTGACTCTAGAAATGTCTTTTGCTTCTGTATTTTTAGAAGTGCTGCAAGAACTTTTCTTTTTTTTAAGTTAGTGTTTGTGTTGCATATATTTCTGCCTTCTTTAGTTTTCAGCTTTTTTGTTCATGTTTTAAAGTAACACACAATTGTTTTTAGTGTGGTCTGAAAATCTCTGTCTTTTGAATCAGAACATCTAGATCATTTACAATTGAGGTAATTACTGATATTTTTGGGCATATGTCTACTGTCCAACACTTTGATTTCTATTTGTTCCACCTTTATATGTTCTTCTTTTTCACTCTTTTTAAACTTTGTTTTTATTACATATTATTTTTATTTCCATTCCCTCCACCTCATTATGCATTCTGTTACTACTTTCTTTTGCTTTGATTTTATTCTTTTTCTTTTTTTACATTAGAGGTTACAAGATGAATCCTTAACTTTGTTTAGAGTTTAATGTAAATGAATACTTTTGCCACTTCCTAGATAATGCTAAAACCTCAGATCTTTCTATCACCATTTACCTGTACTGTCTTTTAAAATTACTTTGTTGGGGCTGGGCGTGGTGGCTCATGCCTGTAATCACAGCACTTTTGGAGGTCGAGTGGGGCGGATCACCTGAGGTCAGGAGTTTGAGACCAGCCTGGCCAACATGGTGAAACCAAGTCTCTACTAAAAATACAAAATTATCTGGGCTTGGTGGTGCACACCTACAATCCCAATCACTCAGGAGGCAGAGGTAGGAGAATTGTTTGAACCTGGAAAGCAGAGGTTGCAGTGATCTAAGATTATGCCACTGCACTCCAGCCTGGGTGACAGAGTGAGTCTCTGTCTCAAAAACAAAAAAAATATTAACTTGAATTTTAGTTGTATATGTACTTTAAATACCACCAAAATTATTACTATTTTGTATGATCAGTATTCATTAAGATTTATGCACATTTTTACCTCTTCTGTTTGTCATTCTTTTCTATAATTTAACATTTTATACTGGATCAGGACCATTTTCTATTATTATTCTGCTGAAAAAACTCCCTTCAGAATTTTTAAAGTGCATTTATACTCTTATCTTGACAAATTCTCTATTTTTTTCTGTCAAGAAATGTCTTTATTTTGCCTTCCCTTTTAAAGGATATTATTGTGGCAGTTTATTCTCTTTCAGTACTGTAGGGAAATCATGCCACTATCCTGTGGCTTCCCTCATTTCTATTGAAGAAAATATGTCTTTTATTCAGTGGCTGATTTGAATATTGACTATTTCTGGTGTTCAATAGTTTTATTTTGATGTTTCTAAGTGCATTTTGTTGTTGTTGTTGGTACATGATCTTATGTGTGAGATCATACTGATTCTTCAATCTGTAACTTGACATCTATTAGCAGTTTAGGAAAAATCACAGCCTGTGTCTCTTCATACATGCTTTTGCAGCATTCTCTCTCTTTCTCCCATCTAGATTCCAGTTCATGAGAATTAAAAGTTTGTATTATATTCCATATGTCATTTATGCTTGATTTTATATCAGTTTTAAATTTTATGCTTCAGTTTTTGTATTTTCTACTGACCTATCTTCCAGATTGCAGAGTCTCTTCAGTTGAGTTCTGTCTTCTGTTAAACTTATTAAATTGATTTAAAAAATTTTAGTTATTATATTTTTCTGCTCTGCAATTTCCATTTGAAACTCTTTATCATGTCATTTATTTTTTTGAATACATTAATTATCACAGTTATCTTAAAGTCAATAACAAATAACTTCAATATTTGGGTCAACTGTATATCGAGTTCTATTATCATTTTTTTTCCTCAGTCCTGCTTCTTGAATTTTAGAGGCTCTGGATGATTTTTTTTTTTAATCCCACTGAGAAGATTCTTCCAACTTGTGCTGGTAGCAGAGGGACAGGTTATCTCAACTCAATGAGAACTTGAGCCAACTTAATATTTTTTTGCAATTTTTATATGAACTTCCTTTTTCTTCTTTGACTCCTAGGATGAAGCCCTTCAAGACTCCAACTAAGATCCTAAGGTATTTTCCAGGCACCTTTTCCTCAATAAGCCCTGAACTGCAATTTTTTATCTCCAATACCCTGAGAATGTCAAAACCTCCATTGTAGTTTTTAGCTGTTTATTGGTTCTGGTTGATAGCCATATTAGTATGTTTTCATGCTGCTGATAAAGACATACTGAAACTGGGAACAAAAAGAGGTTTGGTTGGACTTAAAGTTTCACATGGCTGGGGAGGCCTCAGGATCATGGCAGGAGGTAAAAGGCACTTCTTACCTGGCAGCGGGAAGAGAAAAATGAGGAAGAAGCAAAAGCAGAAATCCCTAATAAACGCATCAGATCTTTTGAGACTTATTCACTGTCATGAGAATAGCACGGGACAGACCGGCTCTCATGATTCAGTTAATTCCCTTGGGTCCCTCCCACAACATGTGGGAACTCTGGGAGATACAATTCAAGTTGAGATTTGGGTGGGGACAGAGCCAAACCATATCATTCTGCCCCTGGCCCCTCCAAATCTCATATACTCACATTTCAAAACCAATCATGCCTTCCTAACAGTCAAAAGTCTTAACTCATTTCAGCATTAACCCAAAAATCCACAGTTCAAAGTCTTATCCAAGACAAGGAAAGTCCCTTCTGCCTACAAGCCTGTAAAATCAAAAGCAAGCTAGTTACTTCCTAGATACAATAAGGGTACAGGTATTGGGTAAATACAGCCATTCTGAATGGGAGTAATTGGCCAAAAGAAAGGCGTTACAGGGCCCATGCAAGTTCCAAATCCAGCGGGGCAGTCAAATTTTAAAGCTCCAAAATGGTCTCCTTGACTCCAGATCTCACATCTGGGTCATATTGACCCAGATGGTCTTGGGCAGCTCCACCCCTGTGGCTTTGCAGGGTACAGCCTCCCTCATGGCTGCTTTCACGGGCTGGCCTTGAGTGTCGGTGGCTTTTCCAGGCACAAGGTGCAAGCTGTTGGTTGATCTACCATTCTGGGGTCTGGAGGATGGTGGCACTCTGCTCACAGCTCCATTAGGTAGTGTCCCAGTAGGGACTCTGTGTGGGGGCTCGACCCCACATTTCCTTTCTGTACTGTCCTAGCAGAAGTTCTCCATGAGGGCCCCACCCCTGTAGCAAACTTTTGCTTGGGCATCCAGGCATTTCCATACACCTTCTGAAATCTAGGCAGAGGTTCCGAAACCTCAATTCTTGACTTCTGTGTACCTACAGGCTCAATACTATGTGGAAGCTGCCAAGGCTTGGGGCTTTCACCCTCTGAAGCCACAGCCTGAGCTCTATGTTGGCCCCGTTCAGCCATGGCTGGAGCTGCTGGGACACAGACCACCAAGTCTCTAGGCTGCACACAGCATGGAACCCTGGGCCTGGCCCATGAAACCACTTTTTCCTCCTGGGCCTCCAGCCCTGTGATGGGAGGGGCTGCTGTGAAGGTCTCTGACATGGCCTGGAGACATTTTCCCCATGGTCTTGTGGATTAATATTAGGTTCCTTGCTATTTACACAAACTTCTGCAGCTGGCTTGAATTTCTTCTCAAAAAATGAGTTTTTCTTTCCTACTGCATTGTCAGGCTGCAAATTTTCTGAACTTTTATGCTCTGTTTCCCTTTTAAAATCAAATGCTTTTAACAGCACGCAAGTCACCTTTCGAATGCTTTGCTACTTAGAAATTTCTTCCTCCAGATACCCTAAGTTATCTCTTTCAACTTCAAAGTTCCACAGATCCCTAGGGCAGGGGCAAAATGCTGCCAGTCTCTGCTAAAACATAAGAAGAGTCACCTTTGCTCCAGTTCCCAACAAGTTCCTCATCTCCGTCTGAGACCACCTGTGCCTGGACCTTATTATTCATATCACTATCAGCATTTTTGTCAAAGTCATTCAACACGTCTCTAGGAGGTTCCAAACTTTCCCACATTTTCCCGTCTTCTTCTGAGCCCTCCAAATGATTCGAACCTCTGCCTGTTACCCAGTTCCAAAGTCGCTTCCGCATTTTTAGGTATCTTTTCAGTACCGCCCCACTCTACTGGTACCAATTTACTGTGTTAGTCCATTTTCATGCTGCTGATAAGACATACCTGAGACTGGGAAGAAAAAGACGTGTACTTGGATTTACAGTTCCACATGGCTGGGGAGGCCTCAGAATCATGGCGGGGGTGAAAAGCACTTCTTACATAGAGGCAGCAAGAGAAAAATGAGGAAGAAGCAAAAACAGAAACCCCTAAAAACCCAACAGATCTCGTGAGACTTATTCACTATCTTGAGAATAGCACAGGAAAGTCTGTCCCCCATGCTTCAGTTACTTCCCCCGATCCCTCCCATAACATGTGGGAGGTCTGGGAGATACAATTCAAGTTGAGATTTGAGGAGAGACACAGCCAAACCTTATCAATAGCCTTTTGTACTATGTAGCCTAATCAGCATATACATTAAATGATAACTGGTGTTCAGCATTGGTTATACTTTTCTGTGTTTTCCTTCTTTCTGGTGGTGCTTGTTTCCTCACATCCTGACTGCCTTAGCAGCCCCAAATCTTAAATCCTTTGTCTGTATCCATATGAATTTACTTACAACTCTGATAACTTCTTTGCCACTTTTTGTTTTCTAAGTCAGATGCATGTTTCTGAGAATTGGCAAATGCTCTGAGAGTAAAAGTGGCATGAAGAAAATTGTGTTTATATCAATTTGCTTCTCCTGTTTCTGCAATGTAGACCCTCAAGTCCTGGTTGATTCATTATCTCTCTGATTGTTTCAAATAGAGTTTCTTTTTGTATTTTGTCCAGTTTTTCTAATTGTTCTTAATGGAAGCATTGGTCTCCTGCAAGCCACTCTATCAAGCAAAAAGCAGATGTCTGTGTAGTTCCTTTTCATTTTCTATACATGCTTGTTAACCATTGAGGTGTGAAGATTTATTTGTTGCTTAACACTCTGGACCTTAGAACTCCTAAATGTTCTTGTGGGAGTAAGAACCAACAATCCTTTATGGAATTAACCCTATAATGGCAGATTTTCCTGTCTAAGAGTGCCCTTATGGAGGCAAGAAGGGGCAAAAGGAAGGCAAATGTTGCCTCATGATATAGGCAAAAAGGAGAAAGTTTGCTTTTGCAACGTCCTGTCTTTACCTTCTATGCTGCTGTTTCCCAAACTAAGTAACCCAGTGTCATCTCCAAATTTGCCTTCCAGGACATGGCCCTAGTTTTGCTTCTGAGAACATGTGTTAACATTTTGATTTATATAGAGTGTCTTCCAAAATATACCATTTACATGAGTTACAGTGTGAAGGAGGACTCCTGCAGTTAGGCAATGGGGGCAAAGTGCCTTGCTTAGATCATCCACTAGCACAGTGCTCCATACTATGCTGCTTTAGGTAGCTCTTTCTTTTTCTTCCCATGTTCCTGTCATTTACTTCTTGTTTGCAGATTACTCAGAGTTTAAATTATATAGCTAATATATAATGTAAACTTAATAGTTTAGTGTTTTGCTCTTCTCAATTTACTTTTCATTTTTAGAGTTCCACTGATTATTAAAAAGTTTCCAAGTAATGACTTTCACATTTTCAGAATGTTTTCTGCACACTTACGGGAAAAAATAGAGGAGTTAGTTTGAATTTGGATGGTGAATATGTAATCATATTGGCAATCAATCACATCACATGTGTCTAAGAATTAGCAAGAAGATGGGTAAATTAAGTGTTTCATAGTTCAGCAAATTTTATTTATTTCTCTTAGGTTCTTAAATGGTCCAAGTCCCATATTCAGTTGTATTTGAATTTGGGAATTTTCAAGTATGTATGATAATGTTTAGATTAAATCATATTTGTATTGTATTGGGCATAATAAAATATCTTTATTTTTAATATTTTGCAGCACATTTTTCAATGTTTGTGATATATTAAATTATTCCAGTCAAATTTTAACCACTTGTCCTTCTATATCCCAGTACTTAATTATTCAGTGTCAGAAATTCAATTTAATTACTGTACAAGGTAAAATTGAATTGCATACCTCATGAAGAGCCTATTATGAATGTCTTATTGCATTGAAAAAAAAAAAGAATAACCTTGTAATAAATTTTGATGGCTTCCATGAAGAAACGTTTAGAATGATTACAAAATAACAGTTGCATACCACGTGCATACTTTATCTGGCTCTTTATATGAATGACAAAGAAGGGTCGGGCGCGGTGGCTCAAGCCTGTAATCCCAGCACTTTGGGAGGCCGAGACGGGCGGATCACGAGGTCAGGAGATCGAGACCATCCTGGCTAACACGGTGAAACCCCGTCTCTACTAAAAAATACAAAAAACTAGCCGGGCGAGGTGGCGGGCGCCTGTAGTCCCAGCTACTCGGGAGGTTGAGGCAGGAGAATGGCGTGAACCCGGGAGGCGGAGCTTGCAGTGAGCTGAGATCTGGCCACTGCACTCCAGCCTGGGCGACAGAGAGAGACTCCGTCTCAAAAAACAAAAACAAAAAAAAACAAAAAAAAAAAAGAAGAGAAAGCAGTGTCATCAGAAGAATATAGGCGCATGTCTTCTGGTTAATTTGGAAATATTATGGGCCTTAATGTGCTAACGTGGGAAGGTGTTGAATATCAGGAGAAAGAGTGCTGAGGTCTACCCCACTTTTCAGAAGGCCAGTTTTCTGCAGAAATGGAATGGGGAGATATACCCTTTGATGCATACTCTTTTATAAAAATGTTTTAAATGATAAAATAATAGATTCAGAATATTACTTATTAGATGATGTATGTGGCACATGATTTATTACATATAACATAAAGAATTATTATAGCACAGTAAATTGTTGAAAGGTGAAGTATAATGAAGGTCAAGAAATAGAGCTTTGCCTGCCACTCCAGAAGCTTTCCACATTGCCTATCCCTTATTTCATTCATAAAGGTAACTACTATCAGATTTTTATGATAATGATTTTCTCACATTCCTTTAAATATTTTTCACTCAAGCCTATATCTCTGAACACTGTAATTTAATTTTGCCTATTTAGTAAAAGTATTTTAGAAGTCTTTCTTAATATAAATGTTTCCTCACATCTCTTTTTGTGCTCTTGCTGTTTATTTACAGAATTACCCAGGTTCTTTGACCTGTAGAGATTTGAATTTTGCTAATTACATTGATGGATCCTTTTTGTGGGAGTATTAATTACTTCCTTGGGAGCTGTTAGGCAATTTGCAAGTGCTGTGAACCTTGAGCTAATAGGAGAGGCCATTCATCATTCACTGGTATCTGCACATGTCCTTTCCACGCTGATGAATACCTTTTTGCACCATCATTAAAAACGAGCTTGTGTGTTTCAGATGGGGAGTTTGTGCAAAGCTTTTCAGTAATGCTGTTGCGAGATAATCATAAATAAATATGCTCAATACAGTTTTCGGGTTAAAAGATGAAGATATGTGTGCTTAATGTACACAGGCTTGATTTTCTGACTCTCTAACTGATTGTCTCACTGTATTAGCTAGGGATAAAAGAGGAGGTAGACCAACAGAGTGAATTAATATCTCTTAGCACAGCATTTTCCCAAAATGTGTGTTGGAGAACACTAATGGCCCTTGTATGTTAATGCATCGTCCTTCCAAAGAACACTTCTGCATTTAAATAAGTTGAGAAAATGCTAAGCCAGAGTGCTCAGGAGCATATTAAAAATTACTGAAAAGTCTTACATTAAATAAAATTTTAAAATTTTGGTTATTTTTCCCAAATCTCTTTGACCAGAGAAGGTTTTTGTTGTTGTTATTGTTGTTGTTTCCATTGATTATTTGACACTACCTTGTAATACCTGTTTACTGTGGATACAACTGGAAAATTCTGATCAGGATTGCATTGAATCTGTGATAAAGTGGGGAAGTATAACCATTTGAACAATATTAAGTCTTCTGGCCCATGAGTATGGGATGTCTTTCTATTTATTTAGATCTTCTTTAATTTATTGCAACAAAAGTTTGTACTTTTTAGAGTATAAATTTTGTACTTCTTTAATTAAATTTGTGCCTACATATTCAATTCTTTTTGATGCTATTGTAAACAGAATTTTCCTAATTTTTCTATTATAAATAATTAATGTATAAAATTATAGTAGACATTTTTATGCTAATTTTTTGTACTGCAACCTAGTTGAACTTGTTTATTAGCTGTAATAATTCTTAGAAGATTACTTAGGATTTTTTATATACACTCGTGATCTGCTTATAGAATATTATTTCTTTCTTTCCAACCTGGATGCCATTCATTTTACTTTCTTGCCTATTTGCCCTGACTTTAGTACAATGTAGAGTAGAAGTGGTAAAAGTAGACATCCTTGCCTTATTTCTGATCATAGAGGAAGAACATTCAGTCTTCACTATTAAGTATAATATTAGTTGGGATAAGTCCAATATGGTCATGGTATAGAGCCTTTTTATATGTTTCTGCATTTCGTTGCTAGATTTTTGTGGAGGAGTTTTGCCCCTATATTCTTAAGAGATATTGGCTTGTAGTTTTGTTTTCTTGTCATGTCTTTGTCTGGTTTGGGTCATTACAGGACCAATGAATGAGTTCAGAAGTATTTGCTCCATTTTAATTTTTTTGTGAATAATTAGTGTTCTTTAACTGTTTGGCAGAATTCACCAGTGAGGTGACCTGGGCTTGGGCTTTCCTTTGTGGATAGTTTTTTGTTTACTAGTATAATTTTTTTTTATTTGTTGTAGAACCATTCAGATGATCTATTTTCTCTTGAGTCAATTTTGGTAGTTTTTGTCTTTTTAGGAATTTTTCCATTTCATCTAATTTATGAGCAAACATTGTTCATAGCATTCATTTATAGACATTTTTATATCTGAAAGATTGGTAATGATGTCCTTTATTATCTTCCTGATTTTAGTAATTTAAGCCTTCTCTCTTGGTCAGTCTAGCTAATGATTTATTAGTTTGGCTGATCTTTTCAAATAAGCAATTCTTGGTTTTGCTAAAATTTTCTATTTTTTTTCAATTGCTATATAATAGGCTGGGAGTTTTAAAAAATTGCTATTTCTGTTATCTATGTATAATCTTTATTATTCTTTTATCTATGTATAATCTTTATTATTCTGCCATTTGAGGTATAGTTTGCACCCCAATGGCCAGCGTCTTAAGGTGGCATGATATGCTATTGATTTGAAATCTTTATTATTTTTTAATAATAAATACATTTGTAACTGAAAATTACATTTGCAACTGAAAATTTCTCTCTAAGCACTGTTTTAGAGCTGCATCCCATAAATTTTGGTATTCTGTGTTTTCATTTTCATTCATCTCAAAGTACTATCTGATTCCCTTGTGATTTCTTCTCTAACCCATTATTTAAGAGTGTGCAGTTTAATTCTTATGCATTTCTTCTATTGTTCTCTAATTTTATTCCATTGTGGTTGGATAATATTACTGAGATTTTTTTAAGGGTTAGCATGTGATCTATTTTGGATAATGTTCCATGTGCACTTGAAAAGAATGTATATTCTGTTGTTACTGAGTGGAGTGGTCTATAGATGTCTGTTAGGTTCAGTTGTTTTATAGTGTTGTTGAAGTGTTCATTTCCTTGTTTATCTTCTGTGATTTTTTTCCTACACATTATTTAAAGTGAGATATTGAAGTCTCCAACTAGAAATGTTGAATTGCTTCTTTCTCTCTACATTTCTGTAAGTTTTTGCTTCATGTAGTTTGGTGTTCAGTTATTAGGTACATATCTATTTGTAATTGTTATATCTTCCTGATGGACTTACTCTTTATCATTATGATGTATCTGTCTTTGTATCTAGTAACTTTTTTTAAAAGTCTATTTCATCTAATATTAGTATAGTCACTCTAACTTTGTTATGGCTTCTGTTTGCATGATATATCTATTTCCATCCTTTTAATCTGTTTGTATCTTTGAATTCATAGTGTGCATCTTTTGTAGGAGTTCCATCAGGGTGGTGGGGGAAATAATAAGAGAAAATTAAAGGAAAAAGGCAAACCTTCTTGGAAGGCTGAAAAGTTTTGCAAAAGCTTTAAGAAAGGGTTATGGCTGAAGACAGCCTGATCCTCTTACCTTGAGCTAATAGTGAAAAGCAAATAACAAGGGAATGTAGATGAGTTTATCTAAATGACGTGTTTACTCATGTTGTCCTAAGACCAACCTTTGATCATTCACGTGCAGGACTGTTCTCTCCAGGGAAGGCGGCCATGTTAATTATCCACAAATGTGTTGACTCAAAGCCTTTGTCATTAAATCTGTGCTAAATAAATGCCCATAGAACCAGCTGGTCAGGGCTGTGGCTGCTGACTCTTTACAGCACCCTCCTCAGTGTTTGTGGGTGGCCCGATCCCCTAGCCCGCTTGTTCACTGGATAACTGTTCTGAGTGCATTTGTTCATCTGTCATTTGGCCAGGGTCTGCGGGTTGGACCCAGCAATCTTTGACATAGCACATAGTTGGATCTTGCTATTTTTAATATAGTTAACAATCTTTGCTTTCTGATTGGATTGTTAAACCTATGCACATGAATGTTCTTATCGATAAAGTTGGGTTTGTGTTTGTAGTTTTACTTTTTGTTTTCTATATAGCTCACATCTTTTTTGTTTCATTATTTCTCCTTTACTACTTTTCATGAATATTTTAAAATGTAACATTTTAATTTCTTTAGTAATTTTCCATAATTCTTTTTTTCTTTTACTGAGATGGAGTATCTCTCTTTTGCCTAGGCTGGAGTACAGTGGTACAATCTCAGCTCACTGCAACCTCTGCCTCCCTGGTTCAAGCAATTTTCCTGCCTCAGCCTCCTGAGTAGCTGGGACTACAGGCCTGTGCCACCATGCCTGGCTAATTTTTTATTTTTAGTAGACATGAGGGTGTCACCATGTTGGCCAGGCTGGTTTTGAACTCCTGACCTCAAGTGATCTGCCTGCTTTGGCCTTCCAAAGTGCTGGAATTACAGATGTGAGTTACCATGCCCAGCCAATTCTCTTCAAAATATTTTTAATTTTTTTTCTCATTTGTTGCTGTAGGGCTTACCATATATATCTTAACTTGCCAGAATTGACTTCAGATTTACATTAATTTAATTCCAGTGTGATATAGAAATATTAATTCTATGTGCTTCTATTTTATTTTCCCCCTTCTGTGCTATCATTGTTATAAATACTGCATCTATGTTTCAAACCCAACAATACATTGTTACAATTTTTGCTTTGTATAATTTTTTTTTTTTTTTTGAGACAGAGTCTTGCTCTGTCACCCAGGCTGGAGTGCAGTGGCATGATCTCGGCTCACTGCAAGCTCCGCCTCCCGTGTTCACGCCATTCTCCTGCCTCAGCCTCCCCAGTAGCTGGGACTACAGGTGCGCTTTGAGGAAGCTGAGAGAAGATAGGAAAGCAAGTATGTATTTTTGATATTTGTTGTATTAATTATCATATTTAACTAGTTTTGATTTTCTTCATTTGTTCCTGTGGTTTTAAGTTACTATCTGGTATCATTTCCTTAGTCCAATTAAGCTTTTGTCCTATCTTCTTTTTGTTGTTATTGGCAAATATATAATATTTCTACACATTTTAGGCTCAACAATACAATTATATACATGTTGTTGAATAAAATTGCTTTTAAAATCAGGAGATGAAAGAAGAAGAAATATGCATTTATTCTGTCTTTGCAGCTATGTAGTTACATTTACTTTTTTTTTTTTTTTCTGTGTGTTTGACTTACTCTTTGGGGGTAGTTTGCTTTCAGCTTGAAAACTTCCTTTAGTATTTATTGTAAGGCAGGACAACACAATGTCTTGTGTCTGCTGACAACACAAATTCTCTGTTTCTGTTGTTCTACAATGTCTTTTTATTTTGCCTTATGTTTGAAATGTACCTTTACTGGATTTATGATTCTTGGTTGATAGTTTTTTTTTCTTTGAACACTTTAAATGTTACTCTCAGAAAAATGTTCATTTTTGTGATAAGTTAGGTACTAATTTTATTGGAGTCCCATTGTAAGTGATAAATTGTTTTTTTTCTGTTGATGCTTTCAAGATTTTCTTCTTGTCTTTGGCTTTCTACATTTTACTATGAATTTTCTGTGTGTTGATCTCCTTGTGTTCATTTTACTTGAATTTCATTGAACTTTTGAATATGTAAATTAATGCTTTTCATTATATTTGGGACATTTCTAGCCAATACTTCTTCAAGTATTTTTTTCTTTTTTCTCTCTCTTCTCTCCTATGATACTCAGTTATGTATACATTGATGAGTTCAATGGTAAGCATTTTCTTAGGCTCTGTTTATTTTTCTTCACTTTCTTTCCTCTCTGTTTTTTGGATTACATAATCTTTACTAATCTATCTTGAAGTTTCCTAATTTTTCTTCTACCAGTTCAAGTCTACTGTTGAGTCCCTCTAGTGAATTTTTCATTTTTGTTATTGTATTTTTCATCGCCAGAATTTCCATTTGGTTCTTTTTATAATTTCTGTCTCTATATTGATATTCTCTATTTGGTCAGGCATTGTCTTCATATATTTCTTTACTTTTTAAATCCTGACTTCCTTTAGGTCTTTGAACACATTTATAATGGCTACTTTGAAGTCTTTGTCAATTAAATCTGTCATTGCCTTGCTCTCATAGACAGTTTCCATTGCTTGCTATTTTTCCCTGTGTAGTGGTCACATCTTCCTGTTTCTTTGCATGTATCATAATTTTTGTTGAAAATTGGACATTTTTGATAATATATTGTAGCAACTCTAGTTGGTTGCTACTGGTCCACCTTTCTTCTGTGAAGGTTGTTACTGTCATTTACTTGTTTATTTGTTTAGTGACTGGTTGGATTATTTGAGTCTATTTCCCTTCTGCAAGATGAAGCCTCTGATCTTGCTCCTCCAAGGGTGTAGCCTTGGGCATGTCACAGTGTTATGGTAGGGCTCTCTTTGACCGCCTCTTCTGATCATACTCACCTGTTAAGCCCCACTAATTACTGGTTGATTGCTCTATTGTCTTTAACAATGTCCTGGAATATAAATTACTCCACAGACTGGTCTAGTTATATTCCGGCTCCTTTTCAGGCATAGTGTTGGAAGCCCCTTCTAACTCCAGGAAAGCTTTTCTTAGCTTTCCCTTTTCTGGGGTCCCTAAGTAAATTAGCTGGCCTATAGGTTAGTTTCTATCTATAATGAAGCCTGTTCTTCATTGCTTTCTGCCAAAACCACTGTTTTTGATAGCACCCTTAGGATTGAACTTGTTCATATTCTATAATAAAGTCAGTTCCTTTGTGGAGAGCTTCAGAGCTCTCTAGTTTATGGCCTTCTTCTCCCCCTGGGCAAAATCTCTGGGCCATGACTCTGGATCTGGAGTTGGGGGCAATGGCATGCTTTTCTCTGAGCAACACTCCTGTTTTAGTCACTGGGCACTAGATGGTAATTTGTTACACAGCAATAACAAAACAAATACAAGTCCTCTTTTAAATGTTTACTTGGGACATCAAAATATATAGCCAGGCTTTTAAGGAAAAACATTACAATGACTTAGATCATTTTGGAAAATATTTGACCTATATGATTATTTCTTTTGCTTATGTTTATTCCATCTTTCCAAAGATATGAGAAGAACCATGGTTGAGCTAGTTGTCAAGACTGTGTTTCCTTATTGCTTAGTTTTGCAGTGTTTTGCCTGTGGCTGTTTACTAGAAGCTTTCAAAATCCTCTAGTAATATTTTCTATTTATTAAATAATGGCATTAGAAAGGGGTAACTGTATGCCAAATTGGTTCTTATTTTATCGAAGACTGACATCTTCATTCCCACAGTTATATTTTGTATGGTTTCACCTTTTTCCACTCACCTAATAAGCTCTGACCTATAATCACTGATATTAGAGGAAACAAAAATAAAAATATCTTTCTAAATAGCATTTAAGGCAGTTCTAAGGTGGATATTGGAAAGCTTGGATGTGGGTACAAATTCTTAGTACTGACAATGAAAAAAGAAAGATTATGTGTTTTGGAAAAAAACCATTCAAAACATTTTGGCTCCACATCCTTTTGCTTTTACATTTAATCTGTGCTCTTCTGTTGGCAGATTAGCAAGTTCTTTATAACATTGTATTTTTAATATAAAGAAATGTTCACTTTGGTTTTAATTTTGTGTATTAAAGGAAAACAATTTTTCACTGATAAAGGAGTTCAAAGGAATCAAATTTGTTTTGCTCTAACGTCCTCTTCTCTTCAAACCTGTGAACTTCTGAAGATACAAGATCAAACAAATTACTACAATTGGCAAAAATGGTGTGTTTAGATTAGTCAGGATGAATATATTTTATTTTGGAAATTTACAATAATGCTGTGAAGATGAAGAGTCTTCTCCATCTGTTATATAGTTTCTCATGAGAAAAGCTAGCAAGTGGAGTGGCCAGGCATTTATAGTTCATATGTGGATGTCTGCTCATCCTTCTTTCCTATTTAATTTTTTTGCCAAGTAGTAAAAGTGGGAAAAAAATCTTCCAAAATCTAGAGTGTCCCAATGTGTGGTGCAGTATGATGACAGCTGTTCAGAAAATTTTTTGAGAGGTAGAAAAAAATGCTTAAGAATGGTGCCAGATTGTCAGCACAAGGATTTGAGTCAACTGATTGAATGCTAAGCAATATCTTGTTTGAGAGTTTGTTCCTAAAGCTGCAATGATTGTTTGAGCTGTAGTTACATGTATGAAAACATGTGAAGACACTTAGAACGCATGTTTCACACTCTGTCATTGTTAGGATCTTGAAATAAGTTGCTGGCCTAAGTACATGTAATTCTCTCATTAGAAAAATGGCAACCCAAGTGATCCTGTGACACAGCCTTTCTCTCCAAAGAAAAAAAAAAAGATACGGCAGTTCTTAAAGCATGGCATCTGGTAATACATTATATTTTAGTCAGAAATTAAGCTGCGCTAAAGAGAGCTAATGGGGCAGAACAAAATCTTTAAATAACAAGTCCTCTTTTGTTATTATAGAGCTTTTAACATCCCACTCTGCCTTCTTCCCAGTTTGTAGTACATTAGTGGAGACAAAGAACTATACCTCTGTAGTGATCTATGAAGTAAATAGGTCAGTTAGTCTAGACTAAATTCAATACTATTTGCAACAGGTAAAGTTCTTTGCCAGTCTGTCCATGTGACCACAGATTTCCCTGTACTCCTTCAGCCAGGAGGAATAGCACAGAGCACATCAAGCCATTTGGAAATCAATAGTATTGTAATATGGACCCAAAATAAAATTAGGTAGATTAATCTCAATTTTCAACTTTATTGAGGTATAATTGACAAATAAGATTTATGTATATTTAAGGGCTACAACTTAAAGTTTTGATATATATACACGTTGAGAAATAATCACTACAATCAAGCTAACTCACATAGTTCTTTCTTTCTTTCCTTTTTGTGGTGAGAACATTTAAGATCTACCCTCTCAGCAAATTTCAAGTATACAATACATTATTGTTAACTGTAGATACCATACTGTATGTTGGATCTGCAGAACTTATCCATGGAAAGTATACACTTTGACCAACATTTTCTTAGATAAAACTGAGTACTTAAATTTTAACGTTTGTTACACTCAATGATTAAATTAGAGATAAATGATGCCAGTCAATTTAGAAAGACAAAGCTCACAAAATTCTTCATTTACATTATAATTCTTCATATTTATGGGGCACAGTCTGATGTTCTGATACATATATATATGTTATATAATGATAAAATCAGAGTATTTAGTATCCATCACCTTATGCATTTATTGTTTCTTTGTGGTGAGGGCATTCAAAAGCCTCTCTTCTAACTGTGTTTGCATTTGTCTAATTGCCATTTTGTTATTGATATGTAAGTTAATTATGTGTGACCAGAGAATCTGTTCTATATTTTACCATTTTTTTGATGTGTTTTGAGACTTGCATTATGGCCTAGAAAACAAAAAGAATTTTTATTATTGTGTTGAGAATGCTTGAAAAGGTTTATTCTCTAATTGGTCTTTACAACATTTTGTATTTGTCCATTACATTAGATTTGTTAATTCTGTAATTTAAAGATTTTTGTATCTTTAATTATGTTGTTTGCTCTAGCTGTCACTTTTTTACTTTTGACCAAGGTGGCCTCCAGGTTCCCCTCAGCTTGAGTAAACTTTACAGGCCTCTTCCTTGATTCTGGGCCCTTAATTTCCCTTTTCCTGGAGCATTTAGTTTAAAAATCTTGTAAGTTCTTTATCAGGCCCTTTTGAGGTATAATTTTTTTTTAAAAAGCTTCTTGCCAATTTACAAACCAGTAATGTCTTTCTTAAGAACCTGGAAGGCATCCCTATGAAATGTAGCCATGGAAACAGAGTGTCCCTATCTCCCAGTCTCCGTAGGAGGGCAGGAACCTTACTTCTTTGGGCATCTTCCTCTAAGCTGTAAAACTACCTCCTGTTTTCAAGATATTTATTTATCCTTTGTGGTCTTAATGTTTTAGACATGTGATTTTTAAACAGCAAGCATATATTTGGATATTTTATAAGCAACCTGATCCAACAGTCTTTGCATGTTAGAAGGACAGGTATTCCCTTTTATTCATGATTATTGATATATTTTGTATTATTTCTAAATTGTATGTTTCACATTTTTATTATTTTTTGTTGTTGTTTCATCCAGTGACTAGGTTGAGACAGGAAATTTTTCTTGCTCTTCACCTCTCAGGATAAAATTTATTTTTCATTCAACATTATACAGAGGGTATAGCTCTTTTGGAGTCCCAGAGTCGTCCGATGGACACTCCTTATATACCCAAGTTCAACAGACCTTTGCCGTTATCCTCTATTCCTAAGGTTCTAGCTGATAACCAAACAGAATCTGAATCTCTAAGAATTTTTCTACGGGAAAATGCTTAATTTTTAATTTTTTTCATATTTTTAAAAATAGATTTTAAACACGTTAGATTTTTCCCTTGAGCACTTTAGCTTTATTTCAGATGATTTGACTACATGGTGCATAATCATTATTTTCTAAATATTCTGAAATTTATATTTGCATTTCCTTTTTGACACAAGGGTGTGTTGGGAAAAACTCTTTCAAACTGTGTTTTTCCTTTACTGTCATACCACCATGACGATCAACACAGAAGACTTCTGTGACTAAATGTGTGTGGGTTTTTCCCCACCACCAAGTAGTGAACACCAGCTGGATGTCCTGTAATTCAATTTCAACAGTCTCTACTTGGAGACAGTGTCAGATCCCACAGGTGCAGGGCTCAGTCCCCAAGATTGCTCCCTCTTTCCCTTCAGGCACAAGTCCAGGCCTCTGCAACTTCTGACTGACTAGCTTTAAGTTGGAGTTCCCATGACCCCCTCTTTTTGGTTCAATTGATTTGTTGAAGTGGCTCACAGAACCCAGAGAAACACTTACATTTACTGGTTTATTAAGGACATTGCAAAGGATACAGATGAAGTGATGCATATGGTGAGGTATAGGGGAAGCTTCCATTTCCTCCCTGGGCACACCACCCTCCAGGAATCTCCACGTGTTCAGCTATCTGGAAGCTTCTGGAACACAGTCCCCTTGAGTTTTTATGGAAGCTTCAAGATTCCATCATTTCTTCCTTTAGTGTATAGGGTGGGACCTTCTCTGGAAAGGATCCCAAGACCCACAGTCAGAAAGGCGAGGAAAGATTAGAGTCCTGCCTTGGGGCAGGTGAAAGGAAGGCAGGAGATTCTGTTTCCTGAGGCCTAACACATTCAACATTATAATAAAAGATTGCAACTAGGACTATGGGAGTTATGAGCCAGGAACTGTGGATGAAAAGCAATCTATCTATATATCATAATACCACAAAGAGTAACTAAAGAGAAAGTTTAAAAAATTCTACATGGATGGGTTTTGGAGTTTTTATGTTTTATTTTATTTTTAGTTTCATTTTCTTATGGTTGGCTTCTACTAGGTTTCTACTGTGTCCACCTATTAAACTCAAACTTTAATGTGTATCTGAGTTACCCAGATATCTTGTAAAAATGTAGGCCACACTTAAAGGGACGAAGTCCCATTTCATTATTTCAGTAGTTTTTGGAGTAAATACTGACTTCGTCTTTACCTGCTTCTTGCTAAGTAGTCCCACCTTACATTCAATATAACAATGTTGAACCGTTTGGTGTTTTAAAACGCACTATATCTCATTTAGTCCTCCCAGCATCATCCTTAGTAGATTTAGAAAGTTGTTTTCCTTGCTGAGAAAAGTGAGCCCCAGGGCACACCCCAGATATTTCTCCATCTTGGTTTCTCTGTCACCCATCTTGGTATCAGCTGTTTCCTAAAGGGGCTGGGGAGTGTGCAGGGCTAGGTAACAGCTTCCATTTAGGTAATTTGCCCTAGAATACTTTTTTTCTGAGTCTACTCTCCTTCCTCAGGGACCTACTTTGCTTGCCTTTGGTGTTTTTTCTTTCAGATCGATGTGAAATTTTGCTTGGCCTCCCTTGAATTCCACTATGTGACAGTTTTTCTTGACATTTGGGTGTCTCTCTTCAGCTGGCTGATTGTCATCGGTGAAGCTCAATTTTTTTTTTTTTTGTTACAGCTCCTTCCAGCAGGTTCCTAATGTATATTAACATAATAAAAGCTTTAGGACATCTTTAGTAACAAAATCTGTTTTGCTGTGTTTAACAAACTTACCAAGTCGTAAAATCCTTAGTTTTGGCAAAACCATTCTTTTTCACTTTGCCAATGATTTTGAATTTTAAATACAGATACAAACATACATTTATTTAAATTTGTGCTAAACACCAAGCATTATGCTAAATACTTTAAAGCAAGGGTGTGCAATCTTTTGAATTCCCTGGGGCACACTGGAAGAAGAATTGTCTTGGGCCACACATAAAATACACTAACACTAATGATAGCTAATGAGCTAAAAAAATTGCAAAAATATCTCATGTTTTAAGAAAATTTAGCAGTTTGTACTGGGCCACATTTAAAGCTGTTCTAGGCCTCATGTGGACAAGTTTGCTTTAAAGACATTTTCTCATTTTATACTCACAAGCACCCTATGAATTCCATTTGATAGGTAGAAATTGAATGGAGGCTTAGTAGTTTCCCTAACAACATTTAGTGAATTTAAGACAGAGCTCAAATTCAAATTAGGGTGCCTGGCTCAAAAGCAGGTTATGTATCTTTTAGGGATGCCTTATTGCTTTTCAGGTATTCAACACTGCTTCTTTCCTTAGAACAGGACTATTCAGCTAATTCTAACTTTGCCTGCTTTAAATAAAAGGACATGTGTAGGATTGCAGTTGGTGAGGGTTATAGGGAGACTGCCGAACAATTGAGCAAACTTTACCAATAAATTGAATGACCAGAAGGGTGTGTTTGTCACCTAGTAAATGTGGCTCAGTCCCAGAGAAACATCATTCTCAGAAGAGATTTTAATTAATTTTACAGGTGTTTCTCTGCTTGCTGTGGCTCTTCCTCCAGGGCAGCTTTGCAAAGCTGATGAATAAGAGGTGACACGCCAGGGGATTTCTGACTGGCACACAGTATGTGAAAATATGGAGAAGAGCTCTGCTCTTAGCCGGTAAAGTCAAATCTAATTTCCAAAACTAAATGAGAATTATAATGACAATAAAAGACCCAGAATACCACTTTATAATATATCTCATTGTATTTATAATTCTTGGCAACAAGACGAAAAATCCTGAAATCAAATTAGGGCAATCTGCATGACAAAATATTAACAAGAGACCGTGGAGGCAGGAAATTGTTGATGATTTTCATTATCTGTAATGATGCTGTGAACTTTATTTGTCTTCACCTTGAAGCTTTGGAGAAAATCTGACTCTGCTTGGCAGCTTTAGCTTCTTTTACTGAAGCATCCTGCTATTTAAATAAGCATGAAGCCCTTGAAGTTATTTTGGAATGATTTCCTTTCACAGATGCTTGGGGTTTTCCGTTCTGAAAACACACTCATTTAGAAAACCTAGAGGCTCTAGGTGTTATTACTTTGCCGCATTTAAGATTACAAGTTTCCAAGGAACTTTGATATGCTTTCGCTCTGTGTCCCCACCCAAATTTCATCTCGAAGTGTAATCCCAACATGTCAAGGGAGGGACCTATGATCCCCATGTATTGAGGGAGGGAGGTGATTAAATAATGGGGGCAGTTTTCCCCATGCTGTTCTCATGATAGTGAGTTCTGACAAGATCTCATGATTTTGAAGCAGTTTCATTGTCTGGGGTGACACCAGAGGTTCTTGGTCTCATGGCCACAGAGATCAAGGACGTGGACACACACAAATGGTGAGGTTTACAGTAGAATTTTAATAGGCGAAAGAAAGAGAGTAACTCTCTGCTACAGAGAGGGGTCCTGGAAAAATGAGTTGCCAATGCACAGTGAAACACAAGAGTTTTTATAGATGAGCTAGTGGGGAAGCAGTATCTGATCTACATAGGGTGTAAAAAACTGGTTAGGATCAGGCGTACCATCTGCATAGGGTGTGAATCTTTCTGGCAGCCCCCACCCCAATCTTTTATTATCCTCTGACTGAGCTATTCCATATTGCCTATTTCTTTCTTACTGTGCATGTGTTAACAAAAAAAGGGAAGGTGGAGCCCCCATCATGGACACGCCTGGCCCCAGGTAGCCCTTTTTATTGGTGTAGCTGCTGGCATCCCCCCATCCAAGCTTCCAGCTTCTTCAACTATGTTTGCAGCTTGATCTTTCAGGCTTCTCTTTGTTTGAAAAGAAGTAATTTCTTGGACTGCTTTTTTGCTAGAAAGGAAGTTCTGCCAAGGACTCTTTTGCCCTCACTATCTGCCTAAATAATTTCTTTCTCTCTCCTGTATCAGTTTTATAAGCCTCTGGCATTTCCCCTGCTTGCACTTTTCTCTCTCCTGCCATCTTGTGAAGAAGGTGCCTACTTCCCCTTCTGCCATGGTTTTAAGTTTCCTGAGGCCTCCTCAGCCATGTGGAACTGTGAGTCAATTACAACTCTTTCCTTTATGAATAAACCAGTTTCAGGTATTTCTTTTCTTTTCTTTTTTTTTTTTTTTTGAGACAGAGTCTTGCTCTCTGGCCCAGGCTGGAGTGCAGTGGCCGGATCTCAGCTCACTGCAAGCTCCGCCTCCCGGGTGTACGCCATTCTCCTGCCTCAGTCTCCCGAGTAGCTTGGACCACAGGCGCCTGCCACCTCACCCGGCTATTTTTTTGTGTATTTTAGTAGAGACGGGCTTTCACTGTGTTAGCCAGGATGGTCTCGATCTCCTGACCTCGTGATCCGCCCGTCTCGGCCTCCCAAAGTGCTGGGATTACAGGCTTGAGCCACCGCGCCCGGCCCGGTATTTCTTTATAGCAGTGTGAGAATGGACTAACAGGCTTGAATGAAATAAGGAGCATTTGGTTTCAAATATCAGTTCTTCCATTCTAATGTAACCTTGGACAGTTAACTTTGTTCCGGTTTCCTCACCGTGATAATGAATCATAGCATCTATCTTATCAGGTTGTGACAAGATTTGAAGGAAACTACATTAACTCTCCAGCCACAATAGGCATTTCATGATTTGTAGCTAGCCTCTTATAACAATTCTTATGAAAATCTGCTGAAGGGAAGAACTTACTTTGCTCTCCTGGAATTTTAGTTATAGGACCAAGCTAATAGGTCAGATATTAGGTGTGCATTGGAGTTAAACATGAATGGTTCTCTCCAGTTGGTATTTATGTTTTTCCAGAGGTCAGAGATATTATATGAGACAGTGCAGAGAAAAGTTGAGTGAAATACAAATAAGCAGTTGTCAAGATTGGTCAGAGAACTGGATTTTCCAAATTGAACTAGAATTGGGAAATAATCAGTTCTTGGACTCATACCTTCCCCCATTTACTGGTAAGAAGATTCTGTTCACAAATGCATTTTTATATACATAAGGCAGGTGATCAGATTGCTTTTTATATTATGTGTTGGATTATAAGTCTTTACTACTTGCACTAACAAATTAGTGCCAAAAGAGCTTTTTCTTAGCATTTCACTAACTTAGAAGTCTTTATCCTCAAAGCATCAGTTTAGATGTGTCTCTAATGAAAAGGTCCTTAGCTCCTGTGGGGTTTGGAGAACAATACCCCAAAGTGTAGTGATTTGGCATGCTGGCTTCTTTCGAATTAAGGGAAATTGGAAGACCTCAGAAGCTTCCTCAGCACTAAGGTCTTTCTAATGTTCTCTTATTTCTCCTCCTCAAGCACAGGGATGTCTCTCTGGAATTTCTTTATCTGACTGGGGAAACTTCTTGCTTAAAAAAAAAAATACAATTGTCTTAAGCTCCCTCCCTAGGAATCTCATTAAATAACCCAGAAAGTTTAACCATGGAGAAAAGACTAAAAGTTGTTACCACACCCAGTCTGGCTTTTCTTCAACTATTCTTCTGATGGCAGCCTCAAGAGATTACCTGGGAGACTTTATCTGCCTAATTAAGACCACTTCTGTTCACAGTGAATTACCTGTTCCTTATCTTCCTGTAACCTACACACAAACTGTAGTTTGTCCTTGGTCTCATTTAGTATTCAGAGAAAATAATTTACAAACCATTGTCTGGTTTTCAGGCTCATTCATTCCCTCTAAAACAATTTACTACCCCTCTAAAATTTTCTACAGCCCCACCATCCCAGTTTCCCTCTCCCCTACATAGAGGACATTTAAGCCTCAACCATCTGGCTCTTCTGTGAGTCTCATATTTTATATGGTTCCATTTATGTCTTTTCTCCTGGTAATCTGTCTATTATCAGTTCATTCTAGTGAAACTTCAGAGAGGAATGAAGGGATGCTTTCCTACAATCCCTACACTCCTTTCTGACTATTTCTCTGCTGTCTTTGAGCATACTGTAATTAAAGTGGGATTTGATAAGTGTGATTCTCGGTAAGATACTGAGGTAGGTTAATTTATCTTCTAGTTTCTTTCAACACCTTGCTTTTTCTTCAATTCTCCTATCTTTTAGCCTTTACATAAACTCCTTTCTTTAAACATAATCCTTGATTTATTCTCATTTATCTGTAATTTGGAAAATTGTTTGATCAGTCATTTTGACTCACAATGATTTTATCTGGAGAGGAATTAATTTCTATCCTGCTCCCATCTACCGCTGCAGGCTGGTCCCACATCTAGCCAAGAAAGGCAGAAGCGCTCACACACTTCACTATTTGAAAGCATCAGATGAGCTGGACCAACACTTTAAATAAGATGTTTCCCCTTAGCAACTAAAATTATTCATATAGATGAAAAATACCAGGGTGGGGGCAGGCATTCCTAGACAGATGCATAGAACCATAAAGGGAGAGAAAAAAAAAACTGAAGTAGATTCTGAGATATGCTAACTCTGCTTCTGTTTATGAGCATGAAAAGTCTTTTTCCTTGGAGAACTGAATGTGAAAAACATGTGTGTGTGTGTGTACCTCTGTGTAAAAGCATGTGAAGATGTATGTTTATGTGTGTGTCTGAGCACATGCATGTACTCATGTAATTAACTCATCTGGATAATTTACTTTATATTAGAAATATTGTAAGAAATTCCTCTGTGACTGTGTGTGATTCCTTTTCCTTTCTGATAATTTACAGTAATTACAAGTCTTTCTATGGCTGTTTAGTTTCAAAGATGATATTTGGGTAATGCTAGAAGTCAAAGTCGTATGCCTACAATAGCACACTCTAGCAGCCTCTTTTGTCCCAAGACTACCTAAATTTCTACCTGGATTATCCCCTAGAGGGAGCGAGAGGAAAAGAGTGCATAGTGATTATGTGTATGGTCTGAGCCTCAGAGAGGTCTGTATTAAGGTCTCTACTATTTAATGTCTGTATAAATTGGACAGATTATTTGGCCTCATTAAAACTCATTTTTTTCATTTGTAAATAGAGGAAATGTAACTGAGAAGCTTGTGAGTATGAAATAAAATAAAATGTAAACTAGCATAGTGTCTGGCATTTATTAGGTACTTGCTGAATGTTAATTATTATTGTTATTGCCATAATGATTATTACTAGTACTTGATTATTACTACTACCAACACTACTAGTATAACAATCAGTACATGTAGTCTTTAATGTTTCTATTGTCCCTTGGAGCTTCTGTAGTTAATAATTGCCAACTGCATTACAAATTTGGATATCAGAAAGGGGATATTTTATGTTGGCTATTTTAAGTAAAATATGAAATTTTATTAACTTTAAAGAGCGCCGTCCTTTACTCATGTCAACTTTCTATTAGGAAATGAAAAGTCGGTTTGTAATATTAACAATTGTTCCTGATTTATCTGTTTCAGATATGTCTATGTGACTGTCAGATTTTATTAATGTGAGACTCACCTTTAAATGTAATAATGAAATATTGACTAGGAAAGAACACTAAGTACGCATTTCAAGATGAGTTTCTATGATTGAAATTTCGTTTAAAAAATCAACTTGAAGAAAACTACCATTTATTAAGTATCTATAAATGTCAGGTATTCTTCTAGATAAGTGATATTTTATAACATTTAAAAAATATTTATATTTACTGATATTATCCTGAGTGCACACATGAAGTTTCTGAAGCAGAACATATTATTATTTATTTTATTTTTATAGATTTAGGGGGTACGAGTGCACTTTTGTTGCACAGACATATTGCATAGGGGTGGAGTCTTGGCTTTTAGTGTAAACATCATCTGAATAGTTTAAACTGTACCCAAAAAGTAATTTCTCATCCCTCTCCCCCTCACATCCTCCCATTTTTGGGGTCTCCTGTGTCTGTTGTTCCACTCTGTATGTTCATGTGTCTCACTTATAAGTGAGAACCTTCAGTGTTTGACTTTCTATTTCTAAGTTGTTTCACTTAAGATAATGGCCTCCAATTCTATCCATGTTGCTGCAGAAGACATGATTTCATTATTTTCCATGGCTGAGTAGTATTCTATGGTGTGTATTGATCATGTTTTCTTTATCCAGTTGTCTGATGATATGGACACTTAGGTTGATTCCATGATTTTGCTATTGTCAATAGTGCTGTGATAAACATGAATGCAGGTGACTTTTTTATATAATGATTTCTTTTCCTTGGGGTAGGTACCTAGTATTGGTATTGCTGGGTTGAATGGGCAGTTCTACTTTTAGTTATTTGAGAAATCTCCATACTGTTTCCATAAAGGATGTACTAATTTATGTTCCTCCTAACAGCATTTAAGTGTTCCTTTTCTCCACATCCTCACCAATATCTTTTGTTTGTCTTTTTAATAATAATCATTCTGACTAGTATAAGATGGTATTTCATCATGGTTTTGATTTGCATTTCTCTGATACTAGTGATGTTGAGCATTTTTCATATGTTTGTTGGCCGCTTCTTTGTCTTCTTTTGAAAAATGTCTGTTTATGTTCTTTGTACACTTTGTAAATGGAATTATTTGTTTTTTTATTGACATTGATTTTTTTTTCCTATTGACAGTTTTGTAAATGACATTGGTTTTGTAATAGGAATTGTGTTGAATCTATAGATTGTTTTGGGCAATATGGTCATTTTCATGATATTGATTCTTCCAATCCATGAGCATGGGATGTTTTTCCATTTGTTTGTGTCATTTGTGATTTCTTTCATTAGTGTTTTGTACTTCACTTTGTGGGCACTGAGATGGAGCAGAGACCCCTCTTAGGGGCATGCAGCCCCACCAAGCATGGAAAGAAAGGAAAATCTTGTTTCTTTGAGTGAAGTTCAAGAAAGTTAGCTAGCCCTGAGATGTAAATGAGCAACTTAATAGGCAAGAAAGTAACAGTGGATTAAAACAATAGCCAAAAAATTAGAGTCATGGGATGTTTGGTCTCCTATGGAAACTAAAAGTAACTTCTTAATGTATGTTCCTAAGGTGTTTTTTTTTTTTTTTTTTTTCCCCAGAAATCCAGAGCCCCACTAAACAAATTTTCTGGCACATAGACCTCAGATAAGGGGGAACTGAGGACTGAACTCTGACTGTTGTACTTTGTTCCACAGTTCTTCCTGAGGGCCTGAAGGAAGTCATTCTCACAAGCTAGAGCTAACATTATTTTCTATTGACCCCAAATTTTTAAACAAAGTTTCTTTTCTATAGCCAATTGCAAATTAGAACATCTTTAAATCTACCTATGAATGACCTGTGAGCCCCTGCTTCAAGATATCCCTCCTTTGTAGGCCAAAGCGATGTATAACCTCCATGTATTCCCTGTATTAATTTCTAATTTTGCCTGTAACTTCGGCTTTCCTGAAATTTCCCCCTGCCTTTAAAAACCCTTGCTCACAAGCTGTTGAGGAGTTCAGGTTTTAAGTGAGCTGCCTGATTCTCCTTGCTTGGCACTTTGCAAATAAACACCCTCCTTTCTTGTGCTGCAAATCTTAGTGTGGATGTTTGGCCTTACCGTACCAGGCGAGTGGACCCCACTGTGGTTCATTAACAAGATCTTTCACCTTCTGGTTTAAAATACCTTCTAGGTATTCTTTTTTGGTAGTTATTGTACATGGGATTGAGTTCTCAAGCGTGATCATTATTGGTGTATAAAAATACTACTGATTTTTGTATGCTGATTTTATATCCTGAAACTGTACTGAAATCATTTACCAAATCTAGGAGTCTTTTGGAGGAGTCCTTAGGGTTTTATAGGTATGAGGTCATATTATTAGTGAACAGAGATAATTCGACTTCTTCTTTTTCAGTTTGGATGCCTTTTATTTCTCTCTCTTGCCTGATTACTCTAGCTTGGACTTCCAGCACTGTATTGAATAGGAGTGGTGACAGTGGACATCCTTGTCTTATTCCAGTTCTTAGGGTGAATGCTATTATTATTTATTCACAGCAAGCAATGATAGCCAGATAGATTAAAACCCTACACCTAGGAGTCTATATTTTAGGTGAGGAATCCTAAAAAAAGGAATGTGGGTTATCTATGCCATCCGCCTCCCCTCCTGAGAGGATCTCCTTGGCAACATAATGGGAAGGATCCTGAATTCTCACCTAGTCCCTTGGAATATAAATAAATCTCTCCAGGGGAAAGAGATAACATGAGGGTCTCCAGCTTTACAATGCAGATTGTCCCTGTGTCTCTTTCTCTCTCTAGGTATGTAAATTAGTCATAAGTTAACCTCCAGCAGTTGTTTTAATTTGCTCAGAAAGCTCTAACTTTGTAGAAACATAAAATATTATCACTATAGCCTCAGATATATATGATTACATTTAAACCCACACACAACTATTTTTTCCCCATATCTTTTTTATAGAAGGAGAATCAAGGGTCAGAAAGTTTAAGTAAATTTTCCAAGGCCACACAGCTAGTAAGAGAAAGATTTCTGATTAGGATGGAAGCCTGTCTGATGTGAAAGCTCTTTGGTGGCTACAATGCTGGCCTGAAAGACAAGCTTAAGGAGTACATATTTTACATCTCCCTTTTCAGTAAGCCTGAAAAGGGAGGATATGAGCATCTCACCTCCTATATAAAGGCTTTTCTGCAGTCATTTGGCACAGTGAACCACTTATAGGCATCATGGAAGAAGAGAACTGTTGTGACAAAATGAGGAAAGTAGGATTAGAATTTAAGAAGGTACATTTTCCTCCCTTTCTACAATCTCATGCTATTTTTTTTTTTTTTTTTTTGGTCAGGGGACAGAGGCTCACTCTGTCACCCAGGAGTGCAGTGGTACAAACTTGGCTCACTGCAGTGTCTGCCTCCTGGGTTCAAGTGATTCTCCTGCTTCAGCCTCCCAAGTATCTGGGACTACAGGCACGTGCCACCCCACCCAGTTGTATTTTTTTAGTAGAGACAGGGTTTCACCATGTTGGCCAGGCTGGTCTTGAGCTCCTGACCTCAAGTGATCTGCCATCTTCGGCCTCCCAAAGTGCTGGGATTACAGGCATAAACCACAACTCCTAGCCCAGTCTTGTGCTTTTAATTCATTGCTGAAGAGTTGCCTCAAAGATTGGGAGGGCTATTTTTCTCTCCATAGGCTTTGCTCTCTTCCTATTCCAGTAAAGAAGTATTTTTCTTCTATTTGTATTATTTTGCTGTATGCTTGTAGCCAATATGATAGCATATGCTGCTCATAGGTGTTACAAAGACATGAAGAAGCTTTAGTGCTGATTTTCTTTTTGAGTTCTAACTTCATAGGTAGTAAATTTAATAAGGGCAAAGAAGACAAATAATGTCTTTTGTCAATTTTTGCTTTGTATTGTTGTTAGGTGACAATATCTTTCATAAAGGCATTATGGTTCTGATGACCTAAATTTATCCCTCCTGTTGTGAAGAACATGAGTTACCAATGCATTAAAATAGTCTTTATTCCTGGTTTACTTAATTTTTCTGCAGTAAAAAGGACAAAGCTGGTGATAATGCAAAAATACTCCAATACACAATGATGCATTTCAAAGCAGGGTTTTCAGGACCTCAGCAAGTCCAATATATATCAGGGCTGAGCCTCGGGGATCATGCCAGGGTGCAGCTATGCTTTCCCAGCTGACTCTGTCTGCCTCAATGTCACATGAGGCCAGGAATATTCCTGTGATTTTAAGTGTCATGGTGAGGCATGAGTCATCTGTGAATGCACTTTTTAGGGTCTGAAGGTCCTATGCGGTAGAGGGTAACTTGAGAAAGATTGGAGAAAGGCTAGGGCTAGGAGTTGACCACTGTCACCCATGTCCAGGCCCTACCAGCAAAGTCATAGGCTCAGCACAAGTCACTGCACATGCCTGCCTGTGCCTTCGTATGGCTAGAGTCTGGATTCAAACCTCTAGTCAATATTGGGCAAAAGAGATCTCCAGAGATTGGGCAGGCTATGCTCTGAGGAGACTTCTGATGACAGCTCTGTCTGTGGCTATACTAGCTCACTTTTTTTTCTAGATAGGATCTTGCTTTGTCACTGAGGCTAGAGTGCAGTAGTGTGATCCTAGCTCACTGCGGCCTCAGACTCCTGCCTCAGCTTCCCCAGTAGCTAGGACTAAACTGGTATGCACCACTGCACCTAGCTAATTTAATATTTTTGTAGAGATGGGATCTTTCTATGTTGCCCAGGCTAGTCTTGAACTCCTGGCCTCAAGTGACCGTCCCTGTTCAGCATCGCAAAGTGCTGAGATTATAGACATGAGCCACTATGCCTCACTTTTACTGGAAGATACTTAGGGAGGAAAAGGAAGGAACCTCTTAATTTCCTATTGCTGTCTCTTCTCTTATCTCCCCCATTTGCTGCTTCTCTAGGATTTAGAAAAGAACCAAGTAGAGATTTGCCTTAAACAATTGGCTTGTTTTTCTTTCATTTATTAAGGAATAGGAGGGAGGTTGTGATGATGGTGGGAGGAGTGAAATGCGAAGAAAATTAACCTTTGTTGCATCCCTACTGGATGTCAGACCTTTTGCATATACTCTGTTATTTTGGTCTTATATCACCTATGCAAAGTAAGCATTCATTCCATCATCCATTGATTCACTGAGTGCTTATTATGTTCCAGGCAGCATTCTAGGGACTGATCATTAATATCTGCAATTGAAGATGAAGAAAAATATCTGAGAGAGACTAAAACACTTGCTCCAAGTCGTGCAGTTATTAAGTGGAGAAACAGAATTCAAGTCCAGGACAGGTCCATTGGCCCTGATGATTTGTTCTCTGCAGGTGGGAGGCAGTTATTTTTAAGGGGTTTAATAAGGAGTTTAATAAAGTTAACTAGAACAGTTTCTCCTGAATGATTAATGCTGAAAATATATCTCCACATAATTTGTGTGGAACCAAAATGGGAGTGTGTGGAGACTGTTATTGCTCCCTTTCCTGCTTTGTTTTCAGTTTCCTTCTGTATCACCTCTATTCTCCTGACGCCTCTCCCCTCCATCATTCATTCCCTCCACTTTGATGTGGACAAGTCATGAACTCTTGATCTTATGTAGAGTACTTTGCAAGCTCAGCTTCAAAGACCTCTTCCAACCACATATTGACCACTAAACCCTTCTCAGGTAGAAATTTGGAGCTTCTATGGTCAGTTCCTCTGGCAGCTTCCTTAGGATTCAATGTAAATAAAGCTCCATATCTAAGATTCCATTTAGAAGAAAGTAAAAATAATTTTCAATTTGTTGGATGTTTGAAGGGTCCTTCTATTGCCATTTTTTATCTGTAATAATGCTATGGTTTGTGACATGATGTATGGAGACTTTAGAGATGACTTTTCAGCTTATTTTGTAGAAGAAAGTATAAAATGTTTTGTTCAGTGTTCTTAAATTTTTAAATTTAAACCCTTCATGCATTCAATTGGTTTTGGTTATTACTTAGTGGCTACTCCTGGTTGAAACCCATTTTGTCACAATTTTATAATGGGTTATTTATTCAGGATTTAGAAGAATAGACCTATTGCTTAGGCATATTGATTGACATAGTAATAAAGTCAGTCCTTCAGATTGGTAACTTTAAAAAATTTCTTTTATGATTTAATGGGAGTTTCTCCACTATTCTGTTTTATTTTAATGGACAGTCATATCAAGAACAGCTCTGGTAATGTAATTCACAACTAGTTCTTCCATTATGAATTGAAGGAAATTTTTATGGCTTTCAGAAACGAATCTCCACCCATGAGACACTTATAATGGTAAAAGAATGAATGAAAATTCAGTCTTTTCAAAGTAATGAAGTAATGCAGGAGTAGAACAAAACAATATTATAATAAAGTCAAGAAGCTTCCTTAACTTTTGCTTAATAAAGGTTTAAGTTGTTTAGCTGTTACATATGAGAAAAGGATTATGAAAAAAACTCACTGATTCCTAATGCAGTAAAAGGCAGGTAAGACCATCTACCTCAGCTGGAAACTTGCTGCAAGTGACACTTTAGGTTTTTAAATAATCTTTCAGAAAAGAATACATTTTGTCACTACTTTTCACACAGAAAGAAACAGACAGGTAGTGAGGCATCTCCTGCCTGTTTTCCTTGATTTTGCAAACTGAGTGAATTTTTCTGTCATGCTTTTGTCTCCATATCCTATAAGCAATGCTTGTATTATTGCTAATTATTTTCTTCTCCAGACCTCCTTTACTTCTGTAAGAAATATAGACCTCCCACTTAACTATTCCCAAATACCCCATAAGGGCTTCTAAAATATTAGCATTGAGGTTGCATAGCATTGTTTTCTGTTATGTTAGTCTAAGAATGCTAAACCCTGTTTGAATACTATGATATAAATTGTTTAAAGATAAAAGTAAGACATTGGAAGATTTTGAAATGAACACCTTTCTATAACCAAGAGGAAAATATTTAAGCGATTGTTCCATATCTATTGCAGTATCAGAGAATTTAGATTCAAATCATTTTTCTCTTGACATGGAAGAATTTTACCTTTCATTCACAAAATAGGGTAAATGGCATCTTAAAAAAGGAATAAAAAGTTTTGCTTCCTAGAAGAGTTAAACTAATCTTTCTTACCTAAATTTTCCCTATTTGCAGTATTCTCTATGGGGTTTGACTTTAATCAGTAGAAGTTCTAAGTTTACAACAAGGTAGTTTTGGGGATGTCATCAGGTGACCTATAGGAAGAAGACTACAGCTGCATTTACATTTCGGGTTGCCCATTTTTCAGGATAACTGAGGAGAGTTTGGGATGGGGAGTAGAGACAACAGTGAGTCCTTCAACCAACATCTCACCGCCTATTACTGTGACCTTTGGCTGCAGCTGAATTGTTTTTTTAAGTTCCTACAGTAAACAGAATTAATATTTAAGCTGCTTGCTGAATGAAGTAATAAAATACATCCTTGATATGTTGTTTTATGGCATGGGCCACTAAGATGTTTATACAATGCCAAATGACTTACAAAGGGATTTTTCAAGGTGAACATCCCTTTAGGCAAGATAAATCACTAAGCTAAAACAAACAAATAAAGGTTTACTACAGACCATTTCTAAACTCCTTTCCTATATCCCACTCCTTACTGCCTACAAAGAATCCTGTAGAAGAGGATATTGGTATGGTTGTGTAAAATCAATAATAATTAGTCCTGGATACAATACACTGGAAAAGACATACAAGTGAACATGTATGTTTATACATCTACACAGGTATGTATGACATATGTGTTCTCTTCATCTATATAAAATATTACATATTAAAGATATGCATATCTGTATGCATATATGGGTACATATCTATAATATTTTATAAATATAAACATTACTTTGTACCAACATGAGCTATGTTTAGTTGTTTCACTGACTTAGATGACCAGTCTCTCAGAAGTGAGGATTCACTTCTTTAATTTCTACAGTTGCTAAGATAATACCACACACAAACATTTACTGCATAGTTGATGGCAGCTACCCTAAGAAGTAGGGTTTTATCTGTGTCTCTGTGAATGCTATTCTTCCTTGAGTGGTTTTTCTCCCTTTTACCTCTACCTTCTTGTGCTGTCTTCCTGGGTCACAAAACAACATTGAAGTTCCCTTATGAATTTCAAAACCACTTGTAATTTAGACCAGTGCTGCTCAAAATGTTCTGGAGCTGGTCTGCAAACTGATACCTGCCCACCACAATGAGGGAGGTACAGGAATTGAGGGTAAACAATTAGGAACTTTTGGAGCAATTTGACTTTACTGAGATATCCAAGCAGAATCTCATTTTTCTCATAACTTCTTATTTTATTTTATACTATATTGGTCTACTATAGATTAGAAATTAAAAAAAGACAGTCATGAGAAAAAAACCTTGGACTTTCACCACAGATGGTTTGAGAAGCAATGATCTATGTGACTGTTTCTTGAGCCTGACTACATATCAAAATTCCCCAGAGAAACTTCTTAAAAAGCACAAGATGGATAGTGACTGGAGCTAGGCTCTGTTAGAAAAAACCCTCCAGGTTATCTTGATGCACATCATGTTTGCAATGTCATTTGAACCATATCTGTTTAATTGCTACAGCTAATTACAAGACTCATCAATTTTTGATGATTCTAGTAGAATTTGATGCCATGTGAGTATCGATCTTGTCCTCACTGCTATGCTTTCAGCACTGGACTTATAATTGATACACAGTAAGTGATAAAAATTCTGGTTGAATGAGTGAATGCATCATGTCTGTATTTTGTGGCCTCTAAAAATTCTTGGGATGCAAAAGAACTCATTTTATATACATATGAAAATAAAAACCTTCTATAATAAGAATGACATCACCTGTGTCCTCTCTATCTGTGTCTGTGTTATCAGCAAGTGAATTTCTCAGTACCCCTACATTACAAATCCCAATTACCAATCCATATGTTTCCCAAATTAGTAGCTAATAGAGTTTTCCCAGGCAAATGTACCTAGAAATCCCCAGGGATTCACTGCTATCCCTGAATCAGCAGTGGTTCATCTCTCTCCTTGCCGTGGAGGAGAACTTGACCTGAGGAGTCCACTTCCCCTGGCCCAGCTGCTTCTTGCATGGGAAACTAGCTGCTCTTGCTGCTACTAGGCTGATGATTTACCCTATAGCACATTTTGTCTTTACATAAACACACAAAGTCCTTTCATGTCTTTGTTCCTGTTCCCATGCCATGACTCCTTCCTGGAATACCATTCTCTTATTCTTACTCATCAAATAAGCTCTTCTACTTCTTTTCTTAGGCCTCCTTCCTTGACTCAGCTGAGAAAAAACTACTGGCTCTCTCCATCGAAGCTAATTCTCTGCCTCCTGTTTTCCCACTATACTTTGCCATTCTAGACATCCGTTGCATATCCTTTTTTTCTGTAATGTACTAATGCATCAGTCTTCATTCTTTCTTCTCCCAAACTATACTCCTCCTGGGTTCAGAGCACATCTCATTCATTTCTGTGTTGCCTTTGCTTATCTCAGTGCTGGCTTCAGAGCAGATACTTCAGAGAAACTCTTTAAATCAGTTAGGGAAGTTAGAATAGGAGAGAATGAGGACTCTATGGCGCTCAGGCGCCATGCATCCTGCAAAGAGAACAAGAAAGGACATTTTTTTTTTCCTCCGAGAATGACATGGACTCCTTCAGTGATCCCTGTGTCTGCTGGGCCTTGAGTAATTACCTGCAATGTCTGTCTTTGTGAGGCTATTAAATTCCTTTTGGTGCCCTGAAAGTGGACATTTCCTGTCTGTATCCTTTTGTCCCATCCACACAGGAATATAGGCAATCACTACCCTGCTGCTGAATTCAGTCTCTTCCAAGTTCAATAAAAGAAATACATTTTCTTTCAATATTCCTCTCTTTGCTACAATCTGGACATAGGTTCCTTTATTTTGTCAAGATAATGGATATTAAAAAATAACAGCTAATATATTATTTTGTTACTAATAGTCTCTTTAGCACTTGAGTTATAAACGTTTCGGAGGCTCAGTGATTCTGTTCTCATTATCAAGGGGGATTTCTTTTTGTTCCTTCTGTCCATCGAGACAGGCAGATTTCCTCTGTGATGTGCTTTTATATCCAGTTCACCCTTGCACTGGAGATATAGCCTTCTGGAGTACCAACTGCATATGGAGTTTCCTGTTCAATTCTGCATCTTGTCGGAGATAGGATTAATCTTTGGCTCACTGTTTCTGTCATAACATCAGAACGGATGGTCAGGGACACTAAGCTCAGCAGATGCCTCCAGGTGAAAGTCAGGTGTGTTGGTGAACACTTACCTATTCTTATGCAATGTTCTTTGACTTTACTTTTTGGCTTCTGATTATTGATTCGTTTCTTGCCAGCTGAGGGAAGAACTGATATGCATTAATATTTGTTTTCTAGAATTTTAATTATTTTCAGTGAGCATAACATCTGGGGGATCTAGGATATCACATACATAGACCCAGAAGCCTAAGCATATTTTCTTAGTGTAGTACTTAGATAATTTTTATAGATAATTTGAATGGCAGTCTGACTACCTTCTTGGGATGGAAGAGGGAAACATACATAAGAACAGAACATAAATTTGTATGTCAAAACTTATTTGGCCTTGAGAACAATTGTAAAATGAATGAGAAAATGGTACAAGAGAGCAATATAAGGCTTAGAAATTTGAGAGTAAGTGTACTTTATCCAAAAACATAAATAAAATAAAGGCTAGGGAAAAGAATGTTTATTTTTTGTGGGTGATGAGAACCTTTCATTAACTCCTTCTTTTGTGTTTTTGAAATATCTGTATTTCTGTTTAAATGTGGGTTGAATTTGTCATATACATGAATTGCTACAAGTTTTTCTTATCGCTCCTCTTTTCACCAGACTTTCTCTTCTTGATGCTGCTGTCTTATTTTTTCAAATCTTCAACTTCCTTTTAGTTGATTCTGCTTTAAATTAGTCTCCCAATCTGTTTCCTTCTCTCTCCCCATAGATTTTTTTTCCCAGTTTTCTTCCTCTGACTCACAAACATACGAGACAGACATCTTGCTCACAGACTTTTCATTCTTCCCCTCCCCTTATCTCTGACATTTTTCTTCTACTCTTTTTACGTGAAAGAAGTATTTTTTACAGAAACGATTCTTCTCTTTCTCAAATTTTTGAAAAACCAGGCAGCATATGAAGAATCTTGGAAACCTGAAAACAAGTGATTAAAAGCTTGCTGAATAATAGTTATTTTTAAAATGGAGAATGCCTGAAAAAGCAAAGATCTCTCTAGTTTCACCAAAATGGGCAGAGTCAATAGGATTCTCCATGTTTATTTAAATGTAAACGTGAAGGTGATGGAAATGAAGATCTAAAGCAATGGTAGGAGCAAAAGGTTATGGGACACAATTGGTAAATTATAACTAACAATCACATAAACTGAAATGGATAATTTTACAGGCTTCTGAAAAGATTTAAAAGGATGGACTGATGTGTAAGTCGAAGGTAAAAATGACTGGGCTAATGTCTTTAGTCCCCTGTAAGAGTAAAAGCATTCCTAAGAGCAAAATGTAGTGATAAAAAACAATGATTTTGTGGAATGTTCTGTATAAATATCCACATGTTCATGGTACTTCGCAGGTCATCACATGATTAACATATTTAATCTTCACAAGAATGCCAGTTATTGTCCTCTATTTTTAAGGTGGGGAAACTGAAGCTTAGACCTTTTAGACAACTTTCCTTGGATCACGCAGCTGATAGGTGGAAGTACCAGTATTCAAACACAGGTGTGCCACATTCTGAGGTCTGATTTCTTAAAGGAAAATGTTGCCTCAACTGTGTAACCTAAAACCAAGGTAGGAAAGAAAATGGCAACCTCTGTGATTGCAGTGATCTTTTGTTGTGTTTTTAAAAGGAAGATTCCTTACATACCATATTCAAACTTAAATAAATCTTAAAGAAAATTTTGTCAGTCCCCATTTCGTAGACAAGGAACATAATTCTCAGAGAACAGAAGGAACTAGCTCAGGAATGTCATTGGTTTTTGTGGGATTATAACCCCAATCATTCCACTGGCACAACATCGACTCCTAAATTCTACTCTCTGCTCTCTGTTCCCACCCACAAATTATCTTCCCCACTGATTTATCACAAGACTTATAATTCTTTTGTATTAAGGTACTGTGTATTCAGAAATCCTCCACTAAAAGGTGATTGTGTTGCCCGGAGAGAATATCACTATAGTTACTGTTTTTCTCTGGATGTTCATCATACAGCTTCTTTTCTATTATCCAGCAGAAAGTAGGTTCTGGACCAACTCTAACTCCCTCACTCACAGATGTTCTGCCTTGGGAGAAAAAATATACAGTTGCTTTCTCAATGGGCAGGTTATTTGTGTTCCAAATTGTTCATGAGCATTAAGAACATCGTATATTAATGAATGGTAATATCTTAAGTGCAAGCATTGTACTATTTGGTGTATATGTTTCTATTGAAGAGATTTTTGTTGTTGTTTTTACAAACTATACAGGTGAAGGTTCAGCCTAGTCAATCTCTCTTGGTGACAACCTAGGGAACAGGAGCATTCACATTCAGAGAAAACTCTGAAATGAGTCCACAAAGAATTCTGCTCTCCAAGGACGCAGAACCCTGTAATTTGAAGGCGAGTATAGAAAGTTGTGAAGCAAGCGACATAAACCAATGATATCCTCTGGCATCCTTATGCTTTCCACACTTCACTAAAGTTGTCTTTTTTCCTATTGTGGCTGAGGATTGCATCCATATACCTACTAAAAACCCATGCTTTCAGAAGGAGAGCTGCTCACTATGAGACTCTTTCATTAGGCTTTTGGGATAGACAAAGGCATTTCCTGATCAATGAAACATCTTGACAAATAATTCTGACATATATAAAAAAACTTTCATAACAGTCAAAAACCAGAGAGGGAAAATTCAACTTTTACTGAAACTGCATTGAGGAATTAGCAATTTAGCATTTTTCTTGAACCACTGAGGTGAAATAATTTACATGGTGAGCAAAGGACTAGCTTAAACAATGCTCTCCGTTAGGAACTATGAGTGCTGACAATACTACATAAAACAATATGTACTGACTCATATTTCTGCAGATTCCAGAATGGTAGATTTCTTCATAATCAAAATGCAATTGAATTGTTATACCTCACATTACTCTACAGATGCCTATGAATTATATTCTGCTACCAGAAAATTGTTAAATAGTCTAAAGTACTGTGATTTAGCACTGATCTTTCGTAGATATTCTTCAGGGAGAGCAGGGCCTTGGCTTCCTTTGGAGGCGGCAAGGCTGAGACACTGAGCTCTGTGTTTGTGGTTCTCCTGGGAGCTGCCTCTGAGGAGCTGTGAAATTATCCCCACCTCTTCCTAATTTGAAGAGTAAAAGCCTCATTGTTGATTTCAGATCTTTTACATTGGCTAGGGCACGGCTTATCAGAGTGTGCTGTCTTCCTCAGTATGTTGGAATAGTGGGGTAGGAAGAGAGAGGTTCTAGGAGGAACATTGCACCAGTAATTGCAAGTATACCATATGAGTGTATGCTTTGTTTCTTCTAGTAGTTTAAAACAACTTCTTACTTTAGTTTCTCTTATTTTAGGTACAAATGCACAATTTTGCCTTCATCCTAGTATAGATGTGCTTAGGGCAATTAAAGGACCCCATCTGAAAGCAAAGGGTTTAAATATAGGCACAGACAAAAGTGTATAATTGTTTTCTGTGATTCAGGTAAAGAGGAATAATTTGCCTTTGAAAAAATCTCAATCTCACTAAAAAGTTTACTTAATAAATATTTTTTCTCTCTTTTATTATTCTTTTTTCTTTTATTTAAAAATGTTTTCTTTCCCTCCTTATGATGAGTCATTGGCCATAAACTATTATTTTATTTTATTGCAAGTTATTATACATGTTATTTAAATAAATGGCAATAGATTAAAAACTCTACATATATAATTAAAATCTTGCTGCATAATCAAGATTCTGAAGACTTTTATTTCCAAAGTAAGGAAAACTGAACAATTTGAAAATTCTTGGTCTAGAATGCATGTAACTACAGCTTTGGGATCACAACCCCTGATTTTTAGAAACTTTTCCCTGCTTTCTTTTCATAGTCTTTTACCACTTCCTTCTACATCAAGGTGGCCTTTTATTTTAATGGGTTTTCCAGAGGGAACTCACTGAAATAGAGGCAATCTATTATTGGACATGATTTTAGTTGACAACTTCACAGTATTGGTATAGTTTACCAATATGTTACCTAATTGAACAAGAATAGTCAATTTAACAGGGTTTTTCTATATCATTTCATTTTAGTATGGAAAAACCTGTATGACTCATTACCAAGGTTTGGGGTAAATATTAAACCAAGGAGACAGGAGGCAGTTAAAGAGGTATGGATTCTGGTTTTGCCAAGATGGTGAAATAACACAAATTGCAGGTTCTGTGCCTCAAAATAAACTTTGGAGAAATTATAGAAGCAAAAGGGAACTATGAATTCATGAAACTAACAAGGGAGAAATCTCCTGGAAGAAGGAAGACTGTCTGTGAACTGGTTTGTACGGGATAGTTGGTTAGTAGTAGCCTGAGGCACAACAAGGCAGAGGCAGCAAATGAAAGAATGGGGGAAGAACAGTGGATCTCCAATGTGGTCCTCAGATCAGCAGCATCAGCATCACCTGGGAACTTACTAGAATTGTAAACTATTGGCTCATCCCAGACCTACTGAATAAGAAACTCAGGGTAGGGCCCAACAATCTGTGTTTAAACAAGCTTTCCCAGTGATTCTCATACATGCTAAAGTTTGAGCAGAGAAAGGGTGTTAAAGCTTCCACTTGCCTTTTTCTTGCCTTGCCTCAGACCAATTGTGGCCTGCAACCTTTACTACAAACCTCTGCCTCCACCCCAGCAGACTATAGGATCAGTGCCATTGCCAGTGAAGGGAATGTTATTACAGCAGTGCAAAAAGTGCTGTGTGATGAGGAGTTATGCACAAGTGTAGACTAACCAGGTGGTCTCCAGCTTTTATTTCTTCACTAAGCCCCACAGGTGACAGCCTAGGAAGTAGAGTGCACTGCTCTCTGTCAGGTCACCCAAGGCCTCAAAGAAACACTGCTTAGAGTAGCTGCCTAACGGTCTGTCAGCCAGGAAATCACCAGGGATTCTCTGTAGTCTCAGATACTCAATGTGGGGGTTCATCTTTGCCTCTCCAACTCACCTTACATATCCAAATCAGAGTTTAATCTGTGCTATTCACCATCAACCACACAGAATAGCTGATGTTCTGAGGAGAATGTGGGCTCACGGGCCACCAGAAAGAGATCTGAGCAGAGCAGAGGTGGACCCACAATTGTGAGGCCTGAAGATTATACCATTTCAGGGCCCATTTCATGAGAAAGAAAAATAAATGACAAGTACAAAGTCAGGTGTGAAAATGAATATTTGTTTAGAGTGACACAAAAAATCACAACAAAATATACATTTTAAAAAGCTGACAGATAAAAATATCACTAAATGTATACAAATATTTTTATTAATTAGCCAGCTGAAATACCCCTATAAAACTATTTTCTTATTCTTTTGGCCTTATTCTCTTTGATCTCCTCTTCATCTGTCAGCAAATATATTATGAAAGATAATTGCAATGGAAAACAAAAGGATATTTTAGTTTTGCTTGTCATATGATTGTACAACTTTTTAAAATTATTGATAACCAAATGCATAAAACATTCACTTTACACTATGACTTTTTAAAAATATTTAAATTGATTCCCAATAAGTATACATTATTTACGGGGTACATGTGCTGTGTTGATACATGCATACAATGTGAATCAAAGCAGGGTAGCTGGATATTCATTACATTAAATATTTTTCATTATTTTGTGTTGGGAACATTCCAAAGCATTCCAAATGTTCTCTTTGGCTGTTTTGAGATATATAACAAATTATTGTTACCCTACTGTGCTATTGAACACTATAATCTTTTCCTTCTATCTAACTGTATTTTTATACTCATTAACCAGCCTCTCTGCATTCCCCCAACAATCCCTGCCACCCTTTGCAGCCTTTAGCAGCCAACATCCTCCTCTCTACCTTCATGAAATCTTTTTTAGCTTTCACTTATGAGTGAGAACATGTGATATTTGTCTTTCTGTGCCTGGCTTATTTTACTTAACATAATGACCTCTAGTTTCCTCCATTTTGCTGCAAATTAGATGATTTTATTCTTCTTTATGACTGAACAATGTTCCATTTTATGTATATATGCCGTATTTTCTTTAATCATCTGCTGATGGACAGTTAATTTGATTTCATTTCTTGGATTTTGTGAATAGTGCTGCAATAAATATGAGAGTGCAGCTTTATCTTCAGTATACTGATTTCCTTTCTTTTGGATATATGCCTAGCAATGGGATTGCTAGAACATATAGTAGATACGTTTTTTAGTTTTTTGGAGGAAACTGCATACTGTTTTCCATAATGGTTGTACTAATTTACATTCCCACTGCAATCTGTCAGAGTTGCCCTTTCTCCAGTCTTTGCCAACGTCTGTTTTTTTTTTTTTTTGGTCTTTTTGATAATAGCCATTTTAACTGGCATGAGATAATATCTCATTGTAATATTGATAGGCACTCTCCTTATGATTAGTGATGAGCATTTTTTTCATACACCTGTTGGCCATTTGCATGTCTTCTCTTGAGAAATGTCAATTTAGACAATTTGCCCATTTTATAATCAGATTTTTTGGGGTGTGTGTGTGTGTGTGTGTGTGTGTGTATTTTGCTATTGAGTTGCTTGAGTTCTTTATATATTTGTGCTATTAATTCCTTGTCAAATGGATAGTTTGCAAATATTTTTGCACATTCTGTAGGTTCCTGCTTCCACTCTGCTGACTTTTTTCTTCACTCTGTAGAAACTTTTTAGCTTGATGCAATCCCATTTATCTATCTTTGTATTTGTTGCCTGTGCTTTTGATGTATTTCCTCCAAAATCTTTGTCCAAACCAGTGCCATAAAGCATTTCCCAAATGTTTTCTTCTAGTAGTTTCATAGTTTCAGGTCTTATTGTTAAGTTTTTGATTGATTTTGATTTGATTTTTGTAAATGGTAAGAGAGAAGGGTCTAGTTTAATTCTTCTGCATAAAGATATCCAGTTTCCTCAGCACCATTTATTGAAGAGACTTTCCTTTCCCCAAAGTATTTTCTTGGTGTCTTTGTTGAAAATATATTTGCTGTAAATGTGTAAACTTATTTCTGGGTTATCTATTCTGTTCCATTAGTCTGTGTGTCTGTTTTTATGCTAGTACCATGCTGTTTTGGTTATTTTAGCTTTGTGGTATATTTTGAAATCAGCTAGTATGGTGCCTACAGCTTTGTTATTTTTGCTTAGAATTGCTTGGCTATTCAGGGTTTTTTGTGGCTCTGTATGACTTTTAGGATTTTTTTCCTCACTTCTGTGAAGAATGTTACTAGTATTGTATTAGGAACTGTATTAATATGCAGATTGCATTGGGTAGTGTGGACATTTTAAGAATATTAATTCTTCCAGTCCATGAGCATATAGTTCCTTTTTTGTGTCCTCTTCAATTTCTTTCATCCATGTTTTATAGTTTTCACTGTAGAGATCTTTCACTTCTTTCATTAAATTCATTCCTAGGTTTCTTTTGTTGTTGTTCCTATTGTAAGTGGGATTGCTTTCTTGATTTTTTTTTTTCAGAATTTTCATTGTTGGTATATAGAAATGCCATGGAATTTTGTATATTGATATTATATCCTGGAATTTTACTGAATTTATTCATCAGTTCTTACAGTTTTTTTTTGGTGGCCTGTTTAGGTTTTTCTAAATATAAGCTCACTCATTTGTGAACAAGAATAATTTGACTTCTTCCTTTTCAATCTGGATGCTCTTTCTTTCTTTCTCTTGCCTAATTGCTCTGACTAGTACTTCCAGTACTGTTTTGAATAAAAGTGGTGAAAGTGGGCATCCCCATCTTGTTCCAGATCTTAGAGGAAAGGCTTTTATTTTTTTTCCCATTCAATGTGATATTAGCAGTGGGTTTTGTCATACATGGACTTTATTGTTTTGAGGTGTGTTCCCTCTGTATCCAGTTTGTTGAGAGTTTTTACTAGGAAGGGATATTAAATTTTATTGAATACTTTTTAGCATCCATTGAAGTGATCAGTTGGCTTTTGTCCTTAATTTTGTTAATGGGATATATCTCATTGATTGAATTGTATATGTTGAACTATCCTTGCATCCCTGGGATGAATCCATTTGATCATGGTGAATGATCTTTTTAATGTATTATTGATTTTAGTTTGCTAGTATTTGGTTGAGAATGTTTGCATCTGTGTTCATTAGGGACATTGGCCTGTAGTTTTGTTGTTGTTGTTGTTGTTGTTGTTGTTGTGTCATTGTCTGGTTTTGGTACCAGGGTAATGCTTGCCTGGTAGAATGAGTTTGGAAGTATTCCCTTCTTCAAGTTTTTGAAAAAGATTGAGTAGAATTGGTATTAATTATTTAAATGTTTGGTAGAATTTAGTAGTGATGCTGCCAGATCCTGGGTGTTTCTTTGATGGGAGCCTTTTATTACTGTTTCAATCTCAATACTTGTTATTTTGTTCAGGTATTTCTTCATGATTAAATCTTGGTAGGTTGTATGTGTCTAGGAATTTATCTATTTCTTCTAGGTTTTCTACTTTGGTGGCATACAGTTACTCATAATTATCCTTAATGATCATTTGTATTTTTGTGGTATCAGTTATAGAGTCTCCTTTTTTGGTCTCTAATTTTGAGACGTCTTTTTAAAAAATATTTATTTATTTATTTAGTGTGTCTACCTAAAGGTTTGTGGATTTTGTCTTGTCAAAAAACCAGCTTTTTATTTTGTTGGTCTTATGTGTGTGTGTGTGTATGTGTGGTTTTTATTTTTTTATTTTTTTTATTTTTTGGTCTCGATTTTATTTATTTCCACTCTGATCGGTATTATTTCTTTTCTTCTACAAATTTTGGTTTTTTTCTTTTCTTGCTTTTCTAGATCATTGATGTGCACCATTAGATTATTTGAAGTCTTTCTACTTTTTTGGTGTAGGTAATTACTGCTCTAAACTTTCCTTTTAGAGATGCTTTTGCTGTATATCATAGATTTTGGAATATTGTGTTTCCATTTTCATTTATAAAATTTATTCATTTATATATTCATTATACAGGAACATGTTGTCTAATTTTCAGATTTGTACATTTTTCAATATGTCTTCTATTATTGATTTCTAGTTTTATTCCATGTGGTTGGAGAAGATACTTGACATAATTTTGATTTTAAAAATTCTTTAAGCCTTGCTTTGTCACCTAACATATGATCTATCCTGGGGAATATTCCATGTACCGTTGAGGAAAATGTACATTCTGCAGGAGTTAGCTAAAACATTCTGTAAATATCTGTTAAGGCTATTTGGTCTAGAGTGCAGTTTAACTCTTATGTTTGTTGCTTTTCTGTCTAGATAATCTGACCATTGCTGAAAGTGGAGTGTTGAACTCCCCTACTATTACTGTATTTCAGTCAGTATCTCCCTCTAGGTCTATTAGTTTTTTAAAAAATATATATTTGGGTGCTCTGATGTTGGGTTCCTATATAATTACATTTGTTGTATCCTCTTGCTGTATTGACTTCTTTATCATATAATGGCCTTCTTTGCCTTTTTTTCTTTGCTTGCTTATTTCTAAAAGAGAGAGTTTTTTTGTGTGTTGTTTTGTTTTTTTAAACTGTTGTTGCCTTAAAAATCTATTTTATCTGATATAAGTATAGTTACTCCTACTCTTTTCTGGTTTCCACTTGCATGGTATATCATTTTCCATCTCTTACTTTCACTCTGTCTGTGTCTTTATAGGTGAAGTGATTTTCTTAGACACAGAATATAGTTGGGTCTCTAAAAAAATCCATTTATGACTGGGCACAATGGCTTAAGCCACCCAACACTTTGGGAGGCTGAGGTGGGCGGATCACGAGGTCAGGAGATAGAGACCATCCTGGCTAACATGGTGAAACCCTGTCTCTACTAAAAACACAAAAAATTAGCCGGGCATGGTGGCGGGTGCCTGTAGTCCCAGCTACTTGGGAGGCTGAGGCAAGAGAATGGCGTGAATCCAGGAGCGGAGCTTACAATGAGTCGAGATCACACCATTACACTCCAGCCTGGGCGACAGAGCAAGACTCTATCTCAAACAAACAAACAAAAAATCTGTTTATCCACTCTATGTCTTTTAATTGAATAATTGAATCCAGTTACATTCAAGGTTATTATTGATAGGTGAGTGTTTACTACTACCATTTTGTTACTTGCTTTTTTGATTATTTTATAGATAATTTATTTTTTCCTGTCTTACTGCCTTCCTGTGTGGTTAAGTGATTTACACTTACACAACACATACACTAGTAGTATGTTTTGACTCTGTGCTATTTATTGTTAGTGTACTTATGATAGGTTTTTGCTTTGTGGTTTCCATAAGGCTTACAAAAAACCTTATAGTTAAAACAGGTTATTTTAAAGTGATAATGACTTAACCTCAATTGTATTGAAAAGAAACTCCACACTTTAACATTTTCCTCCCACCACCTTCTTACTTTTTGATGTTTCAATTTACATCTTTTTATCTTGCCTATCTTTTAACCATTTGTTGTATTGTCTTTTTAATAGTTATGTCTTTTAGTCTTCACATTTAAGACGTAAATAGTTTACTTACCACAATTACCATATTAGAGTATTCTAAATTTGTTTTCTTACTGTTACTAGTGAGTTTTATACTTCATGTGTTTTCTTGTTGGACATTAGTGTCCATTTCTTTTGGACTGAAGACAGGTCTGACATTAGCATTTATTGTAAGACAGGTCTGTGTTAATGAATTCCTTCAGCTTTTGTCTGTCTGTGTCAGTCTTTTTCTCTTCCTCGCATTTGGAGGGTAGCTTTGCTGGATACAGTATGGTTATTTGGCAGTTATTTTTTCTTTGGCACTTTAAATATAGCATCCCACTCTCTCCTGGCCTGCTGCATTTCTGCTGATAAATCTACCAAAAGCCATACTGGGGCTTCATTTCATGTGATATGTTTATTTCCTCTTCCTGTTTTGAGTTATATTTCTTTCCTTTTGAGTTTTGCTATATTGATTGAAATTCAATTCAAATTGATTCAATTGATTGAAATTCAAAAAGAAAGGGAATTTCTTTTTGGGTTAACTTTGAGTGGTGACATCTGGGCTTTTTGTGCCTGATGCTGTCATTCTTTTTTTCCAGATGTGGGATTTTTTCCACCATTATTTTCTTAAATAGACTTTCTATGCTTTTTTTTTTTTTTTTTTTTTTTTTTTAAATCTCTTTTCTCCTGTGGGAATTCCAGTTATATGAAGATTAGTTAATTGGGTGGTATGCCATAATTCTCATAGACCTTCTTCAATCTTTTTAATTATTTTTCCTTTCTGCTCCCATGAGTGGGTAATTTCATATGTTATGTCTCCAAGCTCACTAATTTTTCCTCTATTTGATCATGTCTGCTGTGGAAGCTTCCTAATATGTCTTTCAGTTTAGTTACTGTATTTTTTAATTCTATAATTTCTTTTTTAAATTGTTTCTCTTTCTTTGTCAGGTTTTAAATTTTATTCCTGGATTGTTTTCCAAATTTCATTTAGTTTTCTATCTATATTTTCTTGTGATTTCCTGAACTTCTTTAAGAGAATTATTCTGAATTCTCTGTCAGAAATTCCATAGATCTTTAATTTTGGGGGTCCATTGCTGGAGGCTTTTTTTGTTTTTTGTTTTGGTCATATCATATTTCCCTGAGTTTGCACAGCCCTTGCATCTTTATGTTGATGCCTGCATATTTGAGGAGACAACTACATCTTGTAGTTTTTGCATGTGTTCTTTGGTAGTGTTAGACCTTTACTTCTTTTTTTCCAAAACATATGTTTCATTAATTTCATTATTTAATTCATTCTATTAACTAAAGGGTTGAGATCTTCTTTGTTGAGGGGCGCAAGTGATACTTTGATACCTGTATATAATGTGTAATGATCAAATTGGGGTAATTAGGATATCCATCACCTCATTTATCATTTCTTTGTGTTGGAAACATTATAATTCTTCTCTTCTAGCTATTTTGAAATATAAAATGTATAATTGTTAACTATAACCTTTGTACTAGGTCTTTACTTCTTAATATTGGAACTTTAAATACTGGCTGTTGTTGCTTCCCATTCTGAGGTGGACACTGGAACTAAAACACTGCACTGAAACTATTTGTCCTTTTGTTGTGTTTATTCTGTAGAAGACTTATAGTGGAATATGAATGTTGCTCTGGGACTAAATTGCTGCCCTTCCACTTTTTTTCACAGTCTGGGGAAAACTTATAGTGAGTACTAGAGCTTAAATGCTGCTCCATAACTATTTTGGTGCCTTGTCATTGTTTCCCAGTCCAGGGGAAGATTAAGCAAGCACTGGATTTAATTTCAACCTCTATGGGAGCATTCGGGTGGAAAATCTAGTTATGGATTCAGGACTTCCTTTAATTTTTCCTTCTATGGTGTGATGGCACTGGCCAGTCTCTTCAATATGGCGTCGTTGCTGATTGGTGCACTGAGTAGCCATCAAGCTCTTCATGCCAGCTGCTGTGAGCAGTGCCCCATTCTTTGTTCCCAGTTTACTTCAAGTAGCTCAGCACTCCTGGAACTCCTAGTGGTTCCTGTGGTATGGGACTAGAGTGGGTTTAACGTCCAGTTCCAATTTCCCCCTCTTACTTCAGCACCTGACGGTTTCGGGCAATTCTCTATGAGTGGTGTTATACCATCTTGAGGGAAAAGAGGGCACTGTCTGAAATGACTATTTCTTTTGCTAGTTGTGATTTCTCTTGATTTTGTGGGCCCGCGTGGTTTCTCTGCTGCTCCCCCGAGTTCTGGTATATTTGGAGTGATGTTCTGGTCTTTCAATAGTTTCTAGTTGTATTTTTGTGAGGAGAGTGATGCTGGGAGTTTTTCTGTTACAGCATCTTGCTGACATTACTCCTGACATGTTTGTTAATACTGTTATAGTTGTGTGGTTTATAATCACAGGCCATCTGATAAATCTGATTTTGCATGGTTTGTACCAAAAAAGAAAAAAAAATGTATATTGCATTTGAAATGATATGTTTTGAATTTTTCAGTACATTCCTAAAGGTAGAGAACTTCCATTTTGACTAGGAGTTAATGAGAAATTCTCATTTTACAGTTTTACACATTTGATGATTGGAACAATGTTTTACACATTACATTTTGGCTTTATGCATTTCAAGCCACTTCCATACTCTCAGGGCTAGGCATTGTAGAACGTTTTCATATTGGAATATGACCTCCTTCATGTCATGATGCAGGATGAGTTTGTACAGTGCACTATAAGAATATTCCTGGAAGCCATTCCTTTTCTTTAATCTTGTTCCTACACTACAAAGTATTACATTCTAGATTGTTTGAAACATTAAATTGCTTACTTAAAAATCACAAAACTAATAAGTGGCATAACTAGACTTCAAATCCAAACCGATTGCATAAACCTTGTACTTATTAACTTGACTTTGAACCTTGCTGAACATAAAATAAAAGTTCTAGGAATTATTTTGTATGTGAGTTCATACTCAATATGTGTGGTTTAGAAGAGTCCATGTTGGATCTATTCCATGTATATTATAGGGCAAACCTACAAATGAAGGCCCCCACACCTACAAAGGAAGGACCCATGGAAGGGCCCATGTAACCTCTGGAATATACTTGGAGTCATTTACATAAGGAATTCCAGATATGGGGCACCTGGATTGTGGTGGCTGGGGGCACAGGTTTCAGGAGGCATGTCCCTTTGCTCCATGGACTCCTTGCCTTGTAGAGAGGTTCAGTAGGGAAGAGCTAGTAGAAGACCTGCCTCCAATTACCCGTGTCTAAGAGTAATAGTGGTATATGGTAAGTATTTAAATTATCAAATTTTCATGAAATGGAAGGAAATCAGACAATACCAGATGAAAAGGCACCAGATGAAATGGGATATAGAATATTTTAACTTGCATATGTCTTACTTAGAAATTTGACAATCAGAGATTGAACATTCTCCATACACAAATAATCATTAAAATAAACAAATTAACCTCACTAGTAATGAAATAATTGTAGATTTAAATCAGTAATAAGAAGCCATTTTTCATCTTTTAAATTAACAAGATCGCCTTTAAAATAAGACCAAGCTAAATGCTGGTGAGGTGCAAGTGAAGTTATTAGTCAAATGTAAAGCTAGGGAGAATGATCTTTTACAAGCTTTTATGGAAAGTAATTTGGGAATTTGAACAAACTGTCTAAAATTTCTTTATTATTTGGCCCAATAATTTTGTTTTTTGAATCTACCTGAATAAAATAATCTGAATTGCTTAAATCCATGACATATGTACATATGTACATAACAGTATCATGTGTAATGATTTAAAATGGATGTAGCCTAATATTCTTTATAAGTAAAGGGTAAACACAAAGGATTTAGTAAATATGTCTAATTGACAATTACGTATCATTAAAATCTGACTTAAAAAAATTTAATAACACAAGGAAATATTGGCATTATAAATTTACATTTCAGAAGCAATGATAGCTTATTGCATGTACGATATTATAACTACTCCATAAAGATATGTATAAAGACTAGAAGCAATTATATCAAAATAATAAGTAAATATATCAAAATATATATTATATGTTATATTATAATATATTTTATTATAATTATATTTAATTTATATATTTATATTTATAATATATTATATAATTAATATAATATATTTTATTATTATAATTATATTATATATTATATCAAAATAATAAAGTAAATAAGTAAATATATCAATTATATCAAAATAATAAGTAAATGATAATAACTAAAATAGATCCTGTTGTTGGGGGTTATTAAGTCTCTATTTTTCACTGTTAGATCTCTATAAAATAAAGAAAGTGATTTTGTGAATAAGCAAACAAAGAAAGCAATGATACAAAAGCAATTTAACATTTGTTTCCTTATATTAATATATGTGTTACCTTATATAGCAGTTAAAAAGAGAGCACATTTGGGTTTTATTTTTAACTAAAAATTATTTTGCTCAAATTTTGAGAATATACCTGACATTTTTTTCTGGTATTACTGTATTCTAAACAAGTAGTTATAAATCAAGATCTGGTTCATTCCAGAGGAGACACACAGATTTTTTTTCCCAGCCAAGAATGAGTAATAAATTAAATTCAGATTTTTGACAGTTTGATAATAAATACATTTACTCAACCACAGTTCATCATGCAGCTGTGACTACAGAAGCAGGTATGCTACTTGTCAAGTGAAATCAGATATTATTTTTAAAATGACCTCTACATTATGAAACTTTCATAGTGTCAGACATAGAACAGTTTATTTTGAAATAAAAAGCAGCTTTCAAAATGAAGTGTTCCTGTGAACTTATCCACATAATATTGACCAGTAACAAAAATACAAAACAAAATTTGTAAAACCTCTCTGCTTTTTCCCTGTTTAATTGACTTCTTAAAACATCATGAAGGAATCATGTTTTTTTTTTTTTTTTTTGGTCTGGTATCTTATATGAATTACTTGGTAAAGTGTCATATACTTTATTAATAACTATATAGCACAACATGAAAAAATATTTGTTATATACGTACAAACGTGTGTGTGTGTATGTGTGTGTGTGTACTTAGTAATGCTGCTTAACTGACATTTTAAAACTCTTTGGTATTCAGCCAATTTCACCCATTTTATCTTTTTCTTTAAAAGGCAGTAAATATTTATCTCCTTTTTGAAATGAGATCCCTTTTAAAAACATTGTTGGCAGCCAATTTTCATCAATCACATTCTTTGTCATCTTTATCAGTTCTACTCTAAAAGACATTTGTGGTTTAAATTATACTTGGCTACTTTAGGAAATGTAATTGCTTAAAGGAATTTTAGAGTGCGCAACAATTCAGTGTAAACTTCATTCATGTCAGGCATTAATTGTAAAAATAAACCTTTATAAAAATGTCCGTTTCTTCCAATACTCTATAGAAGAGTGATTATTATTCTAATTCTTCACCTGATACTCCCCCACCCCCTGTCATTATTTCCTAAGAGAAGTATACATCCACATCCTTTGCACATTACTTCACGGCGTTCCCCCCACACTGTGGGTAAAGTAGGATATATTTTTCTTTCTTTTTTTTTTAAATTATTTTTTATTATTATACTTTAAGTTCTAGGGTACATGTGCATAACGTGCAGGTTTGTTACATATGTATACTTGTGCCATGTTGCTGTGCTGCACCCATCAACTCGTCAGCACCCATCAACTCGTCATTTACATCAGGTATAACTCCCAATGCAATCCCTCCCCCCTCCCCATGATAGGCCCCGGTGTGTGATGTTCCCCTTCCTGAGTCCAAGTGATCTCATTGTTCAGTTCCCACCATACCATGCTCATGGATAGGAAGAATCAATATCGTGAAAATGGCCATACTGCCCAAGGTTATTTATAGATTCAATGCCATCCCCATCAAGCTACCAACGAGTTTCTTAACAGAATTGGAAAAAACTGCTTTAAAGTTCATATGGAACCAAAAAAGAGCCCGCATCTCCAAGACAATCCTAAGTCAAAAGAACAAAGCTGGAAGTATCACGCTACCTGACTTCAAACTATACTACAAGGCTACAGTAACCAAAACAGCATGGTACTGGTACCAAAACAGAGATACAGACCAATGGAACAGAACAGAGTCCTCAGAAATAATACCACACATCTACAGCCATCTGATCTTTGACAAACCTGAGAGAAACAAGAAATGGGGAAAGGATTCCCTATTTAATAAATGGTGCTGGGAAAATTGGCTAGCCATAAGTAGAAAGCTGAAACTGGATCCTTTCCTTACTCCTTATACGAAAATTAATTCAAGATGGATGAGAGACTTAAATGTTAGACCTAATACCATAAAAACCCTAGAGGAAAACCTAGGTAGTACCATTCAGGACATAGGCATGGGCAAAGACTTCATGTCTAAAACACCAAAAGCAACAGCAGCAAAAGCCAAAATTGACAAATGGGATCAAATTAAACTAAAGAGCTTCTGCACAGCAAAAGAAACTACCATCAGAGTGAACAGGCAACCTACAGAATGGGAGAAAATCTTTGCAATCTACTCATCTGACAAAGAACATATTTTTCTATCCTAGTGATGTTGAGATTGAACTTGCAGCTTGTTTTAGCCAATGAAATGCATTAAAAAGGCATCATGTTTCTACTTGCCCTGTTGTGCTTCTGTCATTACTGTGAGAAAACCATTTTCCAGTTAAACCCAGAGGGCCAGACTAGCCTGGTCACCAGAGCCTGAAGCAGTCATCCAGCTGTCCTGAAGATCTGTGAGAATAAGTGACTGGTTTTTTTTGTTGTTGTTGTTCTTTATGTGAAACTATATTTATTTTAATCTTAAATTACCTGTTTTATTTTTTTTTAAGCCACTGAATTTTGGGTAGTTTGTTACACATTATTGTAGCAATACCTGACACAACCATGAATACCATCACTGATAACTAAAGTTGAAGAAAATTCTACAATGTGTTTTTTCTTTTGTTAAGAGCTTTAAGTGACACTTTTCTATGAGATATAGAAGAGTACCTTTTAGGAGGCAAGAGACTTGGGTTCTGATCTTTTCTTGGCTAACAAGGAAAGTGACCTTTGACCAGTTTCTAAATCTTTTTGTGCTTCAGTTGCTTCATTTTATAAAAATGAGGATAGTATTTTGATAAGGTTAAGTTTGAGACCTAGATTGATACTTAGATCAAATTCTTTGACTAAAATTATAAATATAAAATTTAGTTTTATGAAACAAAGCAATTTCACTTATTTAAGGACAGTGAAACTCCAAATTTATAACTTTGTATAGCTGCACACCAAGTTAGAGTCTTACTAGAATTACAGGAGTCCTGAAGTGGGAATTAGGGTACTTTTAATTCCTAGTGAGGATACCTATAGACTGGAGCCAAGGGCAGACATTGATCTAAGATTTGAGGAACCAAGATTAGGGGAATCAAGATGAACAAAAGCACTTTGATGTCTGCACTTAAGATCCTAGATCAGAATTGGCAGGAGAAGATACCATTTTCTGAACCTCAATCCTTTGTAAAACCAATAAACTTTCTTAACTCCTTCTCCCTTGTATCGGAAGAGCATGGGTGTCTTTTGCTTTATGAGTTTGATGTAGCAGCAGACGACCTTCATTACAGTCATATGCCTAGTTCCTTTTCCTTTTTCTTTTTCTCGAGACAGAGTCTTGCTCTGTCACCCAGGCGGGAGTGCAGTGCCGTGATCTCGGCTCACTGCAGCCTCCGCCTCCTGGGTTCAAGCGATTCTCCTGCCTCAGCCTCCTGAATAGCTAGGACTACAGGCATGCACCACCATGCCCGGCTAATTTTTGTATTTTTAGTAGAGACAGGGTTTCACCATGTTGGCCAGGATGGTCTTGATCTCCTGACCTTGTGATCTATCCACTTCGGCCTCCCAAAGTGCTGGGATTACAGGCATGAGCCACTGCACCCTGCTTGTTTGCTCTTTTTCTTCTTTTTCGTTGTGGTTAATGATAAGAAATGGACTCAAACATATATGTTTAGGGTAAACAAGCAACTATTTTTCCAAATCCCCTCACCCCACACTCCAAAGGTCGTGTTAGGGAGGATATTAGCTGAAAAACAAGACACATCTTCCCAGATTGGTTTAACACAGAAATAAGTTTATATATAATTTTTATATGTGTTTATTCATTCCTTATTACATTTTATAGAGGATTTGAGGCAAGGAATTGCTACACAGTAAGGGGGACTGGGGAATACCTGCTTTTAGCTGGGTGGCAAACTGCCCAGGTAAAAATGACCGTAAAGGGAGATTGAGAATTGGGAAGCAATTAACCATCTTCGCTACAATGACAAATCTCTGTGTTTTGCTCCTGAATTTATAGCACTATAAAATGCTTGCTTTTTAGTGACCTAAATTTAAATAAATTTAATATGTTCATTTTTTTTCAGCAATTCATATGGGTACACATCCTAAAGTGCTATATATTTGTCCAGCATATGTATTTCTTACTGTGTTACACATCTATTAACAGATGCCTAATCAAAATATAGTGATTTAGGTTAGGATTTTAATAATCTGTTTGTAACCCACTACAGGCATTTAATATGTGATTTTATTTGAGATCATCTACATACTACTAGGAACAAAATGTGATGACCTATAGTCATTTAGAGAATAGACATTATAAATGCTAAAGGCTATCATATACATTGGTATAATGCAGGGAGAGCATGAGCTAATGAACTGTTGATTTGCTGACTAAATTGTGGAATAATTTTATAGCTGTCCGTACCACAAGACAATTTTGAAGAATCATTCTTTATCTCTAATTGCACAGAGGTTTCTACAAGAGAATCCTAGAATGTTTCACCTATCACACATTCTCTGGCTTAGTCTTGTAAAGTTAATGGCTTGAGACAGGAAAGTCAAATTACAAGCAATGAAGTTATTACAGGAATAAACCCCAGGGGACTCTCAATATAGGACAGAGGTTAGAAAAGCTTTAGGGCATCATGAGGCACAGCCTTAGGAAATAAGACACCTCAGGAAATGCTGAAAATCAGCTGTAGACTGTTTTTTACAGTTGTTGTGTGCACATGGAGATAGGTTGAGTCCTGCTAACAGAAATATGACTCTTGTTCCAGTGCAGTGTAGTTGTCCTGAACCTTAGTAGTAAATAAAATAATCCTGTCTTACATTTGTAAGAATCTTTTTACCTATATCATTTCCAGTAATGTGTTGTTATTTATAGATCACAGCTAGGAAACCTAGGCTCCTAGAGGTAAAGTGCCTTTGTCAAGATCATATAAACACCAACCAGCACCGTGGAAACATTTCGCTCAAGAACAGCAGGCCTGCCTGTGCCCAGAGAGCCTGTTGAAAACACCTTTTCCCAGACACTTAGTTTCTTTCAAGACTCAGGTTTATCATCCTGTATCATTTCTGACTCTGCATCGCAACTTTTGGTTATCTCAATTCTATCTGGTCCTCCACACTGAATTTCCATATTGACTTGGCCCATTGCTTCCTGGGACTATTGTGCCACACCTTCCCTCATCCTGCTTCCCAGCCCAACATCAGTGAGCACCACGTTTTGGACCTTTTGTGTCTGTTGCAGTGCTGGCGGCAAGACAGGAAGTGAAAGAGCTAAGCACCAATCCAAGTCAGAAACACCAAATTGGATGTTCTTTCTGACGTACCATAATACTTTTCTGAGTCAACAATATGATTGCTATTACTATTTTAAACAAAAGTGTGATTTCAAGCAGATTTTACTTCACAGATAAAGGCAAACAATTATGCATTCATATGCCATTTAAGTTTAATGTCATGTCAATGCATTTTCAGTCTTAGAGTCTTTTTCTTCTTCAAAGTAATATTTTAATCTTCTTTGAAATCACGTTGTGATCAGAGGCAAAGATTGCATCTAATTAATCATTCCTATAGTTATTATTCACAATAAATTGTTTTGGTTTTAGTTAACTTCCAAGAAATTTATATTCTTTTTTGAGGCTGCATTGTATTCCATAGTATAGATGTGTATAATTAACCTGTTGGTGAATATTTAGATTGTCTCTTTTTTTTAAGCTATAAAATATTGTACTAGTGTATCTGTAGAATAACTTCCTAGAATTGGAATTGCTGGTTCAGAAGGTATATGCACTTTTATGTGTATGTTTTAGGAAATGCATTTTATTTTTTTCTCTTGTTGGATGTGATAGAAATGTTAACATATACAATTCAAAAGGAATCCAGAAAGCTTACTAGTGAAAATATTACTAGTTCTCTTCTTTTCCTTTTTTTAACAGACAAGGTCTTGCTCTGTCACCCAGGCTGGAGTGTAGTGGCAAGGTTATGCCACTGTGGCCTCGACCTCCTGGGCTCAAGTGATAGTCCCACCTCAGCCTCCCAAGTAGTAGTTCTCCTTTTGATAAGCAACCATTGTTACCAGGTTCCTATATCCTTACAGAGATATTCTATGCAATTATAAATGTGTATATACTTAGAAAATTTCTCTTATTTGAGAATATCTATATTTTCTTCTGCATTGCACTCATAAGGGTTCAAAAACTCTTGCCAAGATACTAATTGAGGGAGAGATACCCAGGCTATTATGCCCCCTTCATGTTAGGAGTACAGTTCTATGTTGTTTCATCACTTGATACTTGCCATACAACATAATTACTGTAAATCCTGTTGAAAAGACTGCATTTCTATTGATTTTCATCATATCTTTCTATTCACCCTGGAAAGAAGGAAGTCCATGGATACAGGGATCTGTACTGTTCTTTTTTCACACATTTAAAAAATATAATTCAATTTGGACTGATTGCTCTCTATAGCATAAATCATATAATATCACAAGATTTGATTTTTCCTTTCTTCCATATAATGGAATTTAGGCTGAATACATGGCTGTATAGCTGGAAACTATGTTTCATAGCCTCTCTTCTTGTAGGTGTGGCCCTGTAACTAAGTTATCACTGGTGGTGTGAGAGTGGAAGGAACGTGTGTAAACTTATATTTTAATTGCTTTGAATTTCTGATTTTCTTTCCCCACAAATTGGAGCATAGATATTTCCTTAAACTTTGAATATGTAGAAGAGTGCAACAATCTGGATGAACAACAAGACAGAAGGGACTTGCATCCCTCAGTGATCAGGTGAAGCACAGATGTCCCACCAACCTGGATTGCTCAACGTGGTGGTGTTACATGAGAGAGAAATAAATTTCTCTCTGCTTTAAGCTACTGTATTTGGGAAGCCAGTTTGTTGCAAAGCTATCCTGTACCTTAACCAATACATCGCCATGCCTGGTTCTCAGCAAACAGACAACTTGGGATTCCTTTGTCTTCTGCTGTGTCCTATATAAATTTCTTTCTTCATCTGTTTCACTTTGGTGGAGCACAAAAGAGTGTATGGGAAAAAATATCATTGTTTTTGTTTGTTCATGTTTGAAAATATCTTGATTCGACCCTCTTACTGGGTGGATAGTTTGATTAGGCATGGAACTCTACTTGGGAAATAATTTTCCTTCTAAGTTTTGAAGTTGTTGATCAATTTTCTTTGTTATTCTAGAAAAAATTTGTTTTGATTTGTGAGGCTTTTTTTTTCTTCTTTCTCTATTGAGGGTTTTATGATCTGTTTTTCAGTAAGGTTTTGAAATTTCGTAATGTGTTTTAGTGTGGGTTTGTTTTCCTTCATTGTGTTTGGCACTTAGTGGGCCCTTTCAATTTATCCTTTAATCCTGGGAAATTATCTTGAATTATTTGGTGGATGATTTTCTTCTGTTTCCTTAACTCATTCTTTCTGAACTGCTATTTTGTTTGGATGTCGGACCTCCTTGGATTGCTCGAATGTTTCCCTTCTCCTTTTTATCTCTTTAATTTATTTTGCTCTATCTTCTATGAAACTTCCTCAAATTAACCTTCCAACCCACCTGTTGATGTTTTTCATTTCTGTCTTAGCGTTTTCAATTTCTAAGAACTGGTTTTCTGTTCTTTGAATGTTCCTTTCTCATTGTTTCCTGACATGGATGCCATGTCGTCTTTGACTGCTGGGAGGATATCAGTAATGGTTGTTTTCCTCAAGTTTTCTTCTCTCTGCACTCAGTTCTCTGAGTGGCTTACTTTTTCTCAATATTTGTTTTGATTGCTGTGTTTCCTCAGATGAGAAGCTGTCCTCAGATGTCTGGAGATTTTCTTTTCTCTGCTGATAGAGTGAAGGTTTAAATATCTGACTGAGTGCTCTGAGTATGGGAATGGGGCTTGGAGGTTTTGAGTTCACAGTAGGGTGGTCTAGACAGACCACTAGTGTCAAGCTCCAGATGTTGGTATCTTTATGTATTTCCTTTTGTCTGATCAGATGTCCCAGAGAAGAGTCTCGTCATCCTGAGCCTAGAGGGTGGAGATTTGGCTGCCACAATTCTTGGAGGTGAGTGGAGGGAGAGGGCTGGTGGTCTCAGCATTCAGCATGCCTTATTTATACTCCACTTAGTGATGCTGTTTTTAGTAAATTACCCAGACCCACAGCTGTGCTTAGTATCCCTGGTCCAGAGATCCTCCATTTTAAACTTTTCTGAAGAGTCGTCTTTCACAAATCTGTTGGGGTAAGGGAGATAAAGTCACTCCATGAAGTGGGAGGATATCTAGAGTTTTAAAGATTCTCAACTTTTACCATACTCCCTTTATTTCTGTATCCATCAAGTGTCCCCTTCACTCTCAGTTCCAGAATTACCAGAAGTCCGTAGTGCTGCTAGCACCTGTTTTGTTGTTGTTGTTGTTGTTTGTTATTATTATTTTTTTGGACAGAATCTCATTCTGTCACCCAGGCTGGAGTGCAGTAGCATGATCATAGCTCACTGCAGCTTCAAACTCCTGAGCTCAAGTAAGCCTCCTGAGCAGCTGGAGCTACAGCTGTGCACCAATACACCTTGCTAATCTTTATTTTAAATTTTTTTGTAAAGACCAAGTCTCGCTGTGTTGCCCAGGCTGGTCTCAAACTCCTGACTTCAAGAGATCCTTCTACCGTGGTCTCCTAAAGTGCTGGGATTGTAGATGTGAGCCACCATGCCAGACCTACTTCAGGTTTTTGAAGATTCTGCAGAATAAATAAAGTTGTTTCCCAGCTTTTCCCCATTACAGCCTTAGGGGTTTAGCCGTATTAAATCTGCTTAATCAATGGTCATTCAATTATCTGTTTCATAATTTAACAAAGTAGTAGCTATTTTTCTCCTATCTTTGAAAGATTATTTTATTATTGAGAAGATCTCCTTTGCTTCTACTCTGAGAAGGAGTGGATTTAGGTATGAGTTTTCAATCTACCATTTTAACCTGGCACCTTGATAACTGCTTTTATTAGTCTTTTATTTTCTCTTAGACTAGCAGAGAAGTTTAAAATAACTTACATTTCTTACATTCACTTTTCTATACATGCTGATGGAGAGTATTAAGTAATAGTTACATTAAATATTAAGAAATAGTTACATTCTTTGATTCAGGGAATTAATTTAGTTTCAGAAGAATAATGTAAATAATTTAGTACCAGAAGAATAATGTAAATGGATAGAATAACATCTTAATCAATCTGCAATAAATCTCAGAATCTATTGTTTAATATACCATTTATTTAGAAGAACAGAGCTTGTGCCAAACACATACTTGGGATTTTAAACAAAGAAAACTAAAAGGCCGACAGTAAACTGGCAAAATACAGGAGCTCGTTTATAAAAACATGATGTAAAACAAATTATTTTATTACGATTTTCTGATCAAGACTCACAAAATGGGTTTGTTTTGTTTGTAGGCATTAGTACTTCTACAGATGATAAAATCACAATAAACTTTTAATATATTAAGAATTCTTCCTCTGTTTATTACTAATTGGCCTTGTAGAAGGAGTCTGGTGGTACATACTCAAGTGAATAAGAATTAGAGCTATCTTCCCTTTTCTCTTTTTGTCTAAGTTTTGTGCCTGGATTAGTATTAGCCTCAAAGTGCTTCTCTTATTTAATTCCATGTTGAGTTCACTGAATCACTGGCTGATGGAAATATACTTTCTGTATCTCTTGTAGCTTTCAGATGAGAGGCTTCCATAGGCATTTAGAATTTTCTGGTTTTCTGAAACCCATTAAAACGTCTGAGAGATAGAGAGGCTGTAATTGTTATCACTCAGGTCCAATATAATCAGCTGTTCAACTATGTGTCACTTCCAACAGCAACTTTACACCATTGACTCCTTGTTTCTGAGATGCCTGTGAGGATCAATCACATCTGCCAAGGCAGAGGGGGAGGTCAAATGAACTAGATTCAAGTTTGCAGGCTCACCATCCCACACAGAACGAGACCATTTCTAACAGAGAGCTGGTGCAGAGTGTTAGCTGTTGGCATATCTGGGCTCTGGGAGCACTTCTCTGCACAGAGAATCCCGACATGGAATCCATTTATAATTTCAGTCCAGGTTTGCGACACATCAGTGAAGCACGGCTCATGATGAAACTCTTTTTTAAAGCTGTATTAATAAATGACTTGTTTAGTCAAGAAGAGCTGCTAGAATCCATACTATGTCATATCAGTCCCCCTTTCCTGTGAGTGGTCTCTTGAAGACCTGGTACTTGGCCACTGCTCGGAAATAAAAGGTACTTTGAGGCCCAGGGGCACTGGCGCCAACACTTTGGGAGACTGAAGTGGCATGATCGCTTGAGCTTAGGAATTTGAAGCTACAGTGTTGCTCAAATCTCACCACTACACTCTAGCCTGGGTGAGAGAGTGAGATCCTGTCTCTTGAAAATAAAAAAAGAAGGTACTTCAAAAAAACCTCATTGAGACCTCAGGAGCCCAGTACATTTTAGTAGACTATTTAGAGCACAGGGAGATAGATTATGCCACTTTGAGACATTATTATTATTATTATTATTATTATTATTATTATTATTCTTTAAGTTCTAGGGTACATGTGCATAATGTGCAGGTTTGTTACATATGTATACTTGTGCCATGTTGGTGTGCTGCACCCATCAACTCGTCAGCACCCATCAACTCGTCATTTACGTCAGGTATAACTCCCAATGCAATCCCTCCCCTCTCCTCCCTCCCCATGATAGGCCCCGGTGTGTGATGTTCTGCTTCCCGAGTGCAAGTGATCTCATTGTTCAGTTCCCACCTATGAGTGAGAACATGCGGTGTTTGGTTTTCTGTTCTTGCGATAGTTTGCTGAGAATGACGGTTTCCAGCTGCATCCATGTCCCTACAAAGGACACAAACTCATCCTTTTTGATGGCTGCATAGTATTCCATGGTGTATATGTGCCATATTTTCTTAATCCAGTCTGTCACTGATGGACATTTGGGTTGATTCCAAGTCTTTGCTATTGTGAATAGTGCCGCAATAAACATACGTGTGCATGTGTCTTTATAGCAGCATGATTTATAATCATTTGGGTATATACCCAGTAATGGGATGGCTAGGTCATATGGTACTTCTAGTTCTAGATCCTTGAGGAATCGCCATACTGTTTTCCATAATGGTTGAACCAGTTTACAATCCCACCAACAGTGTAAAAGTGTTCCTATTTCTCCACATCTTCTCCAGCATCTGTTGTTTCCTGACTTTTTAATGATTGCTATTCTAACTGGCGTGAGATGGTACCTCATTGTGGTTTTGATTTGTATTTCTCTAATGACCAGTGATGATGAGCTTTTTTTCATACATTTGCTGGCTGCATAAAAATCTTCTTTTGAGAAGTGTCTGTTCATGTCCTTTGCCCACTTTTTGATGTGGTTGTTTTTTTTTCTTCTAAATTTCTTTAAGTTCCTTGTAGATTCTGGATAGTAGTTCTTTGTTAGATGCATAGATTGCAAAATTTTTCTCTCATTCTGTAGGTTGCCTGTTCACTCAGATAATAGTTTCTTTTGCTGAGCAGAAGGTATTTAGTTTAATTCTTGAGAGAAGTAAGTTTATTATTCCCCAAACGTCTTCCAGCTTCCTTCTTGGGCTACCAACTATTTGATTCTATTTCATTCTTCTTCATGGAGATATATACATATATATATGAGTTTCACATTCTCTTCTAGTTTGAACCCATTCAAGGCTGGTATTTAACTAGCACATACCAGTACAGCAGTACCCATTTTTTAAAAAATAAAACATTTCTATATCAGAAGGAAAGTATTTTAACAGTATTTATAATAGGTAGTAAAATTAATTAGTAACATAAGTCGACATATAAATGCATTAATTCAAGAGTTGCCATAGGATGTCGTAATTACCATGGATAACGGACCTTTTTTCAATCATAACAACGTCTGAGAAGCTGTTTGCCAATTAGACCAGCTAGGCAGCATAGCATTCTTTACAATGCCCTATGTGATATGGGTTAATTATTTTATTTTTGTATTCTAAATAATTTATACTTTGTGCTGTTAGTATTATAATCCTTGCAGAATGTTGTTAGTGAATTATTTTGATGTTTATAAAATCAAGAATCTATAACAAAATACAAAAAGCATATCTTTTTTTGCCTTCTGGACTATTGCTACAATTTCACTTCATATTTTCATTTTTTCTCTCATTTCAGGTAGTAAACATTCCTCAAGTTTTTCTTCATAAAAAATACATGAACAACAAAATCTCTAAATCCTCGAATTTCTGAAAACAAATTTATTGACAGTCAAGCTTAATTAATTGATAGTTGGGCTGGATACAGAGTTATAAATTTTGTCGTAGGTTCTGAAGATCTTACTCCATTATTTTTTTGTATTAATTTTTGCTGGTCTCCTTAATAGGTAATGATTGTGTACTTAATATATTTTAGGTGCTGATGCTAATCAGATACTGGTTGCTTTATTGATGACATTGCTCAATGGGCACTTGAAATGTAAATGTTTTGACTCTGAAATATTTGCTTATATTACTCGCTTGATAATTTACTCCCCTATGTCTACTTCTTGCCTTTCCATTTCCTAACTGTTGAATATTGGAGTGATGCCCTGTTTCTCATGATGCTATGTTTCTCTACATTTTTGCTTGCTTTAAATGTTTCCTGCACATGCTGAGAAATATCTTCCACTTAATCATTTGTTTTTTACTGAATTTTTAAATTTTGGAAATCATTACTTCTAATTGAGAAGAGTATCATTTTCTCATTATTCCCTTTTTATCTTATTTCGCTCCAGTTTTACGAACCAAATATATAAATTCTGTCATTTTGCCTTAATGTTTGTTTTCTCTGACACTGGTTTTATTTATATATATATATTTTAAATGTCGCAGGCTTTCTTGAAATGTCTGATGTTCCATTAATAAGGGAGTTGAGAGGTTGTCTGGGTCATCTGGATAAACAGGCAAAGCTTGTGCTTGTCAACTGGCTTTGCTCTAAGATAGTTTGGGAACTAAAGGCCTCCACATGCCTAAACATGTGCACAAAAATCCATGCTTAATATCTTTCTCCTCCCAATATAACTCATGCAAATTATTTAGAGGCCAACCCAAATTGTTATTGCTTTGATTCTATCTATCTATCTATCTATCTATCTATCTATCTATCTATCTATCTATCTATGAATCAATCATTAATCTATATTATCTATTATTTATCATCACCTATTTATTGTAATTTGTTTAGTTTCTTATATTTATTGTTATCATTGTTATTTCTTTGGATAGTTGAAAACCTGGCTGTTAGCCATTTTGTGGGGAGGAGTGTAAAAAAAAAAAAGGAACAATAGGGTAAAGTATATTAACTGTTCAGTATGTAGAGCTTCAAGTTTCTGGTTAATAGTACCACTCTCACTCTTTCTATACCCCATTTATGCAGCCTCTAAGTCCACAACCTCCTCCACTACAAACCTGCTTAGGTTTATTCTGGACTGCAGATTTCTATCCTCTCTTCTGACATTAAATACTTTTTTACTTGCTTTGAAGCCTTCTAGAAATGTGTTGACCCTCTTAGTAATAAGCTGTCTGCCGTTTATCTTTAAAATTGTTTTGTACTCTTTAACAGGATCTTAGGAGGGAGGAGAGAATAAAGTATGTGCTCATTTGGCCATCTTTAATGAGAAACTTCATTGCTTTTACAATAAAGTCTCAAATGCCTTCTCTTTTTATCAAAGCACTTGAGGTAAATCATGTATCAGCCTGATCTCCTGGTGCATTTTTACATCTCCTGTGTTTGATCTCCAGTGGTTTGGTCATAGTTCTCTGAATAGTTTCTTCAAGTTGTCACATCTTTGTTTATGCTGTGTCTACATGCTGGTATGTTCTTTCCACCTTCTTTGTTCATTAAAATCTTGTTCATGCTTCAATGTTAAGTCAACTACCACTTCTTTTACATAGACTTTCCTCTTCTTATTGGAATCACTATGCCTAATTTAATGCCTCACAATATTTTTCTTTATATTCCATGTTATGACATAAATATTTTTCTGTATCAGCAAGTAAACTTTTCAAAAATTACTTTTATAACTTTGTCTAGTTCATTTTGTGCTGCTACAAAATACCTGAGACTTAGTGATTGAGAAAAGAACAGACATTTATTTCTTATGGTTCTGGACTGGGAAGTCCAATGTCAAGGAGCCCATGTCTAGCAAGGGCCTTCTTGCTGTGTCAACCCATGATGGAAGGCAGAAGGGCAAAAGAAAGTCAAGGAAAGGGAGACTAACTCATATTTTCATCAGGAATCCACTCCTGCTATAACTAATCCATTCTTATTATAATGGCTTTAATCCATTCATTAGGACAGAGCCTTTATGACCAAATCACCTGTTAAAGGTCTCACCTGTCAAGATTATTGCATTAAATTTCTAACACATGAACTTTGAGGGGCACATTCAAACCATAGGAAGCTTCATAGTATGTTATTATATGGTTTTCATTTTTTAATGTAAGAATTCTCATAATTATGCACCTAGATTGCTTTTCATATTTTCCTGTTATAAAAAATAGTGGTGCAATTAATACCTTAACATTTAATTTTTATATCCCTGATTTAAAGTGTATAAAAATTTTAAGGTTCTTGATATATATTTCTAAATTTTCTCCCAGGAAATATGTACCAATTAATATTTTTACTAGGTGTTTATTCTATTGCACTTCCACTAACCCTGGATCTTATCACTTTTAAACATTGAAAATTTGACAAATTTAGAAATGTTATCTTATTGCTTTATGCTATAACTCTCTTTAATGCCAGATATGTTGAATAGTTTTTAATATATTTATTGTTCACATAGTTAAAAATTTTTTTTATTTTGCCATTTGCTTATTCACGTCTTTTACTCAGTTTTCTTTAGGGGCTCTGAGCTAATTTTTTATGATTTTTAATAGTTCCTTCTATAATAAGGATATTAACTCTTTGTGCATTATGTATTATAAATATTTTCTCACAGTTTTTAAAATTTGCCTTTTCACCTTTGTTTATAGTTATTTTGGGCCATACAGATGTTTTGTTTATAATGAAGATGCGTTTTTTTTTCCTTTTGTTGTTTTGTATTTGATGTAATATTTAAAATGTTTTTCTTCATTTTAAGATCAGATAAATATCCATGTGGTTTCTAGCTTTTAAAAAACCATTAAATCGTTATTGTTCAATTTTTAAGCTGCACCAATATAAACTCTTGGAAATTCTACAGTCACTGGTAGTTGTTTTATTGCATGACTTATTGTTTTGTTTTAAAAACTTTTTAACAATGGATATCACTATTTCCAATTTTCCTTTTTTGCTTTAGCATCACAAAGAAACATGGAATGCTTATGTTTCCTTTGTACTTGTTCCCACAAATCAAGACTATTCACACTATTGTGTGTGTATCTGTATTTGTGCCTCTTTTCCAAGGTTAACTCTTCCCCCTATGTTGAAGTATCTTGTAGGACTGTTTCTCTTCACACTTCAATAAGCCGAGCTCGTGCTTAAGAGGAGAAATAAGAGAACCTGGGAGAGGGTATTACTTAATATAGGTGATATTCTAATAGTGAGTAAAGTAATCATAATGACAGAAATGGTACAGAGAAATTTGGAACAGGTATGAATTTCTCAATGACTTGTGAGATATAAGAAATGATCGTTATTTTTCTAAATAAAACAAAACGTAGCTCTAAGTCCCCATATACTCAGGGTTGTGAGACGTTCAGTGTCATTCATTGTTTCAGATTCCTCTCCTCCTCCATTGGACCATGTAAGAGATCTGAGTCTTATCTCAGGGAGAACAGGAGAGTATTTTGTCCTTGGTCTGCAATAGCTAGTTGCCACCACATCTTTTGCACCTGTAAGTTTAATGATTAAGAGCACAGGCCCTGGAGCTGAAGTGAACCATGTGAAACAAGTATGAATTGTGACTCTGCCACTTAACTACCTATGTAACTGGGGGCAAATGGTTTCGTCTCTCAGTGCCTCAGTTTCCTCATCTGGGAAATGAGTAGATCATAAAGTTGTCAATATTAAATGAGTAAAATGTGCAGAGTGACATTAGCCCATTGTAAGCACTGCATGTGGTAGCTGTTGTTATTACTATTGTCATTATTACCACTATCACGGTAGCTACTTTTATTGCTCTTGTCCTGTTCTGATTTTTTTTAACTGTTTCATGGTAAGTTTCCATGATGCCCCTCACTATAACTTCTTTCTTTTCTTTTTCTTTCAATTTTTTTTGGTATATACCCAATAGTGGAATTGCTGGATCACATGATAATTCTATTTTTAGTTTTTTGAAGAACTGCTATACTGTTTTCCATAATGACTATACTAATTTACATTCCCGCTAACAGTGTACAAAGGTTCCATTTTTTCACATCCTTACTAAAATTTGTTATCTTTCATCTTTTTGACAACAGCCAATCTAACAAGTGTAAGGTGATATTTCATTGTGATTTTAATTTGTATTTCACTGATGATTAGAAATGTTGAGCATTTTTTTCATGCACCTGTTGACCATTTGTATGTCTTATTTTGAGAAATGTTTATTCAAGTCTTTTGTCCCTTTATTTTAACAGGGTTATTTGTTTTCTTGCTAATGAGTTATTTGAGTTGCCTATATATTTTGGATATGAGCTCCTTATCTGAACTATGATTTGCAAATATTTTATCTCAGTCTTTGGGTTGTCTCTTCACTCTATTAATTGTGTCCTTTGCTGTGCAGAAACATTTTAGTTTGATGCAATCCCATATGTATATTTTTGCTTTTGTTGTATGCTTTTGGGGTCATATCCAAGAAATCTCTACTCAGATACTGTCGTGGAGCTTCTGTGAGGACATATTTTTGAGCAGAGATTTATATTCATAGATATTTTAGGACATATAAGTTTTAGAAAAATAATTTCCCTTGTACCCTTTCTTAAGGAGCTGTTAGAGAATGTGCACCAACAAGACATGGCTGCAAACTAGAAAGAGGAGAATATAGAGTGCAGAAAACAGTGCATCCAATCTAGAAGAAAATATAATTATAAGCTCGAAGGTGACCATTGGAGAGCAGGCACAGGCAGAAACCAGTCCTGGCTGGAGCATAAGGAAGTCTGAAAATGCAGTTGCCAAAATGTAGATGATATATGCACTCATGGGTGGTTATGGACCCATTAGATAAACTTAGTCATGGGACATAAAAGGCTCAGGCTAGTTTTGGAGAAAGTAATCCCATTATGAAGGACCTGTATTATGTAGGAGGCTCAGATTGCTAACTTAGGAATTAAACCATAATTATCTGCTGACTGGCTCTGGCATCTGACAGCTAAGGGCATACAAAAAAAGTCTTAGCAGAAGGAATCATTTTACAAATGGGTGTGGTAAACTTATTTGATCATATTTTTGAATATTAGGTAGCTAATATTTAAAAGCTACATAATTATAAAAGCTACCTTATTATATAATGAAACAAAACAGAAAACAAGAGATACTATATACAGTTAACAGAAGAAGTAGAGTTTTAGTCATATGGTTTAAAGATACAATGGTAACAAATTGAAGAAATTAAAAAAATGTAACAGTACTGGAAGGATGGTGGAGGGCAAGTAGTTGAGGTAAATATTATATTTCATAGCAGAAAGACAGTAGATATTAAATAACATTGTTGAATATAAAAGCAGCATAAGAATATTATTTACAGATATGAAGGTAGCCACACTAGAAGAACTAACAGAGATCATCAAAATGGTTGTCTGTTGTGAGCAGGTGTGGCTTCAGGAACACTGGGACAGTGGATGAGGTTTATCATTTTAAACCTTCCCATACTGTTCAATTTTTAAAATCACTGCACTCATTATTTGGTAGAAACAAAGTAAAAGATGGCCCTTTAGAATAAATTTCCCAATGAAGTAGGGAGCGTTTTCATATTTACTTGGCCACAACACATTTTTCAAAAAGTTTCTACTGACATTAGAGCAGGAGCAGATTTTCCAGGGAATGCCTTGTGATACGCTTATTAACAATTAAATTCAGTTGATATAGTATTTAAATGACATTTTCCTGTGTTTGAATTTAATCTGTTCAAAATTTTTCAAAGTGTAAGCCATCCTTTTTATTTTTGCTAGACCCTGAGAAACATCTCCATTCTTTGCAAATATTAAGCACATTTTTTACCTCCTCTAAAAGGATTTCAACACGTGCATTTTCACGTCAGCACTGCAGTTATTTTCTGGTCACAATTCCTATATTATCTAATCTCTAGTTGTTCGTAATTTCCTCCCTTCAATATTCAAACAAGCATAAGTCCGCTTACTTGGTACCTGAATTTTAAACCGGGCAATGTGTCAGGAAGATTGGAAGTATCACCGTAAGAATGTCTTACAACTGCTTTTTAAAAATGGAAATGTTTGCTTTTCTCTTTCTTTTCATATGTTTCTTCATTTACTTTTTAGTGTTAGTAAATTAATTTTATTGGCATATAAATATGTTGTATTTTATTTTATTTTTTTCACTTCCAAATTTTGTGCAGGATATATGGATTTGTTACATAGGTAAACACATGCCACGGTATTTTGATGCACAGATCATCTCATCACCCAGGTATTAAGCCCAGCATCCATTAGCTATTCATTCTTCCTGATCCTCTCCCTTCTCCCTCCCCCTGTCCTTTGACAGACCCCAATGTGTGTTGTTCCCCACTATGTGTCCATGTGTTATTATTTAGCTCCTACCTACAAGTGAGAACATTCAGTATTTGGTTTTCTGTTCCTGTATTAGTTTGCTAAGGATAATGGCCTCCAGCTCCATCCTGCAAAAGACATGATCTCATTCCTTCTTTATGGCTGCATAGTATTCCATGGTGTACATGTACCACATTTTCTTTATCCAGCCTATCATTGATGGACATTTAGGTTCATAGGTTGATTCCATGTCTTAGCTGTTGTAAATAGTGCTGCAGTGAACATACATGTGCATATGTCTTTATAATAAAATGATTTATATTACTTTGGGTATATCCCCAGTAATAGGATTACTGGGTCAAATGGTATTTAAGGCTTCTAGGTCTTTAAGGAATTGCCACACTGTCTTCCACAGTGGTTGAGCTAATTTACACTCCCACCAACAGTGTAAAAGTGTTTCTTTTTGTCCACAATGCCATCAGCATCTGTTGTGTTTTGACTTTTTAGTAATAGCCATTCTAACTTGTGTTAGATGGTACCTCATTGTGGTTTTGATTTGCATTTCTCTAATGCAGTGATGCTGAGCTTTTTTCATATGATTGTTGGCTGCATGTGTATCTTCTTTTGAGAAGTGTCTGTTCATGTCCTTTGCCCACTTTTTAATGGGATTTTTTTTTCTTGTAAATTTGTTTAAGTTCTTAATAGATGCTGGATATTAGATCTTTGTAAGATGAATAGATTGCAAAATATTTTCTCATTATGTAGGTTGTCTGTTTATGTTGTTTACAGTTTCTTTTGCTGTGCAGAAGCTCTTTAGTTTAAGTAGACCCCATTTGTCAATTTTTGCTTTCATTGCAATTGCTTTTAGTGTCTTCGTCATGAAGTTTGCCTCTGCCAGTGTCCTGAATGGTATTGCCTAGTTTTTCTTCCAGAGTTTTTATAGTTTTGGATTTTACATTTAATTCTTTAATCCATTTTGAGTTGATTTTTGTATATGGCGTAAGGAAGGGGTCTGATTTCAATTTTCTGCATATTGCTCATCAGTTCTCCTTGCACCATCTATTAAATGAGGAATCCCTTCTTCATTGCTTGTTTTTGTTAGGTTTGTTGAAGATCAGATGGTTGTAGGTGTGTGGCCTTATTTCTGGGTTCTCTGTTCTGTTCCATTGGTCTGTGTGTCTGTTTTTGTGCCACGCCAGTACTGTGCTATTTTGATTACTGTAGTCCAGTAGTATAGTTTGAAGTTGGGTAGCATGATTCATCGTGTTAATGTAATTCATCACATAGACAGAAATAAAGACAAACACCACATGATCATCTCAGTAGATGCAGAAAAGGCCTTCAATAAAATTCAATGTCCTTCATGGTAAAAGCTCTTAATAAACTAGGTATTGAAGGAACATACCTTAAAATAATAAGAACCGTATATGACAAACCCATAGCCAATATCATACTGAATGGAGAAAAGCTGGAAGCATTCCCCTTGCAAACTGGCACAAGGCAAGGTTGTCTTCTCTCACCACTCCTATTCTACATAATATTGGAAGGTCTGGCCAGGGCAATCAGAGAAGAGAAAGAAATAAAGGAAGTTCAAATAGGAAGACAGAAAGTCAAACTTTCTTTGTTTGCAGATGAAATGATCCTATACTTAGAACACCCCATCGTCTCAGCCTAAAATCTTCTTAAGTTAATAAGCAACTTTGGCAAAATCTCAGGATACAAAATCAATGTGCAAAAGTCTATAGCTTCCATGTACACCAACTACAGGCAAGCCAAGAGCCAAATCACAAATGAACTCCTATTCACAATTGCCACAAAATGAATAAAATGCCTAGAAATACAGCTAACAAGGGAAGTAACAGACTTCTTCAAGTATAACTACAAACCACTGCTCAAAGAAATCAGAGATGAGACAAACAAATGGAAAAACATTGCGTGCTCATGGATAGGAAGAATCAATATGGCCATACTGCCAAAGCAATTTATAGAGTCAATGCTATTGCCATTAAACTATCACAACATTCTTCACAGAAGTAGAAAAATATTTTAAAAATCATATGGAACCAAAAAAGAGCCTGAATAGCCAAGGCAATCATAAGCAAAAAGAACAAAGCTGTTGTATTTTAAATTCTTAGGATCTATAAATCTTTCTTTTTTTAAACTCTATTGTTTGTTTATACTTAAAATAACTAAATAAAAGTTTTATACATTTATCCTGTTCAACATCATGTTTTGAAATATGTATACATTGTGGAATGGCTAAATGTCCATCAAGAGATGAATGGATGAAGAAAATGTGTTCTGTGTACACAATGGATTACTATTCAGCTTTGAAAAGATGTAAATCTTGTCATTTGCAACAACATGAATGAACCTGGAGCACATTATGTTAAATGAAATAATCCAACCAGAGGATAAATATCACATGATCTCATGAAATCTAAAAAAGTTGAACTTAGAGAGGCAGAAAGTAGCATGGTGGTTACCAGGAGCTGAGAGCTGGAGGTTGAATTAGTTTAGGGAGATGTTGGTCAAAGCACACAAAATTTCAGTTAGACAGGAGGAATAAGCTCAAGAGATCTATTGTGCAACATAACTGTAGTTAGTAACAATAGCAATGTATGTATTCTTGAAAATTGTTAAGAGTAGATTTTAAGTGTTCTTACCACAAAAAATTATGTGAGATAATTCATATGTTAATTAGCTTGATTTATCCATTCTTATTTCTTTTCAATATTCATTTTATTCTTCATCTAAGACCTGCAGTTTCTTTTCTGACCTCTAACCAATTCTCATATCTGTTTTTGTTTCTTTCACATTTCCACAAGGAGAAATAATATTACAAAATATTGAATAGTGGCTATCTTAAAATGATGATATTATTTGCCTTTTATTTTCTAAAATAACTTAGCACAAACTTTTACTTTTTTCTTTCTCCTCCTCCTTTTAATTTGAGAGTGGGTAAATACTTGCATGAAATTTTAGGTTTCTAGTTTATTGAAGGGCAGGAGTTATGTTTTGTAAAATATTTAGCAAAGCTATTGTAAAGATGAATGGGTAAGGATGTTTCTACTTATAATAAATATACTATATATTTCCAAGAGGTTAAATATGTACAGCATAAAAATATACTATATATTTCCAAGAGGTTGCCTAAATTATTATATTATAAATATGTTATTGATATAATTATATTATATTATGTAATTATAATATATAATTGTATATTATATATTAAATATACTATTTGTATAATTATGTTAATAGTATATTATAAGTATATTAATAGTATATATAATAAAAATATAAATACTATAATATATTTACAGCATAATAATTTATGTAACCTCTTGGAAACTTAGAAGTATTAAAAAATGAATATGGCCGATTTTAGATTAATTATGAACAAAAAGGGCATTTTCTATAGAATGCTGATATGTTTAATTTCAGAAGTTTGAGACATTTTAAACTCTAACGTGGTAGCTCTGAAAAATCTGCAGGAGGATGTAGGAAGCAACTCTAATAAATGTTGTTCAATAATTCTATATATAACTTTGTGATTATTTCTGTGAAAGACCTTATTATCGATTAAAATTATGTTTCAAATTAAGAGTTTATCTTTACTTAAGATTTTTATTCTCCAGTTCTGTTTATATTAATTTGAATCAATATTTTCTAATAAAGTAGATCAGACAACCACTTGGGGAGAATAACAACCTTTTCTAATATATACTCGGTGAAATTGCTTTAATTAAATCTAAATTACATGCCTAAATACCAAATGACAGATACCACAGTAGGCCTAGCTGAAGGTCAGATTCAGTCTACATATTATTATTATTAAATATTTGGCATTCAAATATTCCCACCCTTATATTTTCCTCCAAAAGTCATTGTTTGTTTAATGGCCCTACTGTAACTGGTGAGATAAGTACACATAAAAAACCTATTAGCTAAGAAATCAATCCCTTGATTCCTATGATTTACAGAGAATGTTAACAGAAAAATTCACAAGAAAGCAATACCATCAATTGTGGGTTCAAATCCCTCAGAAGCCACTGTAGCCTGCCAAAGGTCATACTAAAGATCATACATCACAATGCCATCTGATATCTCTTTATAGCCTATTAAGTAGAAGTGGTTACCTATTTCATTTGAGGCACAAATTCAGTTCCCTACAGGAATTTGAGATAAATTTCTTCAGTGCTCACTTACATTTTCTCCAGTCAATTTGCCATTTAGGATGAAGTGATGAGGAATAGTTGATGTAGCCGAATGCCTAGACAAGTTTAAAATGAGGCAATGTATGTGATTATTCCTCTACCAACTGTATTACTATCTGGCCAAAAAAAGATAATGCTATGCCACTTAGGACTGTGAATTCTACTGCCAGATGATAACTGCACTAATCAACATCAACATCATCCAATGGACAGGTCATACAAGCCTTTGAAGGGCCAGAAACACATTTCACCTTCAAGGTCTTAGAAATTCAGTAGAGACACAGGATCCATTGCAGTGTTTCAAGTAGAGAGGTGTCTTTCTCAAGGACAAGGAAGAGGAAAGTTTGTCTGTGGCACAGTGATCTTTCACCCAGCTTCTGAACAACTTGCAGCCTGGAGGGAGCAAATAAAAGAAAGCTTGACAAGAATCAATGTTTTTGTTTTGGAACTTTCAAAACAAAATGGCAACATGTTTCATCCGATGATAAAGTTAGAGAGTAAACTGCTGCTACTCCCTTTTTTTCTCTTCATCTGGATTCAAAATAATTACTACTTTAGGTAAGATCCAGGGTCTGTTGAACTTAGAATTCTCTTTTTCTTTTCTGCAGTCAGGCATTCAGGGCTGTGCTCTGGTGAGGAAAGGTTATCATATTATATTACCGCCTTTAAAATTATCTGTAGACATTCCAGATTTCGCGATTTTTCTCCAAGATTTTTCAGGTCATGATTGTAGGTAAAACTTCAGCCAGTGACCACCCAAGCACCCCATAATCATGTAACAACATGGACTCAGGGATTATTCAAGCTGATGATGGGGACACATTGTCAGTACAGATACACTGAGTATATTGAATACACTTCTAGCTCACCCACATAGACCAGTCTAGACACCCTGATAGGTTTCATCCAGTAGTTATACCGAGCATCCGGTCTGAACATACCTTTCATCCCACTGGCCATCTTAGATAGATCCTACTGCACTGATGTTGGAGAAGATGTTAAAGCTAAGACTGCCCAAAATTCTCATCAGGCCATTTTCTCTTTCTTTATAGTTGCAACAAATTATGGTTTCCTTTAATTGCTCCAGGCTCTGAATGTGAAAGCATCCAGGAATCACATAAAAGCAATTTTTGCTTTTCTTTCTGTTTTCTTCTCTTTTATAAAGACCACTGCTTACAGGACTCTTGTAAATAGTGATCAGCTTGAGACGTGAATACAATTCAAAGTATTTAGTAGATCTTTTAAAAATCAACCTTAGAAGTTATATAACGTGAAGCATCCCAAAGATGTCTTCTATTTTAAGCTTAACAGTGCCTAAAGTAGAAGAATTGTACATTTTGATAGAATCTTCTGTGATTTGCTTAATTCATTGTAATGGAAATGTATGTGAAGCTATGCCAACATTTTAATCATTGGATTCAAATGTGATATCTTAGATAAATTATGTTGTCAATTGTGTTCATAAGGAAATATATTAAGATATATAATGTATTCATTTCATTAATGACTATAAAAATCTCTAGTATGGTATAACTTATATTTAGTACAGGTGGCTCAGGTAAACCAATCTGAGTAACAATCTCTTCGCATTTGCTGCAGCATCTCTTCATTTCTTTGTCACGGTGGGAATTAAAAATATCTGAAATACGTTTTTCAGCCTCATGTATGGAACACTGCTTTGCATTTAATTGCACACTTAATATGTTTGATACATCTTAGCTGTGACAGTTATGTTTTTATACACCTAGAAAATGGAGGGTCATTTTAAAAGGAACAATAATTTGCTTTACTTGAGAAGGAACAAACAAAATATTTTTTGTAACTTCTGCTTTTTCTTTTTGAATGGGAATAAAAAAGCAGTCACTTAAGTGGGCGCTGTTCGTATTATGTTGCCACCATTATTTACTTGTTCTCAAACTCAGGTGTGGGCATGCATACATTTATATTCTCTAAATATAAGAGCCAATATCACCTATTTGAGTGCTGCTTCTCACAAAAGACAAAGATAAAATGACTTGTCTCCATTACCGATTGCCTAGACAAATGCATAAACACATGCCATAAATACGAAGTCAGAATTGACCTTCACAAAAAAACGTCTACAAATGAAAGCGTCATGTAAGTGTTCTGAATTTAAAGACTGGGTAATTTATGGAACACAAAAAATACTACACCCTGGTTAAACATTAGAAAGCCATTTATATGCTCTACTATGCTTATTTTTCTTTATCATCCTAATAACAAATAATTGGTTATATTGTTATTTCAGCTTATCTGCAATAGGATTTCTAGGGTATCTAGCTTTATTTTCACACACAGCAATATCTCTCTCACAAGCAATGAGACTCAAGCATGTCAAAAGGTATTTTCTATGAAGTTTTGTGACAAACACTATGATACAAGTTCTGCTACTATAATAAGCTTAACAGACACATTTTAGTTGACAACTGATGTACTAATAGGAGAATGAATTGTGATTTGGAATACACTGAGTTAAATCAGCTGTAGATGTGACTTCTGCTTGCTATGTCACTGCATATTATTTTCAAACAGTGTAAATTACAAAGAACAACCAAAAGTTTGAAGGGACTTAATATCATGCGGTGTCAGGAAAAGAGAACATGCTTAATGGCACAATAATTAATGCTGAATTCAAATTGAATTCTGTGAGTCTAAAAATGTATCAGGGGACTTGGTTTTAATCTTTGCAATCACAGTGAACAAAATAAATTAATGATAGGTCACAGAGAATGCTATCAAATGTGTTATTCCATCTTACAGGAAAGCAACTGCTAATGAAAAACTTTCTCTGCAGGCAAAGTGAAACTCATAATTGACAGCAAAAAGATAGAAAGGAAGGCAGTATCATATGTTTTATGGAAGCTTTTACTCAGAACTCTAAATTAGAAAATCTGTCCTTCCACACTTTGACCTCAAGGAAATGATTGAATCTTTTTTTGTGTATGTGAAGTCCACTAATGGAACAGTGCTGAAAAATATGGAAATTTAGACAGCAGGTCCTTTTTTAAAGCGAGACTACACATGTGCGTGCACATGAAAACAGAAAACCTCATGGAGGCATGATTTTAACTGCACAAAGAGCTTCATTTGGTGGCCACTGTAATAGATCCTGGCTATCAGGACCCATCTGAGGGCCAGGCCTCCTCCAAGGAGCAAACTCACCTGCTTGACCCCAACAGTTCTGACTTTTATCTAATCCCATTAGCTCCTTAAACTTGGTAAAAACTGGTAAGCCGTCTCTCCTTTCTGTGTTCAGATTCCTGGATTTCAATTTGTTATCCAGTTCTCTTTTCTCCCCTTTGTGGTTTCTTCTGAAAAGCTTCCTCCTGCCCAACCCAGTGCCAGATCATCCCTTCAGACTCCTCATTATCATGCTACCTATGGCTCTGGCCAGGTGTCTCTACCCCACTTTGTGTGATTACATCATAGGCTTCCTGTCCTACTTGAGTGTCTATAGTGCTCTTGAACATATTCTTCAAGCTTAAATTTGGAGTTAATCCTAATTGTACAAGGGTATATCTGGGAATGAGAAGCAACTAATATGAAAACAAATGCTAGTGGGAAAGGTGTGCAAACTCATTTGAAAATGTTAGGCAATTGTCAATTTATATTCTAAGCTAAAATGCAAATATATCCAGTCCTTTATTTTTAATTGATGGATAAAATTGCATGATTTACCATGTATAACACAATGTTTTGAAGTATATATACATTATGGAATGACTGAATGTACCTAATTAACATATACATTACCGCACATAGTTATTATTTTTGTGAGCAAATCTTGATATCACTTAATCACTTACTAAAAGTTAGTGAAATTATAGATGTGTGTATAGAATTTTCTGGCAGGTATTTTCCCCACTTCCATGAAATAGTACAGGTTATTAAATCTTTCAATAAATAATTATAAGTCACTTACAAAGGTTTAAATATGGAGAACTACAGGCTTTTCTTATACTGTATGAATTGCACGGAGACACAGGTATAACTGGCAGTAGAGGTATTACCTGAATGGATCTCTTATGAATTAAGATAAAGACAGGCATTTCAACATTGAAATGGAAAGAAGTACCTCACATTCAACTATTGTCTTTTGCTAGTTTGAATATGTGGATTAATATATTCAACATTTAGTAAAAATAAAAACAAAAAATTAATTTGTAAAAATAAAATATGAGAAAAGGGCTCACCAAAGAGTAAAATATATATTCAATCTTAAAGAAATATTTGCCCTTAAAAACATGTGTTATATTTTATTTCCTGTAACAAATGTATATAGTCATAGGAGTTTCTAAATTTAAACCCACCACAAAATTTTGAGAATATATGGGAAACTGTTTTTCCCTGGAATGTGTCCCAAGATACTTCATACTAAAGGTTTCTCAGGCAAATTCATTTTGACTTAAGCTTAAACCCAGGATTAGATACTTTCTAGATGATATGAATAGACACATTACTTACCAGGGTAGGACTTTTTAGAAGTTGATTATAGTACATAAATTATCCCATCCTTAATATATAAACCTGAACTAAAACAACCTGCAGGGTGTTCATGACAATTTATGCAAAGTCAGTATTATGCAAAAAAATGCACCCCTGCATACTAAAAATGAAAAACAGCATCCCTAACCAAGTGTCTGCTTAATTATTAAGACAGTCAGGCTTCAGTAATAAAAGGCTTTCCTTCAAGAAACCCAGTATGCTTGCTAAGCCTCTGTCCGCCATGTCCCTGAGGGAATGTCTACCTTCCTAGTTTACTTCTTTCTGTGCCCTCAAATTCTTCACTTCACTTGATTACTTTCCCTCATTTTCATAGCAATGTGCTGATATTTTCTGCCTCTGCATTCTTCTCAGACCATATGGAGTGTTTCATCATTACAGGACCTGCTTACGTTTTCTCTCTACCATGAAGCTTTGCAGCTCACCCCAGAGCTCCCTCTCTCAGCTGTTGTGTTGGTCTACGTCACTTGTTTGGCTTTTATCTTTAATGCCCAAATAGTATTAATTTTATTTGCATTCATTTTTATCTCCATTCAGATGGCAAACATGGAAGCAGGCAGCGACCCTGATTTTTAAAATTCTCTCCACGTTCTATTATGATGCTTTGTATGTTATATATACTGAATAGATGTTAGTTTTTTTGACTGATTGAAAGAAGACAGCTAAGGAATTAAAGACACCTGAACATTTCACACAAACATTCATATTTTTGTGTCCAGCTTGGGCACTGCTTAGACTGAGATGTTAGTTGTTTGTTCAAACCCCTTGGGTCTGGTAGAGTGCTGCTCAATGGATAGCTTGCAGACCGGGCTAGAACATGAACTGATTGCCAGCAGCCCCTGCCAAGATAAAGAATTTATATCAGAAGATAAATGAACAGTGTCACTTAGCACATTGTAGAGTTCAACTGACATTTTATTTATTTGTATTATTTTTAGCTCGTCAAGGTATAATTGACATACAAAAAATTGCACACATGTAATATGTTCTTAGTTAAAAAATCGCCAAAACCAAAACCTGAAACTACCCCAACAGACACACACACATGCACACACACATGCACACACGCACGCACATAAATTAATTTTAGGACATGATGGATATATTTAGTACCTTAGTTGTACTGATGGTAGTATGGGTGCTTGTATATGTCCAAACTCAACAAACGGGTGTTTTTTTTTTTAAAGTGATACTTTAAACCAGCAAAACTGTTGTGTGTGTGTTTTTTAAAATTATTTTTAAAGCAAGACTTGATGAAGAAAGCATTGACACAGTGAGAAATACGGTGACAATATTTGGTGATTATAGTGAGGATAACAGACATGTTCTGGTTGACAACTCTGATATATTAATAGAAAAATGAATTGTGATTCATTTGACTTACATTCTAGCCCAAGCTTCTTACCTCATGTTGAAGCTATTAAAAATAATTCAGACCTGCTGAGTTGAGCAGTGCTGGTCTTTGTACTCCTCCCCTGCCTACTGAGTGATTGAGGGGGAGCATATTACATGTATTTTGTATAATACTATGTAAAAACTTTACTTTCTTGAATGTATAGTTTTCTTAAGCTTCAGTTTCTTCATATATAAAATGGGGCTAATCATATTTTCTTCACAGAACTGTCATCAGAATTAAAATTTTAAAAGTGCATAAAAAGTTTTTTAGCCCAGGGTCTGGGATATATGAGCACGAAATAATTGGTGCCTGTGATTACTATTGAAGCTATATCCTATGGGCTATTTGCTGTTCTAGCAGAATGCATTAGTTATAACATTTAACATATTATTTTATATTTAATTGTAAATATAATTAAAATAAACCATTCAAATCTACTGAATAAACTTTTAAGAAATTGATGAAGTTTCTCATGGTAAGATGCAGGCTTTGGGAGATATGAGTGTGTTCTATCATGACTGAAAGTTGCCTTAATAAAGAAGGAAATAGTGCCATATAGGACAACATGTTCTAGAACCTGAGAATTCAGCTGAATAAAAGAGCCCCAAATTCCCTCTTTTTTTTTTTTTTTTTTTTTTTTTTTTTTTGAGCCGGAGTCTCGCTGTCTCCCAGGCTGGAGTGCAGTGGCGCCATCTCGGCTCACTGCAAGCTCCCTCTCCCGGGTTCACGCCATTCTCCTGCCTCAGCCTCCCGAGTAGCTGGGACTACAGGCACCTGCCACCATGCCCGGCTAATTTTTTGTGTTTTTAGTAGAGACGGGCTTTCACCGTGTTAGCCAGGATGGTCTCCATCTACTGACCTCATGATCTGCCCGTCTCAGCCTCCCAAAGTGCTGGGATTACAGGCATGAGTCACCGCGCCCGGCCAATTCCCTCTCTTATGGAGCTACAGTCTTGTCATTTTTGTAAATGCAGTGGTTTATTATGACCACAATAGCCCTTATGCTTGGTACTAATAATTACCTCCAGACCTCTATGTCTAAAGAGAGTTTAGTCTGGATTAGTTGAGGATCGGGCCGTGACTTTGTATTGCTACCTGACCGGTTCCTAGGCGTTGGGTGAAGGGTCTTCCTCAGCAGAGGGACTGTGGACTAAAGGTGGTCATTGCTGGGGTGAGGGTGGAGCTTTATCAGGCTCCCTTGGAGACTGGATTCCTTGTCCTCCTACGCTCAGCTGCTCAACCATATCCAAAGCAGCTCTTACCCTCACAGTCCTGCCATGGCTAAGAGGCTTCTGACTGCTGTGGCACCCATGGCCATCTTTATCCTTCAGTTTCCTTTTCTATTCATTCATAGAAAAACCCTGTGGTAGTTAATTTTGTGTGTCAGCTTGATTGGGCTCAAGGATTCCCACATAGCTGGTAAAGATAATTCTGGGTGTGCCTGTGAGGGTGTTTGTGGAAGAGATTAGCCTCCGAATCCATAGGCTAAGTAAAGATCTGCCCTCATTGATGTGCATAAGCATCCAATCCACTGAAGGCTTGAATACAGCAAAAAGGTGAAGAAAGGGGAAATTTGCTCTCTGCTTGAGCTGGAACATCCATCTTCTGCTTCAGACATCAGTGCTTCTGGTTTTGGGGCCTTTGGGCTTGGACCAGGGCTTATGCCATTGGCCCCAGATCATGGGCTTTTGAGTTTGGACTGGTACTATGCCACTAGCTTCCCTGGGCTGGGCCTCCAGCTTGCAGATGGCAGGTCGTGGAACTTCTAAGCTGTATTTATATAAACCAATCCCACTGAAAAAATTTACTTCTTTGTATCTCTGTATATCTTATTGGTTCTGTTTCTCTAAAGAACCTTGACCAATATAAACAGTATGCCATATGATTTAGGTATTGCTTAAAGTGATTTGCTTATTCATTGGAGCAATATAGCAGCAGGCTAGAAACTTGTAAGTAAAATTCCTTTTTTTTCCTAATGAGATTTTAAAAAATATCTTTCCTATGGGTATTTCTAGACCATATTGTCCTTCTTAAATGTATACAATATACTTGAGGTTATAACTTAAATGCTTTAGGTACTCTTTAATTTCATGCAGCCGTAATTAGCTATTTATGACTACCATTATGTGCACTGCCTCCTGACCATTTTGAAGATCATGCTTGGCTTCACAGAGCAGTGATTTGACTGTGTGTGAAGCCATCAGTGAAACCAGACTAATTCTTATATGAAGGGAAAGATTGCTTTCTTTGCCACAAATAGAACTTCTTTTCTAATCTAATGAAATCACTTGAGAATTTATTCATATGAAATCTTTGTGAAATGAAATCTGGGGATGCAAATAGATTTTTACCTCCATTTTACAATTTGGAAAACTGTTGTATGTGTATATACATATCATGTTTTTCTCTCCTTGCATACTGCAGTCTGAAACTATAGAACATTTTAACTTATGATTCAACTGTAAATCAAATGCTGGGATGCAAGAATCTTTTAATTTGGCTATGTGGTTTCTATTTGTTTTTACTATTTAAAATATAATGTTTTTGAAGACATAAATTATTGAAATTATTTTATATTTTTCTCCTTTTCAATTGAAGGGCTTTACCTTGTAGATGCCATCTTTGCTAGTTTCCTTTTCTTTTCTGTTCTCTTTTTTTTTTTTTTTTTGAGATGGAGTCTTGCTCTGTTGCTCACTGCAACCTCTGCCTCCCAGGTTCAAGTAGTTCTCCCACCTCAGCCTCCTGAGTAACTGGGACTATAGGCGCATGCCACCATGACTGGCTAATTTTTGTATTTTTAGTAGAGACGGGGTTTCACTATGTTAGCCAGGATGGCCTCGATCTCCTGAACTTGTGATCCGCCCGCCTTGGCCTCCCAAAGTGCTGGGATTACAGGCGTAAGCCACCGTGCCCAGTCTTCCTTTTATATTTTATTTTTTTTTATATTTATATTTCTTTTATATTTATATTTTATTTATTATATTTTATTTATATTTTATATATATTCCTTTTATATTTATATTTTATTGGAACATATGCCATACATTCAAAATTAGTTTCCTCAAAGAAGATGCACAAGTATATATGTGTCAAAAATCATGAAAAATACAATATTAATGTTGACATCTTTGGTGGCAGTTGGGGGAAACAAAATAAACAGAATATTTTTAGGTAAGGAATTACAGTAATAATGAACACTCTAATAATAATTCACTTTCAGAAACATGTTAATACTAGATTAAATGTCATAAGTAAGACAGCAGGGAGATAAAGAATGAGATACCTGCTTTTCTTGTTGGTAATTAAATGAAATCAAATTCAGTGAGGTCTTAAGAAAGGGAATTGTAGGCTAGAGGGCCTTAGGCTGAGGTGAAGGGAGGTGGCTGATTAGAATTTTAAAATATCTATTTATTGGACCTCTTCTCACATGCACACTGCTACATCCACTAAATTCCAGTGTTTCACTATTACCAAACAAAAACACAAAGGAAATAGGAAGTTATTTACATTACCTATTAAGGACTCCTTAATGCCTAGAATAGATTCTAAGCACAAATGCCAGGCTCCTGATCAGAGCTCTAAGTCACTTCATGCATTTGAGAGTTTCTACATAGGTGTGTGTTCCAGTAACATTACAGAAACATATGTCACTCAAGGAAACCACGACATACATGAAAATAGTTGCTATATGATGTGTTTAAGTGTAAACAGGGCAGAGTGAATCATCACTGGATGATGAGTGACTGAGGCCCATTTGGAGGATAGAGTGAGAGTGTGAATCATCTGTGGGAAAGGCAAAACACATATGAATTTCTAATTTTGGGACCTGGAATTTGACCATTGCAGATGTTAGTATGTTTTAGCATTCAGTGGACAAATGCAATCTGCCATAAATCAAGATTGATTTTAGGAATCAGTTTTCAATCCTGAGAGTCACTCTTCAGCACACAGGATTTAAACTCATTTTACTACTGAGTTGTAAGTCCCTTCTCCTTCCCACTTGTGGAAAGTACAGAGGAAAACCTGGGAACTGTTGGAGTACCACCAGGAGGGTAGCAGCAAATTTGAAAATTAATAATTCTTAAACATAATGCTATAACATAGTGATCTAGCCAGATCAGTTGTAGAGTATATCACAAAACAAATGACAAGCAATATACTTAAGTGTCTTAGTAATCCCTCATATGGGTGAAAAGAGGGGCATTATTATTTATGCTTCACTGGTTTGTGCCCCACCTGCCCATTTCACCCTGAGTCCAGCTGGAGAACACTTATCACTGTATCACAGCTACCCAATAGTCACACTGCCTTTCTTGTTGTTCCTGGGATCTCTGGAGTATCTCACATCTGCTCCAAACTAGCAGCCTCATTCAGTCTTTTCATGAGCACCCCTCCACCTGCCTCAGGAATTTTCTCTCAGTGCTTCCACTCCCCAGTTGCTGAGTAATGTGCTATCCTATTGCCTGCCCTCTGCCCCTGGAGCTGTTCTGCATTTGATTCTGAATTTAGAGAGTGCCTTCTCCCAAGCTGTTATTCAACTTGGTTCCCAAGTTCCAGAGCTGCAGGAATCAGCCCCTAAGTCTCTTGTGGAAAAGTCCCTCCAGCTTCTGCTTTTGGTCTCTCTATGGGTATCAGATCTATTGCGTGGGACCAGGACACTGTCCTCTCCAAGGGCCTGGCTTCCTCATCCCTAACCTGTCATCCACACACTAATAACAGATTTTACCCAGAAACACTATTGCTTAATGCTTATCAACTGAAACCAAGTTGGTCCTGGGTGATACCTGACCCATAATCTACCATAGTGAGATGACTATTGAAATTTACGTTTCCACTAGGTCCTACGTTCCTTCTTCCCACTTCTGGAAAATAGAGAGGAAAACCTAGGAACTGTTGGAGTACTGCTAGCGGGTAGCAGCAAATTTGGAGATTAATAATTCTTAAACATAATGCTATATAACATACTGGTCTAGCTTATGCTAAAATGTAAAGCTCCACAGGGCCATTTGGACCAGTTAGCTTTCTGTGTGGCTGGCGATTAGACAACTGTGGAATAAGCGAGAAAGAGAAATGATAAAATATGGAACAAGGAAATTAATTATGTTGAATCCAAACCATTAAGCTCTTAAATGACATGCTGTATTTAAATATTATTTGGTAGATAAATAAAATCATTAAAAAATTTAAAACAGGTGAATAACATGGTTAGTTCTTTCTTTTATTTTTAAAAGATATTCTTGGTAGCAATGCAAGATAGATTAACCTAGGGACATGCAATGAGACATATGTAATGACTAATGCAGTAGCCCAAGTAAGAAACGATGAAAGCCTGATAAAAGTCATGCACTTATGTTAATAGGAATGCAATATTTATTGTTTACCAAATTAAAGATATCAAGCTGAAACTTAGAGAGACCAGAAAGAAGTTATTAAAAGCATGAAAACTTCAGTCAGAATGTCTGGGTTTGAATTCTGGCTGAATATTTACTATCTGTGTGACTTTGGATGAGTTACTTAATCTCTCAGTTTTCTCATCTACAAAATAGCAGTAATAATAGGAATTATTTGATAGGCTGTTGTGATAATTAAATGAGTGATACATGTAAAGTTCTTAGAAAAGTACCTGGCATTGTTCTTATTCCTATTCTTAATCTTATTATCATTATTTCCCAAGATCATATAGCTAATAAACAATCTAGAATTTACATTTTGATTGCTTGATCTCAAAGCTCACACTCTTAAATACTCTGCTAAAGATAAGAACATATTAGACTGAGAATTTGAGGGATAGCACAAACAAAATATAAAGAATAAAAGAGAGTGAAGTGTCCAGAATCACATTGGAGTTTCTTATTTGGATGCCTATCTAGGACAATAAAGGAAAACAGAAAACCAAGAGAAGAAAACTTTCTTGAAGAAGGGAGTAATTAAAAATGTCATGCAGTGGCATATGGCATCCTCAATTAGTGCAAACAAGTGATTGGATTTCCAAAAGGGATAGAAGGAAGGAGAAGTCAGTATCCTTGATCAAATAATTATACTCACCTAACTGAGAAGTTTAACTTAGAATTTAAAACTTCTGGCAGAATATGGCTTTGGTCCGGTTGGAAGGGAATTCTTGCCTAGCAAATGGAATGTAACGATGTGATCCAAATGATAAATGGAAGAGGTCATTAACTGCTGTAGTATTTGCTTTTGGAAGAATATAGCTGTATTAAACTGTGAATTTTAATGTTGTGATTCTGAAAACCTAACATTTTAGCATGCTTGTGATATTCCCAGATGATTATGTGGACCTGAGAAAAATATTGACTAAGATAAACTTGATGGATTTATTTATAAGGTTTTTCTCAAATGAGCTTTAATATCAATAGTATACTAAAACAAAAGTAGAATTTACTTTTCTCTCTGTTAAAATAACAAACTTTTCTTTGATTATTGATCTGCCTGTAGGATAGCCCTACTTTGTCTATGAAACAGCCATTTTGCTATACCCTATTGCTCTAATAAGCTTGCTTTCTTTCAGTGTCAGCTTACCCTTCAATTCTTTGCTGAGCAAAGCCAAGAATTCCCCATGGCTAAGCTCTAGTTTTAGAGTTCTCCTGCATCAGGTTCAATAAGAATCTGCCCTCTTTGTAACACAACTTAATTAGAAACATTAGTTATATAACTAAGGCTTCAACTGGAATGTCATATCTGAGAATGATCCATAAAATCAGATATTACCAGACAGTTTTAACAAACTAAGGTTGACTTTATGGAGCCGATGTTTGCAAAGCCCATTTGGGAAAACTTGACAGGTACCTGACTTACAGAATTCCCAGCTTACAGATGAGTAAGGAGGGTCACTTCCTGGCAGACCCAGGAATATTAGAATATTTTAGGAACCTAAAGAATAGTATTCACCCAAATTTGTAGGTACTGCAGGTCAAATATTGTAGTGAGTAACTGGCTTGTCTTCCTAGCCGAGAGGATTTTAAAAGTCCAATTAGAGACTCTTTATGAAAACTTCCAGCAAAGCAAACTCAAAAAAGTCTATGTGGTCAATTACCATTTTTGCTCCACCTAAAAAGTAATGAAGCCATATTTAATGCAAACAGACTTATTTTGTGATTGAGAATAATCTTACGTTGATGATCTTTGATCAAAAAAGGTGAATGAGATAATGTCCTTTGCAGAGACATGGATGGAGCTGGAGGCCATTATCCTTAGCTAACTAACACAGGAACAGAAAACCAAATACCACATGTTCTACCTTATAAGTGGGGGCTAAATTATGAGAACAGATGGACACATAGAGGGGAACAACACATCCTGGGGCTTATCAAAGGGCAGAGGTTAGGAGGAGGGAGAGGGTTATGAAAAATAACTAACGGATACTAGGCTTGATACCTGGGTGATGAAATAATCTGTATGACAAACCCCCATGACAAAAGTTTACCTACGTAACAAACCTGCACATGTACTCCTGAACTTAAAACAGAAGCTTAAAAACTTATATTTCAATAGCACACCCTTGAGTTATCAGATCCTATTCCTACTTATTGTCTTTGAGGTATTTTTCTCTGCTCTGTAAATTGCATAGCTTTGTTACTACCTGTAAATTATACTTCTGTCATTTGGCACAATTGTCCATCCTTACCAAATTTTAAATTTTTGAAGTTTCCTTCAATATCTGGTTACCTCCTCCAAAGTAGTGTTTCCAATTTTTCTCCCACTCTCCCGACTGGGCATCATCGAGAAATAAAATCTGACTGCCGAGATTCTTACTGGGACTCTAGGTTGTTTCATAACTGGCCTTTTCCACCAAGATCTGAGGAAGCCTCTAAGCTGAAGCTAGATGACTTGAAGTTTATATCACAGAAGATCCTGTATGAGAAGACTTTGTGCCTGGGATTGCTGCTGTGTAGGCCACTTAGGAAGTTCATTGGAACTCCTGCATCTTCCGTATTGTGCTGCTGGAAACAACCATAACGGTGACAGTCTTACTAAAGCCTCTCTGATTCTATGCCATCACCGAAAACATTCAGACTGCAAAGTGCAAAATTCATGGGATTTTCACTGCCATCTTCATCCCACCATCTAACTATTCTTCAAGCTCAATGTCCAGGAATCTCACCTGACTGCCCACTGATCTCAGAAACGGAACTGAAAGTCTGTTCCTACCAAAAGCCTTTGCTTTTTAAACTTTTCTGTAGGAATTCCTCACAGTAAATGACTAATTGCTTGCATTATCCATCAGATATTTTCTACTGCCGAGTCTCAGCAGATGGTGCAACTAGTCTTTCCACAACAGAAAGCTGCTGAAATAAACTGTATGGATGAACTTGGTTTCCCTGGATCAAAAGGGGGAACTGATCAAGGTGGCCTTAACATTCCCCTCAGCTTAACTAAATTTTAGACTAGCTTCTTTCTGCCTTTAGTTCTATGACCTTCCTGTTCCTTAGAGCATTTGCTTTAGAAAACTTGTAATTTTAAAATATTTCTTTACCTCATTGAGATGTAAATCTTTTTTATATTTTAAAGTCTCCTGTCAGTTTTATACAACCCAGCACTCTTCTCAGAAGCCTCAGAGACATTCCTTTGAAATCCATCATCAATGAAGATAGAGCCCCTACCTTCTAGTTTCTGTGTAAGTGTAGGAACAAAGTTTAGTGGGTGCCTTGATCCAAGTTGTAAAGTTACTTCCCTTCAAAAAGATAGGGGAAAGTTTATTTCTTCTTTGTGTAAAGCCAGTTAGCTAATTAGATGACCTGTGGTCTCTGCTCTTCTAAGCATTTAAAAATCCCCCTACTATTTGCTTCAGTGGAGTTGAGTTCACTATATTCTAGTCTCCCTCCCCGATTGGCAAGAGCCTTAAGTAAAGTTTTCCTTGCTTGGCCATGCCATAAATATTGCCATTTTTGATTTGATAATATGAAACCCACAAAAGGTTTCAATTTTTTTCAGATATCCTTAGATGTTATATCAAATATATAAATTATTTTGGACTCACAAATCTAGAGTTTAAAATTAAGCAGACTATAGGCAGTAAACCTTTTTAATCCAAATTAAAAATGTATCCAACAATGCAGGTATTTAAAAAAATTCACTGGTGGCTTGGCCGGGTGCGGTGGCTCACACCTGTAATCCCAGCGCTTTGAGAGGCTGAGGTGGGCAGATCACGAGGTCAGGAGATTGAGACCATCCTGGCTAACATGGTGAAACCCCGTCTCTACTAAAAATACAAAAAAATTAGCCGGGCATGGTGGCAGGTGCCTGTAGTGCCAGCTATTCGGGAGGTTGAGGCAGGAGAATGGTGTGAACCCATTGCAGTGAGCTTCAGTGAGGAGCTTGCAGTGAGCCGAGTTTGCACCACTGCACTCCAGCCTGGGTGACAGAACAACACTCCGTCTCAAACAAGAAAAAAAAAATCATTGGTGGCTTTATATTACCAGGTGGATTGCTGTCTGTGTGTGTGTGTGTGTGTGTGTGTGTGTGTGTGTGTGTGTTTTCCTAACCCCAATAAGATTCTTTATAATTTAGCCAAATATATTAGTGATTTATTAGTGATGCATTTTTTTTTCCCTAAAGGGATAAAGTTAGGATTTCTAAAAACCTGAATGCTGCTTCCTTCTATGAGCATTAGCACCTACCTGAGTTCCTCAAAGTCTTACTAAAGCTAAAACTTTGATCACAGATCTGGACTCCTACCTTAGCTAGCTGCAAAGGCATGCGTGTGAGCCCTAAATTTTCCCTTTAGTCTTTGTTTTTATGCTTAACCTAGAGGCAAACTCATGAAGTGGGCTTCATGGGTTAGCATCAACAGAATATTTTTCAAAAGAAGGACAGAGCAGGTGGAATGATGCAAGGGAGAGAAGGGAGAGGACGCTTACCCTACAGAAGAGTATGCTTGCATCAGCTTAGTTCAACTTTTAATTCTTGTCCACTTCCTGATAAAAGTTTTATGCCCCTTTCCCTTAACAACTAGGCATAATTTCTTTTCCTTAGGGGTGAAGCTTCAGCAGTATAGAAAGTGTCATGAATAAAATCTGAACAATTTTCCATGAGAAATTTCTTTTAAGAGTCCCATAGTAATATTCATTTCCTGTTTTCAGTGTTTTTTTTTTTTTTGGCTGTTCTACAATGTTTGATTTTCTACCCAACTCTTACTTTTTTTTTTTTTTTTTTTTTTTTTTTTTTTTTTTTTTTTTTTTTTTTTTTTACTTGCTCTAGGTCATCTTCTGAGTGTAAGATTTTCCACTTTTCTTTAGCTAACTTAATTTAATTCTGAAATTCAAAAAGCTTTTTTCTAAATGTTATCTAGTATAAACGTATATTTAGTATTTCCACAAGTTTTCAAAGGAAAGATCACATGATCAATGCTTTATGCATGAATTTCAGCATAATCAGACTAAAAACGCCAGGAAATGCCAGTCTAATAAGATAGAAAATTGGCCACAGTGATTTATTTCCCTGAGGCTGGAAGAAGTCTTCACAGAATTCAACAATTTGAGGGAGAGAATCTGAGAGCTCTGGTTTTGTTTTCTTTATGGCTTTATTTCTTAAACTGTACACACAATTTAAGCAATTATTCATTACTTCTTTGCAGCCATTTAATCCTTTATTAACAATTGACCTGTCTGATAATTTTATTAGTCATTGTGTTTTAATGACTTTTTATGGATTATATACTAAGAAGTAAAACTACATGTTCCCCACTTGAAATAGTGGAACTGCTTTAAGAAATCTATAAAGAAAAAAGAAAAACTAAATGATTGCTCATGATTAACAAACTGTTTTTATAAACTTTTTTCGTCTCAATGTCTCCTTATCCTTATTTTCTTGTTACACCTATTTATACCATGAAGCAATAGTATTCTAAAGAACACACTTGTGGAAATACAGAGTTAGGTATACTCAGTCAAAAAATGAAATGTCTTCAGGTGGCTTTTTTTCATTAAGATCATTTTGTTAAGAATATACAATTTAAATTGTATATATGTCACATGACAGCATTACAGCAGAGGTATAGCATTTGCCTACTGTGATTGAATTTTCAGGGTGTCTGTACTTTATTGAATCCAAATTTGGATCTTCAACTTTGTACATTCAGTGGTTCAATTTTATCAGTTGCATTCATGTGTTGTAAAAATGAGTTATGTGAGGGGCAGGAGAAGATGGCAGAATAGAAGGTTCCATCAATTGTCCCATCTGCAGAAAGAACAAATTTGGCAACTACCTTTACAAAAAAGCATCTCCATAAGAACCAAAAATCAGGTGAGCACTCACAGTACCTGATTTTAACCTCATATCACTGAAAGAGGAACTGAAGATGGTAAGAAAGACAGTCTTGAGTTGCTAATGCCAGTCCTTTCCCATTTCCCCCACAGTGGCCATGTGGTGCAGAGAAACTTGTGCATTTGAGAGAGGGAGAGTGCAGAAATTGTGAGATTCTGGAAACAGGCCCCAAGCCTGGCTATGAACAGGCCATGAGAAACCGGCCATAAACAAGATCTCTGCAGCACTGTGACATGCTTGTGATAGCTATGACGCACATGCTGGAGGTTGCTGGTTTACTGGAATGAGGGCAAGGAACACCTGGCCCACCCAGGGCGGAAAAACTGCTCAAGGCATTCCTAAGCCACAGACAATGACATGAGCGATCTGTGTCTTAAGGACATGTTCCTGCTGCAGATAACAAGCTAGAACCTGTCCTTTTGTTTTCCATAAAATACTTTCAGTAAATCTATAAACTGCAGAAATGATGTTTGTCACACCTTACTGTCAATAAATAGGTAGGTCAAACTCTGTTCGAGGCTCTCAGCTCTGAAGTCTGTTAGCCCCCTGATGCCACTCTGTGTCTGTGTCTTTATTCCTCTAGTGCCACTGGGTTGGGGTCTCCATGACTGAGCTGCTCTTGGCAGTGAGACTTTGCATAGAACCCAGTGTGTGCTGTGCTGTCACGGTGGAAGGCAAAGCTGGGCTAACCTCAGCTGATGTCTGCCCATGAAGGGAGCATTTAGACTAGCTCTAGAGAAAGAGGAATCACCCATTCCAGTGGTTGGAAGTTGAGTTGCAGCAAGCCTTGGCACCATGGGCTGAAGTGCTCTCAGGCTCGAAATAAACTTGAAAGGCAGTCTAGGCCACAAGGACTGCAGGTTCTAGTGCTGAGCTGGTCTCAGAGCCAGTGACTTACTGAGACACCAGCTAGGTCAGCTAAAGGAGTGCTTGTGTCATCCCTCACCAAGCCCCAGGCTGCACAGCTGGTGCCTCCAAAAGATACCCCTTTCTTCTGTTTGAGGAGAGGAGAGGAGAGGAAAGAGTAAAGAGGACTTTGTTTTGCATCTTGGATACCAGCTCAACCACAGTAAGAGAGGGCAAGAGCCAGTGTCTCAAGGCCCCATTCCAGGCCCTAGCTCACAAATAGCATTTCTAGATGCACCCTGGGCCAGAAGGGAACCTGCTGCTTTGAAGTGAAGAACCAAGTCTTGGCAGAATGCATCACCTGCTAACGAAAGAACCACTGGGCCATGAATAACCAGCAGCCATACCCAAGTGGTATGTCATGAGCCTTAGGTGAGACTCTTAGATGTGCTGGCTTTAGGTTGGACCCAGCACATTCTCAGCTGTGGTGGTGTGTCTGGTATTGGTTCCTTCCAGTGGGTTCTTGGTCTCGCTGACTTCAAGAATGAAGCCATGGACCCTCGCAGTGAGTGTTATAGTTCTTAAAGATGGTATGTCCGGACTTTGTTCCTTCAGATGTTCAGATGTGCCTGGAGTTTATTCCTTCTGGTGGGTTCGTGGTCTTGCTTGACTTCAGGAGTGAAGTCAAAGACCTTTGCAGTGAGTGTTACAGCTCTTAAAGGTGGCACGTCCGGAGTTGTTTGTTCCTGCCGGTGAGTTCATGGTCTCGCTGACTTCAGGAGTGAAGCCGCAGACCTTTGCAGTGAGTGTTACAGCTCATAAAGGTTGTACGGACCCAAAGAGTGAGCAGCAGCAAAATTTATTGAGAAGAGTGAAAGAACAGAGCTCTCACCACGTGGAAGGGGACTTCAGTGGGTTGCCTCTGCTGGCTTCGATGGCCAGCTTTTATTCCCTTACTTGGCCCCACCCATGTCCTGTTGATTGGTCCATTTTACACAGCGCTAATTGGTCCATTTTGCAGAGTGCTGATTGGTCCGCTTTTACAGAGTGCTGGTTGGTGCGTTTACAAACCTTTAGATAGACACAGAGCACTGATGGGTGCATTTTTACAGAGTGCTGATTGGTGTGTTTACAAACATTTAGCTAGACACAGAGCTCTGATTGGTGTGTTTACAATCCTTTAGCTAGACAGAAAAGTTCTCCAAGTTCCCACCCGACCCAGAATCCCAGCCAGCTTCACCTCTCAATCCCCGCTGTAAACAGGACACCCAACTGCTGTTGGGAATTGGGTGATGACCGTTCTAGCTACTTCCTGCTGGATAGGGGTGAAGAAGGGGCCGTGCAGTTGTAGTGTCCTCCAGAGGGGAACTCTCTCTGCCAGTGAAAGGGCCAGCAGGTCAGTCCAGGGGTCCTCGGTAGAAGTTGTTAGTTGAGCTCATTTGGGGTTCCATTTGTAAGACCATCTGTTGCTTGATGGCCTCGATCCCAGAGGAAACAAATTTGACAAGGAGTTTAAAAATACAGAGGCCAAAGGCAAGTAACAGCAAGATGGCTGCCACAGGACCTAGAAAGGGGGAAGTCATGTTGCCCAACTCCAGAGGTTAGTATAAGAGTTTGAAAGGCTTTGTCTGATTTCAGAAGCCTTGTCCTGTAAATGCTGGGTGGCATCTTGTACTATCACTGACTGGTTAGTGTAAAAACAACACTCTTCCCCTAAGAAGGTGCAGAGTCATCCTTTCTCAGCAGTAAGAAGGTCTAGGCCTCGGCAGTTTTGGAGAGTCACTGCTGCCAAAGAGTCTATTTGGGATTGTAGAGTAAGGATAGATTTTGTTATTTCTTGCAAACTGTCTGAGAAATCCTTTGAGAGTGTGTGGTAGTAGGATAATGAAGTAGATAAACTGGCTATTCTGGTTCCTGTAGCAGTAGCCATTCCTAACCCTATAAGTAGGGATATTACTTGTATGGCTCTGCACTGATGGACTTGTGCTTTGAGGGGTACTGATATGGTCTGATTTCTTGGGGCAATGTTAATGTTGGGACTTAGAAAGACTAAGGTGCAGGGGCCTGTCCAATTAGTGGGGAGACAGATATAGGTCGAAATTCCACATAAGAGATATACCTTGGCTGAGTAGACAGAAGTGGTTGTGTATGTCAAAAAGGTGTGTGAGTTTGTTGTTTTCATTTTCCCATACTCATAGAGTACTTGCCAAGGTAGCACCGGTGAGTGGTTGGAAAGGGGTGTTGGGAGCAAACTGTGTGGCTCCCTGTGTTCTGTTTTCCCATTGGAGAAGAAAACGTTTTGTACCTACTAGAAACCATTTGAGAGAATGATTGAAAGAGGGGATGAGAAGGCATGCACTAGTGGTGGGGGCGCTGCTGCAGGGAGTCCAGGGGTGATGGTCATGCAGGGAGTATGTTTGCCATTACAAAACCTGGACTGTTTGTTAAGCAGGGAGGAGGTGATGATTTTGGGGGGCCTTGAGAAGTGGACAAGCCATCTGAATGGAGCTGTTTGGGTGACTCAGAAGTTACTATGATTGGTTCGGGCTTGAAGTTGTAGGGTGTAATTACATTGATGGGGTAGTAGGTACCCCAGGGGCAGGCCTGATAACAGGTTGCATTGGATGCATAAAGGGGCTTGGAAATTTAAGATGGTATTCATAGTTACAGGGCCGTGTGTGGGCTTTTCATTGCTTGTGTAATAGGTGAGGTTGGAAATGTAAGAACATAAAAGTTGGATTGCACATCCTGTTAGGGTATTCTTGGTCCTATCCGAGATGGGGAAGTCGGCTAATGATTGCATATTTGGAAGTCAGAAAGGGTCTTTTCCTTCATAACAAGGGTGGTAGGTTAAATTGGTAAAGAACCCAGTTTTTTTGTGGGAATGGGAGTGGCAACATAAGCAGAATTTGATAGAGAGATACAAAGCCAGCAGTCATTTGCCAGGGAAGGATTGGACTGGTTTGACAGAGAGTGGGTTAAGTTGAGAGTCTTATAGAGGTAATTAGGAGCTAGTGGAAGGGGAGGGGTGATTGTATGACGTATCCAAGGAAGCAGAAGGGATAGATAGGCAAAGAGTAAATAGGAAAGTAAAGAGGTGCTCTGGAAGATGAGATCATCTTATCCAGTCTGAGTTAAAGTTAGGAGTAAATTGCTGTCAGAAGGAAAAAAGATAGAAGGAAGGTTGATGTGATTAGGATTTTCATCCTGGCTGGAGCTACAGTATATAGTCCTATCACAAAGAGTATGGTTAGTATGCTGCTTAATAATATGATGAAATAGTAAAATGATTCCATTAAAGGGGCAAGAAGAGGTGTTGAAGATAAAGATTTTGTAGGTTTTCACTTATCTTTTTTAAGGAGGAAGGGGTTTTTCTTCAGTATGAATGGTAGGAGCCTTTTTAGTCTGGGATGTTTCCTTCTGAAATAGGAGATGCAAGTTCTCCAATGGTTCACAGTTGTATCAAGGCTGGTGCGGCTGATCTTGGGACTCCTGAGCTGACGGTCCTGCAGGTTCCTCAGGGGGTGCCCAAAATTTAACTCAGGTGTGGTGAATCCAGGATTCCACTCCTGCCACCTTAACTGCAGTGGGAGTAGAGATGATTACCGAGTATGGTCTTTCCCACAAAGAGTCCATAGATCGGGAGGTAGAGGGGAGAGATTTGACCAACACTAGATATCCTGGTTGAAACAACTCTGTTCCCTTTTCTCTGTGACATCCTTCAGGTAGATTTTTAAGGTTTTGTTGATATTTTTCCAAAGAAGTTATATCTTTGACCAAGTTGGCCGTTTCCTGATCAAGCAGGAGGTCATTTGTGAGAAAAGGTCATCCATACAACATTTCATATGGACTGAGCCCCATTTTGTGAGGAGAATTTCGGATTCTCAACAAGGCCATGGGCAAAAGAGTAGGCCATGGGAGATGAGTTTCTTTTGTTAGTTTCCTTAAGTGCCTCTTGCGTGTTTCATTTGCCTTCTCGACCTTCCCTGAGGATTGTGGCCTCCAGGCGCAGTGAAGGTAATATTGTATCCCTAGCGCCCTGGAAATTCCCTGAGTTATTGTGGCTTTAAAAGCCAGATCATTGTCGCTATATAAAAGCCAGATCATTGTCGCTCTATAAGCTTTGGGGAAGCCCAAATCTAGGAATTGTTTCATGAATTAGGACTTTAATCACTTCCTGAGCCTTCTCTGTTTTGCAGGGGAAAGCTTCTATCCAATTTGTAAAGGTATCAACACAGACCAACAAGTATTGAAGTCCCTTTGACTTAGGCATGTGGGTGAAGTCTAACTGCCCGTCCTCTCCAGAATAGTGACCTATTCTTTGTTCCCCCAAAGGGGCCTTACAATGGACCAGGGGATTATTCCTTTGACACACCTCACAGGCTTTGACTACCTGTTAGATGGTCCAGGGGAGATTTGGCCCTGTAAATAGGGATTTGACCATTTGATGAGTGTTTTCAATACCCATATGAAAAGTTTGGTGGAGGATTTTAAGTATTTTCCACTGGCTGGCTTCAGGTATAAGTACCTTTCCTTCTTCTGTTGTTAACCACACCGAGGGGAGAAAACTTTGCCCCTGCAAAAGTCCCCATTCTGTTTCAGTTGAGGAATACTGGGGCTTAATCTCTTGGAGGGGGTTGTTTCATACCAAGGGTCCTTCCATAGGTATTTCTAATGGGAGGTTCCACCTGGCAGCAATTTTGACCTCAGCATCTGCCTGACAGTTTCCTTTTGCCTTTTCTCCTTCACCTTTCTGATGGCTTTGGGAGTGTAAGACTGCCACCTCCTTGGGTTTTTGCACTGTGTGCAGTAACTCCATAATTTCCTTGTGGTATTTAATGGAGGTTCTCCCAGAGGTTAGGAACTCCCTTTCTTTCTGTATTGCAGCATGGGCATGTAGGATTACATAAGCATACTTGTTATCTGTATACACATTTATTCTTTTTCCCTTTCCCAGTTCTAAGGCTCGGGTAAGTGCCACCAGTTCTGCTAACTGGGCGCTGGTCCCTGGGGAAAGATGCTTACTTTCAAGTATGGTTACATCACTAACTATGGCATAACCTACCATTTGTATCCCATTCTCCACAAATGAACTTCCATCGGTATGTAGGTTAAGGTCAGGATCAGCTAAGGGGACTTCTAAGAGATCATTTCAGGCAGCATCAGTCTGGACTATAATTTGTTGGCAGTCATGCTCGATTGGTTCCCCATCCTCTGGGAGAAAAGTGGCAGGGTTGAGGGCCACGCATGTATGTATTTGAAGCACCGGTCCCTCAAGGAGTAGTGCCTGGTATCTAAGTAGGCAATTGTCTGATAGCCATAAACTTCCTTTGGCACCTAGTATGCCATTTACATCATGAGTAGTCCAGACAGTGAGATCCTTTTCTTGTATTATTTTGATAGCCTCTGACACTAAGACGACCACCATTACAACCACCCTTAAACAGTGAGGACAGTCTTTTGCTACTACATCAATTTCCTTACTTAGGTATGCCACTGGTTGTGGAGTTGTCCCATGAGTCTGAGTAAGGGCTCCAAAAGCTCTCCCTGCTCTCTCTGTGTCGTATAAAGAAAAATTTTGTCCTGTGGGAAGGCTTAAGGCTGGAGGTTGAGTTTGTTCCTTCCAATGGCCAGACTTCAGGGTTGATTCCCTCCGCAGGTAGTGGACAACAAATGGGTAACTCATTCCCCATATTCATGCAGGTGATAGCTCCAGCTTTGGCTAATATATCCCTCCCTAATAAGGGTGTGGAACTTTCAGGCATAACAAGAAAGGCATGTAAAAAGAGCAAAGTCTCCCAATTACAACTGAGGAGGTGGGAAAAATACCTGGTTACAGGCCATCCCAGGATTCCTCGGATGGTAATGGACCTTGAGGAGAGCTGTCCAGGACAGGAGATTACCACTGAGAAAGATGCACCAGTGTCCAGAAGGAAATAAATTTCCTGGCCCTCAATGGTTAAATGTACCCGGGGCTCAGTGAGGGTGATGACATGAGCTGGCACTTGCCCCGGGCACCTTCATTCCTGTTGTTGAATCATCTTGTGGGGGGCTTCTGGCCCAGAAAACCTTTATCCTCTGGGGCAATGTGCCTTCCAGTGATTACCTTGGCATAGAGGACATGGGCGAGAGGACAGCTTGTTTCTTGTTGGACAATCTTTTTTAAGGTGTCCTTGCAAACCACACTGGTAACAAGCCCTACTGGGTGATTGGCCTGCTCCATTTTCTGTCCTCTTTGAACCACCAACGTTTGTTTGTCTAAGGGCTATGACTAAGGCTGTGGCCTTTCTCGGATCTTGCTTTTCCTTTTTGGTCTGTTCCTCTTGGTTGGTCTCAATTACAGAACATTGAGGTTGCCAGGTTTATTAATGCTTCCAGATTTTGTTCAGGGCCCAGGGCTCACTTTTGGAGCTTTCTCCTGGTTATCTGCTGCTGATTGGGTAATAAACTTATCTTTTGGGATCAATTGGCCCTTGAGTGAGTCAGTTGACAGTGGAGTATATTTTCTTAAGGCCTCCCATAGCTGCTCGAGGAATGCAGAAGGATTTTCTTCCTTTCCCTGAGTTATGGTACACATCATTGAATAATTCATGGGGTTTTTCCTAATTCTCCTTAGTCCTTCTAGGACACAGGTCAACAGGTGTTTACGACTCCAGTCCCCATGACCTGAGTCGAGGTCCCAGTAGGGATCCATACTGGGGATGGCTTGCTGACCAGTAGGGAATTTGTCCCTTTCTTCGGCTGTCATTCTGTCAATTACTTGACTAAGATACCAGGTATCTCCAAACTCTTGGACTGCAAGTAAAGCCACATTCTTTTCATTAAAGGCCAGGGTTTGATCTAACAGTAGCATGACATCTCTCCAAGTGAAATAGAAGGTTTGCCCTAGACTCCGTAGGACATCTATGTACCTATCAGGATCATTTGGAAACTTACCCAGATCTGCCTTGATCTGCTTTAAATCAGAAAGGGAGAAAGGGACATGTACCTGGGTTGGGCCAAACTCCCCTCACCCTACAGCTTGAAAGAGACATAACCAATACCCCGGGATTTTTTGTGGTCCCTTGGAGATTTCTTTGCTTATTTCCTTCTGGGTGGGGGAGATTAGAGGAGGCTTATTAACGGGAAGGGGAGCTATAGGGAGGCTAGGATATGGGGGTATGCTGAGAGGTCCTCCTGTGGGATGTAAATTGCAAGCTTTGCATAGTTGTGTATTCTCCTTCAATGAAAAGAAAGGTTGGATATAAGGTATTTCACTCCATTTGCCTTCCTTCTTAGAGAAAAGGTCAAGCTGCAGGATAGTATTGTAATTTATACTTCCCTCAGGTGGCCATTTTTCACCATCAGAGAGAGAATATTGGAGCCAAGCCATAGTGCAGAAAAAAATGAGCCACCTCTTTTTCAGGGTTTGCAGGTCAAATTGGTCCCAATGGTTTAGGATGCATTTCAAGGGTGAGCCTGTTGATGCCTGAGTATTTCCCAACTGAAAGACAAAACCACCCATGGGTTTGGTTTGTTTATTTCTTCCCCTGCCCAAGAATCCACAACAGTCCCTGGACCCTGCTGATTGGAATAGTTGCACTCACCAACGCAGCAGCAGAAACACCTCTTACCCAAGAACCTGCAACGGTTCCTGGACCCTGCTTATTGGAATAGTTGCGCTTATCGATGCAGCAGCAGAAACAGTAGTTTTCCTCCTACACCACAAGGAGGACTGAGGAAGGTCGGATGTAGTGGCCCTTACTGACGCATTCTCGAAAACCTCCACCCTTGCCTGTCCTCCTAGACCGCAAAGAGGACCAAGAAAAATCAGATTTAGTGCCCCTTACCGACGCATTCTCGAAAACCTGTTAAGGGTCCTAACCGTTCTCCTGTTGGTATTGGGACTTTACTCGTGTCCTATAAAGATGTTGTGCCCCAAAAATGAAGTGGAGGGACATACCCTGAGGGAGGGAAGGAATCTCCAGAGTTGGAAGATTGATGCCTTTTGTCCTCACTTATATGAATAAATAGGAAGGATACAATTTCTGAGGCTCCCCATATCCTAGCTTCAGGAATTGCTTTTGTTAGGCCTGCTAGTCTGAGGAGGGATCCTAAAATTCCAGATAGTCCCTGCTATGATGGGGCTTTGGGCAAAAGTTATGTCTTTCTGATTGGTGAGCCAGGTGCCTAAAGAAGGGAATAGAGTCCTTGCGTTTATACTGGAAATCATTCTTATAGGAAAGCACCAGAGACAGGGAGTTGTTTTTAGAAGCGGGACTAGCCTTGGAGAAGAGAGGTGAGAGGAAGTTTGTCTGACAGGCTTCAGGACCCAGGAGGCAAGGGTCAGGATAGATAGGATAGATGGGTGAGCCTCATTTGGGCAATGTGACTTTGAGAGCTCTGCTCATGGACACAGGGTCAGCCAACTTATTGTTGGGACCCCAGAGCTGAATGGCCTTCCTCTCTCTCGACCCTCGGCTCAGCCCAGAAACAGAAAAAGCAGAAGCTGGTTCCAGGCAAACCAACGTCCCAACTCTGAAGAGTTGTGGGTTGTTACAGAGCCCTTTCCCAGAAAGCCAGACACCCGTGTCTTTAGTCTGCCAGCTGCGCTAGCTGCTTTTAACTGGCCGATAGGTGGCCAGTATTTAGCCCCCGAATTCTAAGGAAAAATAGGACAGAATAGCAAGTGAAAGGGGTCTGATGGTACACACCACTTGGAGATAGGCGATAGTCCTTTCACGGTTGCCAAAATGTGTCCAGAATTGGTTCCTTCTGGTGGGTTCTTGGTCTCGCTGACTTCAAGAATGAAGCCATGGACCCTTGCGGTGAGTGTTATAGTTTTTAAAGATGGTGTGTCCAGAGTTTGTTCCTTCAGATGTTCAGATGTGTCTGGAGTTTCTTCCTTCCAGTGGGTTCTTGGCCTCACTTGACTTCAGGAGTGAAGCCGCAGACCCGTGCAGTGAATGTTACAGCTCTTAAAGGTGGCGTGTTCACAGTTGTTCCTCCCAGTGAGTTCACGGTCTTGCTGACTTCAGGAGTGGAGCCACAGACCTTCGCGGTGAGTGTTACAGCCCTTAAAGGTGGCGTTGTTTGTTCCTCCCAGTGGGTTCATGGTCTCACTGACTTCAGGGGTGAAGTCGCAGACCTTTGCAGTGAGTGTTACAGCTCAAAAAGGTAGTGTGGACCCAAAGAGTGAACAGCAGCAAGATTTATTGTGAAGAGTGAAAGAACAAAGCTTCCATCGTGTGGAAGGGGACCCAAGCAGGTTGCCACTGCTGGCTCGAGTGGCCAGCTTTTATTCCCTTATTTGGCCCTGTCCACACCCTACTGATTGGTCCATTTTACAGAGTGCTGATTCGCCCATTTTTACAGAGTGCTGATTGGTGCACTAACAAACCTTTAGGTAGACACAGAACACTGATTGGTGCATTTTTACAGAGTGCTGATTGGTGCTTTTACAAACCTGTAGCTAGACACAGAGTGCTGATTGGTGTGTTTACAATCCTTTAGCTAGGCAGAAAAGTTCTCCAAGTCCCCACGTGACCCAGAAGCCCAGCTGGCTTCATCTCTCAGTGACTATGGTGAAAGACTCTTTCTACTTGAGAAAAACAGAGGGAAAAATAAAAGGGACTTTGTCTTGCACCACAGGTACTAGCTTGGCCAAATTGGGGTAGAACATCAAGCAAGTTCTTGGGATCCCTGATTCCAGGCCTTGGCTCTTGGATGGCATTTCTGGACCTTCCCTGGACCAGAGGCCCCAGGTGTGGCAGCATTTACCACAAGTTGACTGAAGAGTGCTTGGGCCTTAAGGGAACATTGGAGCTAGACTGGCAATGCTCCCTGTGGCCCTGTGGTGATGGTAGTCATTGGGTGAAGCTCATCTTCTTATGGAAAGGGAAGGAAGAGTGGGAATGACTGTGTCTTGTGGTTTGATTCCCAGCTTAGCCACAGTAGTGGAGAGCACCAGGTAGACTTTTGAGGTTTTTGACTCTAGTCTTTAACTTCTTGAAAACATCTCTGGTCCTGCTCAGGGTCTGGGGGAACTTGCTGCCTTGAAGGGAAGGACACAAGGCTGTCTGGCCCCACCACCTGCTGATTGTGGACCATGAGGACCTTGAGTGAACATAGGCAATAACCAGGTAGTGGTTTCAGGGGGCCAGTACAGCAAGACCCAGTGCTATACTGGCTTCAGGTTTGAACCAGCACAGCTCAGTGGTGGTGGCCACATGGTTGCTTTGTTGTCCCACTCCCAGCCCCAGGTGGCTCAGGAAAGAGAGAGAGAGAGACTGACTGACTCTCTTTGGGAAAAAGCAAGGGAAGAGAAAAAGAGTCTCTGCTTAATAATTCATTGATATCTTCCAGAACTTATCCAAGACCACCAAAGTGATACCTCTATGTGTATGTAAGAACTACAGCATTGCTGGGATCAGGATATACCCTATTACAGATATAGCTTAGAGCACAACACCTAAGTTTTTCCAAATATCTGGAAAAGCTTCCCAAGAAGAATGGGTGCAAACAAGCCCAGACTGCGACGACTACAATAAATATTTAGCTTTTCAATGCCCAGACACTAATAAGCTTCAGCATGTATCAAGACCATCCAGGAAAACATGACCTCACCAAACGAACTAAATAAGGGACCAGGAACCAATACCAGAGAAACAGAGATATGTGACCTTTTAGACAGACAATTCAAAATTGCTATTTTGAGGAAATTCAAAGAAATTCAAGATAATGCAAGAAAGAATTCAGAATCATATCAGAGAAGTTTAACAAAGAGATTTTAATTGAAAAGAGTCAAGTAGAAATTCTGGAGTTGAAAAATACAATTGGCATACTGAAGAATGCGTCAGAGTCAGATAGCAGAATTGATCAAGCAGAAGATAGAATAAGTGAGCTTAAAGACAAATTATTTGAAAATGTACACTCAGAGAAGACAAAAGAAAAAAGAATGAAGGAATGAAGCATGTCTATAGGATCTAGAAAATAGCCTCAAAAGGGCAAATCTAAGAGTTATTCACCTTAAATAGGAGGTCAAGGAAGAGAGAGGGGTAGAAAGTCTATTCAAATGGATAGTATCAGAGAACTTCCCAACCTAGAGAAAACTATCAATATTCAGGTAAGAGAAGGTTATAGAACACCAAGCAGATTTAACCCAGAGAAAACTGTCTCAAAGAATTAAAGAATCAAACTTTCAAAGATTAAGGATAAAGAAAGGATCCTAAAAGCAGTAAGAGAAAAGAAACAAAATACACTGGGGCTCCACTATGTCTGGCAGCAGACATTTTAGTGGAAACCTGGAAGGCCAGAAGACCATAGCATGGAACATTTAAGTGCTGAAGGAAAAAAAAAATTTTACTCTAGAATAGTATATCTCATGAAAATATTCTTCAAACATGAAGGAGAAATGAAGATTTTCCCAGACAAACAAAAGCTGAAGGATTTCACCATACCAAACCTGTCCTACAAGAAATGCTAAAGGAAGTATTTCAATCAGAAAGAAAAGGACATTCATAAACAATAACACATCATCAGAAGGTACAAAACTTACTGACAATAGTAAGTATACAGAAAAACACAGATATAAACTACTGTCATCTTAAGTAGAAAGACTAAATGATGAACTGAAAAAATAATAACCACAACCATTTTTCAAGACATAGACAGTACAATGATATATAAATTGAAAAAATGAAAAGCTAAAAAGTGGGCAGACAAGTTAAAGTGTAGAGTTTGTATTGGTTTTCTTTTTGCTTGTTAGTTTGTTTATGCAAACAGTGTTAAGTTTTTATCAGTCTAAAATAATGGATTATAAAATAGTATTTGCAAGCCTTATGGTAACCTCAAATAGAAAAACATACAATGAATACACAAAAAATAAAAAGCAAGAAATTAAATAATACCACCAGAGAAAATAACCTTTGCTAAAAGGAAGACAGGATAGAAACAAACAAGGAAGAAAAGACCACAAAAACACCAGAAAACAGATAACAAAATGGCAGGAGTAGGACCTTACCTATCAATAATAACATTAAATGTAAATGGACAAAACTCTCCAATAAAAGGACATATAGTGGCTGAATGGTTAAAAAATAAGACCTAATAATATGTTGCCTACAAGAAACACACTTCACCTATAAAAACATACATAGACTGAAAATAAAGAAATGGAAAAACATATTCTATGCCAATGTAACACAAAAATGAGAAGTTACTATACTTAGACAAAAGAAATTTTAAGACAAAAACTAAGAAAAGACAAGGAAAGTCATTATATAATGATAAAGGGGTCAATTCATCAAGAAGATGTAACCTTTTTTTTTTTTTTTGAGACCGAGTCTCGCTGTGTCCCAGGCTGGAGTGCAGTGGTGCGATCTCGGTTCACTGCAAAGTCTGCCTCCTGGGTTCACACCATTCTGCTGCCTCAGCCTCCCAAGTAAGTAGGATTACAAGCACCTGCCACCATGCCTGGCTAATTTTTTGTATTTTTAGTAGAGCTGGGGTTTCAGCGTGTTAGCCAGGATGGTCTCAATCTCCTGACCTCATGATCCGTCCACCTCGGCCTCCCAGAGTGCTGAGATTACAGGCGTGAGCCACAGTGCCTGATCAAGAAGATGTAACTATTATGAATATATGGAGCCAACACAGGAGCACCCAGATATATAAAGCAAATATTAGTACTATAGAAAGAGATAGACCCCGATGTAATAATAACTGGAGACTTTAAGTTTGCATTTTCAGCATTGGACAGATCTCCCAGACAGAAAATCAACAAAGAAACATCAGATTTAATCTGCACTATAGATTAAATAAATTTAATAGATACTCAAAGAATATTTCATCAGTTGGTTGCAAAATACACCTTCTTTTCCTCAGTACGTGGATAATTCTCAGGGACTGATGATATGTTAGCTCACAAGTCTTAAAACATCAAAACTGTTGAAATAATATCAAGCATTATCTCTGACCATAAGATTTTCAGTTTTCTGAAAAAGCTAGAAATCAATACCAAGAGGAATTTTGGAAACTATACAAACACATGGAAATTAAACAGTATGTTCCTGAAGGTAAGCAGTATGTTCCTGAATTAAACAGTATGTTTCTGAAGGTCAATTAAGAAATTAAGAAGAAAATTGAAGAAATTTTTGAAATAAATAATAATGGAAACACAACATACCAAAACCTGTGGGATATAGTGAAAGTAGTATTAAGAGAGAAGTTTATTGCTATAAGTGGCTACATCAAAAATCATGCCGATTAAAAGGGATTGTATCCAAAATGACAGGCAATGAGAAATGCTCGCAAAGATGTGGAGAAAAGAGAACCCTCATACACCATTGGTGGGAACGTAAATTAGTACAACGAATTTGGGGAACACTTTGGAAGTTCCTGAGAAGCTAAAAATAGAGCTACCATATGATCCAGCAATTCCACTGCTGGGTATATACCGCAAAGAAAGGAAATCAGTAGACCAGGTGCAGTGGCTCATGCCTGTAATTCCAGCACTTTGGGAGGCCAAGGCGGGCAGATCATGAGGTCAAGAGATTGAGATCATCCTGGCCAACATGATGAAACCTCGTCTCTACTAAAAATACAAAAATTAGCTGAGTGTGGTGGCGCGTGCCTGTAGTCCCAGCTACTCAGGAGGCTGAGGCAGGAGAATCACTTGAACCCAGGAGGTGGAGGTTGCAGTGAGCCAAGATTGCGCCACTGCACTCTAGCCTGGTGATAGAGCGAGACTCCGTCTCAAAAAGAAAAAAAAAAAAAGGGAAATCAGTATATCAAAGGGATATCTGCACTCCTATGTTTATTGCAGCAGTATACACAATAGCCAATATTTGGAAGCAACCCAAATGTCCATCAACAGATGAGTGGGTAAAGAAAATGCAGTACATATGCACAATGGAGTACTACTATTCAGTCATAAAAACAAATAAGGATCCTGTCATTTGCCACAACATAGATGGAACTGGACGTCCTTATATTAAGTGAAATAAGCCAGGCATGGAAAAACAAATATCACTCTCACTTATCTGTGGGAGCTAAAAATTAAAACAATTGAACTCATGGACATAGGGAGCAGAAGGATGGTTACTAGAGGCTGGGAAGAGTAGCCGGGGATGCGTAGAGGGAAATGAGGATGGTTAGTGAGTACAAAAAGTAGGAAGAATGTATAAGACCTAGTATTTGCTAGAACAGCAGGGTGACTATAGTAAAAATAATTTTATCATACATTATCAAGTAACTGAGAGCATAATTTGATGGCTTGTAACACAAAGGATAAATGCTTGAGGTGATAGATGCTGCATTTATGATGTCATTGTTACACATTGCATGCCTGTATAAAATATCTCATGTAACCCCAAAATATATACACTTAATATGTACCCACAAAAATAAAAAACAAAAAATTAATTTAAAAATGGGTCTCAGGACTGAACTCATGAGACCTCAATTTATAGAATGATTTATTTATTCATAAGTGATAATCTTTCTAGTTAAGAAATAATTTATATAATGTAACATTTTCCAAAATATTTATATGTTATAAAAGTCAGAGAATGTATTTCATTAATTGCATTATGATTTACCAGGAGAAAAATAATGTAAGCAATGTGAGAGATTGATATCAAAACAAACAATGGCAAGGCCACATATGAAAACAGAACTCTGACCATCATCTCTGTAGCAACCAGCCTGGGAAGACAAATCACAACCTCCACAGCTTTTGGCCTGATACTTTACAGGTAAAAGAGCGAGAGAGGATAAAAGGAAACTATAGGAGTTTTTGTTTTTTTTTTTTTTTTTTTTTTTTTTTGAGGAGGGGGCGCGGTGGTGCTAGTCTAAAAGATACCTCTGATGACATTTGGGAATTAAAGAAGGCACCAGTGTAACAGCAGACCTTTCTTCTCATTTTGTCAACAATTAAAGCTGAAATTAGAAAACAGGAATTAGAATGGAAAATCATCATTTAACTGAACTACAAAACCTAGAAGAACATTCTTAAATATTTCCAGAACAAAACAAGACAGAGCCACAAATAAATTTATGGACCTACAGAACAAAAAGTGGGTGGCCCACTTCCTAACAGACTACCTATTAACAAGGATACATGTAGATATTATAAACAAAAAGAACACTAGAGAAAAAAGGATTGATCCGTCTTAGAAAACCAAAGCAAAAAATATCCCTCAATTCAGATCAGTGAGGATGCTTATCACAAACTCTGGCAGAAGTTATTGCTAACACCGGTTATTAATGATCTTAGATGGACTACAGATCATTCTCATCTTGTTGTCATGTGTAGCTCTAGATTTCTTGCTGGCTAGTCATGGTGGTGTCTGTGCCATTGTGAATATTTATTGCTGTATTTGGAAGAATAAAACAGGCAAAGTAGAATAGACTATATGTCATCTTAAGGAAAAAGCTATTTGGCTGTCTAAGGTTGGTCAATCCTTATGGCCTATGGGATTTACTATTTTGATCTAAGTTGTACAACTGGGGTCCCCAGTTCTGAAGTATTTTACAAGGATTATTAATTGTTCTTCTTTTTGTTATAGTGGTCATGATGCTTGTATATCACATTCTACCCAAAGTTGCAAATGCTTCTGTGCTGCCATTCTCATCATAAGATGATCTGCTTGATGATATAACAACAAAAGGGCCAAGAAGATCTCACAATTCAGCTGGCTTTGGAAATGACTAGATAACCCCCAAGTCCTGTTTTAGCAACTGACTTGATTAGACTCAAACTACAAGCAATCTTTTATCTTTAGTAGATGCCAGCTCACATTCTCAGTTCAGTTCTTTTATCCTTCACTGAGTTGCTTATATTCCCCCTTTTGTATTCAACGTTCAAGGGTCAACTAAGGACTTACACAGAGTTTATATCAGGTACTACAGCTTGCTTTCTCAGGTTCTTTCATTTTTGGGGATTCCACTCTCACTTTCCATAGGCTGTGGTTGCCCTAGACCCTGTCCTCTGAATGTTCACACCACAAAAATATTGCTTTCTCTATCACAGTTTTAGCAGTTCCATGCCATGCTGGGACTGTGCCCTGTCCTCAATCTAATACTGTAAAAATGAGAATTTGCTCTGTGACAGCCTGTTTTCTATGATTCAATCTTCTCCAAAACCTGCTGGCTTTTCTTCAGTCTCTAGAAGCTTCATGTAGTCGCTTTTTATTTTTTTCCTCAGAATTTATTGCCAGAATATAGATATGTATGGTATGATTAGAGAGGTCTAAATTGATTATCTTTCCATATGGTTGTCAATTATATATCTGAAATTTGGAGAAAGACTTTTCCTTCTACACTGCATTGGAATGACACTACATGTAGAATGGCTCTATGCATGTATCTGTATTTCAGTTTTTTATTTAGCACTTTATTCTGTTCTATTGGTCTATTTATCAATCCTTGTTTAATACTATGCTGTCATGATTCTGATAATAAGTCTTGGTATTTGATAATCTTGATATTTTAAGTTTTATTCTCCTTCTTTAGGGTTATCTTTGCTGTTTATTTTACCCATTTAGTTTCCATATAGATTTTTGAATTGGCTTGTCAAGTTTTATTTAAATTTCTACTTGGATTTTGATTAGGATTATGTTGACTCTATAGATTGATTTGGGGATTATTGTCATCTTTTCATTATTGAGTCTCTCAATTCATGCTAGTCATCTAAGACTTCTGAAGTTTAATTTTTTAACTACGTAGCTCTCTATCTCCACCAACTTGCCCTTATCTTCCTTTTTGTTGACTGATTTTTATATCTATCTTCTATTGAGAGTTTTAAAAACTGATCAAAACTTCTGAACAAATGGGTTGACTTTTCAACTTTAGCCTATTTTGGTAGAGTGATTAGGTGGGTTGTTGTAGAGGCACTCCAATATCCAGTATCTTTAGATATTTTATTTTGGCTGACTGGCTTTCTTAAATATAAGGCTTATTTTCTCTTCAGAAGTTAAAGTTCTGTTTGCCAGAATTCTGGGAAGTAAGTAAGAGAAAGAAGTAGGGTATCTCAGTATATAATCTGCATAAGGTCACTTAACTCACCTATTTTTGTAACTTTACCAATACCCATAACTTTGCCTTGTATCCCCCAGGCTAGATATCCTGTCATTTTATTCTATCCACTTCTGAATTATTATGGGTAGGGTAGAATTAGTTTCCCAGAAACATATGACAGTAATGGGGATTAGAAATAGGATTTTCATACAATTTTCATCATATCAGTGTTATTTAGCATTCTCTTTGAGCTACATTCCAGAGGTATTTGGTACTGCCAGTTGGTCTTTTAATACCTGCAGTGAAAATTAGGTTGTTCTCAGTTTTCACCCTTATTTGCCTAGTGTTCAGCCCTGTACTCTGCTAAATTGTTTACCATTTATCCATCTTCTTTCCAACTGCCAACATTTTGCGTGTTGTCTGTGTTTCTGTTCTTACTCTTCCTGTGGGTTAACTTTAAAAAAAAATCCCTTTTAAAAATCCCTTACTGTAGTTTTAGTTGCATTTGGGAAGGAGTGAATTTGATGCTTTTGTTCAACCAATCATGTTAATTTGGAATACAGTATCTCCATTTTCAGGGACGTTCCTACAACTCCTTACAGAGATGTATTTAACACCATAGTTATAATAGTATCATGCTTACAAATAGACACTTAAATTAGCTATGTTTTAAAAATATACACTATCCATCTTATAATGATTTTTATGCTATATCGAAGGGAATAATTTCTGATATTTTTCTAAAATTTCAGCTATATAATGATTAGGTCACGTTTCCCTCAGCACTGCCTACACACACACACACATACACACACACACACACACACACACACACACACTGCATTTTTCACACTGCATTTTTTAGTTTTAATTTATAGTATTAGTATTGTTTTGGATTACATAAAAACATTTCAGAGGCCACTTACATTTCAATAGTACTAAAACAGCATTATTATTATTATTATTATTATTTTTTGAGACAGAGTCTCGCTCTGTCACCCAGGCTGGAGTGCAGTGGCGCAATCTCGGCTCACTGCAAGCTCCGCCTCCCGGGTTCCCGCCATTCTCCTGCCTCAGCCTCCTGAGTAGCTGGGACTACAGGCGCCCGCCACCGCGCCCGGCTAATTTTTTTTGTATTTTTAGTAGAAACGGGGTTTCACCGTGGTCTCGATCTCCTGACCTTGTGATCCGCCCGCCTCGGCCTCCCAAAGTGCTGGGATTACAGGCGTGAGCCACCGCGCCCGGCATTAAAACAGCATTATTTTTTAAGTAAAGAAGCAATTGATCAAACTCTCATTATTTATTTATTTATTTATTTATTTATTTATTTTTGAGATGAAGTCTCGCTCTGTCGCCAGGCTGGAGGGCAGTGGCACGATCTCGGCTCACTGCAACCTCCACCTCCTGGTTCATTCTCCTGCCTCAGCCTCCCGAGTAACTGGGATTACAGACGCATGCCACCATGCCCAGCTAATTTTTGTATTTTTAGTAGAGATGGGGTTTCACCATGTTGGCCAGGCTACTCTTGATCTCTTGACTTCATGATCCTCCTGCCTCGGCCTCCCAAAGTGCTGGGATTACAGGCATGAGCCACCATGCCTGGCCCAAACTCTCGTTATTTATATTTATACCCAATGAGTATACATGACATTGAGCTTTTATTGTTCCCAAAGTGATACTGTCTTGTTTTATGAGGTCATTTTATTTTAGTTTTAAATTCAAAATTGATATTATATGTATGTGATAGAATCCTTTTGCCTTTTAATCAGTGGTTCTCTATCCATATTCTCCATGCCATTCTTCTGCTTAAAATTGTAACATATCAGGGTTAAGGAATTTTTTTTTTTTTTTGAGATGAGTCTCACTCTACCACCCAGGCTGGAATGCAGTGGTGTAATTTGGGCTCACTGCAACCTCCGCCTCCTGAGTTCAAGTGATTCTCCTGCCTCAGCCTCCTGAGTAGCTAGGATTACAGGCATGGGCCATCATGCCTGGCTAATTTTTGTATTTTTAGTAGAGACAGGGTTTCACCAGGTTGGCCAGGCTGATCTTGAACTCCTGACCTTAAGTGATCCACCCACCTCAACCTCCCAAAATGCTGAGATTACAGACTTGAGTCACCATGCCCAACCAGGAATATTTTTAAAAAATGATCATATAGAGGTTCACACGGATGATATAACTTGAGCCAGGTTAGATGTTTATTTGCTTAGTAGTAGGGAGCCTTGAATTTTCTGTCCCAATTCAGGACTTTTTTCATTACACCAAAACCACCTCATCTAAGTCAGTCTCTTGAGAGTTTTGTGCACTTAGTTTTGGGTTCTTATCTCTATGGGGAAGGATGTATATAACACATAAAAACTTGTGCCTGCCTGAGAGACTGAACTTATTCATTCAAGAAATCATCCATTCATATAAATTATTGATTTGCCTTCTAGACACTTCCTAGGTACTGAGGCAATGACAATGAACAAGATAGCCAAGACCTCTGTTTTTCTAATGTGTATGTACTTGCATAGTCAGAAAGTATATAAGAAGCATATAGGTAAGGTAATTTTAGATGAAGATAAGATATGGGGGTTTTCAAATTTAGGATGGTCATGATGGCCTCTCTAAGGAGGGGAGGAAAGCCTTGATAGGTGTAGTGGTTGCTGTGGAGCATCACTTCCATTCCCCCAGCCCCTTCTATTAGGACTGAAGCATTCATCTTCTAGCTTCTGGGCACCTTGCCTGCTGACAGCCCTTATAGAATGTTCACGGCTGAAAAGAACTGTCTCTCTTCAAATTTCAGCCTGTATTGAATGACTGCTTTATATGGGAGTGTAAAGACTAAGCCACCTTGCCCCACTTTAGAGATATCTTCACCCCAGAGCTCTTCATAGGCTTGATTGAGGCCTTCATTGCAACTGTGTTGCAGTTCAACTTCTCTCTCTGTATAATCCTGCTTCTTTTACTTCCCCTACAAATATTGGCCCCGAGTATCACCCAATATACCATGTGCAGATGAATCTCCATCTCAGAGTTAGTTTCCTGGGAAAACTGACCTACACAAATGGTGAACCATTCTGTAGGTAGAGAAGAAAAGCACTGTTAGAACAGTGAGCATAAAGGCCTTGAGACAGGAATGAATTTGGAGTGACTGGAGCATGATATGTGAAGCTTATGATGGTATGATTTGAGGTTAGAGAGATAAGCAAGAAGAACATAGTGTCATTCAGGCCAAGGTATAAAGTCTGGATTTTATTTTAAATATTAGAGAAAATATTTAAAGGGTTAAAAAGAATGTATTGATTAAAAGCTTAAAGATCCCTTTTTTGTGAAGAGAATGAATTGCATCAAGGATGAGGTGGAGGGTGAAAATAAAACCAGGAAGATCATCTAGGCAGCTATTATAGAGATTTGGAAAAGAGGTGATTTGGGATAGATTATGATGATAGCTTTGGACATAGAGAGGAGTGGACAAATCTGGGAAGTATTTTATAAGTGGACCCCATAGGATTTGCTGATGGATTAAATGCAGAAGGTGTTAGAGAGAATAAAATGACTCCTTGTTCTACCAAAAAGACACATGCCCTTGCATATTCATTGCCACAGTATTCACCATAGCAAAGACATGGAATCAACATAGGTGCCCATCAACAGTGGATTGGATAAAGAAAATATGGCACATTTACAACATGAAATACTATGCAGCCATTAAAAAAATCAAAATTATGTTATTTGCAGCAACATGGATGTGGCTACAGGCCATTATCTTAAGTGAATTAACACAGAACAGAAAACCAAATACCACGTGTTCTGACTTGTAAGTGGAAGCCAAACATTGAGTACTCATGAACATAAATATAGCAACAATAGTTACTAGAGACTACTAGAACGGTGAGGGAGTTGGGGAGGCAAGGACTGAAAAACTATTGAGTACTGTGCCCACCACCTGAATGCTGGTGATGCAGGACAGGCAAGCCCCAACGTGGGGCTTAGCCTGAGAGAGTTCTTGGCTTTTCCCAGGAGATAATTCAGGGCAAACTTCAGGTAGAAGAAAACAGCTTTGTTGAAGAGGCAGTGTTATAGCTCTGTGACTGCTCTAGCAGAGCAGGGCTACCCCCTAGGCAGAGAGTAGCATCTCAGGGCAGATTAGCAGCCGTATTTATACCCACTTTTAACTACATGTAGATCAAGGGCCTATTTATGCAGAAATTTCTAGGGAAAGGGTAATAACTTTTGGTTATCAGGTCATTGCTGTGGAAAGGGGTGGTAGCTCCTGTGTGTTGCCATAGCAGTGGTGATCTGACATGGCACACTGGTGGACATGTCTGATGGAAAGCTGCTTCTGCCCTTGCCCTGTTGTAGCCAGTCCTCAATCTGGTCCAGTTGTCCAAGCCCTGCCTCTGGAGTCAAGTCCTACCCTGCTACCTCAATGGGATCATTTGTACTCCAAATCTCAGCATCACACAATACACCCATGTAAAAATCCTGTATATGTACCCTCTGAATTGGAAATAAAAGTTGAAATTAAAAAAATTTAGTTTGAGGCAAAATAATGAACAAAAAGACTAAGAAAGAGAAAATTACATAGGAAAAATCCAGGAGAAAGTAGTTTCTCAGAATCCTGGACACCCCATAAACAAACTCAAGAAAATATAAGTGAACATCTGTGTTGAAAGTTACTTATAAATTCAGTGAAGATGAGAACAGAAAAATGACCAATATGATTTTGGCAACAGGGAAGTCCCTGACGATCATGGAATGAAGGGGATAAAAATCCAGTTGAGATGAGTTTAGAAAGAAATGGAGAAGATTTGGAGAAAGTGACCATAGACTCTTAAGAATCTTTGCCATGGAAAAGAGGCAGAAAGTGTTCCACAGGTGGAGGAGAGATATTATGGCTGTGTACTCAGGATACTACAGTACAGTAGAGAAATGTATGAGGCAGGGATAGAAGGGACAACTGTGGAAATTAGACTCTTGAGAAGAGTAGGAATACATTCAAAGTATTTGTTTTATTAGGAAATGAAAGTCAGAGAGAATGGGTACAGATATAGAATGGATCATACATCTGTTGGTTGGAAGAGGAGAAAGCTCCCATTTGATATTTTCTATTTACTCTCAGAAGTATTGAAGTGAAGTTATTAATTGAGTTGAGTGAAGAGTGGGTCTTGCAAGTTTGAAGAGAGAGATTATTGAGTGAAGAGTGGGTCTTCCAAGTTTGAGAAGAGAGATTATAGTGGAATTATTTAATACTATTGAGATTTGTGGTCTTAATCCTACAGCAAACCAGTAAGCAGATTTGTGTAATATTCTTCACATTCATCATTAGTGAGATGTAGGAATGGAGAAAACAGATTATTAGGTTCAATCAGCAGTGAGATGATAGAATGTAAAGAAGGTGGAGAAAGAGAGACATGGATCTATGTTAAAGGTGTTTGCAAAGATCAATTGAAAGAGTGAAGTTTGAAATCTAAGCTGGTTAAGGAGAAAGATTCGGTCGTGAAGAAGTTATGAACAGTGAAAAAGTAACAGGATCAATTGAAGTATTGATCAGAAAAAAAGTTGATAAATTTCAGTTAGTTAAATAAGAGAACTAGAAGGATAAGAAATAGGGAATGTGATATAATTGTTGATAAAACAAACATAACCATGACAATGAGTGGCTGAGGTTTGAAATGAGTAGGAAAATAGCATTAATTGGGAAGAAATTAAAGGACAGAGATTAGATGTTGAAGGGGTCATCCTTGGAATATTGAATTTACCAAGTAGAAATGCAAGATAGGGTGGAGAGAAAGAATAAACCAGGTTCTAAAGTCATCACTGAAGAAGATGAGCAGGGGTAAGTAGTGTTAGCTGGTGGCAAATACTTATGCAATAAGCAGCAAATGGGTGAAGTTTCTGAAGTGTGTAGGAGGAGAAATGGTTTGGACTTTGCAAGTAGATCAAGGCATACAACTACCCTAGCTTTATATCCTTAAAACTGTAGAATGTGAGGAAAAGCAGGCCCCACTTGAGAGAGTTGAAAGGAGGGTCATGTCCCCAGGGAACACTGGTTATAGTTAGCTCAAGGTAATGAATGTTCCATCAGAAGAGGTTGAGAAAATGCAGAATTATCTGACGATACATTCTGAGTTGCAGGAAGACCTGGGAAGATGGACACTTCAAGACTGGGCTTGATGAGAGATGGGCAGAGCTGTTACAGAGATGAAGTTTGTTTGGATATTAATGGATAACTTTGAATATTTAACTAGATACAAATGGTTCTCCCTATGATGGTTTAACAGCAGGATATGCTATATGGTGGGGTTAAAGTAGAGATTGTAGAAAATTATCTGGATAAAATGGAGGCTTGAAGAATTAATCACTGGGAGAAAATATATGAGGGTGTCAACTACATTAAGTACAGTGTGAATCACACATTTATTTGGGATTGCAAATGGTTGTTTGCCCTCCTGAGAACTACTGCATTTATAAAATGCTTTCTTTTTAATGCTTTTTTTTTCTTTCTTTTATTCTCTTCCTTATTTTTACAGGCTTATTCCCATTTGGTAGTAAATTAGCTTCCTGGAGAATGTAGAGATCAGTGCATTTCATTAGAGGGAAGATAGGACTTGAAACAGATCCACTGGAAATCCTAAATTTGTACACGTATTGGGAAGAATAGTCTCCCTGTTCACGTGTGTGTGTGTGTGTGTGTGTGTGTGTGTGTGTGTGTGTGAGAAAGCAGAGCTTATAAGAAGCCCTAAAAACCAAGTGTGAAAACTGATGTCTATGTTAGGGAGCAGCAAATATTCTAGTTGCATGTAATGGCACACTAGAAGGAATTGTCCCTGAATAAATCAGTGATTGCTTTTTACAGTTATATTTACTTGTGCAATAATTTGTCATAGAATTTAGGATCCATAACTCCAAATGTATGCCATCTGTTTTATAGGAGCATTTTTATCCCTCAGAAACAAGTCTGGAATCTATAAACACAAAATAGGAATGCATATATTCACTTAGAATATTAGAAACTTGTAAAATATTAGGTTAATCTTTTACATTATTGCTATTTATAAATTTATTAGGTAGGGTAAGGAATGAATTTATTCCTCATTTCACTTCCTTAAAGATTCCTGTTTATTTAGCTAAGGAATGTTTATTGAGTCCTACTAATAACTAACAGTGAAAATGTACTGTCTTATGGTGGGTTGTTTACTCCATACTATTTTCCCATATTATTAAGTAATGCAAAGTATTAATCAAATGCCTGTTAACATAGGGTACTGTGCTAGGCATTGAGATACTGTGGTGCCTGTCTTCATGTGCTCAAATTCTTGCAAGAATGAAGAAGAAAACCTAACTAACAGCTATTGAGTTTTTATGCCAGGCACTGTTTATTTCATTTAATCTTCACTTTATGTAGTAAATATTATCGTATAATTCCTGCATTATAGATAAAGCTGAACTATTTTGAGGAGCTATAAAAGTTTTGTATGCTTGTGCTTGATTTAATGGAAATCAGACAGATACCATGAAGCCTCTTAGGAATCCCCCACTTATCCAACATAATGCAGTTGTAGAATAAAAATAACTAAACATTTTGAGGAATTCATCAGCTGTTTCCTCAATTTATATTGTAGCAGTTGTAACAATGACTAATTAGTGTCAGTAAAATATGCGACCAGAAACATGCTGATGGATTTCACAATTGAATGCAGGATATAAATTAACATGACAAATATTTTCTCCCAAATGTGTGCTTTTTGCCCTATCCTGAACCACTCTGGATTCAGGTTATACTTGAAGTAAATTATCTTCTGTGCTAACCATGTAGTAAGCTATTTCCCATTCTCAGAAATACTTTTCTTTTCTGGAGGAATTGAGGCAGTTAGTCCAGGTGTGAGAAATCTGGCTGTATCCAGTTTTATATTATAACGTGGAATTCAAGTCACATCAGTGGTTTTGACATTTGGCTTTTTTTTTTTTTTTTTTTTTTAACTGATTCACTTCTTTTTAAAATTATTTTTATTTTTTATTATACTTTTAAGTTCTAGGGTACATGTGCACAACGTGCAAGTTTGTTACATATGTATACATGTGGCATGCTGGTGTGCTGCATCCATTAACTCGACATTGACATTAGGTATATCTCCTAATGCTATCCCTGCCCCCTCCCCCCACCCCACAACAGGCCCCGGTGTGTGATGTTCCCATTCCTGTGTCCAAGTGTTCTCATTGTTCAATTCCCACCTATAAGTGAGAACATGCGGTGTTTGGTTTTCTGTCCTTGCGATAGTTTACTGAGAATGATGGTTTCCAGCTGCATCCATGTCCCTACAAAAGACATGAACTCATCCATTTTTATGGCTGCATAGTATTCCATGGTGTATATGTGCCACATTTTTTTAATCCAGTCTATTCTTGATGGATATTTGAGTTGGTTCCACGTCTTTGCTATTGTGAATAGTGCTACAATAAACATACATGTGCATGTGTCTTTATAGTAGCATGATTTATAATCCTCTGGGTATATACCGAGTAATGGGATGGCTGGATCAAATGGTATTTCTAGTACTAGATCCTTGAGGAATCGCCACACTGTCTTCCACAATGGTTGAACTAGATTACAGTCCCACCAACAGTGTAAAAGTGTTCCTATTTCTCCACATCCTCTCCAGCACCTGTTGTTTCCTGACTTTTTAAGGATCACCATTCTAACTGGTGTGAGATGGTATCTCATTGTGGTTTTGATTTGCATTTCTTTGATGGCTAGTGATGATGAGCATTTTTTCATGTCTCTGTTGGCTGCATAAATGTCTTCCTTTGGAAGTCTCTGTTCATATCCTTTGCCCACTTTTTGATGAGATTGTTTTTTTTTTTTCTTGTAAATTTGTTTGTATTCTTTGTAGGTTCTGGATATTAGCCCTTTATCAGATAAGTAGATTGCAAAAATGTTCTCCCATTCTGTAGGTTGCCTGTTCACTCTGATGGTAGTTTCTTTTGCTGTGCAGAAGCTCTTTAGTTTAATTAGATCCCATTTGTCAATTTTGGCTTTTGTTGCCATGGCTTTTGGTGTTTTAGACATGAAGTACTTGCCCACGCCTATGTCCTGAATGGTATTGCCTAGGTTTTCTTCTAGGATTTTTGTGGTTTTAGGTCTGACATTTAAGTCTCTAATCCATCATGAATTAGTTTTTGTATAAGGTGTAAGGAAGGGATCCAGTTTCAGCTTTTTACTTATGGCTAGCCAGTTTTCCCAGCAGCATTTATTAAATAGGGAATCCTTTCCCCATTTCTTGTTTTTGTCAGGTTTGTCAAAGATCAGATGGTTGTAGATGTGTGGTATTATTTCTGAGGGCTCTGTTCTGTTCCATTGGTTTATATCTCTGTTTTGGTACCAGTACCATGCTGTTTTGGTTACTGTAGCCTTGCAGTGTAGTTTGAAGTCAGATAGCATGATGCCTCCAGCTTTGTTCTTTTGGCTTAGGACTGTCTTGGCAATGTGGGCTCTTTTTTGGTTCCAAATGAACATTAAAGTAGTTTTTTCCTATTCTGTGAAGAAAGTCATTGGTATCGTAATGGGGATGGCATTGAATATATAAATTACTTTGGGCAGTATGGCCATTTTCACGATACTGATTCTTCCTATCCGTGATCATGGAATGTTCTTCCATTTGTTTGTGTCTTCTTTTATTTCATTGAGCAGTGGTTTGTAGTTCTTGAAGAGGTCCTTCACATCCGTTGTAAGTTGAATTCCTAGGTATTTTATTCTCTTTGAAGCAATTGTGAATGGGAGTTCACTCATGATTTGGCTCTCTGTCTGTTATTCATGTATAAGAATGCTAGTGACTTTTGCACATTCATTTTATATCCTGAGACTTTGCTGAAGTTGCTTATCAGCTTAAGGAGATTTTGGGCTGAGATGATGGGGTTTTCTAAATATACAATCATGTCATCTGCAAACAGGGACAATTTGACTCCCTCTTTTTCTAATTGAATACCCTTTATTTCTTAATTTTGCCTGAATTCCCTGGCCAGAACTTCCAACACTATGTTGAATAGGAATGTTGATAAAGGGCATCCCTGCCTTTTGCCAGTTTTCAAGGGGAATGCTTCCAGTTTTTGCCCATTCAGTATGTATTGGCTGCGGGTTTGTCATAAATAGCTCTTTTTATTTTGAGATATATCCCATCAATAACAAATTTATTGAGAGTTTTTAGCAGGAAGGGCTTCTGAGTTTTGGCAAAGGCCTTTTCTGCATCTATTGAGATTATCTGGTGGTTTTTTTCTTTGGTTCTGTTTATATGCTGGATTATGTTTTTTGTTTTGCATATATTGTACCAGCCTTGCATCCCAGGGATGAAGAAGGCAAGAAATAACTAAGATCAGAGCAGAACTGAAGGAGATAGAGACATGGAAAACCCTTCAAAAAATCGATGAATCCAGGAGCTGGTTTTTTGCAAAGATCAGCAAAATTGATAGACTGCTAGCAAGACTAATAAAGAAGAAAAGAGAGAAGAATCAAATAGATGCAATAAAAAATGGTCAAGAGGATATCACCACCGATCCCACAGAAATACAAACTACCACTAGAGAATACTAAAAGCACCTCTATGCAAATAAACTAGAAAACCTAGAAGAAATGGATAAATTCCTGGACACATACACTCTCCCAAGACTAAACCAGGAAGAAGTTGAATCCCTGAATAGACCAATAACAGGCTCTGAAATTGAGGCAATAATTAATAGCCTCCCAACCAAAAAAAGTCCAGGACCAGAAGAATTCACAGCCTAATTCTACCAGAGGTACAAGGAGGAGCTGGTACCATTCCTTCTGAAATTATTCCAATCAATAGAAAAAGAGAGAATCCTCCCTAATTCATTTTATGAGGCCAACATCATCCTGATACCAAAGCCTGGCAGAGACACAACAAAAAAGAGAATTTCAGACCAATATCCCTGATGAACATCGATGCAAAAATCCTCAATAAAATACTGGCAAACTGAATCCAGCAGCACATCAAAAAGCATCTACCATGAGCAAGTTGGCTTCATCCCTGGGATGCAAGGCTGGTTCAACATTTGGCTTCTAAAGTGTCCACCATTGCGGTAAATGTGTCCTTCAGTCACCAGAACACTCAATAAAACTTTAAAAAAGTCAAATCTATTTTTCCTATTGACATTTTTTTGGATTGTTTGTAGCAACCAATGAACAGAAATGAATTTGCTATTTTATTAACTGTTTTCAATAAACCTTCCTGAAATTTATCCATAAAAATAAACAATAAAAGCTATGGAATTTTAGAGATAGATGTAATAAAACAGTTCACTGACTGTTTAAATAGAGACAAAAAATATAAAGTAATTATACTATTTGTTTTTTCCTGTTTTATAAATACATTTAATTTAATGTTAAGATGTCTAAAGATTACAAAATGTTACTTTAAACTTCTAATGTTAAAGTATTAAAATTTTGAACTTTGTGTTTTAGATAAAACAACGAATTTTGATTTCTTCCATCACAAGTAGAACCTTTAAAATATTTAGAAAAGTGTCATCAATGTTTGGGAGTCAGGTAAAGAAACTATTCTATGGGCATGGATGTAAAATCATTCTAATGTAAAATATTTCTTTTCTGAGATTATGCCAAAATAACACCTTAGTTATACTTGAAAGGTGAAATACAATTAAATTTTACTTTGAAGTTTAAAATACAGGATTTAAGCAAGCATTTTCTGGATCATTTAACTGTGCATTAATCTTATTTTTTTAAATGATATACCACTTTAAAATTTTAGTGGTGTCATCTAAATGAAAAGTAAGTTAATTTTAAGAATTTTTGCTTTATATGAATACATCAAACTTTTACATAAGAAGTAATATAATTTTTCTTCATGACAAATGAAGTACATCTCAAATTTAATAATTTTTCCTTATAAACTGTATCACCCAGCAGAGCACTCATAAAATACTGATAGAAAAGCAAATTTCAGAAAAAGAATTTCTTTATGAATTTACAAAGCAAAACTTAAAAGCTGCTTTGAATTATTTTTCTTTCTTAAGAAAATTATTATTTTAGTTTATTTTTGTTATAACAATGTTTAACATAAATGATATAGAGCTAAAGCCATTGTTATTATTATTAGTATGGAACTGCTGACTAGCATCCATACATTAACTATACCTTTTAATCAGAAATGAAGTTTCTTTAAACTGGAGTGAGAACTTTTTACTTTATCTTATGTATTTATTTATTTATTGTTTATTATACTTCAAGTTCTGGGGTATGTGTGCAGAACATGCAGGTTTGTTACATAGGTATACATGTGACATGGTGGTTTGCTGCATCCATCAACCTGTCATCTACATTAGGTATTTCTCCTAATGCTATCCCTCTTTCACCCCTCAACCCCTGAAAGGCCCTGGTGTGTGATGTTCCTTTCCCTGTGTCCATATGTTCTCATTGTTTGACTCACACTTACGAGTGAGAACATGCAGTGTTTGGTTCTCTGTTCCTGTATTAGTTTGCTGAGATTGATGATTCCCAGGTTCATCCATGTCCCCGCAAAGGACATGAACTCACCCTTTTTATGGCTGCATAGTATTCTATGCTGTATATGTGCCACATTTACGTTATCCAGTCTATCATTGATGGGCATTTAGGTTGGTTCCGAGTCTTTGCTATTGTGAACAGTGCCACAGTAAACATACCTATGCATGTATCTTTATAGTAGAATGTTTTATAATCCTTTGGGTATATACCCAATAATGGAATTGCTGGGTCAAGTGGTATGTCTTGTTCTAGATCCTTGAGGAATTGCCACACTGTCTTCCACAATTGTTGAACTAATTTACACTCCCACCAACCTGTAAAAGCATTCCTATGTCTTCAGCATCTGTTGTTTCCTAACTTTTTAATGATCGCCATTCTAACTGGCATGAGATGCTATCTTATTATAGTTTTGATTTGCTTTTCTCTGATGACCAGTGATGATGAGCATTTTTTCATATGTTTGTTTGCTGCATAAAAGTCTTCTTTTGAGAAGTGTCTGTTCATATCTTCACCCACTTTTTTATGGGGTTGTTTTTTTTCTCGTAAATTTGCTTAAGTTCATTGTAGATTCTGGACATTAGCTCTTTGTCAGGTGGATAGATTACAAAAATTTTCTCCCATTCTGTAGGTTGCCTGTTCACTCTGATGATAGTTTCTTTTCCTGTGCAGAAGTTCTTTAGTTTAATTAGATCCGATTTGTCAGTTTTGGCTTTTGTTTCCATTGCTTTTGGTGTTTTAGTCATGAAGTCTTTGCCCATACTTATGTCCTGAATGGTGTTGCCTAGGTTTTCTTGTAGGGTTTTTATGGTTTTAGGTCTTACATATGAGTCTTTAATACATCTTAAGTTAATTTTTATATAAAGTGTTAGGAAGGGATCCAGTTTCAGCTTTCTGCATTAGGCTAGCCAGTTTTCCCAACACCATTTATTAAATAGGGAATCCTTTCCCCATTGCTTGTTTTTGTCAGGCTTGTCAAAGATCAGATGGTTGTAGATGTGTGGTGTTACTTCTGAGGGCTCTGTTCTGTTCCATTGGTCTATATCTCTGTTTTGGTACCAGTACCATGCTGTTTTTGTTGCTGTAGCCTTGTAGTGTAGTTTGAGGTTAGGTACCATGATGCCTTCAGCGTTGTTCATTTACTTAGGATTTTCTTGTCTATGTGGGCACATTTTGGTTCCATATGAAATTCAATGTAGCTTTTTCCAATTCTGTGAAGAAAGTCATTGGTAGCTTGATGGGGATAGCATTGAGTGTATGAATTACTTTGGGCATTATGACCATTTTCACGATATTGATTCTTCCTATCCACAAGCATGGAATATTCTTCCATTTGTTTGTGTTCTCTTTTATTTCATTGAGCAGTGGTTTGTAGTTCTCCTTGAAGAGGTCCTTCACAGTCCTTGTAAGTTGGATTCCTAGGTATTTTATTCTCTTTGTAGCAGTTGTGAATGGGACTTCAGTCATGATTTGGCTCTCTGTTTATCTGTTATTGGTATATAGGAATGCTTGTGATTTTTGCACATTGATTTTGTATCCTGAGACTTTGCTGAAGTTGCTATTGGGCTGATAGAATGGAATTTTCTAAATATACAATAACGTCATCTGCGAACAGGGACAATTTGACTTCCTCTTTTCCTAACTGAATACCCTTTATTTCTTTTTCTTGCCTGATTGTGCTGGCCAGAAATTCCAACGCTATGTTGAACAGTAGTTGTGAGAGAGGGCCTCCTTGTCTTTTGCCAGTTTTCAAAGGGAATGCTTCCAGTTTTTGCCCATTCAGTATGATATTGTCTGTGGGTTTGTCGTAAATAGCTCTTATTATTTTGAGATAAGTTCCATCAATACCTAGTTTATTGAGAGTTTTTAGCATAAAGGCTGTTGAATTTTGTCAAAGGCCTTTTCTGCATCTATTGAGATAATCATGTGGTTTTTGTCATTGGTTCTGTTTATGTGATGAATTTTGTTTATCAATTTGCATATGTTCAACCAGCCTTGTATCCCAGGGATGAAGCTGAATTGGTCGTGGTGGATAAGATTTTTGATGTGCTGCTGGATTTGGTTTGCCAGCATTTTATTGAGGATTTTTACATCGATGTTCATCAAGGATATTTGCCTGAAATTTTCTTTTTTTGTTGTGTCTCTGCCAGGTTTTGGTATCAGGATGGTGCTGGCCTCATAAAATGAGTTAGGGAGGATTCCCTCAATTTCTATTGTGTGGAATAGTTTCAGAAGGAATGGTACCAGATCCTGTTTGTACCTCTGGTAGAATTTGACTGAATCCATTTAGTCCTGGACTCTTTTTGGTTGGTAGGCTATTAATTACTGCCTCAATTTTAGAACTTGTTATTGTTCTATTCAGGGATTCAACTTCTTCCTTGTTTAGTCTTGGGAGGGTGTATGTATCCAGGAATTTATCCATTTCTTCTAGATTTTCTAGTTTATTTGAGTAGAGATGTTTATAGTATTCTCTGATGGTAGTTTGTATTTCTGTGGGATTGGTGGTGATATCCCCTTTATCATTTTTTATTATGTCTTTTTGATTCTTCTCTCTTTTCTTCTTTGTTAGTCTGGCTAGCAGTCTATTTTGTTGATCTTTTCAAAAAACCAGCTCCTAGATTCATTGAGTTTTTAAAGGGTTTTCATGTGTCTATCTCCTTTAGTTCTGCTCTGATCATAGTTATTTCTTGTTTTGTGCTAGCTTTTGAATGTGTTTGCTCTTGCTTCTCTAGTTCTTTTAATTGTGATGTTAAGGTGTTGAATTTAGATCTTTCCTACTTTCTCTATTGGGCATTTAGCATTACAAATTTCCCTCTACACACTGCTTTAAATGTGTCCTAGAGATTCTGGTATATTTTGTCTTTCTCATTGGTTTCAAAGAATATCTTTACTTCTGTCTTCATTTCATTATTTATCCAGTGGTCATTCAGGAGCAGGTTGTTCAGTTTCCATGTAGTTGTGCGGTTTTGAGTGAATTTCTTAAGCCTGAGTTCTAATTTGATTGTTCTGTGGTCTGAGAGACTGTTTGTTATGATTTCCATTCTTTTGCATTTGCTGATGAGAGTTTTACTTCCAATTATGTTGTCAATTTTAGAATAAGTGTGATGTGGTGCTGAGAAGAATGTATATTCTGTTGATTTAGGGTAGAGAGTTCTGTAGATGTCTATTAGGTCCGGTTGGTCCAGAACTGAGTTCAAGTCCTGGATATCCTTGTTAATTTTCTGTCTCGTTAATCTGTCTAATATTGACAGTGGGGTGTTAAAGTCTCCCACTATTATTGTGTGGGAGTCTAAGTCTGTTTGTAGGTCTCTAAGAACTTGCTTTATGAATCTGGGTGCTTCTGTATTGGGTACATATATATTTAGGATAGTTAGTTCTTTTTGTTGCATTGATCTCTTTACCATTGTGTAATGACCTTCTTTGTCTCTTTTGATCTTTGTTGGTTTAAAGTCTGTTTTATTAGAGACTAGGTTTCCGACACCTGCTTTTTTTTTTTTGCTTTCCATTTGCTTGGTAACTCTTCCGCCATCCCTTTATTTTGAGCCTATGTGCGTCTTTGCACATGAGATGGATCTCCTGAATACATCACACCAATGGGTCTTGACTTTTTATTCATTTTGCCAGTCTGTGTCTTTTAACTGGGGCTTTTAGCCCATTTACATTTAAGGTTAATGTTGTTATGTGTGAATTTGATCCTGTCATTATGATTCTAGCTGGTTATTTTGCCCATTATTTGATGTAGTTTCTTAATAGTGTCGATGGTCTTTACAAACTGGTATATTTTTGCAGTTTCTGGTACCGGTTTTTCTTTTCCATGTTTACTGCTTCCTTCTGGAACTCTTATAAGGCAGGCTGGTGGTGACAAAAATCTCTCAGCATTTGCTTGTCTGTAAAGGATTTTATTTCTCCTTTGCTTATGAAGTTTAGTTTGGCTTGATACGAAATTTTGGATTGAAAATTATTTTCTTTAAGAATGTTGACTATCCTGGCTAACAAGGTGAAACCATGTCTCTACTAAAAATACAAAAACAAAATTAGCTGGGCATGGTGGCGGGCACCTGTTGTCCCAGCTACTTGGGAGGCTGAGGTGGGAGAATGGCATGAACCTGGGAGGTGGAGCTCGCAGTGAGCCAAGATTGTGCCACTGCACTCCAGCTTGGGCGACAGAGCAAGACTACTTCTCAAAAAAAAAAAAAAAAAAAAAAAGAAAAGAAAAGAAAAGAAAAGTTGAATATTGGCCCCCACTCTCTTCTGGCTTCTAGGGTTTTTGCTGAGAGATCCACTGTTAGTCTGATGGACTTCCCTTTGTGGGTAACTTGACCTTTCTCTCTGGCTGCCCCTAAGAATTTTTCCTTCATTTCAACCTTGGTGAATCTAACAATCCTGTGTCTTGGAGTTGCTCTTCTCGAGCGACCCTTTGTGGTGATCTCTGTATTTCCTGAATTTGAATGTTGGCCTGTCTTGCTAGGTTGGGGAGATTCTCCTGGATAATATCCAACTTGGTTCCATTCTCCCCGTCACTTTCAGGTACACCAACCAAATGTAGGTTTGGTCTTTACACATAGTCCCATATTTCTTGGAGGCTTTGTTTATTCCTTTTCATTTTTTCCTCTAATCTGGTCTTCATGCTTTATTTCATTAAGTTGATCTTCAATCTCTGATATCCTTTCTTCTGCTTGATCAATTCAGCTATTGATACTTGTGTATGCTTCACGAAGTTCTCGTGCCATGTTTTTCAGCTCCATCAGGTCATTTATGTTCTTCTCTAAACTGGTTATTCGAGTTAGCAATACCTATAACCTCTTTGCAAGGTTCTTAGCCTCCTTGCGTTGGGTTACAACATGCTCTTTTAGCTCAGAGAAGAGGTTATTACCCACTGTTATTGAATAGAGTATCCTTCCCCCACTTTATGTTTTCGCACGCTTTTTCAAAGATCAATTGGTTTTAATTATTTGACTTTGTTTCTACGTTCTCTATTCTGTTCCATTGGGCAATGTAGCTACTTTTATACTAGTACCATGCTGTATTGGTTACAATAGCCTTGTTAGCATAAGTTAAAGTTGGATAATGTGATGCCTATAAATTTTTCTTTTTGCTTAGGATTTCTTTGGCTATTTGGGCTCTTAAAAAGTTGATTCTTTATACAACGTTTTAGTTCTTTAAGAAGATATAAAAATTTGTTTGCATATACCAAATTAATTAGTCTAGAATTACACACCTACAAGGAGAAATAGACTAATCAATAATCACAGCAGGAGATTGTAATGTTCTTAGTCATTGAACAAGCAAAAATCAGTAAGGATGTAGAAAGTTTGAAGAATTGCTTTAACTACCTTGAAGACGTGGTGATTCAATTTAACTCTTAAAAAGCATATATTTCCCAACTTTTTCCAGTCAGTTTTGTTTATTAACCCTTTCTGCAGAAATTACATAATATACAATTGCATCTCCTAGATTGAAAACAAAATGTTTACCTTACATCTTGTATTTTCTTTTGGTCTGCCATATTTCCTTGAGTTTACTTTCCATACTTCTGTTGATACTTATTTATTTATTTATTTATTTTTTGAGATGGAGTCTCACTCTGTCACCCAGGCTGAAGTGCAGTAGAGTGATCTCGGCTCACTGCAAGCTCCGCCTCCCAGGTTCATGCCATTCTCCTGCCTCAGCCTCCCAAGTACCTGGGACTACAGGTGCCCGCCACCAACCCTGGCTAATTTTGTTTGTTTGTTTGTTTGTTTTTTAGTAGAGACGGAGTTTTATCGTGTTAGTCAGGCTGGTCTCAAACTGCTGAACTCATGATCCTCCCGCCTTGGCCTCCCAAAGTGCTGGTATTACAGGCGTGAGCCACTGCACCTGGCCTGTTGATGCATTTTTAATTTTGTTACCATGTATTGTATTTTGAAAAATTCCTTATTTTTCTGAAGTGTTTCTTTTAAAAAAATGAATCTTGATATTTTTACAGATACAGTATTTCCTTGAATCTTTCTGAGGGCAGTAATTAAATATATTTACAATTATTTTCTCTTTCTTGAAACATTTCTGCTTCCTCTGAAGCCAGATGTTTTGTGTTTATCATGGCATTTCTTTTTTTTTTTTAACTATAGGCTCTCCTCTAATATCTGGTAATTAATAATTTTCTAATCATATTGAAGAACAAATCAGATGTTGACTGATAGAAAGAGGAAGGTTTTGCTCTGGGTTAATAACGGTCACATTTCTGTAACTGTTTTCAGATAGTCTATTTAGTGTTAACTGAGAAGAACCTGCTTTTTGGCTTTTTAAAAAATTGGTTAGATAGTAAAGATCTAGATGGTAAACACATTGTGCATTTCTTCAGAGAAGTAGTCATATCTTTGGGGAGGGATTTCTATGATTTTTATGTATACACATTGTGCATTTCTTTGGAGAAGTAGTCATATCTATGGGGAGGGATTTCTACGATTTTTATATATATAGATTTAAGACAGTAATACCTTCATCTTCAACACACTTATTTGTAACAATCATAATACTTGCTTCTTTTTCTTTTTTCTTTCTCTTTTTTTTTTTTTTTTTTTCAGACAGAATCTCACCCTGTCGCCCAGGCTGGCATGCAGTGGTGCGATCTGGGCTCACTGCAAGCCGCGCCTCCTGGGTTCATGCCATTCTCCTGCCTCAGCCTCCCGAGTAGCTGGGACTACAGGCGCCCGCCACTGCGCCCGGCTAATTTTTTGTATTTTTAGCAGAGACGGGGTTTCACCGTGTTAGCCAGGATGGTCTGGATCTCCTGACCTCGTGATCCGCCCGCCTCGGCCTCCCAAAGTGCTGGTATTACAGGTGTGAGCCACCGCGCCTGGCTAATACTTGCTTCTCTTATTGAACCCTCTTCAGAATTCTGCCAAACAGATTGTTTCCTTTTAGTCTGAAGCCCCTTCCAAGAACATTCTACTTGGTGGCCTCTTCCACTGTGTTTTATGGGTATCATTGATATCAGTTATTTAGTGGTGCTTTTCTCTTCCCTTTTGGTTGTATGATTGTGTTTTTGGTAACAATTACATATTCAGAAGAAAGTGAATATAAATGTGTGTCCTTTGTATGTCTCCATTAAATGGAATCCAATTGACACTTGAAACTTAGGATGTTAGACTTTGAAAAAATAAATAATTGAGATATTATTCAATGCTGGTCATTATAACATTGATGCTGATTTCTTGGATTTCTGTCCCCAAACTTCATTATGAAACTGAGTGCAGATATGTATCTATTACTTGTAATATTTCCTTCATATTATGGACAGGAAAATTTCATCTTTTTTAAATCATAATTTTCATAGATTATGTTAACTCTGAGTCTTATATAGGTCCCTGATAATCTATAATCAGCGTGTTATCAGCGAGTATATGTGCCATTATAAACATCACACACACAGATGGCAACCTGAAATGAAAAGCCTTTACAGAGAAGGGAGTGACACCAGGCAAGCACATAGGGAATGAGTTTAACAGCTCAAGTACTAAATAGAAATAATTAGTTTAAGGTGAAGTAAAGAGAATGTAGTTGAAATATTAAGAATCCATTAAAGTACAAGAATACTTCTGCAAGAGGAGACTGTCAGGAGAGAGTCCATGAAGTGTGTAATCTCCAGAGTCATTCCAGGCTGACAGGTGACACCTGTCGACCCAGCGAGTAATTAAAAAGTAATGACATCAATGCTGCCCATTCACCATGAAAGATGAGGCTCCTGAGAAGGCTTACATACCTGAAATGATCCTATATTTATTCAAACTGTCACCTTTCTTCCCCTTTAGAGAATTTCAGGTCTCAATGACTGAGCTATGCCAGATCAGATCAGCTCTTGATTGACAAATGCCTGTGGTGCTGCCTGTGTTTCCATAGATGGAGGAGAAGTGACTCAGCAGGAAGTGCTAGTCCCTGGGTGTAGAAAGAGCTGAGTGAGGTGTTCTACTTTTCCAAAGTGAAATCTGTAAAGTGAGATGTTTCTATTTCTTTTCTTCTTCTTCTTTTTTTAACCTCTTCTCCTCAACTGCTAGCATTGTAGCTATGACTGAAGGAGAATTTGAATGGCAGTTTTCTGGAATCCATTTTAAATGAAATTGTCATCTGACTTTAATGACTCATCTTAAAGTGCAAAAATGGAGTAGTAATTTTGAAATTCTCTTCACCCTAATAGTATATGATTCTGTATCAAAATGGCAGCCCAATGGTCATGAAAACAAACATTATCATCTTGTATTCAAAACAGGTGTGTAAATTAAGAGTGACTCAAATGAGTATGTGAAAAATGGAAGTTTATTAACTATTTTAAAAATCAATGATTTAAAATTGCTTTGAAGCAAGTGCTTAAACAATATTTCAGATCCAGATGGTTGTGATCTAGGGTCCAAACCCAAATTTGCTGACATTGTAAAAGCCTGAGATTTTAGATAGCTCTCGTATAACACATCAGTACTTTGCAGTGGATGTATAGGATAATAAAAAGGGTTGAAATTCCAGGGGTTAGAACCAAAAGAAGGATTTTACAAAATGAAAAAGACAAGACTCTTAAGGAGTACTTGGAAGGAAATGTTGAAAGCTTTACAAACTCTGATAGTAAGTAATTATAAGTAATTCAATTATATATAGCCAGTTTCATGATATGTATTCATAATCTAATAAAAATTAAATGTAAATTTTTTGTAAAGCTAGAATGCCATACACAAAGTGAAAATTATCGTTCTGGAGAACTGAGTGAGAAAATCTTGTGAATCAAGTTTTGTAAATTAAAAGAACATATCTTTATGTAATTAGTGGTGGTGATAGAAAGTAAACCAAAGGCAAATAGTAGGAAAACTCTTGTATGGAGGCTTCTCACAAGTGAAGTCACAATGATGTCAGTGAAGAAAGTGCTAGGGCACTCTGATTGATGATGATGATGATATAACTGGAAAAGAGTGCTATAAATTGATGGGATGTATGTCAGAGTTCTGAGAGGTAGATTGAAAAACGAACGTGGAATTAGAGTCAGAAAACTACTTTTTGGGTCTTAACACCTGTTTCATCACCTTGAGCAAGTTATGTAATTCTTTGAAAATCAAATTCATAAACAACCATAAGACATGGCAAATGATATCCATACTGCTTACCTCACAAAATATGAGTAGAAATTACCTCCACCATAGTTCTACAGGAGATAGATTTTTCTTTTTGGTGTTTTCTTCAGGCCATGGCAAGTGTTCCTAAGTATGGACCCAATAAATTGATATTTTAAAAGTACTGGGTACAGGTAATCAGTAACCACAGATGCATATGTATGTGGTAGGTCTTTGTTTGCACTGGCAAGACTACCTTTTTTATAACCTTGCTCAACAAACTAATGATGAATGCTTGAGATGATGAATACCCCGATTACGCTAATTTGATCATTCCCCATTGTATGCTTATATCAAAATATCAGATGTATCCTGTAAATGTGTTCAACTGTTACACATCCTTAAAAATTAGAAAGTAAAAATTTAAAAAGTAAATAAAATCTTGCTCAAGCTTTTAATTATTTTCTGTGGGGTATTGCCCAACTTAATCTTGTACCTAGATTTCCATATATTTCTGCATGTGCATCAGGGAACTGTGATAACATTTCCTAATACTGGAGTGTAGGTTTACAAGCTCAATAGTGCACACCAGTTGAAAAAATTCATGTGTGCCCCATTCAATTACATGATCAATGAATATAACAAATAGAAAACACATTATTGGAAACAAGTGATCATTGGAACCTTCATTTTTGCAGATTTTCTTCTCTTCCTCATACTTATTTGGGTAAGATAGGACACTCTGTTTGCATAACAGATATGAAATAATTTTGTCCTCATGGTCATTAGTGTGACACTTGCCATATACACTAAATTCCTTTTGAGTCAGATTCATTACTGAGCAGCAGTGGCTGGTATCCTTCATGAGCTACAGAAGGCGACAGATGCTTCCTCAGTGGCGGTTTGATCTACTTCAGGGGAAGGTCAGTCCTCCTGCAAAGACACACACACACACACACACACCCCTCTGCAAAGAGACACACACATACACTCACACACACAAACACACATATACTCGAGCACACACCCCTCTGATCTAAACTGATCTTGGATAAAATGCATAGGGAAATACATTTCCAACTTCTTAGTTTCATGGATAATGCCAGAAGCCAGAAAAGTGTTTTTCCTTTTTCTAGGGTGCTGAGTTAAATCAAGTCTAAAATGGGAGGAAAATATAAACAATAATCAGTAGACTACCCATCTGGAGAGAAAATAATTTGAGGCATTATAAATCATACAAACAGATATTAAACCTATTCTTCATTTAAAACATTTTTTCACTGCTCATATGGTTAGAATTACCACCAACTGGACAAAATATTTTCTATCCTAGTTATTTTGGAATTGTATCTATAAGAAGCATAAGAATCATAGACAATGTTTCATGTTAACATTCTGCTATGAGTTTATCAAACATATTACCAAAAATAAGGAAGGAACATGAAATATGGTTAAAGAAGAGTCAGTATTCTGAACTTTCTTCCTTCAAATCATCTTTAGTTCCCTGGAGACACTTTTAATCGCCAAAGGATATTAATAATATTGCAGGCTGGAACTTCTAAGCAGTAAAGCCTGAAATAAATGGCAAAAATCTGGCTTGCATTCTCATCGTTGCCTGTGCTACCATTTATCACACCTCTATGGAGGCCCAACAGTTTATCTTCTCTTGATGGTATCTATAAATATAAAGATGTCAATAGACTTTTAGGGAGCATATTTATGAGAGAATATAAACTGTTTGCAAAAACATCCTATATGTATTAGTTTAATTGTACATTTTCTTTTCTCCAGAGTGACTTTATCCCACAGGGAAGACACCCATGCCTTCAGATTCATTTATACTAATGGTCACGAATGAGGTGTGGGGGGCAGGGGAATGGGGTATGGTCAGTAGAGAGTGGTGAGGAGCCAGGATACAAAAGGTGGCCCTAGATTTCAGTCTTCAGGTTATATACACTCGTGCTCATTAGAAGAGCTAAATAGAATTTTACCTTGCCTTTGCAAGTCAGCTGCTCATCTCTGAGGTCTAGAAAACTTCTTGAACCTGGGTTCATTATTCCTCATGTCAATATCTAGGAGAAAATTCCATGTTGATAATTTCTGTCAGAATCAAGTAAAGTTACTTAACACATTTTTAGACAGGTAAACTCTGACATCATAAATAATGTTTTGACTAGCTCCCTAAAATTTTGCAATTTGACTTTGATAAGTGCCTGAAGTATATTTTTGCAAATATAACGCTTCTTTTGATCAAGAATTTATAGAAAAACAATAAAGATATTTTTGATTTTCTCCTGGATATTGATTTTCACAAGTCTATTAGATGTTGATGAAATTTCTATGAACTTGTATTGGCAAATGATGTGTCAGCTAATATCAAGAGATGAGCAAATTCACAGACTTTGGGACTGAATCTTGAAAGAGAAATGGCTCATAAAATTTTAGAATTGAAACGAGCTTAGAGACAATTGGACTCAACCCCTTGTTTATATAGATGATGAAACTGTGGACATGGTCATCTGAGCACAGTCAGTGAACAGAACCCTGGTTACAAGACTTTCAATCAAACATATCCTCTCCGTGGTGGTATGGGAATGCAAAAACTGATGGTCATTGATTCTTAAACTGTGGTCTTTAGACCAACAGCATCAGCATTGCCTGGAAATTTGTTAGAAAGGCAAATTTGTAGGCTCCATACCAGACCTCCTGAATCAGAAACTCTGGGTTTGGGGTCATGTAATTTGTTTTTTAACAGGTGATTCTGATGCACACTAAAATTTGAGAACCACTATGACAGGACATTTTTAGTTCAAGAAAGGATATTTTAATTTTCTGTATTCACATTTACAATGCATTAAAAGTAAAAAAGGTAATTGAAATGAAAAAATATTCTGATGATCTTATTTAGGGATTTATAATTCTGTTGATCAGATTTTTTTCATAAAAGCCATGATATGCTAATTTGAGTCACAATTATTTGCTAAAATAGCACCTTTAAGGGAACATAAAATTTAGTAGACTGCAGCAGAACAAGACATTAGTCTTTTAAAAAAAACTTATTTTCTGATGGAGACTTACTCCTCAACTAAAGGATGTGGTTTATTTTATTGCGGTTGTATTACTTTGGTATCTTTTGCTTCCCTAAGAAGTCTACGTTTTGCTATATCCTACGTTTACCAGCCGGGCAAAGGTGCAATAACCAACTACAACATGTCATTTTCTGTTTTTGTCAACTAAAAGAGCAAATACATACAAACACTCGATGTCCATAATATTAAATAACTTTAAATTTCATCATATTATGCCAAAAAATTGGAAAATATGGTACTATGTACAAATTTTTGAGATTTATTCATATTGTACATGTAGAGTTAATTTTTTGTTTTTTACTGTTGCATAGTATTCCAGGGTGTGAATATATTATAATTTACTTATCTATTCTTCTATTGATAGGCACTTTGGTTATTTCTAGATTTTTCTCTTACAGATTGTGTTGCATTGAACATTCTTCTCTATGTCTCCTGGAATATATACATGCAATTTTATTTTGGATATATATCTAAAACTGGAATGACTGAGTCATAGAATACGTGAATATTGAATTTTACAAAGAAGATCAAACTACTTTCCAAATAATTTGTATTAATTTATATTCCAATAGTTATATAAAATAAACACTGTTAAACCACATCTTTTTTTGAAACTTATTATTGTACATATTTTTCAATACTATTTTAATGGGTATCACATTGTGGCTTCTATTTGCATTTCCCTGACTTCTATTAAGGTTGTTTCTGTTTCTATATTTGTTGAGCATGTGATTTTTCTTCTTCAAAATAGATGATAATGCATTTTACCTATTTTCAAAGACTTTTTGTAGGCCTTCTATATTCTTTTTCTTTCAAATAAGCATGATTTATTTATTTTCTCTGTGGCATGGAACTATCATAATTTAAAATTTTAATTGGAGTCAAATATCCTTTATTTCTTTAAAAGGAAATATTGTAAATTCCTATTCTGAATTTCTCAATTTTGCCGTTAAAAGTTTTTTTTTTTTTTTCTATAATGGAATGTGGTGTTTTTTTTACCCTCTGCAAAAGCTTTTGCTACATATTCACATGGACTTGTCACTAATAAATTTAATATAAACAGAAGGTGAGCACAACTTTTGGGTGAGTTGTTTTAATATTCCTAAGTTTCGTTTTCTCCATATGTAAAATTCAGGTCAGTAAAGGTGAAAATGAGTCAATTATAGTAAAATAGGTGGCTGTGGACTAAATGCCTGTGTTCACTAAAAATTCATCTATTGGGGACAGTTGCGCTAGCTCATGCCTGTAATCCCAACACTTTGGGAGGCCGAGGCAGGCGGATCACTTGAGGTCAGGAGTTCAAGACCAGCCTGGCCAACATGGTGAAACTCTGTCTCTACTAAAAAATACAAAAATCAGCCAGGCATGGTAGCAGGCACCTGTAATCCAAGCTACTTGGGAGGCTGAGGCAGGAGAATTGCTTAACTCCAGGAGGCAGAAGTTGCAGTGAGCCGAGATCGTGCCATTGCACTCCAGCCTGGGTAACACAGTGAGACTGTCTCAAAATAAATAAATAAATAAATGATTCATATATTGATGCCTAGTTTACAATGTGATAGTATTTGGGGGTAGGTCCTTTGAGAAGTAATTAGGTAATGAGGGCAGAGCCCTCATGAACAGAATTTGTGTCTTTATAAGAAGAGATAGGAGAGAGATGATATTTCTCTTTGTACCATGTGAAAATAAAGCAAAGAAAATGGCCATCTACAAACCAGGAAGAGAACCCGCACTAGGAACTGAATCAGATGACACTTCAATCATGAATTTCCTGGCCTCCAGAACTGTGAAAATTAAGTGTTTGTTAAGTCACCCAGTCCATAGTAGTTATTATAGCAGTGCAAACTGACTTAGACATAGGCTTAGTATAGTGAGGGCAAAATAAAGGATAGTCATTATTTTAACGTGAGTGAAATTAAATTTCATTTTTAAATTTGGATTATGAATTTAATCTTAAATTTAGTTCTTAGTTGTTGTAAAGTTATTAATGTTAAGGTATAAGTATGTAAACGTTCTCAATGAAAAAGTATATCATCAGGTGGATAAAAACCTAGAAAAAATTTCAAAGAAATTAAAAATCAGAACATGGAGAGGAGGTGGGAGGCAACACATTTTTTATCCCCACAGTGCTGTTACACACAACGTAACTGTCCTTTAAACAGATTGGAAAAGAACAGACAGTAACTCAGAAACAGGATGAAGCTTCAGTCTTGGCTCTTTATCTTTCAATGTCTCTAAAAATGTGCTGACCATAAAGTACCTTTTTTTGGAATAGGCAAAGGAAAATACATCCAATTTGAATTTTTAGTCCGCTCTGGGACAGCAGTTCGTGGAGAGGTACACAGTTGTTGTGGGAATAGACCCAGTTGTTCCCATTCCAATCATAATTCTTGGGTCCATTAGATGGAAGAGAGAACCAGATTTGATTATTTGGGGTTTGCTTGTTCATCCTGTAGGCTCCTCTATCTCCACACAGTTTAGTTACTAAAATACTACTACCAAACTTAGACATCTTAAATCTCAACTGTGTACGATTTGTTTGTAAGCTTTCAAAAAACAAATAGCCAATCTGCCAACACATTTGTCATCTCTGCCAGTCGTTTATAGGTGGCCTTACCTAGAGAGCTTTGGCCACACCAAGTTAACATTTTCATCAAATTCATCAAATGGACTCTTGCTTTTTTTTCCTTTTATTTTTAGTTGACATGTAATAACTGTACATATTTTGGGGATAGAGAGTAACATTTCAATACATGTGTCCAATGTGTGATAATCAAAGCAGGTTAATTAGCATATCTATCACCTCAAATATATATAATTTCTTATTGTTGTGAACATTCCAATTCCTTTCTTCTAGCATTTGAAAATATATTATAAATTATGGTTAACCATATTCAACCTACAGTGCTGCAGGACATCATAACTCATTCCTTCTATCTAGCTGTAATTTTATATCTATTAATCAACCTCATCTCATCCTCTGCTCCCCACCACCCTTCCCTGCTCCTAATACCCACAATCCCATGCTCTATTTCCATAGGTTATTTTTTACATTCCCACATATGAGTGAGAAAATGCAGTATTTATGTTTCTGTTTCTGACTTATTTCTTATAACGTAATGTCCTCCAGGCTCATCCATGTTGCTTTGAATTACAGTAGTTTATTCTTTTTTATGGCTAATATTTCATTGTAAATGTATAGGTTATTTTCTTTATCTGTTCATCTTTTGATGAATATTTTGGTTGATCCTATAGCATAGCTATTGTGACCAGTAGTGTAATAAACATGGGGGTGCAGATATCCCTTTGATATACTAATTTCATTTCCTTTGAGTAAATATCCCGTAGTGGGGTTGCTGGATTGTATGGTTCTGGGGAAAAGAAAGAAAGATCAGACTGTTACTGTGTCTATATAGAAAGAAGTAGACATAAGAGACTCCATTTTGTTCTGTATTTGAGATGCTGTTAATCTGTGACCCTACCCCCAACCTTGTCCTTACAAAAGACATGTGCTGTGGTGACTCAAGGTTTAAAGGGTTTTGGGCTGTGCAGGGTGTGCTTTGTTAAACAAGTGCCTGAAGGCAGCTTGCTGGTTAAAAGTCATCACCATTCTCTTAATCTCAAGTACCCAGGGACACGTACACTGCCAAAGGTCGCAGGGACCTCTGCCAAAGGTCACAGGGACCTCTGCCTAGGAAAGCTAGGTATTGTCCAAGGTTTCTCCCCATGTGATAGTCTAAAATATGGCCTCGTGGGATGGGAAAGACCTGATTGTCCCCCAACCTGACACCTGTGAAGGGTCTGTGCTGAGGAGGACCAGTACAAGAGGAAAGAAGGCCTCTTGGCGGTTGTTGGCGGTTGAGATAGAGAAAAGCATCTGTCTCCTGCCCGTCCCTGGGCAATGGAACATCTCAGTGTAAAACACGATTGTATGTTCTATTTACTGAGAAAGGAGAAAACTGCCTTAGGGCGAAAGGTGGGACTTACTAGCAATGCTGCTCTTTATGCACTAAAAAGGTTTATGAAGATGCTTGCATATGCATATCAAGGCACAGCACTTTTCCTTAAACTTATTCATGTCACAGAGATCTTTATTCATATGTCTTACTGCTGACCTTCTCCCTACGATGATCCTATTATCCTGTCACTTCCCTTTTTTCTAAGATGGTAAAGATAATTATCAATAAATACTAAGGGAACTTAGAGACCGGTGCCGGCGTGGGTCCTCGGTATGCTGAGCGCCGGTCCCCTGGGCCCACTTTTTCTTTCTCTATACTTTGTCTCTGTGTCTCATTTCTTTTCTCAAGTCTCTCGTTCCACCTAATGAGAAACGCCCACAGGTGTGGAGGGGCAGGCCACCCCTTCATATGGTAGTTCCATTTTTAGTATTTTGAGAAACTGTCACCTCTTTTCCATAGTGTCTATAATAATTTATATTCCTATCAAAACTGTCTAAACATTACCTTTTCTATGCATCCTTCTCAGCATTTATTTTTTGTCTTTTTGCTAATAGCCATTTGTATTTGTCAGAGTTCTCTAGAGACAGAACTAGTGGTTAGTGGAATATATATATATATATATATATATATATATATATTTATATATATAGATTTATATGTGTGTATATATTCCCACTATATGTGTATATTCCACTATATATATATATTCCACTATATATATATTCCATATATATATATGGGAGTTTATTAAGTATTAACTCACACAATCACAAAGTCTCACAATAGGCCATCTGAAGGCTGAGGAGCAAGGAAAGCCAGTCCATGTTCCAAAGCTGAAGAACTTAGAGTCAAATGTTTGAGGGCAGGAAGCATCCAGCATGGTAGAAAGATATAGGCTAGGAGGCTAGGCCAGTCTCACTTTTCACATTTTTCTGCCTGCTTACTAGGCCAGTCTTGCTTTTCACATTTTTTTGCCTGCTTATATTCTAGCTGAGCTGGCTGCTGATTAGATTGTGCCCACCCAGATTAAAGGTGGTCTGCCTTTCCCAGCCCACTGACTCAAATGTTAATCTCCTTTGGCCACGCCCACAATTAATACTTTGTATCCTTCAATCCAATCAAAGTGACATACAGTATTAACCATCACGCCGTTCTAACTGGGGTGAGATGATATTGCATTGAGATTTTGATTTGCATTTCCCTGACTATCAGTGATATTGAATATTTTTTCATTTATTTGTTGGACATTTGTATATCTTCTTTTGAAAAGTTCCTATTTAGATCCCGTGACCAGTTTTTAATGGGACTATTCGTTTTTTTGTTGTTGTTGAGTTCAGTTCCTTGTATATTCTGGATATTTGCAAATATTTTATCCCATTCTACAGGTTGTCTCTTTACTCTGATAGTAGTTTCCTTTGATGTGTAGAAGCTTTTTAGCTTGATATAATCTCATTTGTAATTTTTGCTTTTGTTGCTTATGCTTCTAAAGTCTTAACCATAAAATATTTTGTGCTATGTGTTATAATGTTTCCTTTTTCACTGGTAATTTTATTTATTTTGATATTCTCTCTTTTTTTTTCCTGGTTAGCCTAACTAGTGGTTCATTGATATTGTTTATCTTTTCAAAAAACAACTTACCATTTTGTTGATTCTTTGTATTTTTAAAGACTATATTATTTACTTCTTCTCTGATACTTAATATGTTTTTCCTTATATTAATTTTGGGTTTGATTTGTTCTTGCTCTTCTAGTTTCTTGAGGTGCATTTTTACATTGCTTATTATAAATCTTTCGACTTTTTTCCAGGTAGGTGCTTATTGCCGTAAGTGTCCCTTTTAGCACTGCTTTTGCAGTATCCCATAGGTTTTGGTATGTTGTTTACATTTCCATTCGTTTTGAGAAATTTTTGGGATATCCTTCTGTGTTAGGCCATTCTTACATTGCTATAAATACCCAAGGATGGGTAATTTATGAAAGAAATAAGTTTAATTGGCTCACAGTTCTGCAGGCTGTAAAGGAAGCAGGGTGATGGTATCCCTTTGGTTTCTGGTGAGACCTCAGGGAACACTTATTCATGGTGGAAGGCAAAGCAGAAGCAGCATGTCATATGACGAGAGCAGGAGTAAGAGAGAGAAGGTGGATGTCACAGAGTCTTTTAAACAACCACTTCCTGTGTGAACAAAGTGAGAACTGACTTATTACCAAGGGGATAGTGCTAAACCATTCTTGAGGGATCTGTTCCCATTATCCAATCCCCTCCCGCCAGGCCCCATTTTCAACATTGGGAATAACATTTCAATATGAGATTTGAAGGGGACAAATATCCAAGCCACATTACCTACTTAATTTCTTTATTGACTCAGTGGCCATTTTGAACATGTCCTTTTATTTCCATTTGTTTGCATTATTTCTTTTTTTATTTTTATACTTTAAGTTCTGGAATACATGTGCAGAATGTACAGGTTTGTTACATAGGTATATACATGCCATGGTGGTTTGCTGCAACCATCACTGGTCATCTACATTAGTTATTTGTCCTAATGCTATCCCTCCCCTAGCCCCATACCCCCTGACGGATCCCAGTGTGTGATGTTCTCCTCCCTGTGTGCATGTGTTCTCATTGTTCAGCTCCCACTTATGAATGAGAACATGCAGTGTTTAGTTTTCTGTTCCTGTGTTACTTGACTGAGAATGATGGTTTCCAGCTTCATTGATGTCCCTGCAAAGGATGTGAACTCACCCTTTTTATGGCTACATAGTATTCCGTGGTGTATATGTGCCACATTTACTTTATCCAGTCTATCATTGATGGGCATTTGGGTTGGTTCCAAGTCTTTGCTATTGTGAATGATGCTGTAATAAACATACGTGTGCATGTGTCTTTATGGTAGAATGATTTACAATTCTTTGGGTATGTACCCAGTAATGAGATTGCTGGGACAAATGGTATTTCTGGTTCTAGATCCCTGAGGAATCACCACACTGTCTTCCACATGGTTGAACTAGTTTACACTCCCACCAACAGTATAATAGCATTCCGGTTTCTCCACATCCTCTCCAGCATCTGTTGTTTCCTGACATTTTAATGATCACCATTCTGACGTGAGATGGTATCTCATTGTGGTTTTGATTTGCATTTCTCTAATGACCAGTGATGATGAGCTTTTTTTCATATATTGTTGGCCGCATAAATGTCTTCTTTTGAGAAGTGTCTGTTCATATATTTCACCCACTTTTTGATGGGGTTGTTTATTTTTTTCTTGTAAATTTGTTTAAGTTCCTTCTATATTCTGGATATTAGCCCTTTGTTAGATGGATAGATTTGCAAAAATTTTCTCCCATTCTGTAGGTTGCCTGTTCATTCTGCTGATAGTTTCTTTTTCTGTGCAGAAGCTCTTTAGTTTAATTAGATCCCATTTGTGAGTTTTGGCTTTTGTTGCCATTGCTTTTGGTGTTTTAGTCATGAAGTCTTTGTCCATGCCTATGTCCTGAATGGTATTGCCTAGGTTTTCTTCTAGGATTTTTATGGATTTAGGTCTTATATTTAAGTCTTTAATCCATCTTGAGTTAATTTTTGTATAAGGTATAAGGAAGGGTTCATTTCAGTTTTCTGCAAATGGCTAGCCAGTTTTCCCAACACCATTTATTAAATAGGGAATCCTTTCCTCATTGCTTGTTTTTGTCAGCTTTGTCTTCCAGTTTTGTGCTTGAAACCCAGGGCCCTGTTGGCATAGGCACCCAAGGGAATCTCCTGGTCTGCCAGTTGTGAAGACTGGGGGAAAAGTATAGTATCTGGGCTGGAGTGCACTGTTCCTCATGGCGCAATCCCTCATGGCTTTCCTTGGCTGGTGAGGGAGTTCTTTGACCCCTTTCGCTTCCTGGGTGAGGCAATGCTCCACCCTACTTTGGCTCGCCCTCCATGAGCCGCACCCACTGTCTAACCAGTCCCAGTGAGATGAGCTGGGTACCTCAGCTGGAAATGCAGAAGTCATCCACCTTCTATTTTGATCTCACTGGGAGCTGCAGACCAGAACTGTTCCTGTTTGTCCATCTTGCCAGCCACCTCCACATTATTTTCAAAGTTCTAATTAATTTTTAGTTTTATTCAATTGTGTTATGATAAGATACCTGGTATAATTTTGGCTTTAAAAATTTGTTGACACTTGTTTTGTGACCTAATACATTTCTATACTGGAGAATATTCTATGTGATGTTGAGAAGAATGTGTATTCTGCACCTGTTGGATGAAGTGTTACATAAGTGTCTGTTAGGTCCACTTACTCTATAGTGCAGATTAAGTCTGATGTTTCTGTGTTAATCTTATGTGAAGATGATCTATCTAATGCTGAATGTGAGATGTTGATGCCTCCAACTGTTATTGTATTGGGATGTATCTCTCTTTGTAGATCAAATAATGTTTGCTTCACAGGGTGCTCAAGTGTTGGTTACGTATATATTTACAATTCTTATGTCTTTTTGCTTACTTGATCCCTTTATCATTACATAATAACTTTCTTTGTCTTTTTCTGTGTTCTTTGACTTAAAGTCTCTTTTGCCTGATACAAGTATACCCACCTCTGCATGCTTTTGTTTTCCATTTGTATAAATTTTTTTATTGCTTCTCTTTCAGTCTGTGTGTCTACAAGTGAAGAGTGTTTCTTGCAGGCAGCATATAATTTTTAAAAAATTTTTTCGGCTGGGTGCAGTGGCTCACGCCTGTTATCCCAGCACTTTGGGAGGCTGAGGTGGGCAGATCACGAGGTCAGGAGATAGAGACTATCCTGGCTAACACGGTGAAACCCCGTCTCTACTAAAAATACAAAAAATTAGCCGGGTATGGTGGCAGGCGCCTGTAGTCCCAGCCACTTGGGAGGCTGAGGCAGGAGAATGGCATGAACCTGGGAGGCGGAGCTTGCAGTGAGCAGAGATTGAACCACTGCACTCCAACCTGGGCAACAGAGTGAGACTCTGTCTCAAAAAAAAAAGAAAAAAATTCAGTCAGTTCTATATCTTTTAATTGGGAACTGAAACCATTTACATTTGAGGATTCTGTTGATAGGTGAGAACTTATTTCTGTCATTTGTTGTTTTCTGATTGTTTTACCTACACCTTCTTCCTCTTTATGATTTTGTGGTTTTCTATAGTGGTAACATTTGAATCCCTTCTTTTTCTTCTTTGTGTATCTGATCTGCCAGTGAGTTTTAAACTTCCATATGTTTGCATGATGGTAGCTGTTGTGCTTTTGCTTCTATATGTAAAACTCCCTTAAGTTTTTCTTGTAGGGTCCCCTAATGGTGATGAATTCCCTCAGATTTTGCTTGTCTGAGAAATAATGAAAAACTTTATTTCTCTATAATCTCTGAAGGATAACTTTACTAGGCATAGTATTCTTGTTTGGCAACTTTTTCCTTCAGCACTTTGATTATGTCATTCTCTCCTGGCATGTAGGGTTTCTGGTCATAAATTTTCTGTTGGTTTGATGAGGATTTCCTTAGATCTGACTTGATACTTTTCTCTTGCTGTTTTGAATTCTCTGTCTTTAACTTCGATGTTTTGACTATAATGTGCCTAAGAAAATACGTTTTTGGATGGAAATTTTGGGAGTTTTGACCTCCTGTAGCCAGATGTTTATATCTCTCACAAAACTTGGGAATTTTCAGCTATGATTTCATTAAGTAAGGAAACATGGAGTGTCATGTTTCCTTACTTTTTCATGTGTCCTTAGGTTGATATCTGCATAATTGGTGTATCATTTGCATCCTCCAATTTTATGGAAGGGCTTTTGTTGGGAAAGACTTTCTCTTGTAGATGTATCTATAGAGTTGATTGGGTAAGGTGCTTTGGGTTTGATACTGGGTGGGCACAGTAGTGTAGTCTCCATATGATTTCTTTGGCATATTAGCACTGTCTGAGTTCCTCAGTGTCTTTCCCCATCTCTTCTTCTTCTGGTACTACCAAAATTTGAATATTTGCTTACTTTATAGTGTCCTATATATCATGGTGACTTTTAAAATTCTTTTTTTTTTTTTTGTCTGATTGGGTTATTTCAAAAGATTTGTCTTCAAGCCCAAAAATTCTTCTGCCTGATCTAATCTATTGTTGAAGCTATTGGTTGTATTTTTTACTTCATTCCTTGTCTTTTTAGTTCTAGGATTTCTGTTTGGCTCTTTTTTTAATGATATGTATCTCTTGGTTCAATTTTATGCCGATTTTTGTGTTGCCTGTGTTCTTTTGTATCTTGCTGAGTTTCCTTAAGATCATGTTTAGAATTCCTTTTCAGGCATTTTGTAATTTTATTTTTTTTGGCATCCATTACTTGAGAATTATTGTGTTCCTTTGGACATATCATGTTTCTCCGCTTTTTCATGTTTCTTTGGTCTTTAGGTTGATATCTATGTATTTGGTGTATCAGTTGCTTCTTACACTTCTATGTATTTACTTTTGTTGAAAAATACTTTCTTGTGGATGTAGCTGTAGAATTGGTTGGGTAGGGTGCTTTGGCTTTGATTCTGGGTGAGAAACAGTCAGGTAGTCTCTATATTATTTCTTTGACTGTAATCAACATTAGCAGTGCCTGCAAGTTTCTCAGTGGCTTAGGCTGTGGTTATTAGCGGAGGCTCTGGCAAAGGTTTGCTGGGGATAGGGACACCTGGAGGACTTGTTCTTGGCCCTCTGAGTGGCATGCATGGGCACTGGTGATGGTGGCAGTAGACATGCCAGTCTTCAGACCCATCGGCAGCATATGCAGGCACTGCCAGTAGTGGTATGGGGCCTCAGTGGGCTAGTTCTCAGGCCCCCAGGGAGACTTGTGAGTGCTGGCAATGGCATATGGAGCAGGCCAATCCTCAGGCTGCTAGATGGTGCATATGGGCACTGGCAGCTGCTGGCAAGGCTGGCTAATCTCCAGGCTCCTGGAGAGGTTTTGTGTATGCCAGTGTCAGCAGTAGGCATGGAGGATCTACCTTTTGGCTCCTTGGATGGTACACATAGGCTGGTCCTCAGGGCTTTTGAAGTCATACAGAGGTGCATGGCAGCCCCATTGCTAGAGAGGGCAGGTTTGCTGTCAGTGGCAGTGGCCGCAGGCAGGAGGCTTCAAGGCTCTAAGGAGTGCATACTTTGGGGCCCTTTGCTTTGTGGCCACTCTGCCTGGCTTGCTGGACTCCTCTTCCCTGAGGTATAGGACACTGAGTGGTCTAGAGTGCTGGGGATCCAGCCACACTGCTGGATCCAGCTGGCATCACAACACTGAAGCCCTCCAGGTGAATGTAGGGGAATGTCAGCAGGGCTTCAGGTATGTGGAGATACAGGGACTGTTGGATCCCAGGGCAGGATGTAGTATGGTAGGGACTAATCTCTGAAAATCACACAACGTGGAAGTAGCTTGGGTTTTAGGGGATGAGATGGACCAAGCATGAATTTCTTCTCTGGAACAATGCAGTCACCTGGACTCCAGGCATCTCCCTATGCTAGGCTCAGGGCCTGGGAGAGCTAAGGGACTCTTCTGTGGCTAGGATTGCAAGTGTCCATGTTATGATAGTATACCATAGGGATTGCTTGGTTGCCTTTTCCCCAAGATGGGAAGTCCCTCCTCTCTCTGAGCCATTTCTGGCTGGGATGGCTGCTTCACTTCTCTCTCTTGTGCCTCACAGTGATCTGTCACTTGTTATATTCCAGTATTCTCTTTTAGATGCTATATTTGATGTGTGGCTATATACTCAGTGTTTTGGTCCTTCTTTGTAAAAGAAGTGAGTGCCGGCTGCTTGTGGTGAGCCATCTTGATGGCTTCAGCTCTGCTTTTGGAACATTCAAGATTTGATTGAGGCAGTGGAGTTCCATTGTCCTGGTTCAACATTCAGACTGTGGGGATTGCAGAGCTGGGTGTCCTCCAGTGGCCTCAGAGCCCCAGTTCAGACTTGGGTTTGGCTTGGAGTCACTGCCCAGCATGGTTGAGTGTCCTCTATTTTCATTTTTTTATCCTAGTCTTTTGTTAGTTATATTTGTTGAACATATTAAAGCATAAAGTTTGATTTCACCCATCCTTTAAATTACTTTTGCATACACAAAATATTTTAACTTTAATATGGAAAAAATAAACAATTTTTCCTTTTAGAATTATTGCTTTTAGATGTCCCACTTAAACTGTTATTTCCTACTTTAAATTCAGAAAGAAATTCCACTATATATTTTAATGAAAGTTTAAGTGTTTCTTTTATTTTACTTTTAATTTCATATTCCTTCTGGATTCGATTTTGTGCATGATGTGAGGTATGGATCCAAGTTCCTCTTTTTCCAAGTGGATAACCATTTTTACAAGCTTCACTTATTGAATATTTTCTACATTCTCCACTGATCTGTCATGCCAGCTATATCAAATGTCAAATTTACCATAATCTTCATAAGTCTTAATAGATATTAGGGCAAATTCCTCCTCTTCCTCCACCTTCTTGTTCTTCTTATTAGTCTTGTTTTGTTCTTCTTCTTCTTCCTCCTCCTCCTCCCATTTATCTACCTCCTTCTCCTCTTGCTTTTTTTCACCTTCTTCATTCTTCTTTAGTAGTGTCTTGCTATTACTGGGCCTTTATTTTTTTCATATAGCTGATGGAATTGTCTTCCTCATTTCTAAGAAATAAAAACAAAACAACTCATGAGCTTTTTAACAGAATTACTTTGACACTGTAGATCAAATTAGAAAAAGAAAAGATATCTTTAAAAGACTTCCCATTCTTTTAAGATACTTCCCATTCATAAACATATGATAGCCCTCCATTCATTTAATGTTCTTTGACTTCTTTCTAGAAAATTTTAATAGTTTTATGCATACTGGTCTTGCACATGTTTGTTAGATTTAATCTTAAGTATTTTGCAACTTTGTTGCTATTGTAAATGGTGCTTTTAAAAATAATACTTTTGAATTGTTGCTGATTTATAAAAATGTAACATCCAGTCATATTGATAAAATATCATAATTTTTAATATATTCTTTTACATTATCCACAAAGGTAATTATATCTTTATAAAAGATGAGAATTTTATTTCTCTCTTTTAAATTCTCACTATGTTTAAAGATTTTTATTGTTTGATTTCACTAGCTAAGACTTCAAGAAAAATATTAAGCAGATGTGGCAATAGTGGACATCCTCATTTTGTTCATAATATTTAAACATTTTAAAACTCAAAAAAAACAGAAAACTGTGAAATTGTTTATCTTATCTCTTACTTTAAAATTTCTTTTATTTGATATTTTGAACAAATTTAACATATAAGTTAAAGAATGTAATAAAGTCTTATATATGTATATAATTATATATGTATGTTATATATAGTCCTGTGTGTGTGTAAATACATACATAAATGTTTAAAATTTTTATTCTTAAAATTTTTTTTTGCCAAACTACTTGACAGTATGTTTCACATAGTGAAACTATTTCACTCTTAAATCTTTGGCAGGCTACTCCTAAGAAAAGGGGATTCTCTTAAATGACAAAAATAAAATTGTCAATTTGAGGAAATTAAATATTGATATACTATTAGTATCTGATATATATTCCATATTCACATTTTCCTTGTTATTATACTATACTTTATAATTTTTTTTCTTGATCTAAAGTCTGCTCCAGAGTTACACAAAGCATGTTTTCTTCATCTCTGTTTAGTCTCCTAAAGCCTGGAACACTACCTCTACCTTTCTTTTTCTTTAATGACATGGATGTTTTTCAAGTTTATAGCTTTAGTTTCTGTTTTGTTTTTATAACATATTTTAATTTGTGTTATCTAATACTCCCATGATAAGAGTATGCTTCCCCCTTCATAAAGAAAATGTAAACTGTGGGATGGGTGTTTGGAGATTTTTTAAATGACCCTGTTGCCTCACAAACTTTCACATAACTATTTAACTTTCATTCATGATCCTTTTCTGAATCAGTTGTTATAATGATGACTGCAAAATGATGATTAAAAAAGAAAACTCTGTTCTATATACTGCTGTAAAGTGGAACTTTTCCTTTTCTCACTGCACTTTGCTTATATATGATCAGTATATATGTCAATATACTGTTGCGTTCCTTTGGAGGAGAAAAGGAGCTCCGATTTTTAGAATTTTCAGCATTTTTGCTCTGGTTTCTCCCTATCTTTGTGGTTTTATCTACCTCTGGTCTTTGATGATGGTGATGTACAGATGGGGTTTTGGTATGGATGTCCTTTCTGTTGGTTAATTTTCCTTCTAACAGTCAGGACCCTCAGCTGCAGGTCTGTTGGAGCTTGCTGGGGGTCTGCTCCAGACCCTGTTTGCCTGAGTATCACCAGTGGAGGCTGCAGAACTGCAAATATTGCAGAACGGCAGATGTTGCTGCCTCATCATTGCTCTGGAAGCTTCATCTCAGAAGGGCAGCAGCCATGTGAGGTGTCAGTCGGCCCCTACTGGGAGGTGCCCCTACCAGTTAGGCTACTCGGGGGTCAGGGGCCCACTTGAGGAGGCAGTCTGTCTGTTCTCAGATCTCAAACTCCATGCTGGGAGAACCACTACTCTCCTCAAAGCTGTCAGACAGGGACGTTTAAGTCTACAGAGGTTTCTGCTGCCTTTTGTTCAGCTATGCCCTGTCCCCAGAGGTGGAGTCTACAGAGGCAGGCAGGCCTCCTTGAGGTGGGGTGGGCTCCACCCAGTTCCAGATTCCTGGCTTTGTTTACCTACTCAAGCCACAGCAATGGTGGGTGCCCCACCCCCCGCCTCACTGCCACCTTGCAGTTGGATCTCCGACTGCTGTGCTAGCAGTGAGCAAGGCTCCATGGGCCTGGGACCCTCCAAGCCAGGCACGGGATATAATCTCCTGGTGTGCCATTTGCTGAGACCGTTGGAAAAGTGCAGTATTAGGGTGGGAGTGACCCGATTTTCCAGGTGCTGTCTGTCTGTCACGGCTTCCCTTGGCTAGGAAAGGGAATTCCCTGACCCCTTGCACTTCCCGGATTAGGCAATGCCTCGCCACTGTCTTGCACCCACTGTCTGACAAGCCCCAGTGAGATGAAATCGGTACATCAGTTGGAAATGCAGAGATCACCCTCTTCTGTGTCGCTCACGCTGGGAGCTGTAGACTGGAGCTGTTCCTATTCGGCCATCTTGGAACCTCTCCCTAGATGAAAAAAATTTAAGAACTTGACAGCACATTCTGTTGGCAAATATGTGTGGGAAAAAAAGCCTCATACAACGCTCGTGGGAATGTAAAATGGTTCCACTGCTATGGAGAAGAAATAGGCAAAATTGAAAAAGTCCTAAATGTACATTTATCTTTTGACTTCACTTTTAGGGATTTACATTTAAGTTATAGCTTCAACAATATGAAAATACATAAATAAAGACTACACCGTGTAGTATTATTTGTACTTGTAAAATATTAGATAGAAACAAACTAAATGCCCACACATTTGGTACTTCTACAAGATAGGCTATTATGAAGCTATAAAAAAGAGTGAGAAAACTCTATGAACATGATTTCCAGGATGTACTGTGAAGAAAAACAAAATGCAGAGAGTATAAATTGAATGCTACCTTTTGTGCAAAAAAAGAGGGAAAACATACAGACACACTTATGTAAAACAAAACTCAAAAAAAGATGAACCAGAAAACTATGAAATTATTTATCTTATTTCTTGCTTTAAGCGGAATATTTCTAACATTATCTCATTTAGTATAATGTTTATGGTAACATTTTCTAAGTACCTTTTTTTCAAAGTAAATATTCCCTTTTATGCTTATTTTATTAAGAATTTCTTTCATTGATGGGTGTTAAAGTATTTCAATTTTTTTCTGTATTTGCTGGAATGATATTTGTGGTGTATTATCATTCTCATACATTGTTGGAGTTGATTTGCTATTATTTTGCTTTTGATTTTTTCATTTATATTCACTAATAAAATTTGCTAAAATTCTTCCTCCTTATCCTTTGGAATGAAGGCACTGTTACTTCCATGTCTTTCGAGTAATTATTTCCTTAACCTCTGGTAGTTTTCTCACATGCATGCACAGATCAATATGAAGCTGGATAATGTAAGAGGTAAGAACAGTTAACATGAGATGTACCTTCTTAACGAAGTAGTTTTTTGTATACCAGTTACATCTCAATTAACCTGAAAAAAAAAATACTGTAGGGAGAACTTTTTCAGATGTCCAGAGTTCTGTCTCTTCCATTACCCAGTGGAGGCCTGTTTTTCTTCATCTCTCTTTTCTTGCCTTCTTTTAGAGTGGCTGAGTATTGTTCTTTTTAAAAAATTTTAAGTTCTGGAACACATATGCAGAACGTGCAGGTTTGTTACATAGGTATACATGTGTTATGGTGGCTTGCTACACGTAATGACCAGTCATCTAAGTTCCCTCCCCTCTCCCCCGCACTCCCCAGAGGGCCCTGGTGTGTGTTGTTCCCTTCCCTGTGTCCATGTCTTCTCATTGTTCAACTCCCACTTACGAGTGAGAACATGCAGTGTTTGGTTTTCTAATATAGTTTGAAGTCAGGTAGGGTGATGCCTCCAGCTTTGTTCTTTTTGCTTAGGATTGTCTTGGCTATATGGGGTCTTCTTTGATTCCATATGAAATTTCAAGTAGTTTTTTATAATTGTGTGAAGAATGTCAATGTTAGCTTGATGGGAATAACACTGAATCTATAAATTACTTTGGGCAATATGGCCATTTTCACAATATTGATTCTTCTTTTCTATTAGGATGGAATATTTTGCCACTTGTTTGTGTCCTCTCATTTCCTTCAGCAGTGGTTTGTATTTCTCCTTGGAGAGGTCCTTCACATTCCTTGTTTGCTGTATTCCTAGGTATTTTATTCTCTTTGTAGCAATTGTAAATGGGAGTTCATTCATGATTTGGCTCTCTGCTTGTCTGTTATTGGTGTAAAGGAATGCCTGTGATTTTTGCACATTGATTTTGTACCCTGAGACTTTGCTGAAGTTGCTTATCAGCTTAAGGAATTTTGGGGCTGAGGTGGTGGGGTTTTCTAAATACAGAATCATGTTGTTTGCAAGTAGAGACAAATTTACTTCCTCCCTTCTTATTTGAATAACTTTCTTTCTTTCTTTTGCCTGATTGCCCTGGCCTGAACTTCCAATACTATGTTGAATAGGAGTTGTGAGAGAGGGGATCCTTGTCTTGTACTGGTTTTCAAAGGGAATGCTTCCAGGTTTTGCCCATTCAGCATAATATTGGTTATGGATTTGTCATAAATAGCTCTTATTATTTTGATATATGTTCCATCGATACCTAGTTTATTGAGGGTTTTTAAGAAGAAGGGATGATAAATTTTATTAAAGGGCTTTTCTATATCTATTGAGATAATCATGTGGTTTTTGTCTTTGGTTCTGCTTATGTGATGGATTATATTTATTGATTTGCATGAATCAACCTTCATCCCAAGGATGAAGCTGACTTGATCATGGTGGATAAGTTTTCTGATGTGCTGCTGGATTTGGTTTGCCAATACTTCACTGAGGATTTTCTAGTCAATGTTTATCAGGGATATGGCCCGAAGTTTTCCCTTTTTGTTGTTTCTCTGCCAGGTTTTGGTATCAGGATGATGCTGGCCTCATAACATGCACTGGGGAAGAGTCCCTCCTTTTCAATTGTTTGGAATAGTTTCTGAAGGAATGGTACCAGGTCCTCTTTGTACTTCTGATAGGATTCAGCAGTGAATCCATTTGGTCCTCGGCTTTTTTGGTTGATAGGCTATTCATTCCTTCCTTAACTTCAGAACTTGTTATTGGTCTATGCAGGGATTTGGCTTTTTCCTGGTTTAGTCTTGGGAGGGTGTATGTGTCCAGGAATTTATCCATTTCATCTAGATTTTCTAGTTTATTTGCATAGACGTTTTTATACTATTCTCTGGTGGTAGTTTGCATTTCTGTGGGGTCAGTGGTGAAATCACCTTTATCATTTTGTATTGTGTCTATTTGATTCTTTTCTCTTTTCTCCCTTATTAGTCTGTCTAGTGGCCTATTTTGTTATTTTTTTCAAAAAACCAGCTCCTGGATTTGTTGACTTTTTGCAGCGTTTTTCGTGTCTCTGTCTCCTCCGAGTCTGCTCTGATCTTAGTCATTTCTTGTTTTCTGTTAGCCTTTGGATTTGTTTACACTTTCTTCTCTAGCTCTTTTAATTGTGATGTTAGGGTGTTGAGTTGAGATCTGTCTAGCTTTCTGATTTGGGCAATTAGTGTTATAAATTTTTCTCTTAATACTGTGTTAGCTGTGCCCCAGAAATTCTGGTATGTTGTCCCTTTGTTCTCATTGGTTTCAAAGAACTTCTTGATTTCTGCCTTAATTTCATTATTGACCCAGGAGTCATTCAGGAGCAGATTGTTCAATTTCCATGTAATTGTGTAGTTTTGAGTGTTTATTAATCCTGAGTTGTAATTTGATTGCACTGTGGTCTGAGAGACTGTTTGTTATGATTTCAGTTCTTTTGCATTTGCTGAGGAGTACTGTACTTCCAATTATGTGGTTAATTTTAGAATAAGTGCCATGTGGCACTGAGAAGAATGTATATTCTGTTGATTTTGGGTGGGGAGTTCTGTAGATGTCTATTAGGTCCACTTGATCCAGACCTGAATTCAAGTCCTTACTATCATTGTTAATTTTCTGTCTCGTTAATCTAATATTGATAGGGAGGTGTTAAAGTCTCCCACTATTATTGTTTGGGAGTCTAAGTCTCTTTGTAGGTCTCTAAGAACTTGTTCAATAAATCTGGGTGCTTCTAGATCAGGTACATATATATTTAGGATAGTTAGCTCTTCTTGTTGAATTGATCCCTTTACCATTATTTAATGCCCTTCTTTGTCTTTTTTGATCTTTATTGGTTAAAGTCTGTTTTGCCAGAGACTAGGATTGCAACCCCTGCTTTGTTCTGCTTTCCATTTGCTTGGTAAATTTTCCTCCATCCCTTCATTTTGAACCTATGTGTGTGTCTTTGCACGTGAGATGGGTCTTCTGAATACAGCAGACCGATGGGTCTTAACTCTTTATCCAGTTTTCTAGTCTGTGTCTTTTAATTGGAGCATTTAGCCCATTTATATTTAAGGTTAATATTGTTATGTGTGAATTTGATCCTGTCATCCTGATGCTATCTGTTGATTTTGCACACTAGTTGATGCAGTTTCTTTATAGTATCATTGGTCTTTATATTTTGGTGTGTTGTTGCAGTGGCTGGTACCAGTTTTTCCTTTCCATATTTAGAGATTCCTTTAGGAGCTATTGCAAGGCAGGCCTGGTGGTGACAAAATCCCTTGGCATTTGCTTGTCTGTAAAGGATTTTATTTCTCCTCACTTATGAAGCTTAGGGTGGCTGGATATGAAATTCTCTGTTGAAAATTTTTTTCTTTAAGAATGTTAAATATTGGCCCCCACTCTCTCTTGGCTTGTAGAGTTTCTGCTGAGAGGTCTGCCGATAGTCAGATAGGCTTTCCTTTGTAGGTAATGTGGCCTTTCTCTCTGGCTTAACTTTTTTTTCCCTTCATTTCAACCTTGGAGAATCTGATGATTATGTGTCTTGGGGTTGATCTTCTTATGCACTATCTTAGTGGTGTTCTCTGTATTTGCTAAATTAGCATGTTGACCTGCCTTGCTAGATTCTGGAAGTTCTCCTGGATAATATCCTGAAGCATGTTTTCCAGCTTGTTTCTATTCTCCCTGTCTCTTTCAGGTACTCCAGTCAATCATAGGTTCAGTGTTTTCACATAGTCTCTTATTTCTTGGAGGCTTTGTTTGTTCTTTTTCATTCTTTTTTCTCTAAAATTGTCTGCATGCCTTATTCCAGCAAGGTGGTCTTCAAACTCTGATATCCTTTCTTCCACTTGGTCAATTCAGCTATTGATAGTTGTGTATGCTTCACGAAGTTCTTGTGCTGTGTTTTTCAGCTCCATCAGGTCATATATGTTTCTCCTTAAACTGGGTATTCTAGTTAGCAGCTCCTCTCACCTTTTTTCAAGTTTCCTAGTATCTTTGCATTGGGTTAAAATGTGCTCCTTTAGCTCAGCTAAAAGGAGTTTGCTATTACCCATCTTCTGAAGCTGACTCCTGTCAGTTCATTCATCTCGACCTTCATCCAGTTCTGTGGACTTGCTGGAGAGGCATTGTGATCATTTGGAGGAGAAGAGACACTCTGGCCTTTTGGGTTTTCAGCATTTTTTTGTTGATTCTTTCTCATCTTCCTGAGTTTGTCTAGTTTTGGTCATTGAGGCTGCTGACTCTTGAGTGGGTTTTTTGCAGGAACATTTTTGTTGTTGTTGCTTTTGTTGGTGGTTTCTGTTTGTTTTTCTTTCAATGATCAGGTGCCTCTTCTATAGGGCTGCTGTGATTTGTTGGGCTTTCACTTCAGGCCGTATTCATCTGGCTCACTCTAGCACCTGCAGATGTCACACAGGGAGGCTGGAGAACAGCATAGATGGGTGCCTGCTCCTTCCTCTTGGATCTCTGACCTCGAGGGGCACCAACCTGATGCCAGTAGGATCACTGCTGTATAGGGTGTCTGATAACCCCTGTTGGAGTGTCTTACCAAGTTGGGTGGTACATGAAGCAGGACCCAGTAAGGTTCGTTATAAGTTCTTTGTCCCTCTGTTTGAAAATATGTTTTGTTCCTATACCCTTTTAAGAATTAAAACATGCATATTTACTTACCAATTTCCAAACCAGTCAAAAGTTCTAAATACAAAAACTCATGATTTGATAGTATCAGAATCTCAGGGAGTAGAACCTAGAAACATGTATTTTAAACAAGTGCCCTGGGTGATTTTTATTCATGATTAACTGGAGAACTAGATTAGAAAACAATTATACCAGAAAAATAGCCTAAATTAGGCTAAGGCAATTAGGCTTTAATTTTATCTATTTGTTGCTTTATAGTCAAGGCAAAATGGAAGCAGGCATTACTGAATTCTCATTATCTAACAAAAGAAAATATAGCAGATGATAAGGAGAGATGTATTTTGTGTGAACAGTGACTATGAAGAGTAATTTTCACTGTCAGATTTTAAATACACTTTCAAATAAGTTTTTAAATAGGGACATTGATCAACATAATGCATTGCGTCATCAGGAGCTATTCTACAAAAGATACAGACACGGTTTTCATACCGTCTATTGCGAAAGCCAAAACCATTATATTTAAGTCATATTTCTGCAAAATTTTTTTTGCAGAGCTAAAGTCATTGTTCATGTGTATGCCATTTTGAACATGCGCACGTGTAAAAAAAGACAACTTAAGCTTTTCATATACTAATATAAGCAACAATTTCATGATTTACTCTGGGCTCAATACTATGTACGTATTGAGCACACAGAAATGGCTAAGATAGAGGCCCAGTCCTCAAGGAATTATGGTCTACAGATGAAACAGATCAGTACACAAAATGGTACACTATGCTGTGAATTTTTTTTTGTTTGTTTTTGAAACAGGGTTTCTCTCTGTCACCCAGGCTAGAGTACAGTGGCACAATCTCAGCTCACTGCAACCTCTACCTCCTGGATTCAAGCAATTCTCCTGCCTCAGCCACCCTATGCTGTGATGAATGTTTACTTAAACATGTCTTGTAGATATCTCAGGGGAACAAATGGGGAAGGCTGCATAGAGAGGATGACACTCATTTGTCCTTAAAAGATATTTGCAAATAGAGTAAATAAATGCTTTTGCCTGATCAGTCTTCATTTGCCCTCTTTGTAGTAAGAATTCCACTATTCTGTATTGGAGCTACTCCTCTCCCACCTAGTTAGACAATCATGCCCCCCTGCCACAGGAGTTATCATGAGATAACAGCTTCCATGAGAGTAGTGTATTTCCATGTATTCAGTCCAGAGGTGGGCACTATCCAGGTAAGGCCAAGCAGAGATTTTCGTCCTGGAATTATTTGGCTGCATGGGAAAGTGAGAGTAGCTCTCTTTCCAAGAGTTCAAGAGTATTAAAAAGACATTGTTTTCCTAGAATTGTCCAGTGCTATCTTTGCTGTTATTTAGAGAGAGCCTGCTTGAGTAGAATAGTGCAAATTATCTGGAACCTAATTCCTAAGTTCAAGTTTCACAAAGATAAGGACAAAGAATATGCCAAAACAGATAATGTCTTATATATGAGCCTTTGGTACATTTAGTTTTTGGGACTGTATCTTGATAGGATAAGCAAAATGATAGTGCCAGAAAGGCATTTACAGATAAACAGGGAAAGTTGTGGAGAGGAGTTGTTAAAGTGTTAACCAATTTGAAGTGAAAGGATGATGGCCTGAGTTTGGCATAATTTATACGGAGTATTTTGAATGAAAATTAGCTGTGTGCAGCACAAACCATGTTAACATATGACACAAAGCTTATGCTTTGTTTACCACATCAGGATAGCATGTGTTATAAAAAGTTTGTCTAAAGTTATATCAAATATTTAGATGGAAAGTGAAAACTAAATATATTTGAGATAATTTATGTCAGGTTATGATGGGCAATATAAAGATAACTATAGTATAATGGGGAATTATTTGACTGTCAATTGGTGTCTCCATCTGTTTTCTGTTTCTTATATCACCTAAAACCGTGTAATTTATAAACAAAGGGGAAAGTAATTTATTTCTTACAGTTATGAAGGCTGAGAAGTCCAAAGCTGAGGACCTGCATCTTGAGAGAGCCTTCTTGCTGGTAGAGATTCTCTAGAGCTCCTGAGATAGTGCAGGGCATTGTATGGTAAGGGGGCTGAGCACACTAGCTTAGATTTCTCTCTTTTTTTCTTTTTTTTTTTTTGAGACGGAGTCTCGCTCTGTCGCCCAGGCTAGAGTGCAATGGCACAATCTCGGCTCACTGCAAGCTCAGCCTCCTGAGTAGCTGGGACTACAGGCACCCGCCACCATGCCCAGCTAATTTTTTGTATTTTTTAGTAGAGTCAGGGTTTCACCATGTTAGATCTCCTGACCTCGTGATCCATCTGCCTCGGCCTCCCAAAGTGCTGGGATTGCAGGCATGAGCCACCGCGCCCAGCCAGGTTTCTCTTTCTCCTCTTGTAAAGCCACTAATGACACTCCCATGATAGCCTATTCATTTATTATGCCATTAATGCATGAATGGATTAATCCACTCATGAGGGCAGAGCCTTTATGACTCAATTACCTCTTAATAGCACAGCTTTCAGTACTACCACATTGGAGATTCAGTTTCAACATGCATTTTGGAGGGGACAAATATTTAAACCATAGCAACTGGTAAAAATTCCCTGGTTTTGAAACACAGATATGATTCTTATTGTCATTTATACTCTGTCCTCATGTCTGAAATGGATATATTTAAACTTACCCCATAGATTTATTGTGAAGCTTAAAAACAAGTCATGATAAGTAAACTATGAATTGATATAAAGTGTTAATATTTTTATTGATATATTACTGCATAATTCTCCATATTTTAATAGAGAATTGATGCTGGATAAAAATTGATGTCCTCCCTTAAAATTTGAAATAGTGGTTTCATTTTGCTTTTTAAGTTAATATTGAAAGTTTTATTCTTTTTTGCTTTTCTTTCTTCATGCCTTGCCAAATCATCAGAGCTTAACTGGGTTATGATGATAATTATTTACAGCAAATAGAATAGAAATTCAAAATTTATTCAGTGTTCAAACATTTAGATGGTTATAAAAAATATAAAGTTTGAAATTATATTTGCTGTGGTACCCAGTGATCACTGTGAGTCTTGGTTTGGTGGAAACTGCAGGTGAATCACAGGATGGGAACATTAACAAGACTCACAAAGCCATTAAATATCATTTTCTTCATAAAGAATTTTTAATGGACTAATACACATTTCAATAAATCTTTGGTTAAATCATTTACATAAATAATGCTGATTCAGAGACTAAATTTTTAAATGTATATTTCAGTGAGAATTATTAAAGCACAAATTCTCATTAATGAACAGGCAATCTGTTCTAAACTAAGTTATTCTGAATTCCATTTCTTATGTGTGTGTGTTTAAATGCAAAATTCATCCATTTATTATTTATCACCTGAGATTCATCCTTGAATGGAATTTTGAAAAGCTTCTCATCACATCTCATCTAATTAACTATCTTTAAATGAAGAACTTCTGCCATCTGAACTGCCAAATTAAGTGCAGATACCATTATTTAATATGTTTTTTTAAATATATGGATATGTAAGTCTTGTATTGTTATAAGTAACAATATCTCAAGGTAAAGACGGGGGTTTGCGATGTTGTCAGCACCAAGAAAAATGGCACACAAATATCTCTAAACTGGCACAACTTTCGCTCATTTATGCTCTTCAACAAGCTAAGAGGTAAATGAGAAATAAAATGGGATAGAAGGTATTAACTCCCTGGTTCAGGGACTACTCAGTTTCTGCTCACCCCGGCCTATGTGCCCTCTGTTTGTAGTGGCCCCTTTCGAGCATGATATAACAAATAATTGAAATTGCCTTATCAACAGTGTGTAGCAGTCTGCAGCCAGCTCAACACATTCTGAAAATATATGCATAGCATATCTTAAAAAATAAAAGTTAAAAACCTGCCTTGTTAGCCCTAGCCTTTACTATTTATGATTCATGTTTGTTTATATGATTTATTTTCTTAATGCTTTGTATTTTCATATCATTCCTTTTTCGGAGTTCTGGATGTGTTGTGATTCCACAATGAACTATAATCAACTTATTTATACTATTTATTGCTTTAACCTGTAATATTTTGAACATAATATATACATATGGAAGTTGGGAACTAGATTTAAAATGCATTTTTAAAAAATTCATGTTTAATATGGTAGAGTGGCCACACAAACATTCTTCTCCACTCTTCTGTGACTTCTTTGAAAAGGCTTTATACAAATCCAAAAAAAGAGAGAATGAACCTTTAATAGCAGGGAGATTGGGAGGAAGTAATCATTGAAGCAATTTTAATATATTTGTGGAAGAAGAAAAGTGAATTAAAGTTGGTTTACAGGCACAGCAAAGCAGTAGAAGCTAGAGCCTTGGCAGGGGTGAAAGCAATTCTTTTTAATGAGTCCTAGTTGTGAGTATAGGTCTAGGATTAGGAAGAGGACTAAACAGCTGACATTAGCCGAAGGTCTTTCTGAATGACAGTTAATCAGTTTCTACACCTTCTCCTTTCCCTCCTCTTGTTTCTCTCACTACACCTCCATTCCCATACCCCTATCACTAGACTCCCTGGTAGAATGAGTTTTATTCTTGGATGGAAAACCTGAGGATTCTTCTTTAATTTAAGCCTTATAATGTGAATATTAGTGTTTCCAGAGAAAAGCCTTCCTCATTCTATGATTCAGGTAGTGCTCAGTCTGACATTGTACTATAGGCATATGCACCCTACGGTGACCTTTCAGTGGTGAAGCCTTCCAGGGACCCAACTTTATCCAAAAAATAACAGGGAAAAATCCATATTCATTGTATAGATTAATAATGTTATGTTTATTAATAATATGAAAAAACAATCAAGAACAACCAGAAAGAAAAATAATCGACAAGAAATAAAAAGACCAAAATGAAAAACAAGCTCTAAAAGGAAAATAGTTATTCAGGAGTTAGAAGAGTCTAGAATGTACTGTAGTATAAAAGAATAGAATGTAATGAAAAGAGAACACAGGGAAACAAGAAAAAGTTATTAGAAATGGAATAATGATTGACAGAGTGAATTTAACTTGATGATAAGATAAATTCATATAAACACTTGGAATATACAATATTAAAATGTTAGAATGTAATTTCAAATTTCCAAAAGGTGAAGGAAAACAGAAACCTTCAGATTAAAAGAATAAGATTAATAAAAAATACAAAAACAGGCATTCTCTAGATATTTACTCATACCAGAAGTAAATAGAATTTACATCCCCTAGAAATATTGCCTACTAAAGATCTAAGTTATGCTATAGGCCCAGACTTACTGCCATAATCTGCACATATTCTTTTTTTTTTTCTGTAAAAGAGAGGAAATGGGTTTCCAAACTTTTGACCATAGGGAAGACATTCTGGATAAATTTTGGGATAGTGGAACTATTGTTTTTACTATGAGAAAAAAGAAACCATGAGATATTCCAGAAATGCATTAACAGCAACTAAAATAATCAAAACATAAGTTGGGCATATAATTCTGAGGAATTTTGGGGGGTAGGAAAATAAAATTGACCACATCTTATTACTCATTTTTAGACTTACTGAAAAATCTAAAAAAATAGTACAGAGTATTCTATAAATTCTTCATTCAGCTTAGCTAATGTTAACATCTTGCAAAACCACAACACAATAATCTAAACCAAAAAATTAACATCAGCAGTGTATCATTAACTACACTACAATTTAATTCAGACTTGAACAGTCTTTTCCACCAATGTCCTTCCTGTTTCATGATCCAATCTAGGATCCTACATGGTATTTAGTTGTTAGGTATCCTTAGTCTCCTTCAACTTGTGACAATTCATGAGTCTTTTCTTGTTTTTATGACCTTGACACTTTTCAAGAATAGTGGTCAGTTATTTCATAGAATGTCCCTTAATTTTTGTCTGATTTTTTTTCATTTATTTTTTACCTTTTAAGTTTATGGGTATATGTGCAGGTTTGTTGTATAGGTAAACTCCTGTCATGAGGGTTGGTTGTACAGATTATTTCATCGCCCAGGTGTTAAGGCTAATACTCATTAGTTATTTCTCCTGGTCCTCTCCCTCCTCCCAACTTTGTCCCTCTGCTAGGCCTCAGTGTTTGTTGTTCCCCTCTATGTGTTCATGCGTTCTCATCATTTAGCACCCCTTTATAAGTGAGAACATGTGATATTTGGTTTTCTGTTTGTGTTTGCTAAGGATAATGACCTCCAGATCCATCCATGTTCTGGCAAAGGACCTGATCTCATTCTTTTATATGGCTTCAGAGTATCCTATGGTGTGTATGTGCCACATTTTTTTTATCCAGTCTATCAGTGATGGGCATTTAGGTTGATTTTATATCTTTGCTGTTGTGAAAAGTGATGCAATGAACATTCATGCAAATGTGTTTTTATGATAGAATGATTAATATTCCTTTGGGTATATTGTCTTTTTTATGATTAGGTTGGGGTTATGTATCTTGGAATAGAATACTACAGAAGTGAGGGTCTAGAGACAAAGTCAGACATATATGGTCACTTGACTTATTTACACATGTGGCATTGTAGTGCCGCGGGGGAAGGAGAATCTTTTCATTACATTTTCTTGGGTCAATTCAATAAATATGTGAAGAAAAATAATTTTAACCATTTGTTTATAATAAACACATCAATCAATTTCAGATGGATTATTTATTGAAATATAAAAGGTAACATAACATTCAAAAGGAAACAGAATGCCTTTGAGATCAATTTTTTAAAAATAGGACACAGAACTAAGCAGGTAGGAAAAATAACGTGAATTACATTAAAATTAAGAACCTCAATTTTTATGAGCTTAATGGTATCAAAGATATGCTTAAGAGGGTGAAAGGCAAATCACAGGGTGGGAAAAATGTTTGAATTTTTTTATCTTATCCAGAATATATGTGCCACATCCAGAACATGTAAAAATTACTTCAAATTGATGTCAAACAACCCAATGAGCAAATGTTTTGAACATTTTATAAAAGGACATATTCAAATAGCAGTAACAAATAGCAGTAAACACATGAAAAGTGTTCAACCTCATTGGTTATTAGCCAAATGCAAGATTAAACCTCAATATGATACAAAATCACACTCACCAGGATGGCTAAAGTGAAAAAGACACATAATACCAAGTTTTTGGGAAGAAAAATGATGTACAGACAGAAATTGTCTCTTCAGTGTCTTGCTTTACTTCCCTTCATGTTTAGCACAGTCATACTGCTGATAAAAGTCAGATTAACTAGACATTTGGGAGTCGAACTTTAGAAAATGAGAAACCCCTGCAAGTTTGGAAGGGTAGATTATAATATATAATTTATGGGTCATAAGCAGTTGATGTAAACCCAGTAGCTATGCTTATTTGATGAAGAGGAGTATGGGTTAGGCTGATTAATCCTAAATCCCTATAGTGATTGTGAAAATTGTTCCTGCCTCTATGATAAAGAACATAGAGATGATGCATCAGATGAAGTTATAAACTGAAGAGACCCTGTTGAACCAGCTTAAGGATCTTCATTTCAGAACCGAGGCCTAAGAATATAGTATTATAATAGATGAGAAATAAGAGGATCAAAAATATCAAAGCAAGCATTCTTGTGCAGTTTTTTTATAATGAAAATGTACTAATTAGGACCTTGGACAACAGAATCATACAATCAACTGGAAAGAATTTATACCTTCATGACACACAGGCTTCTCCTCCATAGTTTTGTGTCTTGGTTAACTGTAACACTTAGCACTTTTGTAACCCTGGACAAGTAAGTTAAATGCTGTCTGCCTCAGTGTCTTCACCTAAAAGGGAAGAAAAAAGTATTACCTTATAAGATTGTTTAGAGGATCAAATCAGAGGATGAAATTGATAGTGCATATAAAGCACTTAAAATGTTTGGAATATTGTACATGTCCAGTAGATATTTGTAAGACAATACAGTCAAGCACCACATAAAAACATTTCAGTCAGCAATGGACTACTTATATGATAGTGGTCCATTGTGGCACACATGATGGTGGTCCATAATATATATTACTATATTTTTACTGTACATCTTCTATGCTTAGATACACAAATACTTACCATTGTGTTACAATTGCCTGCAGTATTCAGCGTAATAACATGCTGTACAGGTTTGTAGCCTAGGTACAATGGGCTATACCATATAGCCTAGGTGTGTAGTAGGCTGTGCCATCTAGGTTTCTGTAAGTACACTCTATGATGTTCTCACAGCAACCAAATTGCCTAATGATGCATTTGTCAGAACGTATCCCCATTGTTAGGTGATGCATGAATGTAGTTGCAACAAGAACAGAAAAGAGGGGTAGCAAAGGAGGAGAGGGGAGAAGAGAGAGTAGGAGAGGAGAGGAACAGAGATATGCTTTTTGCTGGGGGAGTAATACACATGTTAATAGATTGCTTGATGAATAGGGTATGGTGAAGGAAACTAATATAGTTTGAGGATAAGATAAAAGAATCCAGATAAGATGAGGCCAAAAATCAAGGGGAGAATAACTTCTGAAGAGAAATAGTTGAGTGATTTTGAATCAATGGACACATTCATACCAAATGACTGATTGTGATAGTCCTGATAAATTGGAAAAATCTTTATCTTTTAATAATACCTGGTTTTTAGTGAGGCACACTTTTCCAGAATAAGGAATCATAAATATATAACATATTTTTTTAGTGAGTCACACTGGATTTGCCTTAGAGCAGCATGACTTTTGTTTATTGCTCAATTCTATTTCTCATGATTATGGATCTTCAGTATGAAATAGGTACAGCCTTAATGCTCATAGAACAGCAGTTTGCTATTGTTTCATAATAGCTTCTGTAGCATCACTGGTCGTTATGCCAGCAGTCTGCAACTGTGATTACACAGTTCATCACAGCTGCTTGAGTCATTGAGTAGGAGTCTTAGTTTCAATGACAGAGTTTTTAAGCTGGTCCCAGAGAGCATCAGAGCCCATTTCCTGCTGCTCAATACAAGTTTTTTTCTGTCCCAGAAGATGAATTTTCTGTTACTTATGCTAATGTTTTATAGTGAACATATCATGTATTTTGTTGTTAATTTGGGGACATGAAGGTACCCATCATTTCACAGATGAACATCTGAATCACACTTGATGAGTTTGAATCACACGAGTCCTCCCCCCAGATAATATGTTATAATTAGTCTAATGCTTTTATACAATTAAAAATAAAAATAATGTTAAAAATTAAGAGTCATAATGAGACTTTATATGGCACAGGCAGGGCTGATAATATAGCTTTAAGTTTTTTTTGAATGTAGTAAATCATTCAAAGTACAAAATTTATAAAGAAGCAAGAGGGAGAACAAAGCACTCATGGTCCTATCACCTGAAGGTAAATGTAGTTAGCATTTAGGCATATTTGCTCTTTAACCTTTTGTTTTCAATTATTTATATACGTAAGATCATCCTGTATTTACTATTTTTAAAAAAATTTAATGTTATACATAATTTCCCTGTATTAAAAAACTGTCCTTAAACATTATAACATCTTCTTAAATGACTATGTAATATTTAATTGCTTTGTATACATTTTCAATTGTTTATTGAAGGTGTATTATAGGTTATCGACATTATTCTTGTTCCATTATCAAGTTATTATTATTGCATACTTATTTTCTTCTTTGTTAATTGTTTATATTCTCTGCTGTTTATTTTTGTGGTGAGTGTTTTTGTTACTGTAATATCCCTCTATCTTGTTGGCATTATATTTCCCTTTTCCAGCTAATAATAATTCATTTTTTCTCCTTTTTTGATAGAGTTTAATGAAAGTTAATTTTATTTACATGGTTCTAAAATATGATTTTGGCTTTATGTTATGATTTTACTGATTAAGTATTAAAAGTTATTTTCCTTATTCTTTAACCTCTAGTTTCCATCTTATGGTGCTTTTTGAGAGTTGCTTCTTTAAAAAAAATAATTCAGGAATTCAGTAACTAGTTTTTTTATTTTTTAACAGTAAAATTAATATTATGCCTGTAAACCCAGGACTTTGGGAGGCCGAGGTGGGCAGATCACTCGAGGTCTGGAGTTTGGGACCAGACTGGCTAACATGGTGAAACTGCGTCTCTACTAAAAATACAAAAATTAGCCGGGTGTGGTGGTATGCGCCTGTAGTCCCAGCTACTCGGCAGGCTGAGGCAGGAGAATCACTTGAACTCAGAAGGTGGAGGTTGCAGTGAGCCGAGATAGCACCACTGCACTCCAGCCTGGGCAACGAGAGGGAAACTCTGCCTCAAAGAAAAAAAAGGATATTAAATATACAAACAATTTTATAATAATGTTTCAAGGACTCACCATCTGTATTTAACTAAACTAGGTATTTTGTCTTGTTTGCTGCAGATATGTTAATTATGCTTAAAAATCAAAATAGCTAAATGCCACCAACATTATTTTATTCTCCAATGTTCCCAAAATAAGTCAGTACTAGCGTTCATATATTATTTCCATTTAATATAGTTTCATTTAAATCAATTTCTCATCCTTGAAATTATTGACATTGTAGGTCAGATAATTCTTTGTTGTGAAAGAGGCATTCCTGTGCACTGTAGGATGTTTAGCAACATTCCTAGCCACTACTCACTGAAAAGATCCTTAAAAACATGCTCACTCTTACCTTCCTGGTAACCATGGCAGTGGAGCATCTTCACTCCCAGGTGTGACAACCAAAAATGTCCCCAGACATTGAAAGGACAAAATCACCCCTGGTTGAGAACTGCCTTTTTAAACTAATGTAGTAATACATTATAAGAAAAGTTTATTAATTTCTGTTGGATGAACAATTAGGCTGTCTACAGCCATCAATATTGCAAATGCTGCAAAGGACAATGTAGTACTTGTCTTCTACGCACTTATGCTACAATATTCCTGGGGTACATACCTAGTAGTGGATTTGCTGCATTATAAAGAATGTGCATCTTCCAATTTAAAAGATACATCAATAACTTGAAAACAGTTAAACAAACTTAAACAAGCACCAGCAATGTAAATATTTCTTGTTGTTCCACATCTTTGCCAATATTTTTTTATCAGTGTTTTAACATTTTTATCAGTCGCTTATGTACAAATAGTAACTCATGATCATTTTAATTTCCATTGCTATAGTTATCAGTAAGGTTGAGCCTCTTTTCAGCATTTTATTAATCACTTTTGATTCCTGTTCTGTGAATTGCCTACTCATATACTGTTTCCATTTTCAAATTAAGTTTTAATTTTTTATAACTTTTTCAAATTTAGTTTTACTTGTATGTATTTATTATGTACACCAAGATGTTTTAAACTATACATATAGTGGAATGATTAAATCGAGCTTTTTTGTTTTCAAAATTCACTGTAGAAGTTAATTTAGAAACAAGCTTTATATTTTCTCAGTCTTTGCCTTAGTTTATTGTGACTTCTGTTCAACAATTAAAAATAATATAGTCAAAATTTCCAGCTTTCACCTTTGTGATTGTACTTTGTATGTTTATTTTTTAAAATTCTAAACCACGCAAATACCTTTGTTTAAATGTTGAAACTTGGCTGTTTTTATATTTTGGCTTTTAATTCAACTGAATTCATTTATTTTAACAGATTATTTAAGTATAATTGACAACCTAAAATAAACTGCTAAAATTTAAGGTATATAATTTATAATTTTTGATATATGTATAGACCTGTGACACCATCACTGCATTTAAGAAAATGAGGCCGGGCACGGTGGCTCACGCCTGCAATCCCAGCACTTTGGGAAGCCGAGGTGGGCAGATCGCGAGGTTAGGTGTTTGAGACCAGCCTGGCCAACATGGCAAAACCGCATCTCTACTAAAAATACAAAAATTAGCTGGGTGTGGTGGCGGGCACCTGTAATCTCAGCTACTTGGCAGGCTGAGGGAGGAGAATCACTTGAACCGGGGAGGTAGAGGTTGCAGTGAGCCAAGATCCTGCCATTTTACTCCAACCTGGGTAACAAGAGCAGGAGTCCACCTCTCTCTCTCTCTCTCTCTCTCTCTCTCTCACACACACACACACACACACACACACACACGGAACAAATCTTTCATTCTCAAATATTTCCTTGATACTCACCCCCTTCCATCTCCAGGCAGCCACTAATCTGCTGTCTGTCACTAAAAATTCATTTGTATTTTCTGGAATTTTATATAAAATGAAACCATATAGTATCTATTATTCTTTGGCTCTTTTCATGAAGCATATTTATTTTGAGATGCATCAATATTGTTGCATATATCATGAAGTCATTTATAGGGGTAAAAAGATAGAGGAAAATTGTGGAAAAAACATACCGATGGTAGGGAATATGAACTATATTTCCAAGTTTTTTATTTACCTATCACATTAGATAGATGTGTGGCCTCTTTGGACCTTATCTGAAAATTAGGGGTATAAAATGTTTTCTTTATCTCTTTTACTCCCTGAAAAAAATTTATTTTTTAAAGCAGGTTCTTATTACACAGGCTTAGCAAATGTAAACTGTAGTATCCATTTTATCTAAATTAATTCATGTTACAATTAAAGGATGCAAATTGCTGAGGCTTCACTTTCTGATAATTAAGAATTACAAGATATTTATATAGTTCACAATTCTACTGTGAAGGATAATAAAAATAATCAAATTTTTTGAAATAATACATTGACAAAATTTAAAGGCAATGGAAAGTTTCCCATTAATATTGATTGCTGCACAAGTTTAAATATTAATAGTTTAATAGTTAATTTTTTAAAACATTATCTAAACTATGATGTATCATGAGATTCAACTTTGGGAAATATTAGCACCAAGTATCTGAAAACTAAGCAGGGGCCAAAATGTTGATAATATTGCAAACGAGAGGTGAAAGTTCTTTCCTGTGCTTTTGTTTGCAAGTAGGTCATGTGTTATATTTGCAAAGCAAGTGTCCACTGGAACATAGTCAAAAATAGTTTAGAACCCTGAACCTGAACACACACACACACACACACATACACACACACACACACACACATATCTCTAAAGATATAGATATATTCCATGAAGAAGACAGTGAATCTTTTTGTGCTGTTATATTGTAAATGGACTATTGTACTTCAGTACTTCATATTAAATCACAAAATCATAGCTATGTTTAGAATAATAACTTACATTTTTTGTTTTTATATTTCAAAACTTAAATTTTGCCTTGTGAGTTATTTTTGTAAATATACAGAGATGATAGATTATAATTAATGTAGAGAGCTGTGAATGAAAGTTATGAGAATCAAATTGCTTGCAGTTATTGTTAGTAGCCCAAGAATATACTATTATGGTATGGTTATGCAACTTCTCTTTTGTTTGCCCTTTTTCATCTCCCAAAATAGCCTCAAGGAAGCATGATGGCAGAGGTGTTCTTCTTTGAGGCATAAAGAAGGAAGAAGTAAACATAAAGGGACACATTTCAAATATAGTGAGCCAACTCTAAAGAACATTTCTCTAAATACCTGCTTACAATTAACTATCTGCTTTTATCTCATTGGCTACTACTATTTCTAAAGAAAGCTGGGAAATACAGGTTTAAATGCAGGCGTGTAATGTTTTTAAAAAGAGTTATTAATTTTTTTTTTCTTTCCAACTTGTATTTTACATTCAAGGGATACATGTGTAGGTGGGTTGCATGGATAAATTGTGTGTCATGGGGTTTGGTGTACAAATAATATCACCCAGGTACTCATCATCATATCTGAGAGACAGTTTTTCAATCCTCACCCTCCTCCCACCCTACATCCTCAAGTACACCCAAGTGTCTCTTGTTCGCTTCTTTGTGGCCATGTGCGCTCAATAGTTAGCTCACATTTATAAGTGAGAACATGCGGTGTTTGGGTGTTTGGTTTTCTGTTAATTCGCTTAGGATAACGTCCTCCGGCTCCACTCATGTTGCTGCAAAGGACATGATCTCATTTTTCTTTATGAATACATAGTATTCCATGGTATATCTGTGCCACATTTTCTTTATCCAGTTCACCCATTGATAAGTATCTAAGTTGATTCCATGTCATTGTTATTGTAAACAGTGCTGCAATGAACATATGTGTGCATGTGTCTCTATGATAGAATGAATTATATTCCTTTGGGCATATACACAGTAATGGGATTACTGGGTCAAATCGAAGTTCTATTACAAGTTCTTTGATAAATCTTCAGAGTGCTTTCCACAGTGTCTAAACTAATTTACATTCCCACCAGCAGTGTGTAAGAGTTTCATTTTCTCTGCAACCTTGCCAGCATCTGTTATTTTATTTTATTTTTCTTTTGAGACAGAGTCTCGCGCTGTCACCCAGGCTGCAGTGCAGTGGCCGGATCTCAGCTCACTGCAAGCTCCGCCTCCCAGGTTTACACCATTCTCCTGCCTCAGCCTCCCGAGTAGCTGGGACTACAGGCGCCCGCCACCTCGCCCGGCTAGTTTTTTGTATTTTTTTAGTAGGGACGGGGTTTCACTGTGTTAGCCAGGATGGTCTCGATCTCCTGACCTCGTGCTCCGCCCGTCTCGGCCTCCCAAAGTGCTGGGATTACAGGCTTCAGCCACCGCGCCCGGCCATCTGTTATTTTTTGACTTTTAATAATAGCCATTCTGAGTGGTGTGAGATGGTATTTCATTATGGTTTTGATTTGCATTTCCCTAATGATTAGTGATATTGAGCATTTTTTCATATGCTTATTGGCCACATGTATGTCTTCCTTTGAGAAGCGTTCGTTCATATCCTTTGTCCGTTTTAAAAGTGGGGTGCGTTGTTTGTTACTTGTGGATTTATTTACACTCATTATATATTCTGGATATTAGATCCTTCTTGAGTGTATGAATAGTTTGCAAATATTTTCTCCCATTCTGTAGATTGTCGTTTACTCTACTGATAGTTTCTTTTTGCTGTGCAGGAGCTCTAGTTTAATTAGGTCCCACTTGTCTATATTTGTTTTGTTGTAATTGCTTTTAGAGTCTTTGACATGAAATTTTTGTCAGACCCGATGTCCAGAATGGTATTTCCCAGGTTTTCTTCTAGGGTTTTTATAATTTTAGGTTTCACATTTAAGACTTTGATCCATCTTGATTTGATTTTTGTATATTGTATAAGATAGGGGTCCAGTTTTATTCTTCTGCATATGGCTAGTCAGTTATCCCAGCACCGTTTATTGAATAGGGAGTCCTTTCCCCAATGCTTGTTATTGTCCACTTTGTCAAAGATCAGATAGTGGTAGGTGTGTGGCTTGCTTTGTTTCTGGGTTATCTAATCTCTTCCATTGGTCTGTGTGTTTGTTTTTATACCAAGTACCATGCTGTTTTGGTTACTGTAGCCTTGCAGTATAGTTCCTTTTGCTTAGGGTTGCTTTAGCTATTCAGGCTCTTTTTTGGTTCTCACTGAATTTTAGAGTATTTTTTTTTCTAATTCTGTGGAAAATGTCATTGGTAGTTTGTTAGGTATAGCATTCAACCTGTAAATATCTATAAATTGCTTTCTGCAGTATGGTCATTCTAACAATATTGATTCTTGCTATCTATGAGCATAGAATATTTTTTCATTTGTTTGTGTCATGTCTGATTTTGTAAGCAGTGTTTTGTAATTCTCATTGTAGAGATCATTCACCTCCTTGGTTAGCTCTGTTCCTAGGTATTTTATTCCTTTTGTGGCCATTGTGAATGGGATTATATTCTTGATTTGGCTGTCAGCTTAGAGGTTATTGATGTTATTGGTGTATGGAAATTCTACTGATTTTTGAACATTGATTTTGTGTCTTGAAACTTTGCTGAAATTGTTTAACAGAACTAAGAACCTTTGGGCAGAGACTATGAGGGCTTTTAGGTACAGAATCGTATCTTTTGTGAAGAGGGATAGTTTGACTCCCTTTCATCCTATTTGTATGCATTTTATTTTTTCTCTTGACTTCTTGTTCTGCTAAAACTTCAAGTACTATGTTGAATAGCAATGGTGAGAGTGAGCATCCTTATCCTGTTCTAGTTCTCAAGGGGAATCTTCCAACTTTTGCTCATTCAGTATGATGTTGGCTGTGAGTCTTTCTTAGATACCTCTCATTATTTCGAGATATGTTCCTTTGATGCCTACTTTGTTGAGAATTTTTAACATGAAGGGATGTTGAATTTTATTGAAAGCCTTTTCTGCATCTACTGAGATAATAATGTGTTTTTTTCTTTAGTTTCATATATGTGATGAATGACATTTATTGATTTGTTTATGTTGGATCAAACTTGCATCCTAGGGACAAAGCCTACTTTATCATGGTGGGCTAGCTATTTTATGTGATGCTGGACTCAGATTGCTAGTATTTTATTGAGGATTTTTGCATTTATGTTCATCAGGGATATTGCCCTGAAGTTTTCTTTTCATGTTGTGTTTCTGCCAGATTTTGGTATCATTTGGCTGTGAATCTATATAGTCTAGAGCATTTTTTTGTTTGGTAGATTTCTTATTACTGATTCAATTTTGGATTTTGTTATTGATCTGTTCAGGGTTTCTATTTTTTCCTTGTTCAATTGGGAGGTTGTATGTTTCTAAATGTTTATCCATTTCTTTTAGGTTTTCTGTTTTGTGTGCATAGAATTATTTGTAGTAGTCTCTGAGTGTTTTATTGTATTTGTATGTGGTCAGTGGTAATATTACCTTTTCATTTCTAATTGTGTTTATTTGGATCTTCTCCATTTTTTTCTTTGTCTAGCTAGCAGTCTATCTATCTATCTTATTTATTCTTTCCAAAAACCAACTTTTAGTTCCGTTGATCTTTTGTATGATTTTTCTCATCTTTATTCCATTCAGTTCACCTCTGATTTTGGTTATTATTTTTTCTTCTGCTAGCTTTGGGATTAGATTGCTCCTGTTTTTCTAGTTCTGCTAGGTGTAATGTTAGGTTATTCATTGGAGACCTTTCTAACTTTTTAATGTAAGCATTTAGTGCTGTAAACTTTCTTCTTTACCATGCTTTAGCTGTGTCCCAAATATTCTGGTATGTTGTGCCTTTATTTTCATTAGTTTTAAAGATTTTTTAAATCTTTGCCTTAATTTTATTCTTTACCCAAAGTCATTCAGGAGCAGGTTGTTAATTTCCATATTTTTATGGTTTTGAGAGCTCTTCTTGGTATTAATTTTCATTTGTATCATGCTGTGGTCCAAGAGTGTGATTGGTATGATTTTTATCTTTTTGGATTTGTTGAGAATTGCTTTATGGCCAAGTGTGTGGTCAATTTTAAAGTATGTACCATGTGCAGATGAGAAGAATGTATTTTCTGTTCTTGTTGAGGGTAGTGTTCTGTAGATGTTTGTTAGGTCCATTTGGTCAAGCATTAAGTTTAGATTCCAAATATCTTTGTTAGTATTCTGCCTTGATGATCTGTCCAAAACTGTCAGTGGGATGTTCAGGGCTCCTACTATCATTGTGTGGTTATCTAAGTCTCTTCATAGATTTCTAAGAAGTTGCTTTATTAATCTGGGTGTGCCTGTGTTCAGTGAATACATATTTAGGATAGGTATTCTTGTTGAATTGATCCCTTTATCATTATTTAATGTCCTCCTTTGTCCTTTTTGATCATTGTTGGTTTAATGTCTGTTTTGTCTGAAATAAGAATAGCAATCCCTGCCTTTGTCTGTTTCCCATTTGCTTGATCTTTCTCCATCCCTTTATTTCGAGCCTGTGGATATCTTTCCATGTGAAATGGGTCTCTTGAAGACAGCACAGATTTGAGCCTTGGTTCTTTATCCAATTTGTCACTGTGCCTTTTAAGTGGGGTGGTTAGCCCATTTACATTCAATGTGTTTTGTTTCCATGTATAACACTTCCTTAAGGACATCTTGTAAGGAAGGTCTGATGATAACACATTTACTTTGTGGTTGCTTGTCTAAAAAGATTTTATTTCTCCTTTGCTTATGCAGCTTAGTTTGGCCAGATGCGAAATTTTTCTTTGAAATTTCTTTTCTTTAACATAGGCCCCAAATCTCTCCTGGCTTGTAGGGTTTTTGCTGAAAGGTCCACTGTTGTTAGGTCTGTGGGGTTCCCTTTGTAGGTGACCTGCCCATTTTCTGTAGCTGCTTTTCATATTTTTTCTTTCACACTGACCTTGAATAATCTGAAGACTATGTGTGTTGGGGATGTTTGTCTTATACCATATATTGCAGAGGTTCTCTGAATTTCCTGAATTTGCATGTTGACCTCTCCAGCAAGATTGGGAAAATTTTTATGGAAAATAGCCTCAATTTTTTTTTTCTAATTGTTTGATCTCCTTGTCTCTTGGGAACACCAATGAATCATAGATTTTGTCTCTAAACAATCCCATATTTCTCAAAGGTGGTAATTTTTGCATTTTTTTCTTTATATTTGTCTGACTGAGTTAATTGGAATAACTGTTCTTTGAGCTTTGAGGTTCTTTCCTCAGCTTGGTCTATTGTACTGTTAATACTTCCGATTGTGTTATGAAATTCTTGTAGCAAGTTTTTCAGCTCTATCAGCTTAGTTTGTTTCTTTCTTAAAGTGGCTATTTTGTTTTTCTTCTTTTGAATCATTTTACTGAATTCCTTAGATTCCTTCTAAATGGTTTCAACTTTTTCCTGAAACTTGATAATCTTTGTTGTCATTCAGATTCTGAATTCTGTGAGGGTCATTTCACCTATTTCAGTCTGGTTAAGAACCATTGCTGGGGAGATAGTGCTGCCGTTTGGAGGTAAGGAGAGACTCTGGCTTTAAAATTTGCTAAGGACCAGGCACGGTTGGTCACACCTGTAATCCCAGCACTTTGGGAGGCCAAGGCAGATGGATCACGAGGTCAGGAGATCGAGACCATTCTGTCTAACACAGTGAAACCCCGTCTCTACCCAAAATTCAAAAAATTAGCCGGGCGTGGTGGTGGGCACCTGTAAGTCCCAACTACTCGGGAGGCTGAGGCAGGAGAATGGCGTGAACCTGGGAGGCGGAGCTTGCAGTGAGCCGAGATCGCCCCACTGCACTCCAGCCTGGGTGACAGAGTGAGACTCCGTTTCAAAAAAATAAAAATAAAAATTTGCTAGAGATCTTGTGCTGGTTCTTTCTAATCTGTGTGAGCTGATGTTCCTTTAACTGTGGTGTAATTTGAGTATAGTCAGTTGACTTAGTTTCTGGATGTTTTCAGAGGCTGAGGCTTTGTGCAAGGTCTTTATTTGTGTCTGAATTCTTGTACCTGGTTTTATAGGAGGGTATATTAGCAAAGTAATTTTTGCTGTTGAAGTTTGGGCTGTGATCCAGTTGATGTCACTTAAGCATAATGGTCAGTAGGTAGGATCTTAGCCATGTCACTCTTCTGTATTTCCTCATGATTGCAGCCATGATCCCTCTCAATGCTCTGAGAATGTGTATTCCTCTCCCATGTGAATGCTGGCCACAGATCTTAGCTGAGACTCCCTGGCTGAGAATTACATCCCTGAGAGAGTTCAAGCTTTTTGTTTCCTCCCCAGCTTGGGGGTTGCAGGGGAAGGACCTTGGCAGTAGCAATGGCAGAAGGCCTTTTATTTGTCTCTTGGGGCTCCACCACAGAGAAATGCAGAGCTGCTGCCTATTCTTATTAGAATGATAAGCCCAGAGTGTGACAGCTGTGCTGTGGGCCTAAGCCAGGGGGCCCTGCATGGTGAAGAGCAGGAGTGGTGGAGGGATTACAGGAAATATAATCTGGCCTCTTTGTTAGCAGTGAGGATTCCATATGGGTCCATATGGGTCTGCAGCGATTCTTGCCTCCTTGAAGGAAAGAATTCATCCAAGGGTCATAAGGCAGAGTGAGCGACAGAGGCAAGTTTTAGAGCAGGAGTGAAAGTTTATTAAAAAGTTTTAGATCAAGAACAAAAGGGAGTAAAGTACGCTTGGAAGAGGACCAAGTGGGTGACTTGAAAGAATGAAGCATGATGTTTGGCCTTTGACTTAGGGATTTATACATAGGCATGTTTGCATCTCTTCTCCCCTGATTCTTCCCTTGGGGTGGGCTGTTCACCTGTGCAGCAGCCTGCCAGCACTTAGGAGGGGCCACATGTGCAATGTATTTACTGAAGTTGTGTGTATACTCATTTGAGGAGTTTTTCCCTTACCAGTTGAGTGTTCCTAGAGGAAGGTCATATACCAGTTAAGCTCCTCCATTTTGCCTCTTAGTGCACATGCTTGAGTCCACTCACCCTACTCCTGAGATCTCATTGGAAAGATGCTAATCACCAGCCTCTGGTGTTTTCTATGTATTGAAAGGGCCGTACCTTGGTGACAGCTGCAACCAATTATTATTATAGCGAGACAGTTTAACAAGCACCTGATCATCACCTGATGGCTGCCTGAAATTCCTTGGAGGTGCCCTCCTCTGCCCTTCTCATGTCTGCCTAGCTACCTACTCTAACATCTTCCCTGTAAGGCAGCTGTGGCTTGCTGGATGTGGGAGTAAAGCACCCAGGTTCTTTTTCCCTTTCTCAGCTTGGTTGCAGCAAAGACCCACCATCCTGGGTCTCCATCCCAGAGAGACACAGAGCCATTGCCAGTGGGAATGTTTAACTAGGTATGCGGCAACTGCACTCTGTACCTGAGCTGAGGGCCCTGCCTGGTGAAGAGCAGGAGCGGCAGGGGCTCACAGGGAAGAGAAGCCAGACTCCTCTCTATATGGCAGCTACAGAGTGCTGGAAGTGCCAGCAAAGCAATCAGGGTCTTTGTTTCCCAGACAGAGTGCAGCAAGGGTGGCACCACTACAGTGTCAGTGGTAGAAGGACTTCCAGTTGCCTCTGGGATCTCCACCACAGTGAAATCCAGAGCTGTACTAATGGGAATGTTCAGCCAGAGATGGGGCAGCTGCACTACCCTGAGCCAGGGGCCCTGCCTGGTGAAAAGCAGGGGTTCAGGGGCTCACAGGAAAGACAGACTGGGTGGGTGACGAGAGGTGTTTCAGCAGTGGCAAAAATGACAGGCTGGTCTGTTACCTCTAGGAGCTCTGTGTCAGAGAAATGCAGAGCTGCCACCTGCCAGAGTGCTCAGATGTGGGTAGTGTGACTGTGCTGTGGCCCCAGGTCTGACCAGTGAGGAATAGCAGGGGCAGAGACCCACATGGAAAATAATCCAGCTGCTTTACTGTAAGTCAGCTGCAGCAGAAAAATAAAATATGTTCTAATCCTAGGGAAGGAGCAGGAGACAAATTCAGTTAGCAACTAGTGGCCTCTGGGACAATAAAATAGAAGATCATCAGTGTGGGTAATTAATGAAAGATACGCAGTATGAAATATTGATGTTTAATTGTCCCCAAATTGGAAGTTGATGCAATTGTCATGTGGCAAATTTTTATTTCTTAGCTTACCAAGTGAATGGTCTACCAAAAGAAATAATTATTTACTTATCATGTTTAACTTAACCCAACCTGTAGTATGACTAGAAAAATACTGTTAGTAAAATAATTTAGGTTATATTCTCTCAAACTTTCTTTTTGAAATTAAATCTGACTAATTAAGAGGTGGATTACTAATCATTGCTGTCTTCTGTACCTTTTCTTTAAAATTTCTGTTTGAGATCCAAGACTCATGTGACTTTTAGTTGATCCAGTTTCTCATTTTACCTTCCTTATGGCCAAGACATCAGTAAGTGACAACCAGGAGAAAGAAAACTCATGGTAACAAAACCTAGCAGCATATTTGAAAGAGGAATACCAAAAGTATGCTGTGTAATTTATGATTTTATAAATGAACATGAATTAATAATATATAATTTCACAATTTTAAAAGCCCCCAAATTGGGGCTTATCCTTCAGTATTTTTTGTTTCATCCAGTGATATAGTTTGGATGCAGTCCCTTCCCAAATTTCATGTTGAATTGTAATCCCCAATGTTGGAAATAGGATTGGTGGGAAGTGATTGGATCATGGGGGTGGTTTTCTCAGGAATGGTTTAGTACCATCCCTTGGTACTATCCTTGCAATAGTGAGTGAGTTCTCGTAAGATCTGGTCATTTGAAAGTGTGTAGCACCTCCTCCTATCTCTCTTGCTCCTGCTCTGGCCATGTGATATGCCTAATCCCCCTTTGCCTTCTGGCATGATTGTAAGCTTCCATGGGCCTCCCGTGAAGCCAAGCGGATGCTGTCATGCTTCCCATACAGACTGCAGAACTGTGAGTCAAGTAAACCTCTTTTCTTTATAAATTACCTAGTCTGAGGAATTTCTTTATAGCAATGTGAGAATGGATTAATGCACCAAGGAAAAAAATTAAGGGTGAGCAAGTAGTGTTAGACAGCAAATTTTTATTGAATGGTTATTTCTTGCTGGGCAGGGCTAACTCCTTAGACAGTGTGCCCACAGCTGGCAATGTATGGGCTTTTGGCAACTGTATTTATACTCATGTAAATCCACTTTCACTTACAGGCAAATTAAGGGGTGGGTCAATGCAAATTGAGGGGTAGGTTATTTAGAATTTTTTAGGAAAGGGGTAGTAACTTCTGGGTCATTGCCATTGCATGTGTAAACTGTCATGGCACTGATAGTAGTGTCTTATGTTAACGAGTAATGAGGGCAGCCAGGGATTGCTTTCATCCCCATTTGCTGGTTTCTGCCAGTTTTTTCACTTTATCCTGTCTGGACCAGATCCTGTTTTGATCAGCATATTTGTGACAAGAAAACAAGTCCTGATGGTCTCCTACCTCATTCCTCCCTTGGAGATTAGATACTCCTCCTTAATCATAAAGGAGCTGCAATATGGTAGAAACCCATCTTATAAATACAGTTGCTAAAAGACTACAATTGCTGCTGTCTCTGCTGTCGTACTGCTGTGTTGGTCACTGCCTCTCACTTGCTGTCTTCATCCTTTTATTGTTGCCAGATGATGCAACACAGGTGAGCCCCAAACTGGGGCTTCAAAGAGGATTCTTGGCTTCATCCAGGAAAGAATTCAGGGGCAAGCTGGTGGTGGTAGACAGCAACATTTTATTGAATGGTACTGCTCTTTCTAAAGCAAGGCTAAATCATAGGCAGTGGGCCCAGAGTTAGCGATATGTAGCCTTTTGGCAACTGTATTTATACTTATGTAAACCCATTTTCAATTGCATGCAAATTAAAAGGTGGGTCAATGGCTATTGAGGTATCGAGGGGTAGATTACTTAGAACTTTTTGTTTTTTCTTTTTTGAGATGATGTCTCACTCTGCCACCAGGCTGGAGTGCTGTGGCACAATCTCGGCTCACTGCAACCTCTGCCTCCCGGGTTCAAGTGATTCTCCTGCCTCAACCTCCCAAGTAGCTGAGACTACAGGCGTGCATCACCATGCCCAGCTAATTTTTGTATTGTTAGTAGAGATGGGGTTTCACCATATTGGCCGGGATGGTCTTGATCTCTTGACATCCTGATCTGCCCACCTCAGCCTCCCGAAATGTATTTAGAACTTTTAAGGAAAGGGACAGTAACGTCCAGGTTGTTACCATGGTAAAGGGTCTGGATTGTTGCATGGTATTTATAAGCTATCATGGAACTGGTGGTATTGTCTTATGTGGCTAATAATGAGGGCAGCTAGGGATGACCCTCATTATTATCTTGTGGTTCCTGCCAGTTTCTTCACTTTATCCTGTCTGGACAAGATCCTGTTTTGGTCAGCAGGGTTGTGACCAGAAAACAAATTCCCTTTGTTTCCTACCTCAGTATGAGTCTATTCATTACAAAACACACACACACACACACACACACACACACACACACACACACACGTGTCTAATCTGCGATATTAGAAGTAGGATAGTGGATACATTTCAGGAGGTTGAAGAAGTAGTGACTGGAGGAGCTATGACCAGGGCTTTTCAGATGTTAGAAATGTTCTATTTCTTCATCTAATGTGAGTGTATTTCATTTGTATTTCATTTGAGATAATTCATTGAGCTGTACCTTTATGATTTTGCACCATTTTGTATGTGTGTAATTCTTTAATGAAAATAAAATAACAAAGTGTGGTTTTATTTTTAATACACTTTATTGTGTATATTTAAGGTATAAAACATGATGTTACGGGATAAATATAGACAGTACAATGATTACTATAGTGAAGCAAATTAACATATTCATTATCTCACATAGTTATCAACTTTATTTTTGTTTTGTGGCAACAGCAGCTAAAATCTTAGAATAAATCTCATACACAGTATAATTTTAATACCTATAGTCTTCATGTTGTACATTAGATCTCTAGATTTGTTCATCATACATATTTGCTACTTTATGTAAGTATTTTAATGATATTTTAATATAAAAGAATTTGAACTTAGAGTTTTATATTTGGCCATATTTTACTCAAATGTTTGTAAATAATAAAAATATTTATAGGCATACAAAAATCCATATTGAAAAAACTCTTTTGAAAAAGTTTTGATGCTTCAAGAGAAAGAAACCTGGAGATACTGTAAGAAATTATGAGTAATAAAATATATGAAGCTTTGCAACTAAAAAGAAATGAGAGTGAGGAAAGTACTTATCTTGTTAGGGAGAAAATATTAATAATTTTAATAAATTGATGTGACTTAGTATATATGATTATACATTTATGTTACAGACAGCCAGCATAAAGGAAATTAGTATATATAAGTGATACAGGATAGGCAAGCTCCAGAATTGGGGATTAGCTTGGGAGGGTTCGTGACTTCACTTAAGAAAGAATTTGAGGGCAGGCCACTGGTGTTAAACAGCAATTTTGAATGAAGCGGCACTGTATAGCAGCAGCAGATGCATAACTCTTTGCGGAGCAGGGCTACCCCATACACAGTGTGCCCAGAATAGCAGCTCAGAGGTGGTTTTGAACTCAATATTTATACCCACTTCTAATTATATGCAAATTAAGAGGTGGTTTATGCAGAAAATTTTAGGAAAAGGGTATCGACTTACAGGTTGTCAAGGTCATTGCCATGGAAAGGGACAATAACTGCTCAGTGTTGCCATGGCAATGGAAACTGACATGACATACCGGTGGGCATGTTTTACAGAAATCTGCTTCCACCTGGACCTGTTTTAGCTAGTCCTCATTTTGGTCTGGTGTCTGAACCCCACCTCCTATTTCCAAAGTGTTAAACAGAAAACAACTGAAATGTATTCAGTAGAAATCAGGAAAGGAGAAAAAATGAATAAAAAGTACATAAAACATAAAATTATATAAAAGTACAAATATCACACTATTAATATATATGTAAAAAGGTCAAATTTATCAAAAGATTCATCCTCTGAATGGATAAAATGAAAGTGTGACAATATATTTTCTACATTACACATAGAAAGTTTGAAAATAAGGCAATCTTAGCCGGGCGCGGTGGCTCACGCCTGTAATCCCAGCACTTTGGGAGGCTGAGGCAGGCGGATCATGAGGTCGGGAGATCAAGACCATCCTGGCTAACACAATGAAACCCCGTCTCTACTAAAAATACAAAAAAGTTAGCCGGGCGTGGTGGTGGACGCCTGTAGTCCCAGCTACTCGGGAGGCTGAGGCAGGAGAATGGTGTGAACCCGGGAGGCGGAGGTTGCAGTGAGCTGAGATTGCGCCACTGCACTCCAGCCTGGGTGACAGAGCGAGACTCCGTCTCAGAAAAAAAAAAAAAAAAAAAGAAAATAAGGCAATATTAATGCTTTGAAATATAGGTAGCACAGGCATAATTAGTAAAGAATGCACAGACAGAAGCAGATAAATAAGCTGATTCATAAAAAAAGTAGACACATTTAGCAGAGATGGATAGATTATATGTTGTATATAAAAACTGAAATCAAGACCATAATGTTTGTAGACTTCAGAGGAACATTTTCATGGAAGGTAAGGGTGGGCTAGATTTCTCAGCAGTTCTAATAAAAAGCACTATTTATGAAAGGAAATAAATGGATAAATTTGAGCTTCATCAAAATTAATATACATATTGTTTTTCAAAGAACAACATTCATGAAATAAAAAGGCAAGACACAGAATGGAAAAAATATTTGCAAAAACTGTATTTTGCCAAAAAGAATTGTATCTAGAATATGTAAAGAAGTCCTACAAGTCAATTAAAACCCTCAAAATGAGTGAAAGATTTGAATAAGCCTACACACACACACACACACACACAAATACACACATCATCAATAGCACTTGAAAAGGCAGTCAGCATCAGGAAACTGCAAATTAAAACCACATCCATCACAATCTCCTTTTCAGCAACCTCTGTGGCTGCCTCAGTCCACTCCAGTTAGGATTTCATCCCCACCACCCATTGAAAATGCTTTTGTCAGGATAATCAAGTTTCCAAATATAGTGCTTATTTCTTTGAGCTCATGCTTCTTTGAACAGAATTCCATGAAGTTGTTTACTCCTTCCAACTGGAAACATTTTCTTCTCTTAGCTTTTCTTTTTATAACAGCAGTTCAGACTTCCTCACTGAAGTGAGAAATAATGTAGCCCAACTGCTCACTTGATACATCCAGTTAGATATTTCCTAGGCAGCCACAATGAAATGCCCCAAGAAGAAAGCCTGATTCTTTTCTCCATCCAACTTTCTTATTTCTGTTGATAAGCCAGTTCTCTACCAAGTTGCTCAAGCAGAAAGTCAAGAGTAATCCTTGATTCTTTTTTAATCATCACCCATACCCAATTCATCGGCAAATCCTATAGATTTAGCCTTCAAAAAAAAAGTATATATATATATCGAGTTTGATTGGTTCTCAGTTTTTGCTTAGTTCTAGCCACAGTTCTTTTTGCCTGGGCTATTAATATATCTTCCCAACTGTCTCTTTGCTGTCCCTTTTGCTCCTCTGTGAGAAAACATTTTAAATGGTCCATTTTCAAGGCATGATAAATCTAAGTACTGGCAGCCAGCCTGCCGACGTGACTAACTGCATGGCTCATGCACCTAGAAGGTCACGATAAGTGAACAGAATGTAGAGGAGGGGTCTGCCCATAAAAGGGAAGAAAGTTTCATTACTGGGAAATTGAAACTTAAGTGGGGAAAGGGGTCAGGGTATAACTTATAAGGGGGATAATGAAACTTAGATGACATTTGGGGAGATTGTAACCCCACAGTATTTGACCAGTGAGGAACTGGGGGAGGGACTTGCATGTTAGGAGATAAATTACCTGCTGTAACTGCCCCAGGTGTGCCTGCCTACCAGACACCTGGTCTTGCAAGACCACCATTAAAAGTCTCACTTCCACGGTTCTTCATGTCTCAGAGTCCACTCCTTGGGTTTGGATGGGTGAATGTGTTTCTCACAAACTTGGGGGACCACCTGGGATCTCTGTGCCTGTGTGAAGTGGGACTCCAGCAGAGAGGGGAGACATGTTTCACCTGATTTAGGTGGCCCACTCTGTTCAGGCATCTGGATCTCTGCAGAGGCCATAGACAAACCTGAGACTGTTATTCAGGAGGCAGCAGAGGTGACACAGGGAGAAATGCAGACACTGCAGCAACCAGGCAAACTCATGCAAGAGACAAGTTAGGAAAATTGGACTATACGTACTGCCTTGGTGAGTTGGACATTTTTGGAGTTTGTGTGTGTGTGACTGAGATGTATCCTAGATATGAAGCAACTGTGGAGTCCCAATCTGTGATACCATTCTCCCATGAGGAAAACTGCCAGAGATGGATGAAGTGATTCTCGGGGTATGCAAGAAACCTCTAGTCGGGGTGGGGTTGGGAGTTGAGTACACCAGAAAATGCTCAGACACAGAGACTGACCAAAGATTGGAAACAGAAATTCTAGCCTAGGGGACAAAGAGGGAGGCTTTAAAACTTTGACATTCCCTGAATAGTCCTTTGGAGAGAATCCTGCAGGATTGGAGGGACAACCCATGAACCAGGGACAAGGAAAAGCAAAAAATCATAAAGTATTGCTGTTTTATCTGGCCCAAAGGCCCTATTCATAAGCCTTCAGTCTTTTGGCCTAGATTTGGCTCAATTGAGAATTGAGTGTGCCAAGCTTTGTCTATATGAATGATAAAACCCCATCCTCACAAGAAGAGATAGGTTATGCTTTCCGCTGGATCAAGGAATTAGCCCCCATGTTTCCCCTCAAAGAAGAAGAAAAATAGCCTAGTAAAAAGCCCTTGCCCAGTAAAAAGCACTGGGACCCCCTATCATACTTGTCTCCTCCATACGTCTCACAAAACAGGGGAAAGGAAGATCAAGGGGCAGCAGGAGGATTACAGGAAGAAAGACCTGGAGACCATGGGGGAGTTGAAACAACTGCTCCTTTACATTCTTATGAAAATTTAAGAAAAGGATTAAAACAGTTTAAGAAGGATATTGAGAACTTCCCTATTCCTTCCATATAGCAGGCATCTAGCATGTTCCCTCTTAGGGAAGTTCCCATGGGACAGGGAGAGATCAGCTTTGTAAATTTTCCTCTTACAAGTAATGAAGTTAGGAATTTCAAGAAGGAAATGAAACTACTCCTAGAAGATCCCTTAGTTTAGCAGACCAGCTGGACCAATTCCTAGGACCCAGCTTTTATACCTGGACTGAAATTATGTCTATCATGAATATCCTGTTCACAGCAGAAGAAAGGGGAATGATTGGGAGAGTGTCCATGACCATTTGGGTGAGGCAACATCTTTCATGCAAGGAGTCTTGCCAGCCAAACGAAAATTTCCAAATGTCAATCCCAAATGAGATAATAATGATCCCAGGGACCAGGCCCAAATGCAGGACCTCAGGGTCCTAATAATTAAAGGGATCAAAGAGTCCACTCCTAGGACACAAAATATCTCAAAGGCATTTGAGATTCAACAAGAAAAAGAGGAAACTCCTTCTGCATTCCTGCAGAGGCTCAGAGATCAGATGAGAAAATACTCTGGATCTAATCCAGAGTACCCAGTAGGGCAAGACCTTATGATGGTTAACTTTGTAACTAAGACCTGGCCTGATATTACAAAAAAATTACAAAAGACTGATGGATGGAATGAAAAACCGATTGAGGAATTACTGAGGGAAACTCAGAAGATCTTTGTAAGGAGAGAGGAAGAGAAGCAGAAACAAAAAGAAAAAAATCATGGTTTCCACTGTGGAAGAGGTAGTCAGAAAAATGTTAGATCAAGATTCCTCTCGAAGGAGACAAGGGAAAAGAGACATAGAGAAAGAAGAGAAATGCAGAGAAAAGCTCCTAAAACTTTGGATGTTACAAACATCCAATGGATGTTACAAGTGTGGAAAGCCAGGGCATTTTAAAACAGAATGTCCTGAATGGAAAAAAAGAAAAGGTGATTCCCCTCATGACCGATGATGAAGACTAGAGGGTGGTCAGGGGTTCCTTCTGAGTAGGTCCCAGCAGGAACCCTTGATAAATTTGCAGGTGGGAGCCAGGGGAGAAGAAGTGACATTTTTGGTTGATACTGAGGTGGCTTGCTCTTCCCTAATTCACCAACGAAGGGGTACAGAACTCTCTAACAAAAAATTGACAGTATCATGAGTAAAAGGGGAGGGATTTCAGGTTCTGATATTCAAGAAAATGTTAATTAGATTGGGACCAGAACAAATTGAGGGGTCCCTCTTATATGTTCCTGAAGCAGGACCTAACCTCCTTGGTCAAGACCTGATTGTGAGATTGGGTGTAGAATTAGGAATAGAGGAAGGAAAAATAAAAGTAATGATGGGCCTCCTAACAGAGGAGGGGGAAAGAAAAGTTAATCCCCTTGTGTGGCTTAGGGAAGGCAACAGGGAGGGTTAACAATCACACCCTTACAGATTGAACTAATACAAGCAGAAGTCATTTGCAGAAAACAATATCCCATATCTCTTGAAGGGAGAAAATGTCTCTAACCAGTAATAGTGGAATCGATTAAAGATGGACTATTAGAACCCTGCATGTCACCATACAATACTCCAATTCTCCCAGTCAAAAGCCTGATAATGCAAGATCTAAGAACTATAAATCAAATTGTTCAGACCCACCACCCTGTGATGCCTGACGCCTAAAATTTCCTTAGGAAGATAGCATGTGAACCTAAGTGCTTCCATGTGGTAGATCTTAAAGTTGCATTCTGGACATGTCCCCTAGACTTCAGAAGTAGGGACCTCTTTGCCTTTGAATGGGAAAATCCTATAACTGGGAGAAAACAATAGTACTGCTGGACTGTGCTGCCACAAGTTTTCATGGAAGCCCCAAATTTATTTGTTCAAATCTTGGGAAAAGTCCTGGAGGAATCCCAAACTTCCAGGGGAACCCATTTATTGCAATATGTAGACTATCTTTTAATTTATGGGGAGAAGAGAGCCAAGGTATCAGAAACCACCACAAAATTGCTTAATTGCCTAGGAGAAAGGGAATTGTGAGTCTCTAAGAACAAAATGCAGTTTGTAGAAAAATAAGTTAAATATTTAGGACACCTGATTAATGAAGGGAAGTGGAGAATAAACGTAGAGAGATTATTGGAAATAGTGGATCTGCCTTTGCCTAAGACAAAGAAAGAACTCTGAAACTTTTTTGGTTTAACCCATTTCTGTAGGTTATGGATTGACTCATATGCTCAAAAGACAAAGATTCTGTATCTCAAGTTACTAGAGGAGGAACCTAATCCCTTGTAATGGTCCCCAGAGGAATTTCAGGCAGTGAAGGAGCTAAAGCAGGCCCTCATTACTGCCCCAGTCCTAGCTCTCCCATCTTTAGAGAAAACATTCTATCTGTTTGTAACAGTAGACAAGGGCATGGCCCTTGGGTTGCTCACTCAAACCTTGGGGGGGAAGAGGCAACCTGTTGCTTTTGTCTCCAAGCTTCTTGATTCTGTCTCTTGCAGGTGACCCGAACGTATGAAAGCAGTAGCTGACACAGCCCTGCTGGTAGAGGAGAGTCAAATGCTGACCTTTGGTGGGGCCCTGATAGTAAGCACCCCATACCAGGTCAGGAATATATTAAATTAAAAAGCCAGGAGATGGTTAATGGATTCTCAGATTCTAAAATATGAAGCCATATTAGTAGAAAAAGATGATTTGGTCATAACAACAGACATTTGCCTGAATCCAGTCAGTTTCCTGTAGAAAGGAGAAGAGAACAAAGAGACGTCAGACCAGAACTGCTTAAATATCATAGAATACCAAACCAAAGTTAGACCAGACTTTAGGGAAGCTCCACTACATGATGTGCTGTTTGTGGATGGGTCATCCCGACTAATAGATGGCAAGAGACATAATCATTATACTGTCAATGATGAAAGTAAATGTTCCTTATGTGAGAAAGGTAGATTACCTAATGGCTGGTTGGCCCAAACCTGTGAATTACATGCTCTTAACCAGGCCCTAAAGCTCCTTGAAGGCCACGAAGGCACTATATATACTGATTCTAAATATGCCTGTGGGGTAGTACACACATTTGGAAAAATCTGGACAGAGTGAGGCCTAATAAATAGCAGGGAAAAAAGAATTGGTACATGGGGAACTGGTCAAACAGGTTTTAGAAAGCCTCCTGCTTCCAACAAGAGGTAGCCATAGTTCATGTAAATGATCATCAGAAAGGAAACACTGTAGAAGCTGTAAGTAACAGGCTTGCAGATGAAGCTGGTAAGCAAGCTTCCCTGGAAGAAGATATTAGACTATTTAGCCTGATCCCAGACATCTCTAAGGTAGTATTAAGACCCCAGTTTACTAGAGAGGAGAAGGAAGAATTGGACAGGATAGGGGTCACTCAAACTGAAGATGGGAAATAGGTACTTCCTGCGGGGAGAGAAATGATAAAACCTCTGATGATAGAACTAATGTCTATATTACACAAAGGGAGCCACTGGGGACCCCAGGCTCTGTGTGATGCAATACTTAGGAATTATGTGTGTATAGGGATTTAGACTTCTCTAAACAAGTATGTGGAAGTTGTATAACTTGTCAAAGCATAAACAAAATGGTGATTAGAAAACAGGCCATGGGAGGAAGACCTCCCAGACAAAGCATTTAAGTAGATTTCACAGAAATGCCCAAAATAGGAAGACTACAGTATTTACTGGTGATCGTAAATCACCTTTCCAGCTGGGTATAAAGTTTTCCCCTTCCAATGGTCGCCACCAGGAATATGGTCAAAATAATATTAGAACAGATTGTACCTAGATTTGGCCTGACAGGAAATATTGATTCAGACAATGGGAGTCACTTTACCTCAAGGGTGTTAAGGGGAATTATGGAAGGTTTACAAATTAGATGGGATTATCGCACCCCCTTGGCCTCCTCCTTCATTTGGAAAGGTAGAAAGAATGAATCAAACTTTCAAAAAGCATATCACCAAACTAATCTTAGAAACTAAAATGCCTTGGACCAAATGTCTCCAAATAACACTCCTTAGCATTAGGACAGCCCCAAGAAAAGACAGGATTGCCCCCCTACAAGTTATTATATGGGCTCCCAAATTTAGGCAGAGCTATGGATCTCCCTACTATGGAAACCAAGGATCAATTCTTAAGAAATTATATACTGGCCATTTCCTCCACCCTATCATCCCTTAGGTTAAAATGACTTCTAACTCAAACTCTGCCTCTTGTTGTTCATGATTACCACTTCCAGCTTGGTGACTTGTTACTGATTAAGACTTGGAAAGAAGATAAGTCTTCTTCCACCCAAGCTGGGATGGTCCCTATCAAGTGCTTCTGACCACTGAGACAGCCATGAGAACAGCTGAACGGGGGGTGGACTCACTATACTGGAGTCAAATGACTGGTAATAGAGACCCCAGAAGGGAGAGAGAAAGACCAGTGAAAAGTGCATGGGTCACCTAGGAACCCTTAAAGTTAACTCTGAGAAAAATCTAAAAAGATAATATGGGCTGGCCCAATTCCTGGAAGTTAATATGGCTGGGATGGGCTACTATACAAAGAGCAGAAGGCTAAAATGGAAACTGGCAGAGGACTCCTCCCTACCCAGTCAGATTGGTAATTAATGTAATCAAGATGGTAGCACCCTAGACTATAAGATTTGATGCCTGCCAGGTCTTACCTTGTGGGAATTTGGAAAATCAGAGACAGCTCTTACAGGCATATAAATATCTTTGCCCTGAACCAGACACAGGTTACAGAAGGGCATCACCTTGCCCCAGCTTGGATGATGTATGGTGGACTACCCAATTTCAGGGTTGGACAGTAAACATGGGATGGGTAACTCCTAGCTGGAGACCATTAAATAATAAACTACATCTGTCCAAGGGCTTCCCACCAAATAACTGCCAGAATTTGAATGCAGTCCTATACTCATCACCATTGACAATCCAGCTGTTCTAGACCACGAACCAAAAGTAGTGTCTTGGGTATATGGATTAGGGGTAAACATCACAAGGAAAGACACCCTAGGGTGATCTGTTCTCAAACTAATCAAGAACTCAGCCTCCCATTTGCCTGGGACTACTCCAACCCCAGACCCCAATAAACACGTTAGTTCACCAAATAATGACCCTAAAAGGGTAGAAATAATTGAGGTAAAGGATTTAAGGCAAACCTTAGAAACTGAGACAGCGTACAGGGATGTGAATGCCATTTGACATGGGTCAAATTTTCAGTACAAGCCCTCAACAAGAGTAACTGCTATGCATGTGCTATGGGACAACCTCAAGCACAAGTGGTTCCATTTTCCCTAGGATGGGATACCAATCCTGAAGGAATGCATTGCATGTTGGCTCTATACCAGGACACTGGTGCATGGGGAAATGAGACTTGTAAGAGTCTATCATTGCTCTTTCCTGTATTGCAAAGGTCAGATCCCATAGCAATCACCTCATTCTCTATAGGTAAGATGAACCACTCCTCTTGCCTCTCTAGGCAGGGGGCAGAGTTCATTAAGCCCATGGGAGAACTATTGACTTGTACTCACATCCTAAATATCATCGGTGAGTCAGGCAATGGCAATTACTCAGCCTCCATATACCCCGGTCTGATGTCTGGTGGTATTGTGGGAAGAGGAACCTCTGTAACCTATTACCATCCAATTGAACTGGGATTTGTGCTTTAGTCTAGATGGCCATTCCCTTCACCCTGGCATTCCATAAAATACCTGAAAACACACATGGCCACCAAAACTGGGAGATTTGACAAACTCTTTTGATCTCAATTTATATGTTGACTTGATAGGAGTCCCTGTGGGGGTGCCTAATAAATTTAAGGCCCCAAACCAAATAGCTGCTGGGTTTGAGTCAGTAATCTTCTGGTGGTCAGCTATCAATAAAAATGTGGATTGGATTAACTACATCTATTGTAATCAACAGAGATTCATCAGTTATACTCAGGATGCCCTCAAGGGGGTGGCTAGCCAGTTAGATGCCACCAGTCGAATGGCCTGGGAAAACAGGCTTCGACTAGACATAATACTAGCAGAAAAAGGGGTCGTATATGTCATGCTGGGTGGGAAATGTGCTTTCATTCCCAAAAATATTGCCCCAGATGGGACCATCATGAACGCTTAACAAGGACTGACAACTGTAGCCAACAAACTGGCAGAAAATGCTGGAACTGATGATCCATTTACGGGTTGACTCGAAGGATGATTAGGAAAATAGAAAGGCATGGTAGCTTCAATCCTTACATGTCTCATAATTGTGGCAGAAGTCTTAACAGCAGTGGGGTGTTGTATTATTTCTGTGTGAGCAGACTAGCACAGAAATTAATTGAAATAGCTGTTAATAAACAAATGCCCATGTCTTACCAGAAAAATAGCCTGCTACTTTTAGAAACCAAAATAAACAACTTCTCAAGTGATTCGAGGAGCAAAAGGGTTTAGATGAAAATGAGACCATCAGAAATAGATACAAAAGAGGAGGGAATTTGTGAGAAAACATTTTAAATGGTCCGTTTTCAAGGCATGATAAATCTAAGTACTGGCAGCCAGTCTGCGAATGTGGCAAACCACATGGCTCATGCACCTAGAAGTTCACAATAAGTGAACAGTATGTAGAGGAGGGGTCAGCCCATAAAAGGGAAGAAAGTTTCATTATTAAGAAATCGAAATTTAAGCTGGGAAGGGGACCAGGGTATAACCTTGTAAGGGATAATGAAACTTAGGCAACGTCTGGGAAAATTGTAACTCCATAGTACTCAACCAGCAAGGAACTGGGGGAGGGACTTGTGTACTAGGAGATAAATTACCTGCTGTAACTGCCCCAGCTGTGCCTGCCTACCAGACACCTGATCTTGCAAGACTACCATTAAAAGTCTCGCTTCTCCTGTTCTTGTCTCTGAGTCAATTCTTTGTGTTTGGATTAGTGAATATATTTCTCACATCCTCTATGGTTCACTGTCCAAGCAGAAACGGGGAGTGATCATTATAAATCTGAATTAATTCCTGTTATTCTTCTCCTTAGACCCTCTCCTGCCTGGCCAGCAATCACTTTGCATGGCTCTTGGAATACAGTCTAAACTATTTAATATATTATTGAATACTGAAATAATTTTGTCCCTGAATATCTCCACCTCTAATCTCTCTCAACTCTTATCCTCTTGTCCTCACTTAATGTGTTGTAGCTATCCTCATCGTCTTTTTCCTATTTCTAAAATACATAAAGGTTCTAAACTTAGAAATGGTTTACTTGTTCCTCCATCTGGAATTCTCTAATTATGCCACTTGAAGCATGGTTGGTTCCTTCTAGCATTTCAGGTCTCAGCTTTTCTAACTGACCAATCTAGTAGTCTTCACCCTCTCCTGACCACAGATTCAAATTTATTTTGTTCAGATCACTTATATATAGTCTGTACTGTTTATTGTTTATTTCTAATGTTTACCCCTCAACCCCTGAATGCATAAAAATGTAAGTAAAATGAGGTAAACATTTGGCTGTTTTTATTTACCAATATATTCTCAGTACCTAAAATATGTTTTGGTAAATGGTAAGTAAATTAATATATGGAAATTATCTTTGAAACAGTTGTTCCAAGTTTAAGATTTTCATTGTTTAGCCACTTCTCTGTAACCCACTGTGAGCAAGGACATAAATGAAGGATAAAGACTTTAGAGCCAAAGGTAAATTAAAACCTGACCATATGAGATTACATTTGTTTAGATTTAACACAAGGAAAAGGGAAATGAAAATAATGACATTTTAGTTTATTTGGGAAGTCTTGAAACAGAAATGCAATTTCACTTCAAATGGTTTTTGTCCTACAACTTTGGTGTATATTTTGTCTAATTAGTTGTATTAATGGGAGACTACATTTTGGATGATGACTCTAGGTATTTGTAACTGAGAGGGATAAATTAAGTTTGGGCAGTAGTTCAGGCTGCTGAAGAAAAGCAACGTGGTGGCAGGGAGGCTAACATTTAACAAAGAAAGGCCATTTATTCAGGCAAATTAGGGAATCGTGGAATTATAGGTTATTCTGTAGGTTTAAACAAATTAGAAACATAATTATTGATATATAATGATTAGGAGATATTTTCTACTCATTAAAAATTGAATATGATTTTATAAAAAATGTTGTTGCTCATAATGTTAGTTTGAAATTTTTAGGCAGGTCTTGAGAGGTTATGAATACTTAGAAAAAATCTATTTATTCCTGATTTGTTAGCTATTTTAATGGAGATATGGTAGTCTCCATTACAGTATCCATAGCCTCTGAGGAAAGAGAGCTGTTTATATTTAGCTGTAATTATTTTGCTGTCTCATCCACAGCAGCTGTTGAGCTAAGGAACATCGCATACCACTATTTGTTCTCTGATATCTCACCTAGAATATGAGTTGACAACAGGAAAAACTAATAAAAAGAATACAAAGCAATTGACAGATTTGAAGGGAATGATAAAGATATAATAACCATTTAACGTGAGAATTAAAGTCATCATATAAGACACACCAGCAGCTGTAAAAGAATAACAAAAACATGGTGTATACTACCAATGAAAGATTAGTCTAAACACTGGTGGATCATATGTCTGCTTTGTTATTTTTGCCATATGAAAAATTTCCCTGAAAACAACCTTACTTTTCTTACTTCTTATATAAGCACTTCGCATAATTAGTACTAGCTTGATTGTGTGATTGGTTCTTATCATTTTGTTTTGAAATTCTGCTTTTGTGTTCATTTTCTTTCACTTGACTTTTTTTTTTAACTGAGGTTTACTTTTATGTATATTAATTTTCTGCTTCTTCAATTGAGTGAAGTGTAGATCTTTTAGGCATGGTATATTCTACTAGACTACAGTATTCTGCTAGTGTGAACAACCTTCCTGGTTTGCTTCAGACTAAGCTGGACTTTAAGTGCTAAATTTTGGGATAATTTGTCACCTTAGTACTGAAAAAACAAAAAGAATATAGAAAGGTCTTTGAAAATCTGAGATCAAGAAGAAATCAAGATGCCCTTAAATGTTTGTGCCCATGTAACTGTAGGTTCATGTGTCAGCCTGCTTCCAATGTAAGAATGCTGTCTGTTTGGGACATGTCTAAGTGAAAATGGACAGGTTTGAAGTGTTGCCAACCTGAAAGCAAAGAGCAATATCAAGATGTTCTGCTAAAAGTGGAAACTCCCAGAACTGAAGGAATAACCTCTATGCTCTATTCAATATAAATTTGTTTCAAACTTTAAATTCGCAATTTTGAAATTGTTTCAGAGGCTTATTAAATTCAGCCACAGCCATCTTTGAGGTCAATACTCCTCTATTTGTCACCTTTCCTATGGATTTTATTGCATTTATAATTTATTACAGAGTAAATCTCACATATTATCAGCTCTATGGGATAGAACATGTAGCATGAGAATGAGGGAGTTAGTAATATATCTTTGTATGATGCAGCTCTAACTTTCGTCTTAATCCTTTAACAGCTTTATTGAGATATAACTCACATATCATACAAGTCATTCATTTAAAATGTACAGTTCATTGGTTTTTAGCATGTTCACAGAGCTGTGCCAATTTTACCACCACCACAGCCGATTTTAATACATTTTCATAGTCCAATACAGAAATTCCACAATCATTAGTAGTCATTCTCCATTTCTCTCCTTCCCTCTTCTCCTTTCCTCTTACTCCTGGCCCCAGGTAACCACTTGCCTAGTTTTTGTTTCTATATGTTTGCCTATTGTAGGCATTTTAAAAACTCCTCCTGTGATTGTATGTCCTTTGACCAACTTCTCCCCATCTTCTGTCTCCACTAACCACCCAGACTCCTGGTAACCACCACTCTGTCCTCTTCTTTTATGAGATCAGCTTTTTAAGATTCCGCCTGAGTGAAATTATGTGGCACTTGTCTTTGTGTGCGTGTGTGTGTGTGTGTGTGAGTGTGTGTGTGTGTGTTTTTTTTTTTCCTTTACATGGAGTTTCAGTGGTCGCTCAGCTTACTGCAACCTCTGCCTCCCGGGTTCAAGCAATTCCTCAGCCTCAGCCTCCCCAGTAGCTAGGATTACAGGCGTGTGCCACCACGCCCGGCTAATTTCTATATTTTTAGTAGAGACGGGGTTTCACCATGTTGGCCAGGCTGGTTTCAAACTCCTGACCTCAAGTGATCTGCCCGCCTCAGCATCCCAAAGTGCTGGGACTACAGGTGTGAGCACCACACCCGGCCTTTTTTTTGGAAGTAATTTTCTCACGACACTTTTTTCCATTTTCCTTTGAACTTTCTAATGTATCCTTCTAAAACGCCTTCTCAGGCCGCTGGCATGCCTCTTAAATATTAGGATTCCCAATACTGTATGCTTCTCCTTCTGTTCCCTTTTTTTAACCTTCCTTCCTGTCCCTTCCTTTCCTTCACTTCTATTATGCTACCCTTCATTATCCTTCTCTACTCTCCTTTGCCCTCTAAGAGTTGGTCTCATCTATATCCTGGTTTCAATTGTGACTCTCAAGTTTATATCAGCTACTCAGATCTCTCTTCTGAGATTAAGATTTATTATATACATTTGCTACTGCTCTGCACAAACAAGCCTTATGTGCTCCTCAATATCAACATATCAAAAACCAAACTCATCATTATTCAACTACCCTTCTCCTACCAGTTCTTCTAACTTATTTGCCAATTTAGATCATGGTACAGTCTTTTCTCAAAGCCTAGAAACTGGGGCTTATCCTTCCTCTCATATCTATCCAGTCAATAATTCCAATCAATTCCAAATTTTCTAAGCTATATGTGCCTCTCCATCTCCCTTGGTGCAGAGCATCATGTTTGCTCACCTTGATTACTGCAACAAGCAATAATTTTTCCTACTGTGGATGAATAGCCTTATCCATTCTTCAAATAAATTCTATACACTTCAGCCAATTGGCTTCCTAAACTATGAATCTTATCATGTCATCCTCAAGCTAGAAATTCTTCAAGGCCAATGTCCAAATTTCTTGGTATGAATTAGACAGACTTTCATGATCTATCACCTACTTACCTCTTCAGTCTCATCCCTGAAAATGTATCACCACTCACCCTCACCCTCACCCTCCCTAACCCTTATCTGATTCAGCCAGAGTGAGCTGTTGAACAGACATTTGGTTGTACCATCTGTGTTCCAGGAGTACCCTCCCTGCCTGGTTAACACTTTTCATCCCCCCAGATTCAGTTCAGGCATCACATTCTTAAGAAAGTGTGTTAGTTGCTGCTACTATGTAATCAAATAACTGTGTAAACCTCCTACATAAGCATTTACTCAAAAATTATAATTTTTGTTTCTTCATTTATCTCTTTCAATAAACTGCAAACTTCCTTGCCTACTAGGGGCCATGTGTTATTTATCTTCCTGCTTTCAGCTTCTAGCACTGGAGATGGTACATAGTAGGTACTTGGCAAATGTTAAGTCAATATCTACAATGAGAGCTATAAGAGCAAAGACTCAACATGGCTTTCTAAACCTGGTTATTATAAATTTGAAGCATGTCTATGCAATAGTAAGGAAGAAGGGGATAATTCTTTATCTTGCTTCTCTTTTCATGTTTGCAAGAATCGAGACAATATTCTACATTGTCTGTATGGTTGAGTTTCTTTTTTTCTCGCTCTCTTTCTTGAATGTTTTCAAAAATATGCTTTCTATTATATTTCAGTCTCACACATCTATTAGTTTATGACTTTTAGAGACTTCTCAGATAAGAATGATGGTAGAATAAAAATAAAATCCTGGTTTCTTAAGTCAAACTGACATGGGTTTGAATCCAAGTTCTGCAACTTGTTAGTCCACAATCCTGCATGCATAATGTGTTTTCTTTTATTTAAATTGATAAAATAGTCATAACGCAATTTTTCTTATAGGGTTACTATAAATATTGATAAATTATTATAACTATTGTAGCATCGACAGCAGTTCAGTGTCCCAGGAACACCAGCAGCTGTAATTCTATCACAAAATGGAATTCTGTTTTTAAATAGAATATGTGAGGGAGAATAACAAATGTGAAACTCCTAGAGTGCAGGTAAAATCATATTTTTACATTTGCATGTTTATTATAGCACCAAGCTGTAGGTATATCATATAAATAATCTGGAGTCTTCATTTTGATTTTCTTCATATCTATATATTTTTGAATTCAGCATGTTTATTGAAGCTTATGTCAAATGTTTTACTAAGCGTTATGGGAAGATGCAAAATAATTAAGACATTGCCCTATCATGAAAGAGCTTAAAAATCATTCCATAAGCTAGAAAAACTAAAAGTAAAATCACTTGAAAATTAAAAGTCATGTTTACTGACTATATTATTAAAACCAATTAGTAAATACTAATAACTTTGAATATATAGCCAGAGTATCACTTTATATGAAATAGTAACCCGTATTTCCCTTTCTTCCTTCCTTCCTTCCTTCTTTCCTTCCTTCCTTCCTTTCTCCTGAGACAGAGTTTCGCTCTTCTTGCCCAGGCTAGAGTGCAATGGCACAATCTTGGCTCACTGCAACCTCTGCCTCCCGGGTTCAAGTGATTCTCCTGCCTCAGCCTCCTGAGTACCTGGGATTACAGGCATGCACCACCACATTCAGCTAATTTTGTATTTTTATTTTTATTTTTTTTAGTAGAGATGGGTTTTCACCATGTTGGTCATGCTGGTCTCGAACTCCCAACCTCAAGTAATCTGCCCGTCTTGGCCTCCCAGAGTGCTGGGATTACAGGTGTGAGCTACTGCGCCTCTTAATCTTTCTTAAAGACAGAGCTCATGATGTACCTCCTCAATCCTGTCTTCAGAAATAATCTCCTGTCCTCTGACGGCACCTAGTCATTTTCCTGTTAGAGTTCTTTGTATGCTGTATTACATTTTATGTTAAAGTGATGAAAGTAAAATATAGGAATGGAGGAAGGAAAAGGAGACAAGGGTAGAGTGATAGGCTGCGGTAGGGAAGAAAGAAAGGGAGGGAGGGGAAAGAAAGATAAAATGATGAAGAGAAGATCCTCATATGAATCTTGGTGTCCAAAAAGATGATAGTCCTTTACTATTAATCTCAAAGTAGAGTACATGTACTTCCATGACTGCATTGATGAGCAAGGAGAATGGGAATCTACAGGATTGATTTGTTACTAATTCCTGGAATGTCAATTTTCCTTGAAGACTAAAGATATTTTATGGGTAATCATACTACTGCATATCATTCAGGAGACTGTTGGACATGAAGGAATCATTATGATATTCAAATTAGTTTTATGCTTACCCAGGTTTTTCAAGTTAAGCTCACCAATCATTTTTCAAATCTTGGCCTATATGTTTACTCTCTTTTGATAAGGATAATTGTCTTTAAATGATTGGATTGCAGACAATGGTTTATTTTATGTTAGTATTCAACACAAAACATATTCATATTTTTTTCTACTCATGGTATCAAAGTATAAATAAGCAACACATCAGTACAGAAAAATATATAGCTTGTAACTAATCCTTTAAAACCAGAATATCCAAATGCAATACAGATTTCTATTTTTACTTTAAAAAAATCAAAGTTACACATTGGGACTTGAACTACTATGTTTCTTCTTCTTATACAGATGTGACATACATGATTTCTGGTAAATAATATTCTACCAAACATTGTATTAACCAAAGCAGATAGATGACCAGTAAAGCTGTTTACTATTTCCTACTCATGTTGAGCGAGGCTAGTGAAACACCATCTTGATAGGAAAGATTTTGACAGTAAGAAGAAATCACGGAGTCCCTACCTACCCCAGCAGAAAATCTAACAAACTGGTTTATATGGAAAACATTTTCTGCAATCATGCATAAACACACTGAATATGCTGTAATAACAGAATATCTTTTGGTCTGCTTCCAGCACACAGTATACATTCATTGGTGCTCAGTAAGATATAATTGAACACCAATATAGAAAGCATTTTTGTCTTCATAGCACTAACAACTAAAAAACACACAGCATGGGATACTTTGATCTTTAAGTGGGTAATCATGGAAATTTCATGATCATATTTACTATGTTAGCCTGCATATTCATCTATATTTTTCAAAAATAATGGTTCAAAAAGACTTCCAGAAACAGTCCTGATACAGTTTCACTGTTTCTGTTGATGCCTACAGCCAAGACAAGCTGTGAACATAGGAGATTCGGAAATCTCAAGGCAGGCAGCAGGCTTGAGGAACACCCTAGATAAATACTACCAAATACTCAAAAGCCCCATTGAGGCTGAAGGACTGAAACTCTGACCTATGTAAAAAAGAGCTGTGAGTGCACAAAGAGATTCATGCAGAGCCTGCTGGGACAAGAAGGGTTCGTGATGGCAGATTATTCCACACTGTTGACATACCAACACATATACTGGCGGAAGGGTCCCCCTAGGTGGAATGCTTGACATGAGCTTGCTCTAGAGGAATCTGACTCAGAGCACCTGAAAGAGGTGTCTAGTTGGGAAGGGGAGGAATACTAGGGTCACTGAGCACTTGGGGAAGAGTACTAAGGTCATAAAATACAGAAAAGTGTTTCAGGAGAAACAGGTCTAGGAGTGTGAGATCATTTTGGTTTTGACCCATCAATACTTAACGTGAATGAAGAGTTGCAGAACGGAGTCAGTCTATTTAAGATGTATTCTTCTGTCATAATTAGCTGAGCCTATTGGCCTATTGCACCAGTGACATCCAGAATGCTCCCATTCATTGCCTGGAGGCAGGAACTTACTGCAGCAGATCGTTCTGGGATGGAAGATGATTTGCACGACAAAGTTACCACTAAACCACCGCTTAAGTCCAGTCCCTGGTCTGCTTTCTCTGCTTTGTAGTCCAGAAGTATTTCTTTAAAAGCCAGAAAAATCTGTAAATGTGAGCGGCGTGTTGAATATGTCACCAGCCACTTCATCCTTATGGTGTTGTAATGTTGCTGTGAAAACCACCACGTTAAATCCAGGAATCCTCTCCAGCAGCTGTTCTACATACTTTCCTACCAAAGAAATATATTCATTAAAAATAGGCATGAGGTTGAGTTTATTTTCTTCTATGTCTGCAAACTCTTAGTAGTACTTGTCCATAAAATTTCTCTAATAACTAGAACTTGTCATCTTTGATAATATCCCCTAAATATCCAATCACAGCATCAAATTCTGCATTAGAGGTGAAGTACAGAGCAAACCTCTCTTCATCTAATGAGGCCACTGTTGCTGCCCTACCCACCAGGTGGGCCAGGAGCTGTTGGGCACCTATCCTGCCCTGGCTCAGGCCTGGGCCCAGGCTCTGCTCTGTTCTCCAAAGCCTCAACCTGGCTGGCTGGTCACCGAGGCCACTGTCCACTCACAACCCACCTAGGTCAGCACTTGCGGGAGAGGCGCAACCTTGGGCTCCCCAGCTGCCACCACACATAGGTCGGTGTGCACAGCAGCCACTGCCACTGTGGGGCCAAACAGCCCATATTCATACACTTTTAAAGGAATAAAATACCATAAAAAGAGGAATTAAAGGATATGATGTATCAGAGGAGAAAAAGAGCTGCTCTCAGATAATTAATTGGAGAATTGCTGATGAATTGTATTTGAATTCTATCTTGGAGGATGAGTAGAAGTAGATACACAGAGGTAAGAAGTGTTTGTCAGCTTAGGTCTTCTGAGAAGCAGACACCAACATGGGACTATGTGTACTAGACATTTATTAGGGGAGACACGAAGAATAAAGGGTGAAGGTGTAAGAATAGATAAAGCCTCAGAGCATGATGCATGTCTGTTCTTTTTGAAAGGAGAGAGGAAAGAATTAGACAGGAAGAGTTCTAGGCTATAGCATTGTTCTCAGAAAGTCTCAGGCAGGATGATGGGGATTCCATGAATCAAAGTTGCCTGTTTGAGACATATTGCACAGGGCAGAAATGGGCTAGCACTCATAATTCTGCTATGCTGAGTCACTGGTTAACAGTAACCCAGGGAAAGTTTGGCCTCAGCATTCACAGGATTGGCTGCTGCAGGCTTTCAGTTAACTCTGCTCCCTATAGCAGGTTTTCTTAAAGAGTTCTGAAGGGCTCATGTCCATGGCTGCCCTATGGAGTAAAGATGATCAGGCACACAGAGAGAAACTGCAAGATGTCTATGACAAATAGCAACCTCAGATTGTGTGGAATATGACATACAGGAAAGATAGTGGTGAAGGAAATTACAAAGGTAGTCTGAGACCAAAACTTTGAACACTCTTGACGAATCAAATGGGGAGTTTAGACTGAATAATCTTTCATAATAATGACTCATTACAAGTTTAATTTTTGAACAGAAGGGTGGTGCTGTTATATTGTCTAGTTTTTTTTTTTTTTTTGGAGACTGAGTCTCACTCTGTTGGCCAAGCTGGAGTGTAGGTCTTGGCTCACTGCAAGCTCCGCCTCCTGGGTTCACGCCATTCTCCTGCCTCAGCCTCTGGAGTAGCTGGGACTACAGGCACTCACCACCACGCCTGGCTAATTTTGTTTTTGTGTTTTAAGCAGGGATGGGGTTTTACCATGTTAGCCAGGATGGTCTCGATCTCCTGACCTTGTGATCTGCCTGCATCGGCCTCCCAAAGTGCTGGGATTACAGGCGTGAGCTATCTTGCCCAGCCTAGTAGATGAATATTGAAGAAATTTAAAACATTGATTTTAGGTAGGAGGGATGCCACAGTTCTAGGTTATATTTAGAGCTGAGGGCCTGGAGAGGAAGTTTAAATTACCCACTACAAAGTGAGAGTTAAAGTTGTGAAACTGAAGGGCATTGCTTAGAGTGAGCTCAGAGAGGAGAACATGACCAAGAAAATATCCTTGGCAAACATGAGTTTAAAATTGAGAAGTCACATTATGTGTTGAGAATCTTATTTCCTATCCTATTTTAAAAAGAGTATATGAATTATTTTTTAAATGACAAAACATTTTTCCTCTCTAATATGAGGTTAAATTTTCATTTAGAATTTTTCCTAAAGTGAGACATAAGGAAAATATTTTTTCACATTTAAAATAATTAATGACAATTGTGAAAATACATTTATTTATATTTTATTCTATTTCATTCCTCCTCTTGAAGATAAATGAATCCAAATGAACAGGTAATTCAGTGCAACTTTATTACTCCATTGAAAGCATAATGGTGAATGTGGTACTTTTAATACAGTAAATCACTATCAATTAATGCGACTCAAGTGCACATCAGGTATATAAACTATATTTTAAATGTTGAGAAAATAGAAATGACTTACTATTTGGTGCCGATTTTCCTGAGCACTCACCCATGCCACACACATTCACACACAGTACATGGAGCTTCCCCCACTTCATCTTTATTCCTTTATGCTTGTTCTTCCTCTTCCTTTTACTTTTCTTATGCTTCCCTTTGCTCATTTCTCCTATTCCCATCCTGATCTTTCAGTCTCTGAGTAATTTAGACCCACATAAGTATGTTTTTCTTCATCAAGAAAGCCTTAATTGAGACAAATTTTGGGGGGAAAATTCATTCAGTTTAGAAGCCTTATTCTTACCTAATAAATATAATTTTTTTTTTTTTTTTGCCAATCTTGGCTGAAATTATAAAACATGGCAGGTAAAGCAAACACTGCAAAGACATGAGACTTACAGTGAGGTCAGTAAGCTTGAGGAAAGCTGATGACGAGGGGTGATTGGCCAAACTCCAGATCAAACAGTTGGAAACTAAGGTAAATAATCTTCATCTGGTTTTGGAATGCAGTTATCACCAGCTGAAAGGAGTATTGAGGCACCATGTGAAGCTGTAGCAGCCTTCTTTGTTGCTATAGGGTTGAGCCACTTAGAAAAATCTATCTTACTTCCTAGAAAATCCAATCTAGCACTTTCACCTGCAGAGAGGAAGAGTTTGAGGAGTAGCTGAGGAGACTTTCTTGTCTGAAGAACAGGAACCTAATGCATAATTCCCTGGTTCACTTGAGAGGAGCAGTAAAAACCCATTCAATATGCAGAGACTGTTGGCCACAGCAAGAGAATGTGATTGCATTAATATTAGAAGCATTTCTATGCTTTGAGATGATTGCTGAAATTGTTTCAAAAGTCCTTATGCTTAAACCAAAATGCTCTTTTTGCTTTCTCCTCTTAGTTCAGCTCAGCTGTACAGTTAAAAATGTCAAGCTCCAAGCATTGGGCATAGAATAAATAGGACATTGTAGATCCGAGAACAGCTTCAGGTTCTTGTTGCCACACATTCATTCAACTGCCACATAATCCATATTATATGACCTTTCCATTACAGGTGAGTCACAAGTTTACTGCTGAGGTCAGGGCTGAAGGCAATCATATTCCTTAATTTTTCCTCCCTTTAGGAATTTCACTATTCTGGCCGGGCGCGGTGGCTCAAGCCTGTAATCCCAGCACTTTGGGAGGCCGAGACGGGCGGATCACGACGTCAGGAGATCGAGACCATCCTGGCTAACACGGTGAAACCCCGTCTCTGCTAAAAAATACAAAAAACTAGCCGGGCGCGGTGGCGGGCGCCTGTAGTCCCAGCTACTCGGGAGGCTGAGGCAGGAGAATGGCGTGAACCCGGGAGGCGGAGCTTGCAGTGAGCTGAGATCCGGCCACTGCACTCCAGCCTGGGCGGCAGAGCCAGACTCTGTCTCAAAAAAAAAAAAAAAAAAAAAAAAAAAAAGGAATTTCACTATTCTGAATGATAAAAAACTATGTATTTTTCTCCACTTGAGCATTTCTTTTGAAGATCAAGATCTATAAATCAACATGACTCAAAATGTTGTATTAACAAGCCAAACACAATAGCCTTTTGAAAATTTGATTATGCAAGGCACCTTGCTAAAGAAAAACTAGAAGTAAAATGCATTAAAGATTCCTGAGATTGTTCAGTTTGCAAATGTTTTAAAAATTACTTTAGCCAGAAAAAAACAAAATAGACTAATGAAAAATTAATATTAGTGGATTTAATTGCCCAGAGGTTCCTTCTTATGCAAGCAGAATACATTGAAATAATTGAATGGTAAAGAAGGAAATCAATGGAAATCTTATTGAAAATCCATTTGGAAATAAAAACTTCATGGGAACATGGGAAATGAAAACAGTATGATGCTCCAAATTTACTTAATTTTAAAATTCTGTAATAATTGTAATCTGAATTCAGGCTGTTTTGCTATTCATTCAAGTTGTTCTTTTTTCTTCCACACAGATGGAAGGAAGCAGTTGGATCATCCTTGATCTTTTGTTTTCCTTCCCACTCCACCTTTAATCCATCAGCAAGTCCTGTTTTCTCTGCCTTAAAATAGATTCTGAATCTCCACTTCTCCCCACCTCCATTACTAGCGCGCTTGTGCAAACAGCGTCATCTCTAGCCTAGATGTCTGCAGTGGCCTGCCGATTGTTCTGCCCTCTCCCACTGCCTGCTATAGTTTTGTCTTTACACAGTAGCCGTATTCAAAACAAATCAAATCATAGTCCTGATTGCAACTCTTCAGTGATACACATAGGATGAAACTCATATCTATATCATATCTCACAAGTTGCCACCCATCTGGTCCCTGCCTATCTCTATGACCTCGACATCTACCACTGTTCCCCTCCCTCACTTTTCTGCCATTGCACTGGTCTCTGAACTGCTCTGGACATGTTAAATTAGTCCCCACCTCAGAACATTCATTTATGCTTGCTCTTCTGCTCAGACATTTATATGTGTTACTACTTATAATTTGAGTTTTTACTTCAATGTCCTTTTCCCAGAGTCCTCCCTCCTGGATTCACTATCCCTTTGTCCTGCTTTCTTTCCTTTCTAGTGCTTATCACTATCTTATACTATATTGCCTCTCTACTTCTTTTCTATCTGCCTCTCCCACTAGAATGCAAACTCCATTATAACAGGGACTTTTTTCTTAGCTGTAAAGACAGCACCTACAGTGTAAGACAAAAAGAAGAGTGTGTATTCAATACATATTAAGTCAATGAGAGAATCAGTAAAGGAGAGTAAGTAGCTTTCCTTTTTCATTTCTTTTTTAATCAGCAAAATGGCATTTATTCACTGTATGAATTTTAAAAATCATTATTTCAAAATCATGATCAGAAAAAATGGTAATGTGTCAAGTGGTATAATTTGTGATGCAAAGCACAGAAATATTAATCTTTCTTGCTGTGACCTGAAGAAAAGAGACTACAATACACAATCTAGGCATGCATATTTTTTTCTTTTCTCCTTTTCTTATGATGTCACCAGCTATTTCTGATGTGGGGTTTGGTTGTTGCTGCTGTTATAATTATTGTTCTTATTAGAAACTTTGATTTGATTGCACACATTAAAAGTTAATGCAAAGGAAGTCTTTAGAAAAACTTAAATGTCAATAAATCTTTTAGTTCTTATTGTCCTCATAAGTGGTATAAGATAGTAATGAAACACACACACTCAAGACAGACTGCCTGGTTTTGACCCCTCATTAAAATTACTTGCTAGATGATCATTTTTATAAATTCTTTATTTATAAAATGTGACTAGTGATGATAATAATCATATATTCATATATAGATGCCTCATAGGTTTCCTGTGAAGGCTAAATGAGTTAATAAATATAAAGTATTTAGAGCAATTCTTGGCACAATAGAAACATTTAGAAATGTTGATTTTGAGTTTCTTATTATATAAACTTCTCTAGATAGAAAATATAACCATGTTCCATGAGAAAAAAAAAAACTCAGTATTAATGGCTACATCACAGGATTTAGGTTTAGAAAAATTGCCTTCTGCTGCCTATGAAGGATTGTATACCCATCATTTCAATTTCCAGTTTCCACAGATCTCATTAAGGCTGCAGAAGTGGCATGCCTTCAAGATGAAGTCATACTTTCTAGGGACTGTGTAGTTCTAGGGTGAAAAGTAACAATGCTTTTCTTTTCTGGTAGATAAATTGATGCTTTGTAAAAAGCAACGAAAAAGCAACGCTGTGACTGAATAATCAGTTTCACCCAAATTGATTCGCAAAAATTGATGCTTTGTAAAAAGCAACGAAAAAGCAACGCTGTGACTGAATAATCAGTTTCACCCAAATTGATTCGCTGTTTTAGTCAAACAATGTGTCAATTGGGAAAAACTGCAGCAAATTTATGTTTACAAACAAGACCTCTTCCACCCAATTCTTTGATTACTTTGGCCTACACATATAGTCTTATGATAATCAATCTAAACAGGCAGGGAGTATCTGAGAAAATAAGTGAGATTGGCATAAGAATAAAGAAGTGAAAACAAAAGAGAACAAAAGATAAATGTTATATATTATTCTTATTTTTAAGTTTCAAAATAATTATTAAATGTGACACTGTTTATTATTTTAGGGATTATAAGATATTAGTTTTCTTATTTGGAAATCTTTAGGGTCCGATAATGGAAATTTTATTCTAAAATAATGTGATATTAGTGACAAAGTAAGTGTGTATGCATGCATGCATGCATTTTTGTGTGTGGTGGGGATATTTTATGAACAATGGCAACAATCCTGGCTAAGGAGACAGAAAGGCTAGGAGCTCTATGAGTTGGTTGAGTTGTCTAACTTAGGTAATATTAATAATGAATGCAAGACCTTATCTCCAAATGAGCACAATAGACCTCAGCAATGGTGCTTAAGCATATTGAAATAACTGAAATGTCAAATATATAATTAAGAGTCCAGATGGCAAGAATGCTCATCAAGATCCAGGAGAAAGTTGAAACCCAATGCAAAGAATCCAAGGAATCCAGTAAAATAATCCAAGAGCTGAAAGACATAATAGCCATTTTAAGAAAGAACCAACCTGAACATCTGGAACTAAAAAAAAATCACTGCAGGAATTTAATAATGCAGTCAGAAACATTAACAGCAGGATAAACAAGCCAAGGAAAAACTCTCAGAGCTCAAAGACAGGTTCTTCAAATCAACTCAGCCAGACAAAGGTAAAGAGAATTTTTAAAAAATGAACAAAACCTCTGAGAAATATGGCATTATATAAAGAGACCAAATCTACAACTTATTTGTAGTCCAGAGAGAGAGCCAACAACTTGGAAAACATTTTTGAGGATATAGTCCATGAAAATTTCCCTAATCTTGCTAGAAGTCAATATGCAAATTCAAGAAATACACAGAACACCCATGAGATACTATACAAGATGACCATTCCCAAATGTAGTCATACCAAGGTCAGTGCAATAGAAAAAATCTTAAAGGTAGCTGCAGAGAAAGGTTAGGTCAATTATAAATGGAATTCCATTAGGCTAGCAGTGGACTAATCAGCAGAAACCTTTAGAGACAGAAGAGATTGGGGACCTACTTTCAGCATCCTTAAAGAAAAGAAATTTCTACCAAGAATTTTATATCTTGCCAAACTAAACTTCATGAGAAAAGGAGAAACAAAATCCTTCTTCAATAAGCAAACACGAAGGTAATTTGTTACCACCAGGCCAGCCTTATAAGAGGTTTTTAAGGGTGTGTTAAACATGGAAACAAAAGATCAATACCTGCTACCACAAGACACACTTAAGCACACAGCCCGCAGATAATGTAAAGCAATTACACAATCAACTCTATAAAAAAATCAGCCAACAACATAACAGGATCAAAATCTCACGTATCAATACTAATCCTAAATGAAAGCAATATAAATGCTCAATTAAAAGGCATAGAGTGGTAAGTTGGAGAAACAGACAAAACTCGATCATCTGTTGTCTTCAAGAGACCCATTTCACATGTAATGATGCCAGTAGGCTCAAAGTAAAGGGATGGAGAAAGAACTACCATACAAATGGAACACCAAGAGCAGGAGCTGCTATTCTTATATCAGATAAAACAGAAACAATAAGGAAGGACAGAAAAAGGCACTACATAATGATAAATAGTTCAATTTGACAAGATTTAACTATCCTAAATATATATGCACCCAACAGTGGAGCACCAGATTCATAAAACAAGTTCTTCTAGACCTAAGAAAAGATTTAGACAGCCACATAAATGTAGTGGGGAACATCAGCACCCCACTGACAGCATTAGACACCTAATTGAGGCAGAAAACAAAGAAATTCTGGCCTTACGCTTGACATTTGACAAACGGGACCCAAAAGACATCTACAGAATAGTATACCCAATAACCACAGCATATACATTCTTCTCATCAGCACATGGAATATATTTGAAGATTGGCCACATAATCATAAATCAAGTCTCAATAAATTAAAAAAATTGAAATTGTACAAGGCACACTCTTGGACCACAGCACAATAAAAATAGAAATTAGTGCTAAGACTATGTCTCAAAACTACACAAAATATGGAAATTAAACAACTTGCTCTGAAATAACTCTTGAGTAAAAAATAAAATTAAGGAAGAAATGAAAAAGTCTTTGAAATTAATAAAATAGAGACAACTTAGTAAAGTCTTTGGAATGCAGCTAAAGCAGAGCTAAGAGGAAAGTTTATAGTGCCAAATACCTCCATTAAGAAATTAGAAAGATCTCAAATTAACAATCTAACATCACACATAGAGGAACTAAAATAAAACAACAAATCAACCCCATATCTAGCAGAAGAAAAGAAATAAATCAGAGAAGAACTGAATGAAATTGAGATGCAAAAATCACTAAAATGATCAAAGAAACCAAGTTTGTTATTTGAAAGGGTAAACAAGATTGATAGATCACTAGCTAGACTAGCAAAGAAAAAAGAGAGAAGATCCAAATAAACACAATCAGAAATGACAAATATGACATTACAATGGACCCCACAGAAATACAAAAGAAACTCAGAGACTATTATGAACACCTTTGTGAACAGAAATTAGAAAATCTAGTGAAAACTGATAATTTCAAGGACACACAACCTACCAAGACTGTACCAGGAAGAAAGTGAAAACCCAAATAGATAAATAACACGTTCCTAAATTGAGTAAGGAATTTAAAAACTTTCCAACCAAAAAAGTCTTGGATTATATATATTCACAGTCAAATTCTACTAATACACAAAGAAGAACTGGTGAAAATTTTACTGAAACTCTTCCAAAAAATTAAGGAGGAGGGGCTCCTCCCTAACTAATTTATGAAGCCAGTATCACCTAGGAACCAAAGTATGGCAGAGATGCAATGAAAAAGGGAAACTACAGACCAATATCCCTGATGAACATAAACATGAAAATCCTCAACATGATCCTAGAAAACCAAATTCAGAAGCACATCAAAAACATAATTCACCATGATTAAGTAGGCTTTATGTCTGGAATGCAAGGTTGGTTCAACATATGCAAATCAAGAAATATGATTCATTACATAAACAGAATCCAAAACAAAAACTATATGATTATTTTAGTAGGTACAGAAAAGACCTTTGATAAAATCCAACATCCCTTCATGACAAAAACTCTCAACAGACTAGGCATTGAAGGCACAAATCTCAAAATAATAAGAGGTGCCTATGACAAATCCACAGCCAACAGGATAGTTAATGGGCAAAAGCTGGAAGCATTCCCCTTGAGAATTGGAACAAGACAAGCATGCCCACACTCATTGCTAGTACTGGAAGTACATGGAGAATATATTCTAAGCTACTAACTTTATATATAGAAGGAGAAAAATGAGCGTTCAGATGATTAGGGTTTTATTGTATGTAACAATTGTTATTGTATGTAACAAATGCCTGATTTCATTTATTGCAATCAGGCAAGAGAAAGAAGTGAAAGGCATCCAAATAGGAAAAGAAGTCAAACTATTTTTATTCACTGGTGATATGATTTTATATCTAGAAAACCCTAAAGACTCCACCAAAATTCTCTTAGACCTGATAAATGACATCAGTGAAGTTTCAGGATATAATATCAATGTACAAAAATCAGTAGCTTTTCTGTACACAAATGTTGTTACAGTCAATAGCAAAATCAAGAGCACAATCACATTTATAACAGCCACAAAAAATGAAGTACCTAGGAATACGTCTAACCAAGGAGGTGAACAATCTCTACAATGAGAGTTAAAAAACACTGCTGAAAGAAATAACAGATAATACAAATAAATGGAAAAGTAATCCATGCTCATGGATTGGAAGAATCAATATCTTTAAAATAGCCATACTGCCCAAAGCAATTTACAGATTCATTGCCATTTCTATTAAAATGTCAAGGTCATTTTTTTCACAGAATTTGAAAAAATGATTCTAAAATTAATACAGAGCCAGAAAAGAATCTGAATAGCCAAAGCAACCCTAAGCAAAAAGAACAAAACCAGAGACATCATATTACCCAACTTTATGCTACAAGACTATAGTAACCAATACAAGATGGTACTGGTACAAAAACAGACCATAGTCCAATGGAATGAAACAGAAAACCCAGAAATAAAGCCACACACCTACAGCCATCTGATCTTTGACAATGTTGACAAAATAAACAATGGGAAAAGACTCCTTATTGTGTAAATGGCACTGAGATAGCTGGCTAGCCATATGTAGAACAATACAACTGGACTGTTACCTTTCACTTTATACAATAATTAACTCAAAATATACTAATACTTTAAATTTATAATCTCAAATTATACAAATCTTAGAATAAAACCTAGGAAATAAACTTCCTGACATCAGCTTTGGTAAAGAATTTATGGCTTCGTCTCTCAAAACAATTGCAATGATAACAAAAATTGACAAGCGTGACCTAATTAAATTAAAGAGCTTCTGCATAGTAAAACAAATTATCAACAGAGTAAACAGAAAACCCACAGAATGGGAGAAAATATTTGCAAACTACGCCTCCGACAAAGATCTATTGCCCAGGATCTATAATACAAGGAATTTAAAAAAATAATCAAAAAATGAATAATCCAATTAAAAATGAGCAAAGGCCATGAACAGATGTTTCTCCAAAGAAGACATATAAGTGGACAACAAACATGTGGAAAAATGCTCATTATTACTAACCCTTAGAGGAATGCAAATCAAAACCACAATGAGATACCATCTCATATCAGTCATAATGGTGACTATGCAAGAGTCAATAAAAGAAAAACAAAACAGATGTTGCCAAAGCTACAGAGAAAAGGGGACACTTATACACTGCTGGTGGAATTTAAATTAGTTTTAACCAAGATTGTGAATTGCAAAGCCATAACAAAAATTAAGAGAAATATATGACTATTTAAAAATTTTTGTTGCAAAAATTCCATAAAAGAAAGCAATAGACAAATAATAGATTTGTGTGTATGTATACATACATATTGCATATAGGAGTGTGTGAAATGAGAAATGCTTAATGTCTATTATCATCAAAGGGTTCTTAAAAATATTGCAAAACTAGACAACTAATCTAATAGAACAATTAACAAAGAAGATAAGATATCCCAGAAGAGAACTTTCAAATATCCAATAAAAATAGAAGAGGATCACATTGACTAGTAGTTAAAGGGAAATGGCAAAAACTGTACAGAAAGATTTCAACTATTCCTGACAGGATTGGGAAGAAAATAGTACATTCATGCTTGGTGGTGGAAAGTGGAAACGAGATTGTTACATGCATTTTTGTAACCAACTGGCTAATATTTATTAAAATAAAAATATATGCATGCAATGATAAGTGATAATTCAGTTTTCAAAGTTGTAATATTTAGAGCATAATTTTATGTCTTTATAAAATACAAAAACCCTGAAAACAAGTGCATACCATAATGCTTGTATTATTTGTAAGTACATGGAGAATATATTCTAAGCTATTAACTTTATATATAGATGGAGAAAAATGAGTGTTCAGATGATTAGGGTTTTATTTGTATGTAACTCTTTCATTTATTGTAACAAGAATATATTATTTGATAATAAAATATGACATTGGTTATTACTTTTTCAGAGATAAATAGGTTTATTGTAGGAAAAATGGTGTTAATCTACAACTCTACAAGCAATTATTAATATGATTAATTGTATAACCTACTCTCTACATATCAATCTGCATTTTCACTTAACTTATATAAAAATTGTGTCACTCTTTGCCTGTGTAGCTGGTTGGTGATTCTAAGTAGAAGTATACCAAAAATATGTGATGAAATGATAAAACAGGATTCAGAAGTGCAATTTTTCTGTTTGGTTCTTTCATATTTTTTCTTTTTATAAAAAGAACTTCAACTTGTATTTTAGATACAGGAGGTACATTTACAGCTTTGTTACATGGGCATATTGTGCAGTGCTGAGGTTTGGGATACGGTTCCCATCACCCAAGTAGTGAGCATAGTACCCGATAAGTAGTTCTTCAACCCCCACCTCTCCCTCCCCTCTCTAGTAGTCCATGATGTCTGTTATTCTCATGTTTATGGCCATGTGTGCTCAATTTTTAACTCCAACTTATAAGTGAAAAGTTTCTTTTATTTTGAACACAGGTAAAAATGGGAACTATTTCCCAGTTGAAGACTCAATTCCTGTGTTTTACTCTTTCTCCCTTCTCTGACTCCAGCTGTTCTTATACTTTTCAGTTGCCATCCAATATAAGCAGTTTAAGTGCTAAGTAAATCATTATTGGTATCAGATCACACATTAACATTTGATGTGTTCAATATCAGTGTTAAAGTATGGTACATAAGCAATAAAAACTATCATTATACGTAAGTCGGCCATGTTGCTGTCTTGGAGAGGATCACAGTTTGGCCTTAAAAACTGTTTTTTGTTGTTTTTGAGGGTTTTTCTAAAAAATATTTTAAGTTCTGGGATACATATGCAGAACGTGCAGGTGTGTTACATAGGTATACATGTGCCATGGTGGTTTGCTACACCCATCAACCCGTCATCTACATTAGGTATTTCTCTTAATGCTGTCCCTCCCCTTGTCCCCCATCCCCTGACAAGCCCTGATGTGTGGTGTTCCCTTCCCTGTGCCCATATGTTTTCATTGTTTAACTCCCACTTATGAGTGAGAACATGCAGTGTTTGGTTTTCTGTTCCTGTGTTAGTTTGCTGAGAATGATGGTTTCCAGCTTCATCTATGTCTCTGCAAAGGACATACACTAATTCTTTTTTATGGCTGCATAGTATTACATGGTATATATGTGCCACATTTTCTTTATCCTCTATCATTGATGGGCATTTGGGTTGGTTCCAAGTCTTTGCTATTGTGAATGGTGCTGCAATAAACGTACATATGCATGTGTCTTTATAGTAGCATGATTTATAATCCTTTGGGTATATACCCAGTAATGGGATTGCTGGGTCAAATGGTATTTCTAGTTCTAGATCCTTGAGGAATTGCCACACTGTCTTCCACAATGGTTGAACTAATTTTCACTCCTAGCAACAGTGTAAAAGTGTTCCTGTTTCTCCACGTATTCTCCAGCATCTGTTGTTTCCTGACTTTTTAATGATCGTCATTCTAACTGGCGTGAGATGGTATCTCATTGTGGTTTTGATTTGTATTTCTCTAATGACCAGTGATGATGCGCTTTTTTTCGTATGTTTTTTGGCCACATAAATGTCTTCTTTTGAAAAGTGTCTGTTCAAAACCCCATTGTCTGAGCCCAAAAACTCCTGAAGCTGATAAGCAACTTTAGCAAAGTCTCGGGATTCAAAATCAATGTGCAAAAATCACAAGCATTCCTATACACCAATAATAGAGAGCCAAATCATGAGCAAACTGCCATTCACAATTGTTAAAACATGTTTTAAAACATTCCTACTCTGTTGAAAAGTATAATTTCAGACATACATCACATTCCTATCTTCACCAACACATTAAGAATTAGAAGAACAAATGCAAGTCGGAAATGTTTGGTTCATGTACATATTAACTTAAGATCAAGTCTTTGAAAACTAAGCAAAATTAAACAGATATTGTATAATCTGGGTATTTGGTATGAGAAATGATTCAGATCCAAAACCAAAATATTTATTTTTTATACAGTTTTGGGGCCACCTCTGCATTGTAAATATAATACAAACACCAGAAGTGTTCTATATGACCATCTGCTTGACAGAAGAAATCACAATTACTAATGCTGATACATCTGTAAGCCATAATTTTCTCATCTGTAAATTTTGTGTAATAATAAAATGCTTCTGATACCTGTGGTAAGAATGTGTAGTGCATTACTTGGAAATGCAAACTCTGGAAGCAGACTGTGTCAGTTTTGGTTCCTGTTACTTCTCCTATTAACTACAAACCTAAGCAATCTACTTAATCATTCTGCACTTCAATATTCTCACCTAAAAGTTGTAGATAAAGGTATCTATCTCATAGAGTTAGTGTACAGATTAAATAAACTGAATCACATAAAGCTCTTTGATGGTGCTTAGTAAGACGAAACACATTGTAGTTATTATTGCCATTTTATGGCAATTTGTGCAGAGCACTACTACAGCAGGTGACACATGGTTGATATTTGATAAGTACAGATTCATCCCTAGATTGAGAGGAGTATATAGCAATAGCAATTATCTTTAAGCCATTCAGTCCTTTCTGATATTTTAAACTCCTTTTTAGCCATGTTTTACTCAATACAAAGAATTTTAGTATTTTCATAACAGGCTTTTTTATACTATGCTGCCTGCCTTCCACTGACTGTTCACTCTGAACTATACTTATAATAACATGTCTTTATATCTCCCTTATTCTATGTATTTGTATATGCTCCCATTCATTTACCTCTTTTCTGATAGGCTAAATAAATAAGAGATATAGGTGTAGATATATATTTAAATGCCCCTATAGACTTCAAATTCATCATGTACAAAATGGAAAATTTTCTTCTTGTATGCACTTTTGGTATTTCCGCTTGAAAGCAAAAGCTGAAATCACAATCACTTAGCAAATTGCTAATGTTGAAAAAAATCTCTACAAACATTTTTAGTACCTCTGGAATTCAATCCCTTCTTTGTACTTTCACAGCTACTGCCTAGTGCCAGTTCTCAGAACTCTTCTGAATTATTTTAACAGTATTTATCAGTGTTACCCAGGCATATAGCTAGTTAACTACTCAATAATTCTTTCTCTGTTTTGTTTAATCTGTATAACAGATTCTGTTCCATTCTGGAATATTCAGTACAACTTCAGTTATCGTCTGGGGGTGAACTTGAGAATTTTAGCCAAACACTAAAAGGATGATAGAGAAAGATGGCAGGTCCTTCATGATGGTGATGGTGAAGCCAATACATTATCTTGTATCTGCCTACCTTTGCACTTAGCCACTGCTATTTTGTGATTTCTGTTAAGTGCAGCCAAACTTAATCCAGTCAATATAGTGTATCTTCAATCTATTAATAGCTAATATCCATTCTTGGAAGGACTTTCTAAGCATGCATGTAGCTGTATTCATCTCATGCTTAAAATACTTCATTGAATGCTTATTGTTCAGAGGATAAAATTGAATATTTAGGTTGCTACTTAGTGTTCTTCAATATATGACCCTTCCTTAAGTCTTCAACTTCATCTTGATCCTCTCTCCAACCCTGGATTCCTTTTAAGATATATCAAATGAGGTGTAGACTCTGAAAAGTCACGTGTGATTTTTCAAGCTTTAGGTTGAAGCCCTTTCTTAGTTCCTTTAAGACTTTGTGTATTCCTTTATGAACAGCTTTTACTTCTTTTATTTAGAATGTTATATTTATTATTTGCCTTTATTACAACCAGACCAGGAGAGGTGTTCTTGAAGACAGATGTGATGTCTTTCATTTTGATATCTTCCAGGTCCTTGCAAGTTAATTGAAAAAATGTCAAACATTCTATAATATATGTTATATCATTGATTAGAATTTATGTTGACCAAATTCTCAAGAAGCTTTATATCTATAGCCTCCTTTACCCTGTACATCAGTATTTCCTCAGACAAACCCAGAAATCTTCCTCCCTATGATAATGTCTAATTCTGTGCACAATGAGATAGATAATCCTTTGAGCATTTGGAATGTGCTATATATGGTGCTAGGCAATTTACATGAATTTTTTCATACAACTTTAAAACAACACAAACACATAATTAAAAATTATTATATATCTATAATAATATATACATAATATATAATATATAATTAATAATATAATATAAATATATTTATAATATGTAATATAAATATATAATATGTAATATAATAAATGTAATATAAATGTTATTTATAATATAATATAAATAATAATATATAATAATAATATATACATAATATAGCTCTATATTGCAGAACTATAGTAACCCAAACAGCATAATACTGGCATAAAATATTACAAATAGGCAAATAGAGAGCCCAGAAATAAATCCAGGCATTTATGGCCAACTGATTTTTGACAAAGGTGCCAAGAACACACAATGGGGAAAGGACAGTCTCTTCAATAAATGGCTTGGGAAAACTGGATATCTAAAGGCAGAAGAATAAAATTAGACTCTTATCTCATGTCATATACAAAAGTCAATTCAAAATAATTTGAAGACTTAGACTTAAGACCTGAATCTGTAAAACTACTTTAAGAACGCGTAGGAGAAAAGCTCCATGACATTTTGTCTGGGCAATGATTTTTTGGCTATGATCCCCAAAACACAGGAAATGAAATAAAAAATAGACAATGAGATTTCTTTAAAGTAAAAAGTTTTTGCACAGCAAGGGAAAACCAATTAATAGTGTGAAAAGACAACATACAGAATAAGAGAAAATATTTGTGAACCGTATACCTGATAAAGGATTAATATCTAAAATGTGTAGGAAACTCAAGTTAATAGCAAGGAAAAAAAAACCACCTGGTTAACAGAAGGGCAAAGGACCTGGATAGGAATGTCTCAAAAGAAGACATACAAATGGCCAACAAGTGCATGAAAAAAATGGTCAACCTCACTAATCATCTGGAAAATGCAAATTAAAATCACAATGAGATACTTACCTCACACTTGTTAGAATGGCTACTATAAAAAAGGCAAAGGATAAATGTTGGTAAGGATGTGGGGAAAATGTAAATTAGCAAAGTCACTATAGAAAGCAGTATGGAGATTCCTAAAAAGTTAAAAACAGAATTATTATATGATCCAATAATCCCACTGTTGGTATGCTTCTAAAGGAAATTAAATTGGCATATCAAAGAGATATCTGCACATCCACATTCACTGTAGCATTAGAATCAACCTAAGTATCTGTCAGTGGCTGAATCAATGAAATGTGGTATAATATACACAGTGGAATACTATTCAGCCTTAAAAATGAATGCTATCCTATTATTTGCAACAATGTGGACAAACCTGGAGGACATGTTAGGTGAAATGAGCTAGGCGCAGAAAGATCAAGCTAGAAGATGATCATGTTTATACATAAAATCCAAAAAAAAAAGGAACTCAAAACTAGAAAGTAGAATGGTGTTTTACCAGGGGCTGGGGCTATGTGGGAGTTTTGGAGAGATGTTGGTCACAGTATATAACATTTCGGTTAGATAGGAAGAATAAATCCAAGAGACTTATTGCACAACATGATGACTATAATTAACAATTTCTCATATTACTGAAAATTGCGAGTAGATTTGAAGGGGTCTTCACCACAAAAAATAAGGATGCAACATAATTCTCATGATAAATTAGTTTGCTTGAGCCATTCTACGATGTATACATATATTAAAACATCATGTGCACAATAAATATATATATAATTTTAATGTGTTAATTAAAATAAAATTTCAAAAAGAATTGAGGTATATCCCAATGAGTCTTGACATTAACACAAAGTCTGTTTGGGAAATGATGGAACTTCTGTTTTAGATACCAGTAAGATTAACAGTGCATAATAAGGTTGAAATCCAGCGACTTTCAAGACAGTGTTAAAGGGTAACACTCACATTTTCTAAAGGACAGCTACAAGAATTTTTTGTTGTATTTCTAAAGTGGGGCCATTGTTTAGGAGTATAGCTGGCAACTGCATGCGGTAATTTGTGACAATTACCACTATTTTTCAACTCTAAGAATTCTCAGCTGCAGGCTTTTTTAGTTCTCTGCTAGAAACAGAGTGACTAGGCCTCAAAATCCATAAACATAGATCTGTTTCCATGCAGGCGTGTAATTCCCTCCCTTTATAATTATGGCATCATTCCTTTAATAGAGGAATGAGGAAATTAACAATGATTAGTCTCCAGAAGGAGGAGGATTTGTTAAGATTCAGAAAACCATATGCTTAATTTTCACCTGAAGAGCCCACAACCTTGACTAGCAGCTTTAGAAAATAACTGCCTTTGTTGCTACAGTTCCAGATAAGGTACCCAGGGTTCTCACATAGGAGTTGAAGAACTGTTTTATGACTCACATTTGTTTAATCTGGGAATATAGCATCTTTTCGGTTACCTCTTTTTGCACGCACCCAGTCAGCAATGCCCCCTCCATCCTTAGATTATTGGCTCCTTCTAGCTTTGTAAGAGGAGGGAACTCTCAGGTATTAGCATCTGAGAATTAGCCATGCATTTGCCATGCACTCCATCGCTGCTGTTATTTCCTAGCCTTCCCCTTCTTTCCACCAAATGAAACTCTGAAGGGTCTGATTTTATTTTCTACTTCGGATAAATAATTGCCTCCAATAGGTTATTTCCAAAAGGCTCTTCTAATTTTAAACCAATTATTAAATTAAAAAGCATTTTTAAATTAACAACTAAAAATTATCCTGTGTTTTCCCATATTAGTTCTGTTTTAGAGTTAAACTAAATCTTACATGAAGGTGATATTTGCTACACTTGCTAGGTTATGGTATAAAATAATAACCTGACTGCTTTAGAAAGTGAATGTCGCTCAGTCTTTCCCAGGAAGACAAATGTCTTCTGCCCTTTACAAATTTCTCTCCTTTTTCTTGCCATCTACTGCTGAGATAGGTGAACTGAGAATATAATAATATATTACCATACTGTAGATCGAAATATTCAATACATAAATAAAAAGTAATTGTTTGATGAAAAGAAAGTGCTAGGCCGGGCACAGTGGCTCATGCCTGTAATCCCAGGACTTTGGGAGGCCAAGGCAGGTGGATTGTCTGAGGTCAGGAGTTGGAGACCAGCCTGGCTAACACGGTGGAACCCTGTCTCTACTAAAATACAAAAATTAGCTGGGTGTAGTGGCGTGTGCCTGTAATCCCTGCTACTCGGGAGGCTGAGGTGGGAAAATCACTTGAACTCGGGAGGTGGAGGTTGCAGTGAGCCAAGATTGTGCCATTGCCATTGCACTCTAGACTGGGTGACAAGAGTGAAACTACGTCTCAAAAAAAAAAAAGGAAACGTAAAGAAAGTGCTAGAAAATCTTGTTTCTACTAAGACAATTGCTACTATTTTTTTCTGTAATGGAAGAGTTCAAACACACTGAAAAAATGTAATATACTAATAACCAATTCAGCAATTCAATAAGTGTTTATTGAGTACCTACTTTGTATGAGATTGTTCTATTGTGTGATATTGTTCTAGGCATTGAACATGGCTGCGAGCAAGATGGACAAAGTCCCTGACCCTGTGGAACTTAAATTTTTGTAGGGGAAACATACAAGACAGAAAAATAAATGAATAAGTATAAAATGTCAGGTTAAAACTGATATGAAGAAAATACAAAGCAAGCTAAGTGCATAGAATATAGAGAGTCGTATGGTGATAAGAGAAAGTATCTTTGAGGAGGTAACATTTAAGCAGAAGCTGCAGGAAAGGAGTTCTTAAACTAAATATATTTCTGAAGGAGGCTTTTAGGCAGAAGAAACAGCTAGAGTAGAGATTGTAACAAAAGAGCATTTGTGCTTGACTTCGTTAGGGAAAAGCTACTGAGCTGTTTGGAGAAGTAGTTAGAGGCCGGGTCATGTGAAGCTCAGGAAACTACAGCAAGGAATCAAGATGTTAAGAGTCACAGAACACCAACAAAGTTTTCTGCATGGAAGTGATATATTATTTACATTATTCTTCATGATGTGGTAGAATGGGTGTTGGGGGGAAGCATTCATGTTAGATATGTTAAATTTGCGATGTAGAATAGGCCATTGCACCATGTGAACCAGGAGTTCTGAGGAGAGGTCAGGACCAGAACACTCATCTGGGAGTAGTCAGCAAATAGAGGAGAGTATTTAAAGCCATGATGGAGGAGAGATCAGTTAATGATCATTACACATCAAGAAAAGCAACTGTCGCTTTCCCTGTGGGGTTCCCCAACATAGTGGTCAGGAAGAGAGTAACTCCGATGTTTGCTGAAAACACAATCTACTGAAAGTCAAGTTCCAAGAAGTAGCAATTGGTCGCCTGTGCCAAATGCTGCCAAGAGGTCAAGTAAGACAAGTGCCAGGTATCCACTGGATTTGCAACCTAAAATTTATTGTAAATTATTTGCAAGATTGTTTTTAATGGGATAATGAAGAATAAAGCCTAATAGAATTGGGTTACTCCCCGAAATTTTATAAAGTTAACATTTCTTCCAATTTGCTTTTAAAGTAACCAAAACTTTATGCAGATACAAGTTAAAATCTTCCTGTCCCGTTTCTCTACCTTCTTTCCTGAACCTTCTTCCCTGAATCCCTATCCTGGATTGTTTACATTCATCCTATCTATGATTTTGTGTTGTAATGATAAACTATTTTGTGTGCTTTTAATAACTGTACCATTGATTATCAAATTTCTACCTATCGTTTTGTGATTTTTTTTTTTCTTTTTTCAGACGGAGTCTGACTCTGTTGCCCAGGCTGGAGTGCAGTGGTGCGATCTTGGCTCACTGCAAGCTCCGCCTCCTGGGTTCATGCCATTCTCCTGCCTCAGCCTCCCGAGTAGCTGGGAGTACAGCCACCCACCACCATGTGATTTGTTTTTTAAAGTGCATTTAAGGCTGGGCGCAGTGGCTTACATCTGTAATCCAGGCCCCTTGGGAGGCTGAGGAGAGTGGATCACGAGGTCCAGATTTCAAGACCAGCCTGGCCAAGATGGTGAAACCCAGTCTTTACTAAAAATACAAAAATTAGCTGGGCATGGTGGCGCGTGCCTGTAATCCCAGCTACTCAGGAGGCTGAGGCAGAGAATTGCTTGAACCTTGGAGGCGGAGGTTGCAGTGAGCTGAGATCGCACTACTGCGCTCCAGCCTGGGTGACAGAGCAAGACTCTGTCCCCCGCCCCCCCCAAAAAAGTGCATTTAAAAAGTTTAGAGGACCGGGCGCAGTGGCTCATGCCTGTAATCCCAGCACTTTGGGAGGCCGAGGCGGGCGGATGACGAGGTCAGGAAATCGAGACCATCCTGGCTAACATGGTGAAACCCTGTCTCTACTAAAAATGCAAAAAATTAGCTGGGCAAGGTGGCGGGTGCCTATAGTCCCAGCTACTCGGGAGGCTGAGGCAGGAGAATGGTGTGAACCCGGGAGGCGAAGCTTGCAGTGAGCCGAGATCGCGCCACTGCACTGCAGCCTGGGTGACAGAGCGAGACTCTGTCTCAAAAAAAAAAAAAAAAAAAAAAAAAAAAAATGTACAGATTTTTCATTTTAATATATATACACATACACATTTTATGAAATATATTTTAATTAATGTAATATATATAATATGGATTCTAATTTATTTATGTACAATCATCCCTTGGGAGATTGGTTCCAGGACTTCCTCAACCGACCTTTGACTGATGCTTAAGTCAGTGATGCAATTGGCATAGTATTTGCAACAACCTATGCACATCCTCCTGTATATTTTAAATCATTCCTAGATTACCTATAGTACGAAATATAATGTAAATAGTTGTTAAACTTTATTTTTTAGGGAATAATGGCAAGAAAGAAAAGTTTGTTCAGTACAGATGCGACTAAAAAATATGTATACTTTCAATCTGCAAATGATTGACTTTGCTGATACCATGAAGTAGTAGGACCAACGTATTTCTCAGTTGATAAGTGTTCATGTTCTGATTTTTTTGCTATTATGAAGTGATGCAATAAACATCCTTATATATGTCTCTTTGTGCACATGTTAGGGAGCTTTTAGTATTTTAGTATATAAACCTAGAAGGACAATTGCTGCCATTTGCATCCTCAATTTTATCTCACATAACATAAAACTTTTCCCCAAAATAACAAGGTAGGAGTGTTTCCACTATGCTAAATTACTCATTTTGTCTTTCATGTCTTTTTTTTTTTTTTTTTTTTTGAGATGGAGTCTTGCTGTGTTGCCCTGGTTGGAGTGCAGTGGCGTGATCTTGGCTCACTGCAACCTCCTCCTCCTGGTTCAAGTGATTCTCCTGCCTCAGCCTCCCGAGTAGCTGGGACTACAGGCGCCTGCCACCACAGCTGGCTAATTTTTCTGTATTTTTAGTAGAGACAGGGTTTCACCGTGTTAGCCAGGATGGTCTCGATCTCTTGAGCTCGTGATCCACCCATCTCCACCTCCTAAAGTGCTGGGATTACAGGCCTGAGCCACCACGCCTGGCCATCTTTCGTGTCTTTTATTACATTCTGTTTCCTCTGTGTAATTTCCTTATATTTATCTTCCGCTTCCTTATTATCTCTTCAGTTGTGTTTAGTTTGTTGCTTATTTAATCAATTACATTTTTGAATTTCCATATTTACATTTTTAATTTCAAAAACTTCTATTTAGTTATTTTAGTAAATATTATACTTTCTCTTTTATAGTGCCTTTTTAAAGGGTACTATAATTTTAAAAATTGTGTTTTCAGCTCCTTTACTTCTTTAAACATTTGAAACATATTTATTTCACAATCTCCTTGAGGTTTTCTTCCTTTTTCCACTTCCTGGGATGCTAGTTTTTGGCTTCTTACATCTGTTGATTCTTCCTCTGCATGTTTCATTTTCTTGCATAATGTATACTATTTTAATATGAGCGCATCTGTCACAAGAGATGTCTATTCTTTGGGAATCCCCTGTGAACTGTGATTTGAAAACAGCACTATGGTGTAGGTTGAAAGTACTTCTGCTTTTATGGCCCTGGGAAACTTTATGGACACCTCTTTTCATGATACCTAAACCTACATGACGGCACACTTAATGAATGCAGGTTATTAAGGTCTGGGGTCTCAATTTCTACTTATTTTAAAATATATTTTGTCTGTATTCCCATGTACTTGTAGCAGAAGGGGTGACATCTGCTCCATTTCAATCTGATTTGTTGCTAGAAGCAGCATACTTCATTGCTACTAAATTTTACATTTAATTAAGTTTCACTTGTCACTTATTACAGTCTCATGCCATTTTCTATTTCCATGTCATTTTCTATTACTAAATTCACCATGGTTTGTAGCATTTCTACCGTTTTTGGATAAGCCTTCTGTCTCATACTGTGGAACAAACAGGGATACAGTTCTTGGGGAATTATATTCCCTGAGTATGTCTGGAAAGCATGTGAGTTTGAAAGTTTCTTAACTGAAGGCATTTTTAGACCTGAATCTAAACACTCAGCAAAATAATTTGTTGAGATTGTAGCTACATTTTGGAAGCAAAATAAAATGTAGTATTTCAACCTTTGAGTAAACAACTTATTCTAAAAACTAACGCACATTAAGTATTTGTTAACTTTTAAAAGTTGGTATTGAGAGGCAGAAGGATCACTTGAGCCCTAGAGGCAGAGATTGCAGTGAGCGGTATCGCATGACTGCACTCCAGCCTGGGCGACAAAGCCAGGCCTTGTCTCAGAAAAACCTCCCAAAAACAACAACACAAAAGAATGTGTAAAATACAGTAATGAGTATTTCTATGGCAAGTCATGAAGTGTAGCAATTAATTGTATGACTGCAATAATTTCATCCCAAGCCATTATGTCATTTGGATTGTGAGGGTGCTGTTTATAGGTCCTGTATATACCAGGAATTGACAATCTATTGAAATGACAAAAAGTTTGTCCTCATCAGTCAGGCTTTCTTTTTGTGTCCATTTCATTGTGAAAAGATGTCTTACTTATGGCATAGTTAGAGAATAAGACTTGTGAATTTTACTAGAGGAAATAAAAACAACATTATTTTGTTGGCTTATTTAATAACAAAAAGAAATCTCCAAGAATTGTGTATGCAGGAAAAGCAGCAATATTAGGCTGCTGCTTTGAAGCTACTACTTTTCCACTAATCACTACTGAACACAGTGAACCAGCTCAAAAACTCAAATCTCCACTCTCCTAAGTATTCCCTTTGCAGATTTCAATTTTTCAGCTCGGCATAAGTGAGAAAAAAATTTTTAAGTGTTCTGTCAACAAACAACTTCCTGGTGCCCATTCTGTGACACTTCAACTTTGAATTTTGTATTTTAAAAGAAATGTTTTTTCATTGTCAAATAATATATCTCAAATTTATGCTCTTTTGTTAATCAAATCCAATAAAATCCTTGAAAAATATACTGGAGTTCATATGGTTCCCTAAGGACTGTTTCAAGGCCAATGAAAAGAAAGATTGATATGACACTTCTGTATGACACCAACAGTGACTCAGAGCCAGGACTTAATGGCTTCATAAGCAGTCAGTGTGAGTGATGCTGCTCGTGAAGAAATTTTACTGAAATAATTAATTGGGTGCACAGAGCAATTCCTCTTCAATATGGCATCACTTTGTCATTCCTGAAGGAAAAATATAGCGAAAGTTACACAAGCAGATAATCTACCAAACCAAAATAAATAGGCACAATTTCTTTGCAGAAAAATAGGGTAGTTATTTTAGGAAGTAAAGTGGGTAAATATAAGACATTCTAATAAATTGACTTCCCTATTTTTCATTCTTCTTCTTCTTTTTATTTTTTGCCATTTCTGCTGTCAATTCTGTGATATTACATTTAGGTTTTATATTAGCCTTTAAAGCTGCAGTTGAAATTCTGAGCTCAGCCCAATAAATCAAAATAAAAATAAACAGAAGGGGTAAGCAAAGATCACTACTGGCTCCAGAATGGTGAGGGAAAGAAAAGTTTTATAAATAGTTCCTCTTTTTCTTGTCGTCCTTACCACTGTTGATTGGAAATAACAAATGACAAGTACCTATCAAAAGCACATGAGTGAATTCAATCTGTAATAAATCCCTAATATAAATAACCTATCAAAATATTGACTTGTGAATTTCCACAACAATCAGGCTGAACTAATCTATACCTTGTTTGACTACAGCACAAATGTGCAGCTTCCTCCAATCTAACTCCCCTAATCCTGGAGATTACTGCATTAAAACATAGTAACAGCCAAAACACTCTGCAAAGGAGAGAGAAGGAACATAGTAGATTCTGATTTCAGACCCTTTCAAAACATAAAAATGAATGAGCTAATTGGATTATAATATAGGCCGTGAGGCTCTTGCTGATTATGGTACATAGAAAGTATAATGTAAATACAAGAATATAATATGTCAATAGGTTTCATATGAAGTATGCAGTAATTTTCTTATGACTTATTTTAGTGGCATTCACAGAGACTATGTCCAGTACAATCCATGAGAAAATGCCTTTCAGAATAGCAGCCATAAAAAAGGATGAGTTCATGTCATTTGTGGGGACATGGATAAAGCTGAAAACCATCATTCTCAGCAAACTAACACAGGAACAGAAAACCAAACACCGCATGTTCTCACTCTTAAGTGGGAGTTGAACAATGAGAACACATGGACCCAGGGAGGGGAACATCACACACTGGGGCCTGTTGCAGGGTGGGGGACTAGGGGATGGATAGCATTAGGAAAAATACCTAATGTAGATGATGGGTTGATGGGTGCAGCAAACCACCATGGCACGTGTATACTTTTGTAACCTGTAAACCTGCATGTTCTGCACATGTATCCCAGAACTTAAGGTATACTAAAAATAAATAAATAAATAAAAATTAAAGAATATGTTGCAAAATTCCTCATGGTTGCTCACCTGATTATGGTACATAGAAAGTCTAATGTAAATGAAAGAATATAATATAGCAATAGTTTTTATATGAAGTATGCAGCAATTTTCTTATGACTTATTTTAGCGGTATTTACAGAGACTTTGTGCAGTACAATCCATGAGAAAATGTCCTTCAGAATAGCAGCCATAAGTATATCTATATTAAGTATATAAGTCTATATTCAATTTCCTGTTAGGCTTACATATGGTAATATTAATATTACATTTCTAAAAGATGTATGCTGTTTAAAGTGCTTTCTCATTCATGGTACCTTAGGGTCTATGTAAAATTGTAAATTGCACACAACTGAGAGTTCAAAATAAATCTGGGAAACAATGAAATTGACACTATTATTTTTATCCAGATCCTGGATTTATGAACCAGAATGTGTTAGTGAGACAACACTGGAAGAAATGAACTGCACCTGGGAGACTAGGATTAAATCTCACAAGCTTTATGATGACAAGAAGATAGGTTAGCCATAAAAAGAAGAGGTCCTGTAGGAAAAAGTGTCCAGGATGAAATTATAAATGAATCAAAAATTATTTCCTGAAAACTACATCCTCCTTTATTCTTCAAGTTTACAGCCCTGTGATCTCTGTCTATTCTCTCTATCAATATTTCTCTAAAATTTCTAATAAATATTTTGGTAGGCAGAATAATGGCACTCCAAATATGTCTACTTCTTAGGCATCAGAGCCTTTAAATACGTGTCCTAAAAGAGACTTTGCAGACGTGATTAAGGTTAAGAAGCGTGAACTGGGAAGAGCGGCCTGGGTTACATAGGTGATCCTAATTTAATTACGCTTGTTCTTAAAAGCTAAGAGCTTTCTCCAGCTGTGGTCAGAGAGATTTGACCAAAGATAAGGGAGATACAATATTGCTGGCTTTGAAGATGGAGGAGGCTGTTAGCCAAGGAATGGGTGTGGTCTCTAGGAGCTTGAAAAGACAAGAAAGTGAATTCCTCCTAGAGCCTCCAGAGAGGAGTGAAGCCCTAACTTTTGTCCATTAAAACCTGTGACTGACTTCTAGTATACAGAAGTGTATGGTAATGAATTTGTGTTGTTTTAAATCACTACATCAGTGGCAATTTGTTATGGCAGCAAAGGAAAACGTATACTAAGGGCAAAATAAGAAATACTCATAATAGTAAATGTTTGAATTGACTCAATTTTATAACATTCTTTAAAACTTTTTTTAGTTTATAAATTGTATTTTCAACTATTCAGGGGGAAATGCTTGGCCATACACACACACTTTTTTTTTTTTTTTTTGTGACAGAGTCTCACGGTGTTGCCCAGGCTGGAGTGCAGTGGTGTGATCTCAGCTCACTGCAATCTCTGCCTCCTGGGTTCACGCCATTCTGCCTCAGCCTCCCTAGTAGCTGGGACTACAGGCGTGTGCCACCACACCTGGCTAATTTTTTGAATTTATAGTAAAGACGGGGTTTCACCATGTTAACCAGCATGATCTCGATCTCCTGACCTTGTGATCTACCCGCCTCGGCCTCCCAAAGTGCTGGGATTACAGGCATGAGCCATTGTGCCCTACCACACACAAACTTCTTTTATGATAGTTATCAACATTTCAGAATTTTAGTATTGGATGAATAAAATATTAATGGAACCATGATAAAGGACTTAATAAGAGGCTAATTGGGTTACCTAAAATTATTGTCAAAAAACCATTTTTTCTCCTTAAGTGGGAGAAAATGAACCAAAAGCCTCTTTTTAAAATAAAGTCCTATTTCTCTTCCATTTCTGAGCCCTAAAATAAATATCATAGAGGAGGTATAAAAAAGTATGGGATATTATTTGAGTTCTTCATTCATTTATTCATTTGTTTAAATCATTCAGTTAACATTGACCATTCTCTCTTGGCCAAACACTGTGCAAGAAGTGGAAGCATAAATAAAATATGTTATAATATATTCTCTCACGGAGCCATTACATTTATTGAGAGATTTTTTGGAACAAGGAATAATAGGCTGAAATACCCAATTAGGGTCTTTGTTAGAAAGCTGAGTTGGGAGCAAAGCAGCTAATACCAGCTGAAGAATAATGAGGTTGGTTGAAAGAATTGACTGCTAGAGTTCTTTTTAGCTCTGCAAGTGAAAATGTCTGCTCTGAAGAGTGAAGTGAGAATAGCATACTGAAATTAAGAAGAAACTTTTGGATATCCAAATATGAGTGAGGGAAGTCAAGCTTTTCTTTGAGGCAAAAATTTGAATTTACATGAGTGCTACAGTTAGCCATTGAATTTAAGAAGAAGTAAGACTAACTGATAAATAGCCTTAGATGCATACATTTCTAAATCTTATTTGTTTATATTGCATTTATTTGTTTATGTTTTATAAATGCATTTTATATCCACATGTGCATTTTACTATTGTAACAAAAAACTTCATAATAAGCAGAATCATGAATACCTTCTACTTCTTTCAAGTTCCTACTTCTGAATAACTTCTCCACAGAGTCTTATACCTGTTAATATTAGGCTACCAGAGTTGCAAGCACTAGGTCAATCAGGGAAGTGTCAACTTCCAGAGGTTATGTGAGGCGGTAATGGGAAATAATCAAAGCAGCAGTATACAGAAGCATATCTATACTTTCAAACAGGAAGAGATGAATGCTAATTAATCCCGAGGCTAGTATTTACAAAATAACAATTTTTGATACTTTTGCATGATGAGTTCAAAAACAATAGCTCCAGTTGCAACACAGCATTACTGGGTTTATTTTAGCCTTCCCCTTTTCCTTATTTGTGACTCCTTTCTCTGACAGTGAGAAAGCTATCCCTCATTATTCATAATATACTTACTCATTTTCTCAATCCTAGTATATACATACAGTTGATTCAGAATTGAATTGTTAATTCATAACTGTGTTAGAAACAAATTTACTAAATAGCACTAATATTTGTGTGTTGTATTTTTTAATAAAATCTTTACAATTTGTCAAAACTGTACAGTTTTGGTTCAAATGATGTTTTCCAAAATTACATAGCTCTTTTCTCCTCTATACCTTCTTAAGTGTGGGTCTACTAGTAATTTTTAATAGAGTTAGATTCAGTGGTTATTCTTTATCTTACTCTACCATTCTTAACCACCACATACACATCTGGTTTGATTGATTTGATTGATTGATGGGTATGTGAATCATTTCCACGGATATAAGGGTCGCAACAATGCAAAATAGTGTACTCAGAAAATATCACCCACTTCGTTACTTCTCTCTCAGCCCCACTTTCCCATCCTACCTATACCATTTTCACCCACATACTTAATGGATATGAACATTTAGAAACTTGTCAAATTGCTCACCATAAAATTTATAAACATTTGCTCTATGACCAAGAATCTGTACAAATCACTGATTCAAAGAATTGCCAGCAAATGTTTATATTAATATACTTTTATTTTTTCAATTTCGTTGAAAAAATAGCTTATGTTCATTTAATTATTTGCATTTTTAAACATTTTTATATAGCAATATTTACCATTTAGTTACCACCTACTATGTATCAGGTGTGTGCTAAGTACTACTATACAAAATGAATATGAAATCAATATAACTTTTCAAATTTTATAAATAAAAAATGGCCTAAAATTTGCACAATCCAAGGCACTAATCAATGTGATCATAGCTAGTAAATAACTCTGAATTTCTTCTTAAAAACTGGGATATTTATTGGACATTTCTATGTCTTTCTTTAGGGGCTAGCCATTCTTTTTCACTATATTTTACTTTTTAAGTAAAATATTTGCCTTTTTCTTTGATTTTTAAAAATACCTTAAAAAATATTTCCTGTTGTATTTTAAAATATTTTTGTTTGTCATTTGCTTTTTAAATAAAATCTCTGCTGTTTTGGGAGGTGTACATATCTTTAATTTTTACCATATTTTAAATACATTGATATTTTCCATTATGGCTTGTTGGATGCCTACTAAAACAGAGGATGCTGAAGAGCCAAGAGGGAACTATAAACAGTACAAACTAAGTAGAATAAAATCATGTAACCATTCCTCTCCAGTCCCCACCTCAAGTTTGAAGGAGTCAGATGTAGTAGACACCAGGAGGAGCATGCCAAAGTGGAAGAGGCCTCAGGCTCTCTTTTATCTGCTACTTCCTGCAAGGCTCAGTCATAAGCAGGGAAGAGGGTAAATATTTAACTGAAGATGAGTAATATTTTGACTTATGTTTGAAATCTAAAATGAATAAAATCTATGGGTTCTATCCAAGATGTCCCAAATGTAGGAAAGAGATGTTATCACAGGTATGCAGACAATAAAGAGAGAAAGGAGTTTTGTTGACTAATATTGTGTGATGACTTGCCTGGGCAATGGGATGCCCAGATATTTGGTTAAACATTATTATGGGTGTCTCTGAGAGAATTTCTGGATGAGATTAACATTTGAAACTGGTAGACTGAGCAAAGCAGATTGCCTTCCCCAATGTGGATGGGCCTCATTCAATTGATTGAAAGGCTGAATAGAACAAAAAGGCTGAATGTAAGAGAATTTATTTTTTTCTGCCTGACTGTCTTCAAGCTGGAGCATTGGTCTTCCTTCACTTTCAGACATGGAGTAAGACTGAAACTTACACCACTAGCTCTCCTGATTCTTGGGCCTTCAGACTGGAACTGGACTTGTTCTCCCTGGTTTCCACTTGCCAACTGCAGATCTTGGGATTTGTCAGCCTCCCTAATCATGTAAGCCAACACACACACACACGCACATTCTTTTAATTCTGTTTCTCTTGAGAATCCTGACTAATGCAGTTCTTTTGTATTTGTACTTTAAGTCCAGCCCATTAAACATATGTTACACTAACATTTATTAAATACTTACAATATGATGTGTTAAGTATATTTATATATTTTCATGTTTAATTCTCACAATTACATATTTTTTATTTTTGTGGGTACATCGTTGGTGTATGTATTTATGGGGTACACATGAGATACTTTGATACAGGCATGCAATAAGTAATCATGGCATAATAGAAAATGGAGTATGCAACCCCTCAAGCATTTACCCTCAGTGTAACAAACAATCCAATTATACTCTTTTAGTTATTATAAACTGTACAATTAAATTACTGTTGACTATAGTCACCCTGTTGTGCTATCAAATACCAGGTCTTACTCATTCTTTGTAACTATTTTTTTCTGCACACATCACTTCTCTAACTAGCCCCTACTTCCCTTCCCAGCCTCTGGTAACCATCCTTCTATTCTCTTCTCCATGAGTTCAATTGTTTTAATTTGAGTACCTGCAAATAAATGAGCATATGTGAAGTTTGTCTTCCTGTGCCTGGCTTATTTCACTTAACATAATGATCCCCAGTTTCAACCATGTTATTGCAAATGACAGGGTCTCTTTCTTTTTTAATAGCTGAATAGTACTCCATTGTGTGTTTGACCACATTTTTAAAAATCTATTCATTTGTTAATGGACATTTAGATTGTTTCTAAACCTTGGCTGTTGTGAACAGTGCTATAATAAACATGATAGTGCAGATATCTCTTTTATATACTGATTTTATTTCTTCTGGGAATATAACCATACCACTGGATGGTATGGTAGCTCTACGTTTTTGTTTGTTTTTTAAGGAACCTCCAAACTTTTCTCCATGGTGGTTGCACTAATTCATATTCCCACCAAGAGTGTATGAGGGTTCACTTTTCTCCACACCAGCATTTGTTGCCTATCTTTTGAATAAAGCCATTTTAACTGGGGTGAGATGATAACTCACTGTAGTTTTGGTTTGTGTTACTCTGATGATCTGTGATGTTGAGCACCTTTTCATATGTCTATTTGCTATTTGTATGCCTTCTTTTGAGAAATGTCTATTCAGATCTTTTGCTCATTTTTAATCAGATTGTCAGATTTGTTGCCTATACAGTTATTTGAACTCCTTATATACTCTAGTTATTAATCTGTTGTCAGATGGGTGGTTTGAAAATTTTTTTTTCCTTTTCTGTGGGTTATCTCTTCACTTTCTTGACTGTTTCCTTTGCTGTGCAGCTTTTTAACTTGATATGACCACATTTGTCCACTTCTACTTTGGCTGCCTTTGTTTGTGGGGTATTGCTCAAAAAAATTTTGTGCAGACCAATGTCCTGGAGAGTTTCCCCAAAGTTTTCTTATAGTAGTTTCAGAGTTTGAGGTCTTAGATTTAAGTCTTTAATTGATTTTGATTTGATTTTTGTACATAGTGAGAGATAGGGGTTAAGTTTCATTATTTTGCATATGGATATCCAGTTTTCCCAGCAGCGTTTGTTCTTTCTACAACGTATGTTCTTGGGACCTCTGTCAAAAATTAGCTTACTGTAGGTGTATGGATTTAATTCTGGGTTCTCTATTCTGTTCCATTGTTCTATATGTGTGTTTTTATATCAGTACCGTGCCATTTTGGTTACTACAGTTCTGTAGTATAATTTGAAGTTAGGTAATGTGATTCCTCCAGTTTTGTTCTTTTTGCTCAGGATAGTGTTGACTATTCTGTCTTAAATTTTAGAATTTATTTTTTTTTGTATTTCTGTGAAGAATGTCATTAGTATTTTGATAGGGATTGCACTGAATCTGTAGATTGCTTTGGGTAGAATGGACATTTTAGCAGTATTGTTTCTTCCAATCCATGAACATGAAATAGCATTCTATTTTTTAGTGTCCTTGTCAATTTCTTTTATCAGTATTTTATAGTTTGCATGATAGAGATTTTTTGCTTATTTGGTTAATTCCTAAGTATTTAATTTTAATTGTGTCTATTGTAAGTGGGATTACTTTTTTATTTCTTTTAAAAGTTATTCACAGCATATAGAAATGATTCAGATTTTTGTATGTTGATTTTGTATTTTGCAACTTTGCTGAATTTGTTTATTAATTCTAATAGTGGTGTGTGTGTGTGTGTGTGTGTGTGTGTGTGTGTGTGTGTGGCGGCTTTAGGTTTTTCCAAATGTAAGATCACATCATCTGCAAACAAGGATAATTTGAATTCTTATTTTCCAATTTGGATATCCTTTATTTCCTTCTTTTGTCTTTTTGCTGTAACTAGGAAAATTCCAGAACTATGTTGAATAATGGTGGTGAATGTGGGCATCTCTGTCATGTTGCAGATCTTAGAGGGAAGGCTTTCAGTTATTCTTTATTTGGTATGATACTAGCTGTAGGTCTGTTGTATGTGGCTTTTATTATCTTGAGGTATGTTCCTTCAATGTGTTGAATTTTATCAAATGATTTTCAGGATCAATTTAAATAATCATATGGTTCAGTCTTCATTCTGTTGATATGACGTATCACATTTATTGATTTATGTACATTGAACCATCCTTGCATCCCTGGAATAAATCCCACTTGGTCATAATAACTAATCTTTTTAATGTATTATTAAATTTGGTTTGGTAGTATTTTGCTGAAGATTTTTATATCAATATTCATCAGGGATATTGGCCTGTAGTTTTCTTGTATCATTTTCTGGTTTTGGTATTAAGGTAATACTGGCCTCATAGAGTGAATTTAGGACTATTCTTGCTTCCTTTATTTTTTGGAATAGTTTAAGTAAAATTGGTATTAGTTCTTCTTTAAATGTTTGGTAGAATTCAGGCTTGAAGTGGTCCGTCTCTGGGCTTTTCTTTTTTTTTTTTTTTTTTTTTTTTTGAGACAGAGTCTCACTCTGTCACCCAGGCTGGAGTGCAGTGGTGCGATCTCAGCTCACTGCCACCTCCGCCTCCCAGGTTCAAGAGATTCTTCTCTCTCAGCCTCCCGAGTAGCTGGGATTACAGGCTTGTGCCACCATGCCTGGCTAATTTTTTGTATATATATATATTTTTTTAAGTAGAGGCGGGGTTTCACCATGTTAGCCAGGATGGTCTCAATCTCCTGACCTTGTGATCCATCCACCTTGGACTCCCAGAATGCTGGGATTACAGGCGTGAGACACTGCACCCAACCTCTGGGCTTTTCTTTACCGGGAGAATTTTAATTATAGCTTTGGTCTCATTATTTGTTCAGGTTTTGGATTTATTCCTGGTTCAATGTTGGTAGGTTAATTGATTATGTGTTATGTCTCTAGGAATTGAGCCATTTTCTATAGTTTCCAATTTGTTGGTAAACTGTTGCTGACAGCCACTAATGATCCTTTAAATTTCTACAGTATCAGTTGTAATATCTCCCTTTTCATCTCTGATTTTATTTACTCGAGTCTTTGTTTTTTCCTAGTTTGGCTAAAGGTTTGTCCATTTTATTCATCGTTTCAAAAAACCAACTGTTTGTTTCATTCATCTTCTGTATTGTTTTCTTCATTTCTAATGTATTTATTTCTGCTATGACCTTTATTATTTCTTGTACTAATTTTGGGTTTGCCTTGCTCTTGCTTTTGTAGTTTTTTGAGATGCATTAATTAGGTTACTTATTTTAAGTTTCTCTTCTTTTTTGATGCAGGCACTTGTAACTATAAACTTTCTTCTTCATACTACTTTCTCTGTATCCTATAGATTTTGGTATGTTGTGTTTCTATTATCATTTGTCTCAAAAACAAACTTCAATTTCCTTCTTAATTTCTTCATTGGCCCAATGGTCATTCAGGAGCATATTGTTTAATTTCCATGTGTTTGTATAGTTTCCAAAATTCCTCTTGGTATTGATGTCTAGTTTTATTCCAGTGTGGTCAGAGAATTTGCTTGATATCACTTCGATGTTTTTCAATGTTTTAAAGCTTGTTTTATAACCTAACCTGCAGTCTATCTTTGGCTGGGTGTGATGGCTCATGCCTGTAATTACAGTACTTTGGGTGGCTAAGGCAGGTGGATTGCTTGCACTCAGGAGTTTGAAACCAGTCTGAGCAACATGGTGAAACCACAACTCTACCACAGATACAAAAATTAACTGGGCATGGTGGTATTTGCCTGTGGTCCCAGCTGCTCAGCTTCTTGGGAGGCTGAGGTGGGAGGATTGTTGGAGCCTGGGAAGTTGATGCTGCAGTGAGCTGTAATCATGCCACTGCACTCCAGCCTAGGTGAAAGAGCAAGACCTTGTCTGAAGTTAAATAAATAAGTAAATAAATGAATAAATAAATAAATAAATATGTACATGGTCTGTCTTTGAGAATGATTCATGAGGTGAGGAGAAAAATCTATATTCTGCCACTTTCAGATGAAATGATCTGTAAATATCTATTAGGCCCATTTGGTTTATAGTGCAGATTATGTCTGACGTTTCTTTGTTGATTTTTCTGTCTGAAAGATCTGTCTAATGCTGAAAGTGGGGTGTTAAAGTGTACAGCCACTATTGGATTAAGATCTTTCTCTTTCTTTAGCTCTAATAATATTTGCTTTTTATATCTGGGTGCTCTAATGTTGGGTGCATATATACTTAAATTATTATATCCTCTTGCTGAATTGACCCCTTTATCATTTTATAGTGACTTTCTTTGTCTCTTCATATAGTTTTTGTTTTGAAATCAATTTTGTCTGATATGACTGTAGTAACTCCAGCTCTTTTTTGGTCTCCATGGACATGGAATATCTTTTTCCATCCCTTTATTTTCAGTCTGTTTCTTTATAGATGAAGTGTGTTTCTTGTAGTCAACAGATAACTGGGTCTTGCTTTTTTAATCTATTCAGCCACTCTATGTCTTTCTTTTCTTTCCCTAAAGATGGAGTGTCACTCTGTTACCCAGCCCGGAGTGCAGTAGTGCAGTCTCAGCTTACTGTGACCTTTGCTTCCTGGGCTCAAGTGATTCTCCTGCCTCAGCCTCCCAAGTAGCTGGGATTGCAGGTACCCGCCACCACACCCAGCTAATTTTTGTATTTTTAGTAGAGACAGGGTTTCATCATGTTGTCCAGGCTAGTCTTGATCTCCTGACCTCAAGTGATCTGCCCACCTCAGCCTCCCAAAGTGCTGGAATTACAGGCATGAGCTACTGTGCCCAGCCTATGTCCTTGATTGGAGGAGAACTTAGTTCATTAACAGTCATTGTTATTATTGCTAAGTAAGGCATTACTCCTGCTATTCTGTTATTGGTTTTCTGGTCTTGTCTTCCTTCTTTCCTTCCTTTCTGTCTTCATTTTAGTGAAGGTGATTTTCTCTGGTGGTATTGTTTAATTTCTTGCTTTTAATTTTTTGTGTACCCATTGTATGTTTTTCAATTTTAGTTTACCATGAAGCTTCCAAATACTATCTTATAGCCTGTTATTTTAAACTGATGACAACTTAACACTGATTGCATAAACAAACAAATAGAAAACTAATAAAACTAACAGAAAAAAACTGATGAAAAAGAAAAAAACTACACTTTAATTTTGTCCCCCTGCTTTTTAATTTTTTAATTGTTTTGCTGTATGTCTTGTTATACTATATATATATCTTGAAAAGTTGTGCTTACTTTTGATTAGGTCACTGTTTAGTCTTTCTACTTACAATAACAGTATTTACACAGCACAATTACAATGTTATAATATTCTGTGTATTTCTGTGTGCAATTACCAGTGAATTTTGTACCTCCAGATAGTTTGTCTATTACTCATTTATGACCTTTTCTTTCATATTGAAGAACTCCCTTTTGCATTTCTTGTAGGACAGGTTTAGTGTTGATAAAATTCCTCAGCTTGTGTTTGTCTGGAAAAGTCTTTTTGCTCCTTCATGCTTAAAGGATACTTTTGCTGAAGACACTGTTCTATGGTAAAAGTTTTTTCTTTCAGCACTTCAAAAATATTACGCCACTCTCTCCTGACCTGTAAGGTTTCCACTGAAAAGTCTGCTGCCAGATGTATTGGAGCTCCATTGTGTTATTTGCTTATTTTCTCTTGCTGCTTTTAAGATCCTGTCTTTATCCTTGACCTTTGGGTTTTTTAATATTCAATGTCTTAAAATAGTCTTCTTTGGGTTAAATCTGCCTGGGGTTCTATAACCTTCTCGTACTTGGATATTGATGTATTTTTCTAGGTTTGGGAAGTTCTGTTATCCCTTCGAATAAACTTTCTATCCCTATCTCTTTCTCTACCTCCTCTTTAGGTTCAGTAACTGAGATTTACCCTTTTGAGGCTATTTTCCAGATCTTGTAGGCATGCTTCATTCTTTCTTTCTTCTTTTTCCTTTTGTCTCCTCTGACTGAATATTATCAAATAGCCTATTTTTAAGCTCACTAATTCTCTTTTCTGCTTGATCAATTCTGCTGTGAAGAGACTCTAGTGCATTCTTCAGCATGTCAATTGCATTTTCCACCTCCAGAATTTCTACTTCTTTTTCATTATTTCAATCTATTTTAAAAACATTATCTGATAGAATTCTGAATTCCTTCTCTGTGTTTTGAATTTCCTCTTGAGAGCTATTTTGAATTCTCTGTCTGAAAGGTCACGTATCTATGTTTCTCCAGGACTGGTCCCTGATGCTTTATTTATTCATTTGGTAAGGCCATGTTTTTGTGGATGACCTTAATGCTTGTAGATGTTTGTCTATATCTGGGGATTGAAGAGTTAGGCCTTTATTGTAACCTTGGAAGATTACAATAAAACTCTGGGTTTAAGCTTGCTCATGGCCATTCTTCTTGGGAAGGCTTTCCAGGTATTTACAGGAACTTGGGCCCTGAACCCAATAATGCGGTTCTTGTAAACTCATAAAGGTACCACCTTGGTGTTCTTGGTTAAGATCTGGAAGAATTCTCTGGGTTACCAAGCAGAGACTCTTGTTCTCTTCCTTTACTGTCTCCCAAGCAAATGGAGTCTCTCTGTGCTGAGCTGCCTAGAGCTGGGGGTGGGTGACACTAGCATCTCTTGGCCATGACCACTGGGACTATGCTGGGTCAGTCCTGAAGACAGCACAACACTGTGTCTCACTGAAGGCCCACTGTAACCACTACCTGACTACCACCGAAGTTCATTCAAGGCCCTAGGGCTCTGTGATCAACAAGTGGTACAACCAGCCAGGTCTGTGTTTCTCCCTTCATGGCAGCAAGTTTCTCTATGCCCTGGGTGGGTCAGGTTTGTGTTTTTCCCTTCATGGCAGGAAGGTTCCCTAGGCCCTGGGTGGGTCTAGAGATGCTTTCTGGAAGCCAGAGATTAAAGTCTAAAACCAGAAATTTACCTAGTGTTCTAGTCTCCTGGAGCTAAGCTGGCACTTTAACCACAAGACAAAGTCCTTCCCACTTTTCCTTCCCATTTCTGCATGCAGAAGAATCTCTCCCTATGGCCATCACCACTACCAGCCCATGAGGGGTTCTGCCAGGTCACCACCAATGTTTACTTAAAGACCAAGTCTGTCTGAAGATAGCTTGTGATGAATGCTTCCAGGCCTGGGGCTCACCCTTTGGGCCAGGGAAGATCTAAAAATGCTGACCAAGAGCCTAGACCCAGAATGAAAAACCCCAAGAGTCTGCTGTATCCCACTGTGCTCTACTCCACTGTTGCTGAGCTGGTACCTAAGGTACAAGACAGAGCCCCCTTCACTTTTACCACTGCTTTTCTCAAATAGGAGTCTTTCAACGTAGCCACCACAGCTTGGAATGTGCTGGGTCATACCTGAAGCCAGTATGTCTCAGAGCCCAATGCTCATGACATATTCTGGCTATCACTGTTGGTTATTCAGAGCCAAGGGACTCTTTATTCAGTGGTTGATAAATTCTGCCAGGTCTTTGCTGTGACCGGGCAGCACTTAATCCAATATAAAACCCCCCAGTCACTGCCTATCCATCTCCCAAGTGCACAGATTTCTCCCCATGGCACAATTGCTGTGAGGGGTTGGGGGGTTTGGGGATAGGGTGGACAGGCACACCTTTGCTGCCTCAACTGGGGTCTCCATAGGTCATGTCACCCCCAGTCCACTGGCTGTGTGACCAGCACTAGGGCTTGCTGAGAAATTGCAGCCCCTGTGGCCTAGACTGCCCCTCAAGTTCACTTAGGGCCCCAAAGCACTCTGGTCCACAGTGGCGAGGCTTGCAGGAAGTCAAGCTCCAATTGCTTGGATGAGCAATTCCTCTCTGTCTAGGGCTGGCCCAAATGCTCCTTCTGTGGTTGGATGTCAGTGGAGTACAGCCTAGTTCTGCTTTTACTGGGACAGGACAGCACTGAGTTCAATGTAAAGCCTCACAAATGCTGTGCTCTCCCTGTCCCAAGCACAGCGAATCTTCACTGGCATGGCCTCTGCCAGGAGATGGGGGATGGGTGGCATCTGTTCTTTAAGACTGTCTTTCCTGCCCTCTCCATTGCCTCTTTCAATGACATGAAGTTAAAACCAGGTACTGTGGTTGCTCTCCTGATTTTTGGTCCTTGTAATGGTGCTTTTTGTGTGTAGTTGTTAAAATTTAGTGTTCTTGCAAGGGGATTGAATGGTGTAGGCTTCTAGTCCATCATCTTTCTCTGCCCTTCACACTTATGTTTGATAGTAGTTACTATTATGTCAATTTTATAGAGGAATATGCCAAATTTAAGAGAAGTCAAATAACTTGTGTAAGATAACAACCCTTATTAGTGGTAGTTTCAAGATTCAGTTCTCTGATGCCAAAATCTGCAGTCTTAATTTGTTTTCAAGTAGCAATAATCATACATTGGTAAATCTGTTGATTTAAAAAGCTGCTTTTAACACAGAGACCAACCCTACACGATTTTCTTCTAAACCACCAGCATTCATTTACATTTTATATATAACCTTGAATTTCAATGCAATATTTAAACAGGGACTAGTGGATATTAAAATTCTGTCTGGAGTGCTAAAAATCTAGTAGATTGAGGATCAAAAGTAGCCAATTTTGGAGAACCGTATCTTTGTACGTGGCCTTTTTTTTCCCCCAAGGATAGAATGACTTAGAACTTGTGAAACTGCATAGGCAGAGCATTCATGAAATGCAAAAGAAGCAGTTCACTTGTCCCTTACAGTTTGTATTAAGAAGATAATGGTAGTAATAAAAAATTGTTAAAACCTTTAACATCAAGTACATCCTTGAATTGCTTTTATAAATATGTTTTTACCTTGGCAACTGGCCAGGCAATTGCTGCTTTATATCCCTAGTCAATATTAGCCCAAATGTATAGTAAATGGAATATTCTATTTTAGAAATAGCAAAATGATAAAATGGCATCATAGGAAATGCATAAAAATTCCACCTTAATAAGCTAAATCATCCATAGACTGCTAAAGAGAAGAAAAGTGAATGACTTGTGACTATAAAATATTTTCAAATTAAATGAATATGATATGTTGTAGGAATTAGCTTTCTTCATTGCAGTTTTATCCTGCATTTAGGAAAATCTGATTTAAATCAGAAATAAAATCTACAGATACACCCCCACCCATGCATATTTCAAACACTGGCTGTTCCCTCAAACACTTCCGCATGGCCTGCTCCTTCTTCTGTAAGTCTTTGCTTCAGCATTATCTTCTCGGTGATATTTTCTCTAACCATTCCATCTAAAATTGAACCTTTTTTTTTTTTTTATCTCACTCACTCCTAGCACTCTCTCTCTCTTTTTCAAGTTTTATTTATCTACTTTTACTACTTCTGGCATCTAATTTATTGTCTACCCCTCCCCAGAAAAATGTAAACTTTCATGACAGCAGGGAGCTTGTCTATTTTGATCACCTGTCCTAGAGCACTGCCTGACATATAATGTATACTCAATATAATATTGACATTCTCACATATTTTAAAGATACTTTTAAACTTAAATGTATTTTATAATTTTTCTTTGATGTAGGACTTATTTGGCACTTTATCTTTCAAAATATGTGTAGGATAACTCATTTTGTTATTAATGTATATCTTAATTTGTTGTTGCAAAACAGTGCAATCAATAATACAGCTTCTTTGAAACTGTCACTTCATGTATGACTTCATTTGTTTTTCTGTTTTTGAGATGGAGCCTCACCCTGTTACCCAGGCTGGAGTGAAGTGCCACCATCTCAGCTCATTGCAACCTTCACCTCCTGGCAAATCTCCTGCCTCAGCCTCCTGGGTAGCTAGGACTAAAGGCATGCGCCACCACCTGGCTAATTTTTGTATTTTTAGTAGAGACAGGGTTTCACCATGTTGGTCAGGCTGGTCATGAACTCCTGACCTCATGATCTGCCCGCCTCAGCCTCCCAAAGTGCTGGGATTACAGGCATGAGCCACCGTGCCTGGCCATTGCTTAATATTTAGGCAATTTTTCTATGTGTTCCATATCTACTTGAAAATAATCTTTATTTTCTAATTATTCAGCACCTAGTTCCATACACCTATCTAGCTATTTTCAAATCTTCTGTGTACTTACTGATTATTTTGTCTCCTTCATATATCAATGACCAAGATAAATGTATTTAAAATTTCTCAGCAAATATCAAATGGTGGATTTGTTTATTTCTCCTTGTATCTGTTTTGTATGTCTTGATCAATTTAACGTGATCATATCTTCAGAAGATTGAATTACCCCTTCTAAAATTTTATGGTGATACTTAATTTCTAGTTGCATTTTCACCTTTTAATGAGCATTATTCATAATGGCCAAGATATGGAAACAACCTAGGTGTTCATCAGCAGATGAATGGATAAAGAAAATGTGGTGTACATTAAAAAAATTATTATTCAGTCTTAAAAAAAGAAAATCCTGTCATTTGCAAAAGCGTGGATGGAATGGGAAGACTTTATGCTAAGTGAAATAAGCCAGCCACAGAGAGAAAAATACTGTCTGATCTCACTTATATGTGGAATCTGAAAAAACCAAAAAGTAAAATAAATAGAAACAGAGAGTAGAATGGTGGTTAACAGTGGCAAAAAGGGAAAGGAAATGGAGAGAAATAAGGTACAAATATGCAATTAGGTAGAACGAATAAGTCTAGTGACCTAATGTATAGTGCAAGGAGTATAGTTAAAATATTGTAGTGTCTACTGAAAATTTGCTAGGAGAGTCAATTTTAGGAGCTCTTATCACAAAAAAGGATAACTATGGAAAATGATAAATCAATTTGATTGTAATAATCTATATATATTTGTATGATTACATACATATAAATGTATGTAGTAATCAATATATACATATATGTATATTGAACCTATATATTATATGATTACATACGTATACTATATATGATTACATATATGCATACATATGAAATAACATATGTATACACACATATATATGATTGTTTTATTGTCTAGACTTAAGGTGTACAGCATGATGTTATACAACATGATGTTGTACACCTTAGGTCTAGACAATGAAAAAGTGATAATAAATAAATAAAATGAGCTTTCTTTATGTTAATGTTGCTACATCAGTTTTTTGTTTTGTTTTGCTTTGTTTATACTTGTCTGGTGTTTTCTTCCTTATTTTACCTTTCAACCTTCTTTTGTCCTATAGGGACAACAAAGGAGCTGTAGATTCGCAAACTTGAATGTCCTTTACTACCAGGAAGAATTAATATGACTACCAGATCCCTAGATGGCATAATTTATGCCTAGAGGAAAATAATGGCCTAATATGATGCCATAATACATCTTTTTATTTATATTATATATGTTCTATGCCATACTGAATACCAGACTTCATGGTAAGCATAGGAGAATAAGTACTTGGTGAAATGAATGTATCATATTCTTACAACAACTCTGTGAGATAGTTAAAGTGTTATCTCTGCATTACAGGAAGGGAACAATAGGCTTATATAGTATTTTTCTTTTTAATTTATTTATTATTATTATACTTTAAGTTGTAGGGTACATGTGCATAACGTGCAGGTTTGTTACATATGTATACTTGTGCCATGTTGGTGTGCTGCACCCATCAACTCGTCATTTACATCAGGTATAACTCCCAATGCAATCCCTCCCCCCTGCCCCCTCCCCATGATAGGCCCCGGTGTGTGATGTTCCCCTTCCCGAGTCCAAGTGATCTCATTGTTCAGTTCCCACCTATGAGTGAGAACATGCGGTGTTTGGTTTTCTGTTCTTGTGATAGTTTGCTAAGAATGATGGTTTCCAGCTGCATCCATGTCCCTACAAAGGACACAAACTCATCCTTTTTGATGGCTGCATAGTATTCCATGGTGTATATGTGCCACATTTTCTTAATCCAATCTGTCACTGATGGACATTTGGGTTGATTCCAAGTCTTTGCTATTGTGAATAGTGCCGCAATAAACATACGTGTGCATGTGTCTTTATAGCAGCATAATTTATAATCCTTTGGGTATATCCCCAGTAATGGGATGGCTGGGTCATATGGTACATCTAGTTCTAGATCCTTGAGGAATCGCCATACTGTTTTCCATAATGGTTGAACTAGTTTACAATCCCACCAACAGTGTAAAAGTGTTCCTATTTCTCCACATCCTCTCCAGCACCAGTTGTTTCCTGACTTTTTAATGATCGCCATTCTAACTGGTGTGAGATGGTATCTCATTGTGGTTTTGATTTGCATTTCTCTGATGGCCAGTGATGATGAGCATTTTTTCATGTGTCTGTTGGCTGTATGAATGTCTTCTTTTGAGAAATGTCTGTTCATATCCTTTGCCCACTTTTTGATGGGGTTGTTTGTTTTTTCTTGTAAATTTGAGTTCTTTGTAGGTTGTGGATATTAGCCCTTTGTCAGATGAGTAGATTGCAAAAATTTTCTCCCATTCTGTAGGTTGCCTGTTCACTCTGATGGTAGTTTCTTTTGCTGTGCAGAAGCTCTTTAGTTTAATGAGATCCCATTTGTCAATTTTGGCTTTTGCTGCCGTTGCTTTTGGTGTTTTAGACATGAAGTCTTTGCCCATGCCTATGTCCTGAATGGTACTACCTAGGTTTTCCTCTAGGGTTTTTATGGTATTAGGTCTAACATTTAAGTCTCTCATCCATCTTGAATTAATTTTCATATAAGGAGTAAGGAAAGAATCCAGTTTCAGCTTTCTACTTATGGCTAGCCAATTTTCCCAGCACCATTTATTAAATAGGGAATCCTTTCCCCATTTCTTGTTTCTCTCAGGTTTGTCAAAGATCAGATGGCTGTAGATGTGTGGTATTATTTCTGAGGACTCTGTTCTGTTCCATTGGTCTATATCTCTGTTTTGGTACCAGTACCATGCTGTTTTGGTTACTGTAGCCTTGTAGTGTAGTTTGAAGTCAGGTAGCGTGATGCCTCCAGCTTTGTTCTTTTGACTTAGGATTGTCTTGGAGATGCGGGCTCTTTTTTGGTTCCATATGAACTTTAAAGCAGTTTTTTCCAATTCTGTGAAGAAACTCATTGGTAGCTTGATGGGGATGGCATTGAATCTATAAATTACCTTGGGCAGTATGGCCATGTTCACGATATTGATTCTTCCTATCCATGAGCATGATATGTTCTTCCATTTGTTTGTGTCCTCTTTTATTTCACTGAGCAGTGGTTTGTAGTTCTCCTTGAAGAGGTCCTTTACATCCCTTGTAAGTTGGATTCCTAGGTATTTTATTCTCTTTGAAGCAATTGTGAATGGAAGTTCAGTCCTGATTTGGCTCTCTGTTTGTCTGTTACTGGTGTATAAGAATTCTTGTGATTTTTGCACATTAATTTTGTATCCTGAGACTTTGCTGAAGTTGCTTATCAGCTTAAGGAGATTTTGGGCTGAGACAATGGGGTTTTCTAAATATACAATCATGTCATCTCCAAAGAGAGACAATTTGACTTCTTCTTTTGCTAACTGAATACCCTTGATTTCTTTCTCTTGCCTGATTGCCCTAGCCAGAACTTCCAACACTATGTTGAATAGGAGTGGTGAGAGAGGGCATCCCTGTCTTGTGCCAGTTTTCAAAGGGAATTTTTCCAGTTTTTGCCCATTCAGTATGATATTGGCTGTGGGTTTGTCATAAATAGCTCTTATTATTTTGAGGTACGTTCCATCAATACCGAATTTATGGAGCGTTTTTAGCATGAAGGGCTGTTGAATTTTGTCAAAAGTCTTTTCTGCATCTATTGAGATAATCATGTGGTTCTTGTCTTTGGTTCTGTTTATATGCTGGATTATGTTTATTGATTTGCGAATGTTGAACCAGCCTTGCATCCCAGGGATGAAGCCCACTTGATCATGGTGGATAAGCTTTTTGATGTTTTGCTGAATCCGGTCTGCCAGTATTTTATTGAGGATTTTTGCATCGATGTTCATCAGGGATATTGGTCTAAAATTCTCTTTTTTGGTTGTGTCTCTGCCAGGCTTTGGTATCAGGATGATATTGGCCTCCTAAAATGAGTTAGGGAGGATTCCCTCTTTTTCTATTGATTGGAATAGTTTCAGAAGGAATGGTACCAACTCCTCCTTGTACCTCTGGTAGAATTCAGCTGTGAATCCATCTGGTCCTGGACTTTTTTTGGTTGGTAGGCTATTAATTATTGCCTCAATTTCAGAGCCTGCTATTGGTCTATTCAGGGATTCAACTTCTTCCTGGTTTAGTCTTGGAGGAGTGTAAGTGTCCAGGAAATTATCCATTTCTTCTAGATTTTCCAGTTTATTTGCGTAGAGGTGTTTATAGTATTCTCTGATGGTAGTTTGTATTTCTGTGGGGTCGGTGGTGATATCCCCTTTATCATTTTTAATTGCGTCGATTTGATTCTTCTCTCTTTTCTTCTTTATTAGTCTTGCTAGTGGTCTGTCAATTTTGTTGATCTTTTCAAAAAACCAACTCCTGGATTCATTGATTTTTTGGAGGGTTTTTTGTGTCTCTATCTCCTTCAGTTCTGCTCTGATCTTAGTTATTTCTTGCCTTCTGCTAGCTTTCGAATGTGTTTGCTCTTGCTTCTCTAGTTCTTTTAATTGCGATGTTAGAGTGTCAATTTTAGATCTTTCCTGCTTTCTCTTGTGGGCATTTAGTGCTATAAATTTCCCTCTACACACTGCTTTAAATGCGTCCCAGAGATTCTGGTATGTTGTATCTTTGTTCTCATTGGTTTCAAAGAACATCTTTATTTCTGCCTTCATTTCGTGATGTACCCAGTAGTCATTCAGGAGCAGGTTGTTCAGTTTCCATGTAGTTGAGCGGTTTTGATTGAGTTTCTTAGTCCTGAGTTCTAGTTTGATTGCACTGTGGTCTGAGAGACAGTTTGTTATAATTTCTGTTCTTGTACATTTGCTGAGGAGTGCTTTACTTCCAATTACGTGGTCAATTTTGGAGTAAGTATGATGTGGTGCTGAGAAGAATGTATATTCTGTTGATTTGGGGTGGAGAGTTCTATAGATGTCTATTAGGTCTGCTTGCTGCAGAGATGAGTTCAATTCCTGGATGTCCTTGTTAACTTTCTGTCTCGTTGATCTGTCTAATGTTGACAGTGGAGTGTTGAAGTCTCCCATTATTATTGTATGGGAGTCTAAGTCTCTTTGTAAGTCTCTAAGGACTTGCTTGATGAATCTGGGTGCTCCTGTATTGGGTGCATATATATTTAGGATAGTTAGCTCTTCCTGTTGAATTGATCCTTTTACCATTATGTAATGGCCTTCTTTGTCTCTTTTGATCTTTGATGGTTTAAAGTCTGTTTTATCAGAGACTAGTATTGCAACCCCCTCTTTTTTTTGTTCTCCATTTGCTTGGTAAATCTTCCTCCATCCCTTTATTTTGAGCCTATGTGTGTCTCTGCGTGTGAGATGGGTCTCCTGAATACAGCAGACTGATGGGTCTTGACTCTTTATCCAGTTTGCCAGTCTGTGTCTTTTGATTGGAGCATTTAGTCCATTTACATTTAAGGTTAAGATTGTTATGTGTGAACTTGATCCTGCCATTATGATATTAACTGGTTATTTTGCTCGTTAGTTGATGCAGTTTCTTCCTAGCCTCGATGGTCTTTACATTTTGGCATGTGTTTGCAATGGCTGGTACCGGTTGTTCCTTTCCATGTTTAGTGCTTCCTTCAGGGTCTCTTGTAAGGCAGGCCTGGTGGTGAGAAAATCTCTAAGCATTTGCTTATCTGTAAAGGATTTTATTTCTCCTTCACTTATGAAACTTAGTTTGGCTGGATATGAAATTCTCGGTTTAAAATTCTTTTCTTTAAGAATGTTGAATATTGGCCCCCACTCTCTTCTGGCTTGTAGAGTTTCTGCCGAGAGATCTGCTGTTAGTCTGATGGGCTTCCCTTTGTGGGTAACCCGACCTTTCTCTCTGGCTGCCCTTAAGATTTTTTCCTTCATTTCAACTTTGGTGAATCTGGCAATTATGTGTCTTGGAGTTGCTCTTCTCGAGGAGTATCTTTGTGGCGTTCTCTGTATTTCCTGGATTTGAATGTTGGCCTGCCCTACTAGGTTGGGGAAGTTCTCCTGGATGATATCCTGAAGAGTGTTTTCCAACTTGGTTCCATCTTCCCCCTCACTTTCAGGCACCCCAATCAGACGTAGATTTGGTCTTTTTACATAATCCCATACTTCTTGCAGGCTTTGTTCATTTCTTTTTCTTCTTTTTTCTTTTGGTTTCTCTTCTCGCTTCATTTCATTCATTTGATCCTCAATCGCTGATACTCTTTCTTCCAGTTGATCGAGTCGGTTACTGAAGCTTGTGCATTTGTCACGTATTTCTCTTGTCATGGTTTTCATCTCTTTCATTTCGTTTATGACCTTCTCTGCATTAATTACTCTAGCCATCAATTCTTCCACTTTTTTTTCAAGATTTTTAGTTTCTTTGCGCTGGGTACGTAATTCCTCCTGTAGCTCTAAGAAGTTTGATGGACTGAAGCCTTCTTCTCTCGTCTCGTCAAAGTCATTCTCCGTCCAGCTTTGATCCGTTGCTGGCGATGAGCTGCGCTCCTTTGCCGGGGGAGATGCGCTCTTATTTTTTGAATTTCCAGCTTTTCTGCCCTGCTTTTTCCCCATCTTTGTGGTTTTATCTGCCTCTGGTCTTTGATGATGGTGATGTACTGATGGGGTTTTGGTGTAGGTGTCCTTCCTGTTTGATAGTTTTCCTTCTAACAGTCAGGACCCTCAGCTGTAGGTCTGTTGGAGATTGCTTGAGGTCCACTCCAGACCCTGTTTGCCTGGGTATCAGCAGCAGAGGCTGCAGAAGATAGAATATTTCTGAACAGCGAGTGTACCTGTCTGATTCTTGCTTTGGAAGCTTCCTCTCAGGGGTGTACTCCACCCTGTGAGGTGTGGGGTGTCAGACTGCCACTAGTGGGGGATGTCTCCCAGTTAGGCTACTCAGGGGTCAGGGACCCACTTGAGCAGTGAGTCTGTCCCTTCTCAGATCTCAACCTCCGTGTTGGGAGATCCACTGCTCTCTTCAAAGCTGTCAGACAGAGTTGTTTGCATCTGCAGGGGTTTCTGCTGCGTTTGTTATTGTTTACCATGCCCTGTCCCCAGAGGTGGAGTCTACAGAGGCAGGCAGGTTTCCTTGAGCTGCTGTGAGCTCCACCCAGTTCGAGCTTCCCAGCAGCTTTGTTTACCTACTTAAGCCTCAGCAATGGCGGGCGCCCCTCCCCCAGCCTCGCTGCTGCCTTGCCACGAGATCGCAGACTGCTGTGCTAGCAATGAGGGAGGCTCCGTGGATGTGGGACACTCCCGGCCAGGTGTGGGATATGATCTCCTGGTGTGCCTGTTTGCTTAAAGTGCAGTATTGGGGTGGGAGTTACCCGATTTTCCAGGTGTTGTGTGTCTCAGTTCCCCTGGCTAGGAAAAGGGATTCCCTTCCCCCTTGCGCTTCCCAGGTGAGGCGATGCCTCGCCCTGCTTCAGCTCTCGCTGGTCGGGCTGCAGCAGCTGACCAGCCCCAATGGTCTGGCACTCCCCAGTGAGATGAACCCAGTACCTCAGTTGAAAATGCAGAAATCACTGGTCTTCTGTGTCGCTCGCGCTGGGAGTTGGAGACTGGAGCTGTTCCTATTCAGCCATCTTCATCAACATTGTTTTTTCGGCTTATATAGTATTTAATGATTTCTCAAGCTTATTCAGATAGCAGAGGAAGTAGAATCGATATCTTTTTAATCTTAACCTAGGTTTCTTTCACTCCATGACAGTGCCTTTCTTTGGCA